>NC_090265.1:609347428-609976178 GCF_040414725.1 Anabrus simplex | reverse complement strand
TATCCATTTCACCTTCAGAATTCTTCTGTAACGCCACATTTCGAAAGCTTCTATTCGCTTTCTTTCTGAGTTAGTTATCGTCCATGTTCCACTTCCATACAATGCCACGCTCCACACGAAAGTCTTCAAAAACATCTTTCTAATTCCTATATCAATGTTTGAAGTGAGCACATTTTTCTTCTTAAGAAAGCTCTTCCTTGCTTGTGCTAGCCTGCATTTTATGTCCTACTTACTTCTGCCATCGTTAATTATTTTACTACGCAAGTAACAATATTCATCTACTTCCTTTAAGATTTCATTTCGTAATCTAATATTTCCTGCCTTCAGTCGACTGCACTCCATTACTTTTGTTTTGGACTTACTTATTTTTATCTTGTACTCCTTACCTAAGACTTCGTCTATACCATTCAGCAGCTTCTCGAGATCTTCTTCAATCTCAGATAAAATAACAATATCATCGAAAAATCTCAAGGTTTTGATTTCCTCTCCTTGGATTGTGATTCCCTTTCCAAATTCCACTTTGATTTCCTTTGCCTGTTCTATGTAAACATTGAAAAGGAGGGGGGACAAACTGCAGCCTTGCCTCACTCCTTTCTGGATTGCTGCTTCTTTTTCAAAGCCCTCGATTCTTATCACTGCAGACTGATTTTTATACAGATTGTAGATAATTCTTCGTTCTCGGTATCTGATCCCAATCACCTTCAGAATCTTAAATACCTTGGTCCAATCAACATTATCGAATGCCTTTTCTAGATCCACGAATGCCATGTACGTGAGCTTATCCTTCTTGATTCTCGTCTTTCGCGCTCAAATTAAGTTTAACAATGTAGGTGAGCAAATGCCTGTGAAATATAATAACTTGCTCTGTGCTTATAGTAGCACAAAACAGACTATAAAGCCATCAAGTTTGGTCTCCTCAAAGTGTGAGGTCGCGCTGTGTTTGGAGTGATTTGTATAATTCCATACAAATTGAGATTGCAATGCTTGTGATACTCCAACAATGAGAATTCTGTTTTAAACGTTGTCGTATTGAAAATAAAATAAATAACACCTAATATTCTGTAATTGCAATGGTGGCTGAATAAATGCCCACCATCCACATGTAAGGTACAATGCGCTGAAATGGATGGTGTCCAAACATTTAGCCACTTTCTTAATTATTTACAAAAATGTAAAACTAACAAGTAATCTATTCCAGAAACATTCCCAATCCACTCATACATCGCCTCTGAACCGAAATCATAAAAATAGCTTTAAGATTAAGATATTTTTTTTTTGGCCTGAAATAAAATGGCGTGTGGCTTTTAGTGCCGGGAGTGTCCGAGTACATGTTCGACTCGCCAGATGCAGGTCTATTGATTTGACTCCCGTAGGCGACCTGCGCGTCCTGATGAGGATGAAATGGTGAAGACGACACATACACCCAGGTCCCGTGCCAGCGAAATTAACCAATGATGGTTAAACTTCCCGACCTTGCCTGGAATCGAACCCGGGGACCCTGTGACCAAAGGCCAGTGTGCTAACCATTAAGCCATGGAACCAGACTTTTTTCTTCCTGTAAAGGGTTTATAGATCAGAAACGGAGCAAGAATGAGCCTGGTGTTCCGGGTTGCCTTCACGTGCAGCCAAGGGGTTAGTGTTAGTGAGGATGTAATATAGGCTATTCTTCTGAGTCTAGCTGCGCACTGAGGCCATGCGTTCACACACAATTTCCACGAGTATGGCGAGTTTGAAGCAGATGGAACTGGTAATCCTTACTCCTGCTGAACTCGGAGGAGACGATAGGCGCGCACAATGTGCAGAATTGTGGCCGTGCTTACAGTTTTAACGTAGTGAGTACAAAATAACAGTGCGTATTACAGTCTCTTGTGTAACGCTAAAATATAATAATATAGGGGAACAGCATAGTGAGGATAAAACTGGGTAGTGTAAGTTGCAAATTACACGATAATGTACACTCAGTCGCACACATAAGCCGTCAGAGAAAATTGAATAATGAATTGTTAAAGTCCATTGAACCTAGTTCTGAGAAAACTGAGAAAAACGGGTTGTATCCTACGTTATTGCGTTGTGGAAGCAAACACCTCTTGTAATAAGTTTGGCTACTTCTGACCGATCTATATAACTCCAAAAATTGAATATAAAGTTCATTTTATATATATTTTGTGATGCGTGACGTGTATTGACTTATGTCCTTTTAGCAAATCATTCAGTTTTGCTTCTTGAATTTGAATTTTAAAAAGTGTCATTCTTTGAAAAAGTCTTTATTTGGGATTTCAACAAAGTGTTTATTGGTAATTGCTGTATATAATGCGTTTACATTAGTAGAAACATAGTCAATCTCTGAAAATAAAAAAGAACAAATTAGTTTTGAAAGTATGAAGTTTATCTAAGCCAACAAGTGTTTACATTATCACATACTAATACTGAAATATCACCAGAAGAGGTAGAAAGAAATCAAGAAATATTTACATTAGCCAATACTCCTTAATATCAATACAGAATGTTTTTTTAGTGTTACCCTTTTTATTCTTTTAAAACTGGCCATTAAAACCCCTGGATAATATAATCAGTCTTCATCACTCTCATAGTCCAAACCATCCACATTGTTCCATTTTAGAATATCTATATAAAATCGTCTTCCTACTTATCCTGCGGAATGAATGGTAGGACCTGTTCAATATCCTTCAACTTTTTAGTGTGGATGGGAACAGAACCCTCAAGGTACGCGAGGTATGTGGAAGCGCTATGTCTCCTACATCTAGCTGAATTAGTTTAAGTGTGTGTTTCACAAAACTCCCAATATAGGAAGAAACACAACAACAAATCCAGAACTTACTACCTTTGAACACTCCATGAAAGAACTGGCTACCTCGAATAAGCTCGAGATTGTCCCCGATTTAATACCTTTTAACACTATAAGAAGAGTATGACCCAGAGGAACAGATTCATGTATATAAATGAAATATGTCAAAATGTGGACTTACGCCCTTTTAGCAATTCACGATTCAATTATTTTCTATCAAAACCTTTTTTCTTGCTAGACTTTTTAACGTCAGCCTAAAACGTTGAAGATTTTCGGCGATGCAAAGACAGGGAAGTGATGGGATTGGGATAGTAGCGTCCGTAGGCTTAATTGAGGTACACCCCGGCATTTTCCCGGTGTGAAAATGGTACACCACGGAAGGCCATTTTCAAGTTTGCTGACGGTGGGATTCGAACCCGCCATCTCCCGAATGCAAGCTCACAATTACGCGACCCAAACCGCACAACCAACTCGCTCTGTTTTCAAAATTCTCTTTTTTAAAATAGAATGAACATATTGTGCAGGTGGTAGGATTCCAAGTATCATCTCTTCGGCCACCGGCTATCCACAGTTTACGAATATCCTCACGGTTCGAGCTTTCGAGTGGTTTCCAAGCCACGTTGGGATTGCGGGAAACAACTAGCGGATGAAGCTGCAAAGGAAGCGGTACTTTTACCTTCAAGACCTGTCAGTGTACCTGCTAAAGATATTTGTTCTCAGCTACGTCGAACCATCATGGCGTCCTGGGAATCGGAGTGGCTAGCTATCCGAACTCCCAACAAGCTGAGAGCAATTATGAAGACAACCACCATGTGGCGGTCCTCTTTCCGGCCTTCACAGAGAGAGGCCATAGTATTGTGTAGGCTGAGGATAGATCATTTACGATCTATACGATGTACCCACTCTTATCTCCTAAAGAGGGAAGACCCCCCAGTGTGTTCTTGTGGCGCCAAATTCACCGTGGCCCACATCCTCACAGAGAGCGCCGATCTCTCTGGTCTAAGACGGAGCCTCCGCCTGCAGGAAACACTCGAACGCATACTAGCCGATGACGCGACTACTGCTGATATCGTCATCCGCTTTATGTGCGACGGTGGATTAATCAAGGGTATGTAAATTACAAGTGTACTGTTACTCAGGGAACGCACGTTCCCTTTTGATTCGTTAATAATTTTTCGGTCTAATTAAATTACTATTTGTTTTATTTTGTACTGCGTTTCCAAATTCTTTTGTTGAATAAATTTTAATTTAAATTTATTTTCCACTAATTTGTTCAGAGAGGATGATTACCTCGTTGTACTTCCTCTTAAAACAAAATCACCACCACCACCACCACCACCATCACGGTTCGAGAACTTATAAAAACCATAACCCCATGGCGTAACAGCCCCGAGGGGCATTGGCCTAACAACCGACCGCTGCTCAGCTCGCAGGTCTACAGATTACGAGGTGTCGTGTGGTCAGCACGGAGAATCCTCTCCGCCGTTATTCTGGGCTTTCTAGCCTGCGGACGCCTTCTCACCGTCAACTGTAATCACGCAGGCTGAGTGGACCACCAACAATCCCTCAGAACCAGGTAAAAATCCCTGACCTGGCCGGTAATCTAACCCAGGGCCTTCCGGTAGGAGGGAGGTTCGAGAATGTATACAAGGATGTATTTCTTTACCGTCCAATTTCTATACGTTTGAGTGTACACTCAATAGCATAATTATATGCATCAAATGAGAAAATTGACTTGTGGAAATCTTCTGATGCATGATCCATGCTTTAGACGGAAAGCATATACATAGTATACATAAATATATTATCATCATAGACCGCTATGCCTTTCAGCGTTCAGTCTGCATACCTCCGGGAATTTGCTAAACGTCGCCACAATCCTCTATTTGCAACCAGTTCTGTGGCCTCATTTAGTTCTATCCCTCTTATCTTTAAATAGTTACGAACTGAGTCTAACCATCGTCGTCTTGGTCTCCCTCTACTTCTCTTATCCTCCATGACAGAGTCCATTATTCTCCTAGGTAACCTATCCTCCTTCATTCGTCTCACATGACCCCACCACCGAAGCCGGTGTATGCATATTCATCCATCGAGTTCATTCCCAACTTAGCCTTTATCTTCTCATTTCGAGTACCCTCCTGCCATTGTTCCTACCTATTTATACCGGTAATAATTCTCGCTCCTTTAATGTCTGTTACTTCTAACTTATGAATACTATATCCTGAATCAACCCAGTTTTCGCTCCCGTAAAGCAAAGTTGGTCTGAAAACAGACTGATGTAAAGATAGTTTCGTCCGGGAGTTGACTTCCTTCTTACAGAACACTGTTGATCGCAACTGCGAGCTCACTGCATTACCTTAACTATACTATACTAATATTACCATCCTGGGAGAACACACAACCTAAATACTTGAAATTATCTACCTGTTCCAGCTTTGTATCACTAATCTGACATTCAGTTCTGTTGAATTTCTTACCTACTGATATCAATTTAGTCTTTGAAAGGCTAATTTTCATACCATTGCGCCTATTTTCAAGTACCAAGATATTAGACTGTAGGTTTTAGGCACTATTTTCCATTAAGATCAAGTCGTCAGCGACACCACTAGGAGGATTTCCTTTCACGTTGAGAGGATTTTCAAAATATTCCATCCACTTGTCTACTGATTCCCTGGGATCTATTATGAGTTCACCTGAATTACCCAAAACACTGTTCATTTCCTTTTTCCCTCCCTTCCTAAGATTCTTTATTACTGTCCAGAAAAGTTTCCCTGCTGCGTGACCTAACCTTTCCAGGTTATTACCAAAATCTTTCCACGAATTCTTGTTCTATTAAAAAAACTATATGTTTCGCTCTGTTTCTTACATCGACGTACAATTCCCTGTCTACATCGGCTCTTGTTTGGAGCCTTTCCTGATAAGCCTTCTTTTTAAGTTTACAAGCTGCTCTTACTTCATCATTCCACCAAGATGTTCGATTTTTCCTATCTTTACACACAGTCGTTCCTAGGCATTCCCTTGTTGTTTCTACTACAGCATCCTTGTGTGCCACCCACTTACTTTATGTATTCTGAACTTGCTAACTGTCCAATGTTCGAAACTACTCACTAATCATATCCATGTTCTTCTGTCTAATTTCCTCGTCGTGGAGATGTTCGACACTTATCCGTATGCAGACAGATTTCACTTTCTCTATACCACGACTAGATATACTTAGTTCACTACAGACCAGATCGTGGTCTGTATTATCGAAGGATCCCCGGGAAACCAGTACAATCATAACATACTTCTTGAATTCGAAGTCGGTTAGGATATAGTGTATAGTATAGTATCTGCTTTATATTCAAGAATTACAGAAAATACTCACAGATGTACTCAAGTTGCAAACTGTTATGGTTCTGAGATCACAATACTCCTGCGAGATGAATCAAAGATGGTATATAAAACCGAGGAGTACACATCACAGCCATCTAGAGTATATTTTCACTCCTATACTTCCAGTATATTATCACTCATTTTAATACATTCAATTACGAAGTTAGCCACTTTCAAGCCCCACATCTCCCACGCCACCACAGCTACCGACACGCAACTACTATAGGGCATGATGGGAAAGATGAGGCTACTACCACACACAAAAACCAGTGGTCTGCAACGGATAGTTGTGGTTGTTTCTTTTTTTGCAAGTTGCTTTACGTCGCACCGACACAGATAGGTCTTATGGCAACGTGTTGTGGTTTTAAGGTGAAATGTACGGACACACACGTTTATATATAGATATATTATTGTTTCTAAGCATGAACGTTGGAGATGCACCAAGATCGAACCAAAAAATTCCTAAATGTAATTAAGTGTACTAAACACAGTATTTTTTGAACTGATGGTGGAATATGGAACGTGCAGTAAGCTGCAGAGTACAGTAGCACCTGTTTAAACTAATATTCATGGTGTATTTTCAATGTAAATGTTGCTATTGAATCTTACTGAGTTATTTTAAACAAATTTAAACTATTATAGAATAATATCAATTACACTCAAGAATGTTACATGTTAAAAATAGACACATAAATGGATCCGATGAAGAGAAAGAGAAGTGAAAGGAGATGATGGGATACATACAATAACACAAATACCCACATGAATAAGTCTTTGAGGACTAACCTATTGTAATTATTCGCTGTCAGCTCGAACGTGGTTCTGTATGCAGTGCGTCCTTCTATATACTTTTTTAAATTTTTTATTAGGGTTGTTTATAGTCGCTTGAACTCCAAGGTCTTATCGCGACTCTTACATATGATTACAGAATAATAGTAATAATAATAATATTGTAATTATAAAAATGTAAATGAAAAAATAAATAAGTATAATGTAATTAGATTTTGGAGCGCAAGCCATTGTCCTTGAGGAAGTTGATGACTTGATGACTCGGTGCTGGAGAAGCCAGTGTCAGTTCCATTTCCTTAGGTATGTTGTGGTGTTGGCGCCAATGGTCAAACAGTTGACATTCTGAGATGATATGCTTGACAGTGAGAGAGCAGTTACATTTATTGCAGGTGGGAGGTTTTTTATTTTCTAGGAGATAGTTGTGGGTGATCTTCGTGTGTCCTATCCTTGTAGGGAGATTAAGACTTGTTCATGTCTGGTGAGGTTTTGGAGATGATATGTTCTCGTAGATATCATTTTAATTTTTTGGAGGTTGCTAGTGGAATTTTTAAGCCAGTTCATTTTCCATTGTTCGTGTAGTTTGATTTTGATATAAGCAATGATATTAGAATGTGGCGTGGCAATTTGACGGTCGTTGATTGGAAGACTAGTAGCCTCTTTTGCTGCGTGATCAGCTGAATCGTTGCCTGGTATTCCTCTGTGAGATGGTATCCACATAAAAATAACATTTTTTCCTGCAATCTTGATCTTGTGGTACAGCATTTGAATTTCTTTAACAAGGAAGTGTGTTGTTGATGGATTTTGTATTGAAGTTAATGTACTTTTGGAATCAGAGAATATTTTTTTTGCTATTTGCTTTACGTCGCACTGACACAGGTAGGTCTTATGGCGACGATGGGATAGGAAAGGCCTAGGAGTTGGAAGGAAGCGGCAGTGGCCTTAATTATGGTACAGCCCCGGCATTTGCCTGGTGTGAAAATGGGAAACCACGGTAAACCATCTTCAAGGCTGCCGACAGTGGGACTCGAACCCACTATCTCCTGATTACTGGATACTGGCCGCACTTAAGCGACTGCAGCTATCGAGCTCGGTCAGAGAATATTATGAATGAGTTATTGTAGCTTGCTTTTGAAATATGAATCATGGCCTGTTTAAGAGCATACAGTTCACTTGTAAAAACTGTAAAAAGGTCTGGTAATCTGTATAGCTTAATATAGTCTTTATATTTCACTGCACAGCCATTTCTCTCGTTAAATTTTGATCCATCAGTATAAATTGCACTATATGATGAGTATCTATTACAAAATTCTTTGAGAATATTGTATATTCTGATGTTAAAGGATTGGGGTTGAGATCTAGTTAGTTTTTATGTCTCTTTGAAAGTAGGTGTTTTTTTTTTCAAGTATTGGTTACTTGTGCGAGCTATCTTGAGTGCGTATGTCAAACTCAGCTCTTTACGTCTGATTTCAAGTGGTGGTTCATTGGCTTCAATCTCTATACTAGCTATAGGGCTGGTGCGATGGGCTCTTAGGGCAATTCGAAGAGCTGAAGATTGGATGGTATCAAGGATCTTAAGAGTAGATGGTCTGGCAGAACAATATACTATACTGCTATAATCCAGTTTGGCTCTGATTGTGGCTCTGTATGTGTTCATTAGGACATGGTAGTCTGCTCCCCAGTTTTTTGCTGAGAGAATTTTCATTATATTCATTCTTCTTTGACGCTCATCTTTAAGATTTTTAAGGTATGGGGTCCAGGTGAGCTTGTTATCAAATAGAAGTCCTAGAATTTTAATAGTTTTAAGTGATTCAATTTTATGGTATTCCATAATTCAGGGTTAGGAATGGTATGTTTATTTTTGGAGAAGAGAATACATTTGGTTTTAGTTTTAGAAAATTTGAACCCTGTGGTTTAGTCCAGTTTTGAATATTTACAATATTGATTCTTGTAATAGGAGTTGAGTCGTCGTAATGTGTTTTCCTGGGCAGAAGATTCTCAAATCGTCAGAAGAAAGGCAACACTTAACTGGTGAGTGGATGTTAGAGACTATACCATTAACTGCCACAAGAAACAGTGTTACACTGATAACTGATCCTTGTGGGACTCCATTGTTGATTACTGCTTCCTTTGACAGAATTCCATTTACTCTAACTTGTATTCGGCGCATTTGGAGAAAATTATAAATGAAATATAGGATATTTCCAGATATGTTATGTCATTAGTACTTTGATTACATAGTATTTCCATACCATGTCATATGCCTTATTAATATCTAAACTGACTGCTATTAGGTGTTGGTTATTGAGGAACGCTTCCTGTATTTCAGGTTCCAGACTTATCAAAGTGTCTGTTGTGGAGTGTGCTTTACGGAACCCGTTTTGCACATTACTGAAGAAATTTATGTGCTCGAGATACCAGCGTAATCTTTTGTTGACTATTTTCTCCATGAGTTTACACATCGCATTAGTTAAAGCAATAGGGCGATAATTTTCTGCAATTGAGTTGTCTTTCCCTGGTTTGGGTATTGGAACTACAATGGCATTTCACCATTGATCAGGAAAAGTCTTAGAGCTCCATATGTGGTTGAAAATGGCCAGAAGATAATTTATTGCATTTAGTGGAAGCTGTTTTAGAAATTCATAAGGGACCGTATCTGGCCCAGGACTAGATTTGCCACATTTTTCAAGTTCAACAATTATTTCCTGTAGTTGAAAAGCATCGTTTAGATTATAGTTGGGGTCAGAGATGGCTTTCCTCAGATCAACGGATTCACTGGATTTCTTTGTATGGAGAAATTCGGGATCATAATTTTTGTCACTATAGATCTCGGCAAATGTGTCAGCAGCGATGTTTTGAGGTTTGTTTATGAAGGTTCCATCAACCGAGTTTCTGAGGGAAGTAATGTAGAAGTGATTATATTTGCCGTTTATTCTTTGAAGTTTATTCCAAATTTTCTTTTGTGGGGTTTGCGAACTTAGCGAGGAGACAAATGATAGCCATGAATTCTTTTTGCGGAGTTTAATTTCTTTTCGAGCGATTGCTCTACATTTCTGAAATTGGGCTTTATTTTCAGGTGTGGGTTTTCTTTTGTAGAGGTAGAAAGCGTGATTCTTATTCTTAATAGCCTCCTTACAAGTGTCATTCCACCAAGGTACTGTTTTCTTAAAGGAATTTGAGATTACTTTTGGAAAAATCATGTCCGGAGATTTAACAAGAACTTCTATGACATCTTGAACAATGGTATTTATGTGCTTAGAATGGAAATCATTTGGAGGGGTTAAGTCTTTTAAGTGATTATTGACTGTTTGCCTAAATTTCGTCCAATCTGCCTTATTTAAGTTCCATTTAGAGTTGTTAATAAATGAGTTGACAGAAGAATTTTCATTATTAATTAGTATCGGGAAGTGGTAACTATTTCCTTGGAGTGTTGAATAAACAGACCAGTTGAAAAGGGCTGCTATGTCCTGTATGCAGATGGTTAGGTCTATACTACTACAGGTGCCGTGGGCTATGTGAAAGCGAGTTGGAGCAGTAGAGTTAATTAGAATGCAATCAAATTCATCAAGTATCTTTTCTATCTCTTTCGCTCTTGCATCAGAACTATGGCTACCCCATAACGTGTTGTGGCTGTTGAAGTCACCTACTAGGATGAATGGTTTAGGTAGTTGGTGGATAAGGTTTCGTAGATCGTCACCTTGAAACAAATAACTGTTTGGAATATAAACATTGCAGATACATAGAGAAGGTGGTAGATGGACTGAAATGGCTACAGCTTCCAAATTAGTGTTAACAGTAGTTTATTTGACATAGATATTGTTTTTTGATATAAGTAGCTACTCCTCTACTCGCATGATTCACATTAGTTCTATTTTTTTGGTAGACACTGTAGAGTCTTAGACTGGCAGCAAAGTCGTTCTGAAAGTTTGTTTCTTGGAGACAGATAATAGATGGTTGGTGTTTATTTATTAGGAGTTGTAGATATTCTAACTGTGACCGATAACTGTTGAGATTCCATTGGAGTAATGTTGTCATAATAATGATCACAAGCAGAACGATGTTTATCTCCATTATTATACTGGGAAGGAATTGTCGTCACTGGAATAGTCTGGCGTTACATTGATATGCGTTGGGTCTTCACTTTGACTGGCGGATTTCAGTAGTTTTTTTACTATTCGAGTGCTTTTGTTTTTTATGCTTTTTCGGTATAGTAAGGATAGAGTTTTTGAAGGGCTTTAGCAAGACCTTCTGTGTCTTGTGTGTAGTTTGAAGCAATTGCTGATATGTCCTTGGCACCAACTGTATTTTCAAGGAAGGATTGGAGCTGTAGGTAGCTGAGGGGGAATAGCGATGGGTCGGCTTCCAGAACTTGTTTTACTGGCAGGAGCGTGTCTGTCTTGGGTTTCTTGGAAGTGTGATTTGTCTTATAGTTTTCGATTTGTTCAGGAGAGGCCAGTATGGATTTGTTGCTATCAGGAGGATTTGGATTAGTTGTTTCTCTACTAGCTAGTGAAATTGGCCTTTTACTTCCAGGAAATTTCACTGTTGTAGGGGTGGCGTGTGTTTCCATAGGTGCTGCAATTTCTCTCTCAATTTGAATTCTGGAGAAGGGAGGTTCATTACAGACTTGGCCAAGTGCTAAGTCAGGGTTGGTCAGTGAAGTGGCTTCTTGAATAGGCCTATCTTTTGGGAGAGAGCTAGAAGTACCGATGTCTGTTTTGGGGTTTTCGACCTCTGACTTTTGTGAAATTTCTTGGAGCTGAGGAAAATGATTCGAAGACGGATTAATGTTTTGGAAGTGATACGTTGTTAGGACAGTCTTTGGCCAGATGTCCTTCGGTATGGCAAAGAAAACAAGTGGGTGAGTCGGATGATAGGTAAATCCAGTAGTTTGTACCATCGTATTCGAGATGAAGGGATTCGGGGAGTTTATCAAAGTCTTCATTTTGAATGTAAATTTGTCTTCGAAAGCTTAAAATGTGGGAGAATCCTGGAATTGACAAACCTGCTCTGATTGGGGTAATCCTAGACATGATTTTCACACCGAGTTTTAACAATTCCTCTTCAATAACATAGTTTGGGATCACAGGTCAGACGTTGGATAATATAATACGCTTGTTTTTTGTTAGAAGGGGTCGTATTTCCAGTGATACATTGTTTATTAAGATCTTAGGGTTTGTCAATATCAGATCTTTAACAGTTTTCTTACAAGAGAGAAATATGCATATCCTTCCGTTCGATATACGTAAAACAAACCGAATGTTGCTAGGGGTTGTAAGTTTCCCTATAGCTAGCACATAATCCTTGATACTGATCCCATCATGAGATTCGATTACAATACCTTGTTCTTTTGAGGGGTACGACTGTATTGCAGCAGAATAGCCTAACCTTGAATTACGTTCGTTTATAGGCCTACTTGTGACGGTTGTCATTTGGTTACCTGATGCACTGTTAGGATGTGGAGGGTTATTTACGGAGTTGTTATTATTTGTTGGCTTACTTGGTGTCTGTTGAGGAAAAATATCATTGATTTTTTCATTCATTGAATTCGATAGATGCCGACCTCTATCAAGAGAGGTGGCCATTTTGAATGGGTCAACAAAGGGTTTTAGGTTATCTGTATAGTTCTTCACTTCTCATAAAGAGCACGGATATAATGTCAGGTATCTTACTTACAAGAATGTAGTAGGTCATCTAAATATTTACTTCTGATCACTCTTACACTAATGTAACAATTACGAACCTCTATTATACAGCAAAACTTGAGCAAGATAATTACTCGCGAACATCATCAGTCACTGCCTTCTCGATCGAATGTCTATATACTTGTCAACTTTCGTGCTCACTCTCCTTTCCACGCGGCTCTGACACCAAATGGACTGAACAGATCAAAAAAGACCTACACCAAACTAAACAGATCCAACTGAAAAGCATAGTAGAGACTTTTATGAAAACCTCGTAAGATCTAGAACTTTCTGTGCACTAACCATAACACGTGCTGCACGACTCGAGAAAGGAGAGAACTGTAGAAAAACCCATTAGAATTGAAACTACATGAACCACAGATGGCCTAAACGATAAATAACAACAACATCATCAACATCATCAACAACAACAACAACAACAACAACAACAACAACAACAACGTCCTCCCCCATGTTGTAGTGGTTAGTGTAATTATCTGCCATCCCCGGAGGCCCGGGTTCGATTCCCGGCTCTGCCATGAAATTTGAAAAATGGCACGACTCTTGGAACGGGGTCCACTCAGCCTCGGGAGGTCAACTGAGTACATGGGGTTCGATTCCGACCTCAGCAATCCTCTAAGTGGTTTTCCGTAGTTTCCTAAATTCTCCTCAAGACAAATGCTGGGATGGTGTCTAACTTAAGGCCACGGCCGCTTCCTTCCCTCTTCATTGTCTATCCCTTCCAATCTTCCTATTCCCACGTAAGGCCCCTGTTCAGCATTGCAGGTGAGGACACCTGGACGAGGTAGTGGTCCTGCTCCCCAATTGTATCCTCCGACCTAAAGTCACACACTCCGGGACGCTGCCCTTGAGGCTGTAGAGATAGGATCCCTCGCTAAGTCCGAGGGAAAACCCAACCCTGGAGGGTAAATGGATTTTGTTTTTGTATAACAGGGTTTTTGATTAATATTTAATATGAATTTCATGCCGTAAATGTCCGCCATATTGGAAAATACGACAATTATTCCATAGATAACACGATATAGAGTTGACATAACTGCACTCATTTTGTTTCTTTTGTCATGAATTCCATAGAAACCACGAATAAGATATGCTATATTCCTTTTACTATCAGCGTTGCCAAGATCACACTGCCGGCCACTATTGTCAGCCATTTTTAAGACTGGCAATGTGACGCATATGTATTGGACAGCATAATACATTATTACCTGGTCAGCTCACGTGGGGGTTTAGTTCCGAACTGAGTACGAACTAAGCATAACCCTGCGTGACACACTGGGATGGGGCCCTCAACCCCGACACGGCGCGTCCCAATGGCTAATAGGAGAAGTCACCTGTAGATATACAGGACAAGTGTGAATAAGACGTAGTCAAATAAGCACTCGCGGATCAACTGAGGAAACTAGAACTGTGGTCAACGGTTTCGATGGCAGAAGAGGACATATGTCTCAATGGCTGAGAGGGCGGAAGAACCAAAAATAAAATCCACCTCGCGTCTGACTCAGATTGAGCGGCGAAGTGGTCAGTGTCTGTTTACCTAGTAGGTACGGCTGTATAGTTACGTTCCAGGAACTAGCAATCCCTGGTCTTAATTCCCCAGTGGAAACACTGGACCAATCTTTGATTACAAGCTATGATGATTCGTGAGAGTAAAATCAGCATTACCCCAGGTGGCAACCAATCCAACCGTCATGAGACGGCTACTGGGTATTCGGAATCTATGGAACCCAGGCAATCACGAACACAGAGAAAGTCGGAGTTCTCTGGCAAACTAACATCCAAAACCTTCACACACATTGGCATGTTCAATGTAAATACCTTAATCCAACCTGGTAAATTGCACAATCTTGTGACAGAACTAGATCAACAGAAAATCCAGGTTCTTGCCCTTCAGGAAACAAGATTCACTGATGAGGCCACAAATGATTATGGAAACTACCGGATCTTCAAGAGTAAAACGGACAGGAGAGTTGGTAAGGAAACTCCCTTACTAGGAATGGCCTTCATGGTACATAAAAGTATAGTAGGCTCAATAAAAGAAGTCACTCCCATAAGCAACCGGGTCATGACAATGCGAATCCAATGTGCTAACAAGAAATATACAATAGTGAACGTACATGCACCCACTAACGCTGACGATAAGAAAGAACCGCAAAAAACTGATGCATTCTGGGCTAAACTTGAGAAAGCCATGGCGAAGATTCCAAAAGAGGATACACAAATTTTGCTGGGCGACTTTAACGCACAAATTGGTAAAAAAAAAAAGAACACCAGAAAACTGTTGGCAAATTCCCTGCTCACAAATTCACTAACAAAACGGGTTGAGACTCATTGAACTTTGTCAACAAAACAATCTTAAAATCATGTCAACTTCTCTGAGAAAATCTCCACGGAAACAGAAGACTTGGAGGTCTCCCGTTCCAGGGATCGGTGAATTTCAAATCGATCACATTGCCATATCTCATCCCATGCAGAGAGAGTTACACGATGTACAGGTACGCCGAGGAGCAAACGTCGATTCCGATCACTACCTAGTGAGAATAAAGGTAAAATTCACCCCGAAGAAAATTCATCATAAGAGGTCACACATACCGAAGTTTGACACGGCACAGATTGGAAACACTAATCTGCAAGAAGTGTGGGAAAGGCAACATGCAGGCACATGGGAGAAATTCCGCAACAAAATCATCCAGAAAGCTCGAGAGCGAATTCCCCTGGAAAAGAATACTAAACACCCTTGGTGGAATTCTGAATGTGAACGTGCCTTGAAGGAACGAAAAGAAGCATTCCAGAAATACAACAGCAAGAAATCACCAGAAAACCAAACATATTTCAATAAAACCAGAAAACGAGTAGCCAAAATCATCAGGCAGGTCAAGAGAAAACACTTGAAGCAACAACTGGACTCGATTGAAGATAACATTCGTAACTACAACGTACGAGATTTCTACAGGGAATTCGGAGGTCAAGTCCGTGGGTATGCTCCTCAAAACCTGGCTTTCAAAAGATCAGATGGAAAACTTGCACTCAGTAATCAGGAAAATTGTCAGGAACTAGCACTTTACTTCGCTGATCTCCTCAATTGTCCAGAGCCCCTTACAAGATTCCATCAAGAACCCCCAAGGCACACTTTCCCAGAATCTCCACCACCGACAGAGGAAGAAATTCGCGGCTACATCCTGAAACTTAAGAACAATAGGACCTCCGGAGAAGATGGCATAATTGCGGAACGTCTGAAAAATCTTGGACCTAACTCCCTCAAGGAACTCACTCAAATAGTTACAGATATCTGGCAATCGGAGAAATTATCTCAGGATTGGAAGTGTGCCCTCATCCACCCATTACACAAAAAGGGAGGTAAGACTGACGTGAACAATTACAGGGGCATTTCTCTTCTCCAAGTGACATACAAAATTCTTTCAGCTTGCCTTTTGAAGAGAACGCAGGAACAACTTGAAAAAAGTATTGGCGAATATCAAGCAGGCTTCCGCCCTGGTCGCTCGAGTGCAGAACAAATATTCAACTTGAAGGCAACTCTTAAATACAAAGCATTGAGGAACAAACCGGTCATCAGCATTTTTGTTGACTTCAGGAAAGCGTACGACTCGGTTGATCGACAGTCTCTCTTCGTTATTCTTGAGGAACTGGGGCTTGATTCCAAGACCCTCAACCTCATCAAGGCAACACTCACTGACACTATCTCCAAAGTTAAATTCATGAGGGAGATCTCTGAACCATTCCCGATTAATACTGGCATCCGACAAGGTGACGGCTTATCTCCGCTTCTTTTAAACCTCGTCCTAGACAAAGTTATCCGCGAGTGAGAGAAGGCATTGAAAGACATGGGATACTGGCGCCCCATACGACTAGGACGACCCAAAGACGGTATTGAGATATCATGCCTCGCTTTTGCAGATGACCTTGCCATACTGACAGATGATGTAGTCACAGCCGTTAAACAAATTGAAACCCTTAGTGAATGTGCTGGAAAGGTTGGTCTACAAAGTTCCTTCGAAAAGACCAAGTTCTTCTGTTCAAAACTTGACATCCAAAATTTGAACACGACATATGGGCAAATCAGCCGAGTGCCACACTTCAAGTACTAGGGAGAAATACTTGAACCAACGGGAGGCGAGAAAGCTGCCCAGAAAACTCGCCTAAAAAAATGTCGGAAAGCCTACGGTAGGGTTCACAACATATACAATAAAAAGTGCTTGTCCCGCCACGCAAAGATCAGACACTATAATACAGTAATCAAGCCCGAAGTCTTATATGCCAGTGAGACCCTTACACTAAATGGGAAAGGTGACCTAGAAAACATTTTAAAAGAAGAAAGAAGAATCCCGAGGAAAATTCTCGGCCCCCGAAAAACAGAAGATGGATATAGACTGAGGTCACGCAAAGTGACAGAAGAGCTTTCCAACATTGCAGCAGACATCCTCAAAAGACGTCTGAAATTTTATGGGCACGTTCGCAGACTGCCGGCAAGTAGACTGACACACAAGATCCTCACCTACATAGAACATCTCAAAAATATTCCATGGGTACTGGAAGTGAAGAAGGATCTGGAAAAAGCCCATATGGACTCAACTGACACCGCGGACAGAAATCTCTACAGGAAAAAATTAATGGATGGAAAGTGCAACCAGAGAACGAAGTGAAAAAGAAGACTGGAGCAAAGTGAACAGAAGAACGAAAAAGGATCCACGGAGAAAGGATGAGAGCTGTTTGGCAACTCAGAAAACAGAATCGTTAGAGCTGTGCGCGATCCATTGGGTCCATACGCACATAATAATAATAATAATAATAATAATAATAATAATAATAATAATAATAATAATAATAATAATAATAATAATAATACACAACGTTCCTTCAGCTACTGTTGTTTTTGAAAGACGTTGGTGTGTGTCGATATATTACTCTGAAAGAAATTCGTAACTTGTCTTTAAACTTTTTTAACAAATTGCCGTTAAATGCCGACTGATTGTACCAGAATTCAATCCCGATATTTGACACCAATTCTGGACTCGTTTGATTTAAGGCAATTTAATTTTTTGCATGGATCTGAATGATGTGAAGGAACTGCGGTGTGTATGCCAACTGCTATCTGCATTACCAACGAATGCGAAGAAATATTGGAGTTTTCAAACGACGGACCGTATTTATTAGACAGTAACAGAAATGATTGCAATCATACGATTAATATGTTTTTACTGATAAAACATAGGAAAAGAATTAATTTATGTTAGTAAGGAGAGTACCTACGTCTGTGATTAGAGTGTTTCTATTAAATGGGTACTTTTGTTTCTTACCGTGGAGGTAACTAATATCAATATAACATGTTATTTCTCTGCGGTTTAAAGAAGCGAAGGAGGGCACAACCAGCGCAGCGATGCGTACCGAAGCCCGGGATTAGTCGTTGCAGCAGACGCCAGAGGGGCGGGACTCCCAAAAATAATCGATTGCCTTAGCGGGGTTAACGGAAGGGACTGGTGAAAGTCGAGTGCTCGACATTATCTGTGCTCCCACATTTCTCTAGCTCCATTCCATTGTAAAGGCCAATATAACATTGTAAATCACTTCTACTGCTTGACGTTAAAGGATCGCGTCATATTTGTTATTTATGTTTCTCTGTATTTATGTATCTCCTTGGCCGAGGATGATAAGGTACGCTTCATGGCAGGAATTCAGTGCCAAGAACTGTTAAGTAATATAATCTTGAATCGTGATAACTTTCAAGGTTTCTTTTAAAATTCTTTCACCTTTCCACCAAGTAAATTTTGATATAGGACAAGTTTTGGGAACACGTAAAAATAAATTTGGAACTAACTACGCTTTCTTTTTTTGCTAGGGGCTTTACGTCGCGCCGACACAGATAGGTCTTATGGCCACGATGGGATAGGAAAGGCCTAGGAGTTGGAAGGAAGCGGCCGTGGCCTTAATTAAGATACAGCCCCAGCATTTGCCTGGTGTGAAAATGGGAAACCACGGAAAACCATTTTCAGGGCTGCCGATAGTGGGATTCGAACGTACTATCTCCCGGATGCAAGCTACGCTTTTTATGCGGCCCCGCGTCACCCGGCGACCCCGAGTTCGATTCCCGGATGGGCCAGGATTATTTATTTGTAAATGATTAATATCCCTGCTTGGGGATTGGGTTTTTGTGTCGCCCTTAACTTTCCTTTCCTCACATTAAACACTCTACACTTCCTCCGTTCCAATTACACGCAGCTTCATATCACAAGGTGCAAGTAGGGGCAAAAGATCTCTATAGGTCGACACCCCGAACAAATAGAATTTTAAAAACCTAAGCTTTTCATTGCGTAGCCAACATTATTAATATTATTCTGTCCGGGAGATAGTTGGTTCGAATCCCACTGTCGGCAGCCCTGAAGATGGTTTTCCGTGGTTTTCCAGTTTCACACCAGGAAAATGCTGGGGCTGTACCTTAATTAAGGCCACGGCCACTTCCTTTCCATTCCTTGCCCTTTACTGTCTCAACGTCGCCGCAAGGCCTATCTGTGTCGGTGCGATGTAAAGCAAAATAACAAAAAGAAAACATTCTGGCGCATTTCCCACAGCCTGATGGGGTCCGTGTCGCACAGGTTGACTTGGTCCTGTTTTACAACCGGATGCCCTTCCAGGCGTATCACTAACCGGAGGGATATATGGTCTATATACATAAAGTTGTAGGAGATCTACTATCTGTAATTTCGTTTGTTTCACCAATTTTTCAGATATTTATCCGTTTTAGGTCAACTCAAGACCGAATCGGTGGTTTTTATTTTTCGTGTCTGTTTGTTTGTATGTCTGTTTGTTCCACTATGACGGCGAAACGGCAGGATAGATCTCAACCAAACTTCATATTTAGATTATACTCATCCCGAGGTAGGTTTTGATATGCATATCATATTAAAATCTTTGAATAGACGGGAGGTTTATAGGAAAACCAGAACGGTTTTCCTCCATTTTCTCTTATACTATTCATTTTCTGTAAACTCCGTGGACCGCATGTGAAACGCATCTTCATTATAAACAACTTTCGTTATATTCATAATTTACCTTACTATTCAATTGACGAAGAAGTTTACTATTTTCTGCGGGTATCATGCTCTGCATTGAGTGACCGACAGACCGACAACGAACCTACAGGATACCATGGCAACGTCTCTGACTGCATGCCAGCAGGGAAGTAACGTATTGCCAGTTTCCTCATCATGCGTTTAAATTCGTGGTTGTTCCTTGGGTAAAAGGCAAGAGGGGCGTCAATCGGCCATTCTGCGGGGTATTGGCGGAATATCGTAGGAGGTTATAACCGTCCTCGAATAGCTCAAGTAATAACACCATTACTCATCTTATCTGTTTACCTAAGAATCCCTGCGCCTAAATTTCTCCTCTGTTACCGCTTTCTTATAACCATAACAAACATCAGCATAATTTATTGAGGGGTATTTGATTTTCCAATACATTCACTTGGTATTTACATATTTGTCGTCATCCGGCTATCCTCAGTTATCATCCATTTTCTATTATGTCAGCTTTCTTAGCTGTAATATTTTCATCCTTAATTACTCCGTATGTATGCGAGTGCTAATCCCGAAAGCTTGGACACTCTTTTCTTTGAGGAAATATTCTAAGTTATGCAAATGTATAACTTTTGCCCCCGGAAAATATAGAAATATGGATGTAATTTTAACGACGGTACAGAACTTCGTTTCTGGATAATTGGTAGCTAAATGGTAAGTCGTATCACAAATCAGAAAGCACAATCGCTTTTCATTTTGGAGAGATCTACAACTTTTGTCCTATGAATATTTGTCGTATTTCTATCCCTTGTACTTTAAATAGAGCTGTTTTCTTTCGACTTCAAGTTAATGTACTTTTACACTTTATGTTATCATTTGGCACACTTATAGGAAAGATAGAATCATGACATTCGGCACGCACATTGACATGGCCAGTGGCCATGTGATGGTCAAATTGTATGATTCTAGCTGTCACATGAGTATCAAAAATAAAAAGTAGAATGTAATAACTGTACAAAATTTCACCCCATTCAATGACTATAACTAAATCTAACCCATAAATATCGGAGATACGAGAAGATGTCATAGGTCTAACCATGTAGAAGATTGAAAGGGGCGTCTGATGGTAAAGTCCGTTTGTAGATATGTCGTACAGTTTCAAAGCAGTAACTCTCGAAATAAAGGTCTTTACTTCTAGAATGTGCCTGTACATTGACTGTTTTGGCGAAATTTCCATACAGTTATCCGTTTCAGGTGTAATAATGACCATCTGCATATTTTTAGCTTTGGTGTTTGTTTGTTTGTTTGTTTGTCTGTTTGTCTGTTTGTCTATAACATGGAAACTACTGGATATATTTCCACCAAACTTTATATTTAGAATGCACCTATCATTGGGTAGGTTTTAGGGTAAATATTGTTTCTAAATCCTTGAACTGACTGGGGGTTTGTACGAAATCGAAACCGTGATTTTGCGCTCCCACAAAATATACACAACCAAACTTAATGAAAATCTACCTGCCTTAATGAAAATTAATTTCTAAACCTTTTCTCCCATGTGCGTCATTTCGATACGAGGATTAATAAGGGAGATATCATTAACGGACGGATTTTACGTACAAGTCCCACCGGAACTCAAGAGCGGGTGCGAGAAAAGCTATTTCTTACTACTTGAAAAGTACTGAAGGTATTGGAACCAAACTTTATATGAGCCGCTGAGAGCCAAAGTGGTCTAAGTCAAGAAATATCATGTTTTGAGTTATACCATTCAGTGCACTTATAACGCATGAAAATTTGTTGTGAGGAAGTGGTATAACGATAACTCCGATGGGAGATGCTTGAGAGCGCTAGATGCATTCTTCTCATCACGCCAGAGTGGAGCGTATTTACAGGAATGGTGGTATAAGTCATGCGTCACGGCCATGTGGTTGTGTTGTTCTGTGTTCGTTATCGTTGTTATTTACGTTTTAAAATCAAAAAGTACTTGTAAATGTGCTAGTAAGTATCGGTATTGTTTTCTTTATTTAGATTTTTAATATTCAGGTGTTATTAAAGTAAAAACAGTCTTTATAAGGGAAATTCGCTCATAGTTCATGCTATCAGAACACTCCTTTCTTCCAAACGATCGGGATTTCGGAGTTATCGAGAGAAAATCAAGAACTGCTTAAATTTTCACTCCTGATGATTGGTGTAATACCATTCAAAAGGCAAGGAGAAAACAACCCTTTGCCGTTTATAGAATGGCTCTGTATGACCTCGTCTCAACAAAAGGCAGATAAAAGTGTAACATATAGAAAGAAGAACAAGCAAAATGAAAACTTCAGTTGGCTTCATGTTCGATGCTTTCGTTTTCAGAAAGACTCTCCTCATCTCATTCTGTACAAGGAATTTCTCGCTGAAGGAATCCATTTCAAAACTTTGGACATTACTCCTTCACATCGTGTTCTTTGCCGTCCTCGTTTGTCTGGTGTTCAACTCATCCCTCTCAACAACGCTGTGCGACCTGTCACCGAAGCTAAGAAGAGAGACATGATGGCCCTTCTCCCATACATCCCTCCGGTGCACCACACTTTCTTCAATCAAGTGATACTGTGAATTCGGCTGTGGAGTATGGACCTGATTATGTCGACCCATTACAAGGGGAAGATGGCGTAGATTGTGAAATTGAGTACACTGGCATCTTCCATTATTAAGTCTGTTTAAATTTCAGCATGATAATTTAATTTTCAGAAATTTTTACATTTGGGCAAAACAGTTTATTTATAATTCATGAGTGTCCATACTGCTGAACTATTATACCAGATTGTGTAGCTAGCATTTAACAACAGAGCAATTATTTTAACTCTTAGTGTGAGAGAAAAAGTTGTAATGGAAGCCGTACGTGCAGTTTTAAATCTACTATACAACATTATGTATCGTTAAGAATTATTTTATAAATACATTGCCATATTAGAGGTTAAAACACACCTATACATTTTCCTTTTACTCATCTTCGCCGAAACATTTATCGGAAGAGTGGTACAACTCTTGACTTGTGCCACTTTACCTTTCGCTATGAGTAAACTGCTGACAGGAAAAGTGGTACTCCAAATTTTAGGTTCTATAAAAAGCAATTTAAGGAAGAAGTAATTAAAATGTCTTTATTAAATATAATTTTAATATATCGACTGCATATTACATCAAATGAATCATGAATTCTTGCAAATCCTGAATTTGCATTAAACGAAACGCGAAAGCTTTAATTTCTCAGAATGGGAAAAAATTGACTTAGACCACTTTGGCTCTCAGCGGCTCATATTTAGCATCCACCTGTTCAGAGGTAGGAGTTAAAGGTCAATAACATTTCATGTTCCATGAATGGACTGGTGGTTTATAGGGAAGTGAAATGGTGTTTTTACTCTTCCACTGGAAATCGACCAAATTGATGGAAATCATTTCTAAAACATGTTTTTTATTCATGTGCATTTTTTCGACAGGTGGATTGATAAGGGAGATATCATGAACGGTCGGTTTTGTCGGTTCAGTCCAGCTGACATAGCCCAAAAGTGTACCTGTAGCAGATTCCTTATCTATCTATATAAATAAAATCGTAACGACTGTGTGCCTTTACATTGACTATTTTGGCGAAATTTTCGTACAGCTACCCGTATAAGGGATAATAATGTCCATCTGCATATTTTTCGGTTTAATTTCCTGAAAGTCCTAATTTTACTCTTCTCGCCCAAAATCCAGATTGCGGCAGAATCTGCCAGACGAACAAAACAATTGAAATTTGGCAAAATTATACGTTTTAGCCTGTAACGGACGGAAAATTTGCAATATCCTTAATTTTTTCACTTTTTATCCCCGAAGAATATCGAAATATGGAGGAAATTTTAATGATGGTGCAGATCTTCGGGAAGTCTTATCACATAATGAATGGCACAATCTCCGTTCAATTTGGAGTGATCTACAACCTTGGTCTTATGACTATTTGTTGTATCTGTGTCCCTTTTACGTTTGATTTTTCTTTATTTCTCGATGTTAAGTAAATGTGGGCTTTTCACATGCATAATTCATACTTTCAATCACTTATAGGAAAGATAGAATCATCAAACTCTACACGAAAATTGGCTCACCCAGTAAAAATACGTATGTACATATATATGTACGTAGCTGTCACATAATTATCCGAAAAGTAATGCAATGTGAGATAATCTTACACATATTTTACCCTATTCAACATTTCTAACTCAATCTGACCCATAAATAGATGAGATATCATAGGACCAGCCATTTAGGCCGCAAAATCCGTCGTGTTATGGTACAATCCTTTGTCGATATGACGTACCGTTTAACAGCAGTTAATCTGTAGGTGAAGGTCTGCAATATTGTACACAAGCATATATTTTCGTATGTCAATCTATATATATTCACTGATGTCGATTTGTAGCGATCGAGAAAGGGTGTGTCTGCTATTTTAATGATTATTCCCCACACCGACTTTGACTGGCAGTAGGAATGGGGTCCTTCTCCAACTCCTGTGTAACTGGCATTAGTAAGGAAGGCCTACCATTGTAATGGATAATTCACTTCTCCATTTGACTTGCAGAAAGCAAGGGAGCATGCAGTTTTGTTTAAAACTCCGCTACCCGATTGTGTTTGGCTGTAGGCAAGGATGCCCGCCATTATAAACAAACTTACCCATCTAAAATGTGACTGGCATTAGGCATAGTAGCCTGCTATTTTGATGGAAACTCACCAATTTGGTGTGGCTGGCAGTAGGAAAAGAGGCCTGCCATTATAATGATAACTGCATAACTCAACTTCGACTGGTAGTAGGGACGTTGCCTGCCGTTATAATAAAAACTCCTCAACTGTAATCTGTATGGAAGTAGGAAAGGGAGCCTGCCATTGTGACGAAAACTCCCCAAATCGATTGTGACCATGCAGTAGACAATGAGGCCTGCAACTATAATGTACACTTCCCAACTCGATTGTGAATGGCAGTAGGCAAGTGAGCCTGCCGTTATCATCACAAATCCGTAACAAACACTTTACATTGGAAACAACGTATGGGGACCTCCCCATGCTGTTTCCCGGATAACGCTAAGAGACATGGAATTTTAAAACAATCATATTTACTGCATGTGCAATATTTACTTCGATATTTGAATACAATGTAGAATACCGTAGCGAAGCACCGGGTACATTTGCTAGTATTATATACAATTTGCATTACGACGCACCGACGCAGATAGGTACTACTACAACTAATACTACCACTATCAACAGCAAGAGTAACGTTAAATCTTTGACGAGTTCGAATTTTTATCTATTTTCCATGTAGCCAGAGCCACCACCACTCACCTTCTTCTTCTTCTTCTTCCTCTTCTTTTTTCTATCTGTTTACCCTCCAGGGTCAGTTTTTACCTCGGACTCAGCGAGGGATCCCACCTCTACCGCCTCAAGGGCAGTGTCCTGGAGCTTCAGACTCTGGGTTGGGGGATACAACTGGGGAGGATTATCAGCACCTCGGCCAAGCGGCCTCACCTGCTATGCTGAACAGGGGCCTTGCGGTGGGATGCGAAGGAAGAGCTAGACAAGAAGGAGGGAAGGATATGGCCGTGACCTTAAGTTAGTTACCATTCCAGCATTTGCCTGAAGGAGAAGTGGGAAATCACGGAAAACCACTTCCAGGATCGCTGAGGTGGGAATCAAATCCTCCTCTACTCGTTGACCTCCCGAGGTTGAGTGGACCCCGTTTCAGCCCTCGCACCACTTTTCAAATTTCGTGGCAGAGCCGGGAATCGAACCCGGGACTTTATGGATGACAGCTAATCACACTAACCATCATACCGCAGAGGCGGACACCACCACTCCCCCTCAGTTAAAATCGTCGGTGAAATAATACTAGCCATAGACAACCTCTTTAAAAATGAGAGCGGAGTGTTCTTAACCTCTATAGTTCGGATAAGGAGATATCGTATTTAGAATATAAAGAGCCCCCGTTTCGCAGTGTTGAACTTCCAATGAATTCTAACTTTTCAGACATCCGCCTCTTGTGACCTAATTATTTTAGTATTAAAATTCATGCAAACTTCCTTTTCAGATTAACTTAGCAGGTAATTCCCACTGGGATTTTCTTTTCTTTCACCGTTACAATGAACTGTAAACTAGCCATGTTGTAGCACGGCGATCAGAAATACGTGTAAACCAATCCACCTCATTAAATATTATGAGGTCATTGAGAGATAAAGTAGACACTTTCTCCAGACCTCAGAGAAGCAGAATTGACCCTTAAGATAGCTACGATGCGGAGGAATATTGTATTGCTCTTCAAAAGGGAACTATGTTAGACGCTAAATATGTTCATATGATGCCCAAAAATCAATAGAGTAAGCAGGTAGGTGATGGTGATTTTTGGTTTGGTTTGGGGGTGGGGTACAGTTTTATGGGTTAAAAATTGCATTTTTCAGTTCACTCATCTCAGGGAATAACATTATAAGCCAAAAAATTATCTGGGAAAGCACTTTTGTTTGAAAATAATATGAAATACCAAGCTATGTTGTCAAACCATTCTGCTATTTTATGAAACAGCTTTCTAAATACTGGTTTTGGTTTTATTTTGTTTATTTCAGAATATTCGTGATTTATCTTCTTTGGATCGTGAATAAAGCAGAACCAGCCCATGCATTGACCAGGCATTATTTTCTTATTTGGGCCAGTCAAAACTATAGTGGTGTAAGTCACATTACTGTATTGTTAGCTAGTAGGGTTTGATGTAAATTCACTTCCAGTAATGCATTTACAAGATAACAATGCCCACGTCCACAGTAACCACAGAAACTATACACACAAGACAAACTGACTTACCTGGTTGAAACCACTGTTATTAACAATATTTGAGCTCGCATCCGGGAGATAAAGGATTCGAACCCCACTGTCGGCAACCCTGAAGATGGTTTTCCGTGGATTCCCATTTCCACACCAGGCAAATGCTGGGGCTGTACCTCAATTAAGGCCACGGCCACTTCCTTCCCATTATTAGGCCTTTTCTGTCCCATCATCGCCATAAGACCTATCTGTGTCGGTGCGACGTAAAGCAAAAAACAAAACAAAACATATTAACAATATTCAGAATATTAACAAGATACCTCAACTTTTCTTCTTCTTACCGGGGATTGTTTTGTATTCTTGAATAATTTGGAAGTAAAATTTGGCTATTTTTTTAATACTACGACGAAATGATTTATCTTCTTAGTGTCAAAAGAATAGAGAGCATTGACTTTAGTGGGTTATTGCAACAATTAAGAAAACAACGAAAAAATGACTTATCTGGTTCTTCCACGGGTTGAGTGAGTTTATCTTCTTTGCCAGCCCCACGGTATAGGGGTAGCGTGCCTGCCTCTTAGCCGGAGGCCCCGGGTTCGATTTCCGGCCAGGTCAGGGATATTTACCTGGAACTGAGTGCTGGTTCGAAGTTCACTCAGCCTACGTGATTTCTATTGAGGAGCTATCTGATGGTGAGATGGCGGCCCGGTCTAAAAAACCTAGAAAAACTGCTGAGAGGATTCGTCGTGCTCAAAACACGACACCTCATCATCTGCAGGCCTTCAGGCTGAACAGCGATCGCTTGGTTGCCCATGGCTCTTCGGGGCTCTCGCGCCATTTGGGAGGGGGGTGAGTTTATCTTCTTTATTGAATATTATTTTTCCGTCCGGCTTATTGGATGAAAGGTCAGCATATTGGCCTTTGGTTTGGAAATACATGTAACTGATCTTACGTATAACCTACGTCATTGAATTTTAATTGATTATTAGTAGGGCTCGGATGTTTTAAGACCTAAAAGTAACCCAAATAAGCAAGCAAGTATGATCTAAAAATTGACGAAATATGACCTCAAAAGTGACGTAATATGACGTAAAAATGGCAAAATATGACCCGAAAATGCTTAATCTAAATATGCCCATTTTAAAATAAATTATAAATCGAAACAGCAATTCCTTTATGCATATTTGTTAACTAAATTCTTTATTCTTACTGTCATATCAATTTTCTGAATATACATGTTTAGCAGTTATTCACAGTCTATCGCCCTTGATTCACTTATCAAACATTTGTGAATACATACTCATAAATTACAAAGTTTGTTAAGATAATTAGATTATACAACATTTTAAAAGTCAAGAAAGTTTTGGACCCTGCATTGATGGTTTTAAATCCAAGAAAAAATATAAATGAATCTACTTAAAAAAATATGTTTGGAACGTTTACGTCCAGATTTCATTAATATTATTCAAATGCATTAAAATTTAAATTGAGCACCACGAAAGGAATTAAGTAGATCTCTTTCAATACATTATGGTAGAAAAATGCGTATTGCAATGCGCCCCTAAGGCTCAAATGTTTTTATACTAATTTGAAACAAAAAACAAAACACAAAACACAAAACACAAAAAACAAAAAAACACAAAACAAAAAAACACAAAACAAAAAACACAAAACACAAAACACAAAACACAAAACACAAAAAACAAAACACAAAAAACAAAAAACAAAAAACATAAAACAAAACACAAAACACAAAACACAAAACACAAAACAAAACAAAACAAAACAAAACACGCATGATTTCACAAATGTTAGAAGTTCATAAGTAAGTGGAAGGAGGTTGAGGTTGTAATATCTGAACAAAGATAAGTGAGCAATTGTCAGAAGTAATTAGCTCATTGCTGGGGTTATTTCTGTCTCTACCTGGGAAACCTGGTTGCCAAGTACAGCGGGTGGGGTAAAAGGTGCAGTGAGGTCTATGATCTTCACTCTATATAAAGGGTATTCCACTTTTATTAACTGCAGATATGATACTGAGAAGCAGTTTTGTGAACACTAGTTTGCATTCGGTAAGTCGAAGATGATTTTGTACAACTACAGCAGTCGTCAAACCGCCGAAATATGACGTTTCTAGGAAAATAACTAAGAATGTGACCTTATGACAAAAAATAGCTAAAATATGCATTTATATTCAAATAAAAATCACTTAATTGTGACGATAATCACCTGATTTGCACCATAATCCATCCAGGCAAGAAAATACAGACAAAGAAAAAATATGGCTTGTCCTAAACATCCGAGCCCTAATTATTAATTAAAGATAATTTAATTCCTCTAGCTCTGGGGCTGGGTTTTTGTGTGTATATTAATTTACGTACAATACATCACATTACAAACCACCACCAGAAATACACTGTAGTGAGTACATCCCTCCACATAGGGTTGGCATCGGGGAGGGCATCTAGCAGTAAAACTGGGATAAATCAAAACTAAGTGTTGAGCTCAGATAATTGTGAAAAGGCCAGGCAGAAGATTGAATATTATTTTACCAATAATCTGCTGGAGAAAAAATAATTACCCCCACTATTTCAAAGTATGTTTGTGAATGTTAATGAATACCACCATTTACGTCTCAAAAGTTTTGTAACTTATTTTCCATAAATTTCGTTTTTAAACATACTTAAATACTTTTTCCTTTCTTAATCCGTTTAGCCTCCAGGGTTGGTTTTTACCTCGGACTCAGCCGAGGGATCCCACGTCTACCGCTTCAACGGCAGTCTTCTGGAGCTTGAAACTTAGGGTAGGGGGATACAACTGAGGAGTCGGACTAGTACCTCGCCCAGATGGCGTCACCTGCAATCGAAATATGAATTCAGACGCATCTGAGGTACCGTTAGAAATTTGTAACACAGTGGTTGTCCAACGATCTTGTGGGACAGAGTTATACGGGGTAGAAAATGTAATAATTTCTTCGGTTTTTCGCTCGACATAACGGTATCATTTTGGTAGACGTAGGGCAATTAGGGCAGAAGTTACACGGTTTTTCACGTACATAAACGCACGCGCCAAGAGGTACCGAATGATATGTAGTGCATACTCGGTCTATGTAATTAGCCATCTGTGTTGGTAAACGACAAGTCAGATAATTTAGCTATAATAAATAAATAAATAAATAAATAAATAAATAAATGTATGCCTACCCTATAGTCCCGTTTCCTGACTCGAGGTCGGGGAATGTAAATAAATAAATAAATAAATAAATAAATAAATAAATAAATAAATAAATAAATAAATAAATAAATAAATAAATAAATAAATAAATAAAATCCCATCTGATCGGAACACTAATTCTGTTGTCAATATTTTCATAAGCAGACTACCTAATACAAAAACCATGGAGCATAAATACAAACACACAAATCGACTGTAGTGATTAGATACATTGAAAAGGGAATCACTTCAAGTTGTTGTCCTTCGGTGTTTTCAAGTATCTCCCCTAGACTTAGTATGTCAGGACTACCAGTACGAAATTATCCAGTTCGAAATCTTGACAACCACTTCTGGTATGTCCAATCAGTCACAGCATCCTCGCCATAGATAGCACTAATCTTTATTTGGGTTTCAGCGGTTTTGCATAACATCCTCCTATAAACTTTGCATGTTAAGAAACACTAAAGCAGCCGGAGTGTAATAGGTAATTGCGGTATCACGGTTATAAACCGAATGAAGAGCTGACTATGTACATATATCTCCCTGCCTCGGCTGTATAGCGGGTGTGCAGGTTTAATAGGGGAATATTTGTGTTTACATGAAATTACCATAGTTTCCCACCTAGTACATTCATCGTTCGCATTCGATCTCTCTGGGCCAAAACGTTCTCTCGTCATCCCGATGGGATTAGGTTGGCGAGACTTACATCCATTATGGTCTTGCTATTACTTTTTCAGATACCTGGGAGCTCGAATTATAATATAATAATTTCTCAACAAAAATAAACCTAGATTTTATCCTACATTTCATAGGACTTCTCTCTCTCCGCACCTTCGTTAAGTGTAGGGGATGGTAAACTCGTCGTAATTCCCTTTGTGCACGACTTAGGGATTACAAATTCTAACATTCAATTGGGAAACATAGTATCAACATTAATAAATTCAAAACCTTGTTGATAGAAAGTTACATACGATAATTGTACTTGCAGTTGGTAATTCCCCACGTAAAGTATTTATAACTTCCACTGCATTTCCGTGGGTAAGAAGAACGGCGGATATACAGTACACAGTATTTGCTAAGTAACAAGTGAAATTCAAAAACTCATTAAATCCCTCTTAGAGGCTACATGTAAATATAGCCTATAACTGCTTTGTTCTCTTCTGATATAAATTTTCATTGAAGAACCCTAGGTGGCTTCTTAGTACTTCACGGGTGAGATGTAGGGGCAAAATTAATATTTATTGTTAACTTACTAATCAAGATGGAACATTTGATGGAGATCTTGAAAGATGAATACAGTTTGGGCGTGACCTAATATGTGCACTACCGGGCGAGTTGGCCGAGTTGGCGAGGGGCGCGCACCAGTAAGCGCGCATCCGGGAGATTTTGGGTTCGAATACCACTGTCGGCAGCCCTGAAGGTGGTTTTCCGTGGTTTACAATTTTCACACCAGGCAAATGCTGGGGCTGTACCTTAATTAAGGCTACGACCGCTTACTTCCCATTCCTAGGTCGTTCCTGTCCCATCGTCGCTATAGGACCTATCTGTGTCGGTGCGACGTACAGCAAATAGCAACAACAATATGTGAACTGCCGGACTGAGTCCTCAGACGACTGAGGCGCTGGTCTTCTGACCCCAGCTTGGCAGGTTCAATCCTGCCTCAGTCCGGTTATATTTGAATTTGCTGAAATACGTCAGCCTCGTGTCGGAAGATTTACTGGCACGTAAAAGAACTCATGTGGCTCTAAATTCTGCCACCTCGGCGTTCCTGAAACGGCACTAGTAGTTAGTGGGACGTAAAGCCAATTATGTGAACTACGAATATGAAGCAAAATCCTTGGAAAACATAAAATTGTGTGTATTGCTGTATTTTTAAAATTTTATTTGGCCAAGACTGTTACAAAATTAAACTACAAGAGGACTAATGACTTGAAGTACTATGAGAATAGTTGTGTCGTACATCTTAAGATAAACCTGAAGATAGAATACTAAGTAAATAAAATCGAACCCCACTAAAAGGAACCATTCGAATTGATAAATGAAGGTCTTGCAGACAGAACATAAGAGTTCATAATTTTCATAAGCCTGTTGGTTTGGTCCAGTCAGTAAAGATAATTCTAAGTCTTGTTGGCGATGCGTGATCCAGTAAAATCAGTTAAAATACAAAACCTTTCTTTTTTCATTTGCTTTACGTCATACCGACACAGATAGCTCTTATGGCGGCAATGGGATAGGAAAAGCTTAGGAGTGAGAAGGAAGCGGCCGTGGCCTTAATTAAGGTACAGCTCCACCATTTGCCTGGTGTGAAAATGGGAAGCAACGTAAAACCATCTTCAGGGCTACCGACAGTGGGGTTCGAATCCACTATCTCGCGAATGCAAGCTCACAGTTGCGCGTCCCTAATCGCACGGCAAACTCGCTCGGTAAATACAAAATCTTCAAAGACTGTAGTACTATAATGTGAATTGATCTCCTCCTTAATTTGAACCGGTAATCTAAACACAATGGAAATAAAACAAAACCGCACTAAAAAAAGAGTCATTTGCACTGGTGAATGAAGGTCGTGTAGAAACATATATCAAAGTTCATACCTTTGCTTGTCTGAGCTAGTTGCTTCACGTCGCACCGACACAGATAGGTCTTATGGCGACGATAATTGCTTGTCTGATCCGAACCCCTGTGGGTGGGGTGCGCAGATGAAGAAATACCCACGGCATCCCCTGAATGTCGTAAGAGGCGAATAAAATGGACCCAGGGTCTCTCAGTTAGGAAGTGTGGGTTGGCGGCCACGGGTCCCTTAGCTGAGTCCTGGTATTGCTTCCACTTGTGACGGGCTCCTCACTTTCATCAATCATCTCCGACCTTCCTTGATCAACAATTGTTCTTTTCCGACCCCGACGGTATTAGAGTATTCGAGGCCTAGGAGTTTTCATTTTCACGCCCTTCGAGACCCTTCTCTTTCTTTGTCCGGTACTTCATTTTTCGAAGTGTCGGATCTCTCCTTTTCCTTCTCTCTTTCTCTGTTTCTCTTTCTCTCCTCACCCCTTGTAGGGGGCGGGCTACAGATGTAGAATACACCAACGGTATCCCCTGCCTGTCGTAAGAGGCGACTAAAAGGGGCGATCAAGGGATGATATCATTAGAACCATGAGAATACTTGTGATTAGTACCTTTAAGTGTGGAACACCATTGGTCGACGTTACTTGCGACTAGTACCACCTTGCGAGGAAAACTATAGGAGCAGTACCACTATGCGAGAAATACTACGGGTCTGGGCGTTGTTTGTGATAATGACCATCGTGTGGATTCCACCGGGCGGTTCCAGTGCGTTCAGAATGGGTCTGCGTTACCTATAAGTAGTACCACTTTATGAGAAATACCATGGGTCTACGTTGCCTGTGATTAGTGCCACTAAGTGAGAAACACTACGGGTTTGGCTGGCGTCAGTGATCAGTACCACTATAATGAGTAAAACCATGGGTCTGCGTTGCCTGAGAGTAGTAGAACCGTTATGTTAGGAACACCTTGGATTTGTGCTGCCTGTGGACGTTGCCATAATATGTGATATTCATGGGTCTACATTGCCTATGTTTAGTACCACAATGTGAGCGACACCATGAGTATCCTTGGCCTGTGATTAGTTCCACTAAATGAGGAACACCACGGGAATACCGGCGCTCGTGATTAGTCCTACATTGTGAGGAATGCCATGGACCTGCGTTGCTTGTGAGTAGTGCTCTTATGTGTGAAACACCATAGGTTTATGTTACCTCTGAGTGGTGCCATTGTGTGTGACATACCATGGGTATACATTGCCTGTGATTAGTACCACCATGAAAGAAACTCCATGAGTCTGTGATTAGTATCACTATAGGAGGAACGTCATGGTTCTGCTTCACCGGTGATTAGTACCGCTATGAGGGGCGGGTGACCTGAATTTTGGACTCTTTTAGATAATGGGCATCATCCCAGTAATTAAAGTATTGTGAATTGGATTCAATGATTGTTTTTGTTTCGCGATCATTTTTCATAATCTTTCTTTTTGAAGTTTTAATTTTCGTTCCGTTCACCTCGTAGCATTAGGGGCCGATGACCTAGCTGTTAGGCCCCTTTAAACAACAAACATAATCATCATCATCATCATCATAACCATCATTGTTTCATCCGGCCAAGAAGGATGTAAGTCATGTTGGTAATGTGTAATCCAGTTATACGAGTTTCTTGAGTAAAACTACATTACTGTAAAGCATGGTATGAGTCACAAGTTGTAATGATTTACAAGATAAGAGGCTTGCAGTGTGCTATGGCAATAAATCGTTGGCTGAAACACAGCTAGAGGAACAATACAAGATTACGACTTATGAGATATTAAGAGTTAGTATTACCTTCCATTAATATGAGGTTAATGAAACGCTATTAAACTGTTGTGGCGATAGCAGAGGAGGATAGTGTGTGTACAACCACACAATACGAGATTTTCATGGCATCATCCAGTGGTAGCATCAGCATTTAATAAATGTTTTATGGTACCGAAGCACCAATAAGCGAACGCTATACATGCTTGTGTGAGGAGTGTAGGTGTGGAGTAAAGCTCATCACGTGCCCGCTTATCCATGTTACGAGGTCGTATAGGACATGTGACGTGAACGAAAAATATGACTAGGAATAAATTTGCATCGAAATAGAGAGACGTAGACGCTGTAGAAAATGGTGAAGTGTCACTTTCAGTTATGACTGAAGAAGGAGGAAAATATATGTAAAATAAAAACGTGGGGAACTGAGCCCAATCTCGGAATAGTTGCAGTGTAGTTGTAGCGTGGGATAGAAGAAGATTTCCATCAATCTATTTCAATCCACGCCCTTTGAATTTGACCATATATGATTGATTGATTGATTGATTGATTGATTGATTGATTGATTGATTGACTGATTGATTGATGTCTTGTGTCTTCTGGAGAGGCCTGATTCAGGTTTTTCTAGTTGACACCCATGGGTGACTTGCGCGTATGGATGATGATAATGAGGTAAGGAATATGCCCTACTCCTATAGAATAACGCCAACGGGTCTGCTCAAAGCTTAACGTCTCCATCCGACGGTCGAATCAGCATAAAGAGCAGCACTCACCTCACTCCATAAGAATACTGTGGACAGGTTTGGAACTGAACCCAGCTATTGGCATGCAGTCTAGTGATCAGAAATGGTATATCACCACATCTCCTACCGTGCCGATCAACATTTTGGTGGTATGAAATGAAATGTCGTATGGCTTTTAGTGCCGGGAGTGTCCGAGGACAAGTTCGGCTTGCCAGATGCAGGTGTTTTGATTTGACTCTCGTAGGCGACCTGCGCTTCGGGATGAGTATGAAGTGATGACGGAGACGACACATACACCCAGCTCCTGTGCCAGTCAAATTAACCAATGATGGTTAAAATTCCCGACGCTGCCGGCAATCGAACCCGGGACCCCTATGACTAAAGGCCAGCACGCTAGCTATTTAGCCATGGAGCCGGACAACATTTTGGTGGTGAATATTTTTCTACCAATGGGAATCGAACCGGATAACCACGGTGTTAGACCATAATGATGCCATAACGGTCATGGACAGCAGGTGCGCTATTTAACCGTATTTAAGTCACTGAATGATGCACCGAACAGATTAGCTCTTTGCATTGCGGCAAGGTCTATTACTGTATGGCTGCTAGCTCTGTTATAGGGAGACAGGTAGGTTCAAATCCTTAATCGGACATCCTAGAAATGGTTTTTCGCATTTCACTGCCAAGGAAATGCAGGGGTGGTACTTTTTTCAAGGCCACGGCCGTTTCCTTCCCATTCCTAGACTGTACAATTACACCTCAAATCCTTATGTGGTATATGCTAGAAAAAAATCTTTCATTGACTTGTCCTCGTGTTACACGTAGCTCACATCCAGGAGATGTACCAGGTAAAGCAGCTATACAACTGGAGAACCGCTAAACATCTCCTCTGACACTCCAGTTATAAGCTTAAATTTTGTCCGCGCTCGAATGTAGAATACGCCGTTATCCCGGGCTCTAGGCCGCGTCGCAGCAGCTTACCTGCGGGCTTACGCTTGCAGACCTTCCTTACTAGCCATGAAAGTCTGATACCTAACCAAAGCAGATAAATAGTCTTTTCACTCGCCGGAACTAACCAGACAAGACCGATGTCTTGTCACGCCGACGTTGGCAAGCCAATTTTTTTTTTGCTAGTTGCTTTACGTCGCACCAACACAGATAGGTCTTATGGCGACGATGGGACAGGAAAGGGCTAGGAGTGGGAAGGAAGCGGCCGTGGCCTTAATTAAGGTACAGCCCCAGCATTTGCCTGGTGTGAAAATGGGAAACGATGGAAAACCATTTTCAGGGCTAACGACAGTGGGGTTCGAACCTACTGGCAAGCCTTTTGCAGTTTACTGTGACGTATTGCGTGCCACACCATGTTGGATTTTTAACATCTTTTTGTCCGGCTCCATGGCTAAATGGTTAGCGTGTTGGCCTTTGGTCACAGGGGTCCCGGGTTCGATTCCCGGCAGGGTCGGGAATTTTAACCTTAATTGGTTAATTTCGCTGGCACGTTGGCTTTCATCCTCATCCTGACGCGCAGGTCGCCTACGGGAGTCAAATCGAAAGACCTGCATCTGGCGAGCCGAACTTGTCCTCGGACACTCCCGGCGCTAAAAGCCATGTACATACCTTGTATAAATTAGAATTGCAAGAAGGATGGGTGCAAGTATAGGTGTATGTGGACCGGGCGAGTTGGCCGTGCGCGTAGAGGCGCGCGGCTGTGAGCTTGCATCCGGGAGATAGTAGGTTCGAATCCCACTATCGGCAGCCCTGAAAATGGTTTTCCGTGGTTTCCCATTTTCACACCAGGCAAATGCTGGGGCTGTACCTTAATTAAGGCCACGGCCGCTTCCTTCCAACTCCTAGGCCTTTCCTATCCCATCGTCGCCATAAGACCTATCTGTGTCGGTGCGACGTAAAGCCCCTAGCAAAAAAAAAAAAAAAAAAAAAGGTGTATGTGGGCGAATGTGTATGCGTGCGCGTGTGGGAGTGGATGTGAATGAGTGTGTATACAGGGGTCTGAGTGAGAGTATAAATGGCTGGGTGTTCTTACTCTAATATCTTCAGGATAAATCAAGATAATTATTATTCTAAGGGTACAGTGTTTGTAGTGTGAATATGTAAATTTAAAATTGTCTACATAAGTTTGTATGTAAATATTCAGTAGAGTTTATATACACATGTGGAGATGGAGACACTTCCGTGTATGTGGGGCTTGCCCTTTCTCCATCTACCACCCCTAAATTGTACATGTACAATTTAAGGAAAATAAATAATAATAATTTCAACATCTTTTTTGTCAGCCCGATAGGAAAGTTATGCTGGGATGAATAACTGTTTAATAATTGTAGATGTTAGTGGTAATTAATATTATTTGTCAATAAACTGTCCATATTTACAATTCACAATATCTTCTTCTGGAAATCATTATGATGTTATAGATTATTTATTTGACTTAATTTTATCATGAAGGCATAGACAATTACTAGACGTGTTAATGTTGGAAATTAGTGATGTAGTCATTTTTACTTTTAGTCATAGAAAAATATTGAACATTATTTACGTAGATATTTTTAAGCCTAGACCATCTGTTAGGAGATTTGATAAATGAGACGTTTTAACATAGATGTTACTTCTTTAGACCAACTGACTGGGGATCGTGAATTTGGGTGGGACAAGCAATAAATTTTGGCTCAGTGAGCAAATCAACAGGGAACTAGCCCACTCTTCACTTCCGTATCATTACCAAGAGAGTTGGTCGTGCGGTTAGGGGCGCGGAGCTGTGAGCTTGTATTCGAAAGATAGTGGGTTCGAACCCCATTGTCGGCAGCCCCGAAGATAGTTTTCAGTGGTTTCCGATTTTCACACCAGGCAAGCGCTGGAGCTGAACCTTAATTAAGGCCACGGCCGCTTCCTTCCCACTCCTAGCCCTTTCCTGTGCTATCGTAGCCGTAAGACCTATCTGTGGCGGTGAGATTTACGGCCAATTATAAAACGAAAAATCTTCCGTATTACGTCTTCAGAGATGCCTCGGATCTGTTGAAGATCTAATCCGGGCTGAAGACTCAAATTTCATATACATGCAGAAGGCTGGTATGTTGCAGTTAGTACAATAATCTGGATTTTTCAGGCGGTAAACATGTGATAATTTTCGGATATTGAGTTTATTAAATATAAAACATTTCGTATGCAATAGTTAAACAAAATTAATCAGTTAAATCTCTTAGAATATTGATATGAAACTGAAAAGGAAGACATAAAATGATGTAAAGATTAAACAAATGACACAAATTATAATAAATTCTTATTAGATGACATACCGGGTACTTCAGATATATCAGGTGAATCAGCTGCCCCTACAAAACATTTTGTTCTGCAGTCCAACAAACTTGTGAGGTTGTCCTGAGATCGATATTTCTCTGCTAGCATCCCGTGCTCTTTAAGCACATCCTACAAACTATTCTGAACACTATTATCGTTCCCGCCGTATGACTTACATAGCTCGAAAAACATTACGTTCTTTAAATCATTTATCGTATGCCAGTCTGCCATGTAACTATAATCAACCGGGCGAGTTGACCGTGCGGTCAGGGGAACGCGGCTGTGAGCTTGCATCCGGGAGATAGTGGATTCGAATCCCACTGTCGGCAACCCTGAAGATGGTTTTCCGTGGTTTCCCATTTTCACACCAGGAAAAATGCTGGAGTTGTACCTTAATTAAGCCCACGGCCGCTTCCTTCCAACTTCTAGGCATTTCCATCCCATCGTCGCCATAAGACCTATCTGTGTCGGTGCGAAGTAAAGCAACTAGCAAAACAAAAAACTATAATCAAAATGTCGTGCCAACTGACCGAGAATAGCAAAATGCGAAATTAAAGATTAAATACACGATACAGTGATATGGAGACCGTACCAAACAGCGAACTGGAGGAATAACATACACTCTAAAGCATTTTTGATACGACTAGCAGTATTGATATTTCGAATCCTACATTGTACATGATTTTTACATCGATATGAAGCCACCATTATTGCTTTCGTGGGCTGCGTACACTTCACTACTACAGAATACGGTCAGAATGACATCGATTCAATCATTCGCCATGTATTCCAGGAACGAATACGTTGACATGCTCCTTATCTACGGGGAAGCAAAGGAGAATTCATGGCAGGCACTACGTCTGTATCACGTGACAGGTGACATCCAACTGCAAAGAGTTTCCGCAGCGGTGAAAGATGTTTACGGGCGATAGGAGTTTTTAAGACGATACCACCTGTTCGAGAGAAGACCGTAATGACATCTGGCGAGAATAAGGAGGCTGTTTGTTCTTGGTACAGCTCGCAATAACCCACACAAGCGTACCCGAGTGAACAACCTATATCTGGAGGCAATTTCAGATTTGAAACCGTTGTCGTTTTCTCAATATCACTGTGGAAGATAGAAATAAGGATTTTATATTTACTGATATCCATTTTGTAAATATGATAATTTACATGGTTCACAGCCTAACGTCAACAATATGCGATTATTTCTGTGATAGGGAACTTTAGAATAGGGTGACAATAATCATACGAATCGTGACACCTGAAATTTATTAGGAAATTAACAGACAGTCTGTAACAGTGCAAAATGAGAAGATAGAAGTGGCAACAGCAGATCAAATCTTGAGAAATTTGCAATAACTTATTAACACTATTGTAAGGTAAGGGTTATACTGCCCGAAGGCAGGTCCGAACCTCCGCAGAGGTGTTCCCGAGCCAGAGTTTACGTGCGGTAGGGTGGCGAGTTCCTTTCCGCTCCTCCATTCCCTTACCCCCCACTAACAGCGCGTGGCAACCCATCTAACTCTTGACCACGCCCAATGTTGCTTAACCTCGGAGATCTCACGGGATCCGGTGTTTCAACACGGCTACTACATTGGCATTAACACTATTAAACAAGAAAAAATATTATCGTTTATTATGAACTTTAGAATGATTTTTATGTGATAATTATGTCCGACTCCCTGTCTGAATGCGCAGTGTATTTCTCTTAGGTTCATAGGGTTCCGGGTTCGATTCCAGGCCGGGTCGGAGATTTCAATCGCTTCTGATTAATTCTTCTAGCTTGAGGACTGGGTGTCTGTTTCTCTCCCAATACTCTCGTTTTCATATTCAGACAACACACCACACTACCAACCACCACAGAAACATTCCTACATATAAGCCGACCGTTAAACAGGACCAAATCCGCATGTGCAACGCAGTTCGCACCCTCGACTCCACAGGTGTGAAAAAAGCGGCGGTAGAAGAAAAAGATTATGCAAAAATTATAACTATGTTCTAATATTTCATGTTATAGAAATGGCTGTGTAGGTTCCTAAAAATAGGGATGTCTGCCTCGTGAACTATTAGAATTTTCATTACGGTACAAAAGCAAAGTAATCTCCGCATAGGCCATGAAGGCCCTTGGAGGGGTGGAAGGTAAAGGCTTCCACTATCCGTAACTCAGCACTTGATGAGGTAGAGTGGTTAGCTCTAAGCCCGGCCGCCTATGCCCCTAGGAATTAACCTGGTACTCATTTTTGGTGTAGGCCGAGTGAACCTCAGGGCCATGTGCACCTCCGGAAGTGGAAATCTCGCTTCTTAAATTTTACGATTTCCTGATGGGGATTCGAACCCTCGTCCTTCCGGGCGAGCCAAGCACTCCTTTACCGCTTCGGCCAGGCAGCCCCTATTCATTACGGTACTGTGTTGCTTAAATCGATGCAGAATTCAACAAGAAATATCTCCTTAAAATGATGCAGATGAAGTTACGACTATCCTGTATGTTACCCATGATGTGGAAATATTTTAGTGTATAACCAATAACCTTATCATAATCTGGACGTTGTTGACCTAACCAATGCCGCCAGCTTGGTCAGTGACAACTGATCAAACATCTTGAGCCGGCGTTTTCTTGTGGTAGGGTGGCCATTTTCTTTCCACTCCTTTCACTTACTGCACGTAACTCACTCATTCAAGTAGTGACCACGCCCAGTGTTGTTTACCTTTGGATATTTTACAGGATCCGGTGAGTCAATAAGGTGACGCCGCGCCGTCGACGCATTCTGGTGAATACATGCATTCTAATGTTCTAAATTCTTAGAGCGTAGTTCTACATTCCTATTAGAGAGTTTATAATGTGGATCAGTGGTAGAATACCGGCATGGAGATATCAAGATTGTGGCAGTGGTAGTCGGATATTTGAGGAGTGGAAAGAAGTCCTTCCGGCACTCCATATCGTAAGGTGTCAGCGTGTAAAAGATCTCTGGGGACACACTTGCTGTATACCGGACAAAAGAATTTAAAACTCGGCTATTCATCGCCCAACAGACAACCATTTCTCTGTCATGACCCTGGTTATCCGTATGTTCCACCTATCTCCGAAGAGATATGGTAAAACGGGTAACACGGAACGTAAAAAATGACTTGACTGCAGCCTAAGTGGTGCCAAATCAAAACGCTTCTACACGGTATATGAAGTCACACGACGATTATTATTATTATTATTATTATTATTATTATTATTATTATTATTATTATTATTATTATTATTATTATTATTATTGAAATGATAATCCACAGCCTGTTTTCAGTCATGTGACTGAGTCCGGAACGGAATGAATGAGGCCCCCATCTAGCGGCGAAGATAGGAACTATGCTGGCTGCCGAAGCCCGTCGCACTCCTCTGCGGCAGTGATTAATGACGTGACAGATGAAATGAAATGATATTGGAAAGTATTCCTGGAATGAAATATAACAGGGCAAACCGGAGTACTCGTAGAAAAACCTGTACCACCTCCGCTGTGTCCAGCACAAAGCTCAGTGACCGGGATTTAAACCACTGAACCCAGCCGACGCGCTGCCGCCTGAGCCACGGATGCTCCTATTCTTATTATTATTTTCTTTCTTTCTTAATCCGTTTACCTCCAGGGTTGGTTTTTCCCTCGGACTCAGCGAGGGATCCCACCTACACCACCTCAATTGCAGTGTGAGACTGATGCTTCTGCACGGTATATGAGGCCACACAATTATTATTATTATTATTATTATTATTATTATTATTATTAAATGAAAATCTACAGCCTGTTTTCAGTCATGCGACCGAGTCCGGAATGGCCAGGCGGCTTCACCTGCTATGCTGAACAAGGGCTTTTGGGGGGATGGGAAGATTGGAAGGGATAGACAAGGAAGAGGGAAGGAAGCTGCCGCGGCCTTAGGTTAGGTATTATCCCGGCATTTGCTTGGAGGAGAAGTGGGAAACCACGGAAAACCACATCGATGATGGCTGCGGGATGAATTGAACCCCCTCTACTCAGTTGACCTCCCGAGGCTGAGTGGACCCCGTTCCAGCCCTGGTGTAACACTTTTAAAATTTCGTGGTAGAGCCGGGATTCGAACCCGGAATGGCAGCTAATCACACTAACCACTACACCACAGACGGGGACATTATCATTGCCATAAGACCTGTCTGTGTCGGTGCGACGTAAAGCAACATTATCATCATTGTTGTTATTATTATTAAAATGTCCATGTAATAGTTAAAGTAATAAAATCTATAGCCCATAGCGCTTCTGCCCTGACGGGCCTTGACCTATCAAGCGACCCTTGCACAGCAGTTATTCTTGAATTTCTAGACTGCAGGCGCTGTTTCACCCTCAGATAGCTCCTCAATACTGTTCTCATGTAGGCCGAGTAGACCTCGAACCAGCCCTTAGATCCAGGTAAAAATCAATGAACTGGCCGGGAATCGAACTCAAGTCTGGAGGCAATCAAGCTACCTCTAGGCCTTCGGGCCAATTACAATAATAATAATAATAATAATAATAATAATAATAATAATAATAATAATAATAATAATAATAATAATCCTTCGGGAATCCTGACGTCTTGTAACTTGCAGTTCAGAAAATCCCGAAACATAACATTTCAGGCTTGCTCATTTCACGACGTAGTAATTCACAGGTAGTAAGTGAATGCTGATTTGAATTTTACATTGGAGGCAGTTCTGTTATGAGTGGATAGGATGTAGGTAGCCCCAAACTCAGCAGAGTTCGTTGCCCAAGCTAATACGGTCGGCATCTAATTTCTAACTTGTGTCAAGGAAGTCCCTTTTGACGTTCAAACTACACCTGATAGTCTTGTCTTTATAATAGGTACGTTAGCCTTTTACGACACATCGCTGATCCCACAAATCCCAGCTGTGCTCCCTGTTCATGGAAGTGCTTTTGTCTCAGGGATTGCTTTATCTCCAATTCAGCTTTCTCTTGTCTCGTTGTATATTGTTATCTATCGCTCTATCTCTTGCCTGCTCGTCCTTTATGTTTCATAATGCTGTTCTTTGCGTCTATTGTGTGTTGTATTCCTTTCTTTCCAGCTGTCTCATGATGTCTCCTTGGGACTGAATCTACCCCTTTCCTTTCTAATGCTCTCCTTATCCTCGTCCAGAACTCATTGTCTATCTCTCACAAACTCAAGACACTGCTGATATGGATTAGTTTATGGTTCACATTTCCCTTTAATTACCTACAATTTTTAATTATGAAAATTAAGCAGACAAGAAGTAGCATGCGCTTTAAGAACTTCGTTTTGTGATAGAAACAGGTAAAGTAAGGGTTATTCTGGCCGAAGGCAGGTCCGAACCTCCGCAGAGGTGTTCCTGAGCCGGAGTTTACGTGCGGTAGGGTGGCCAGTTCCTTTCCGCTTCACCATTTCCTTAACCCCCCCACCAACAGCGCGTGGCAACCCATCCAACTCCTGACCACGCTCAATGTTGCTTAACTTCGGAGATCTCACGGGATCCGGTGTTTCAACACGGCTACGGCCGTTGGCATAGAAACAGGAAAGGGAAGAATATTTGGTGCTCACACACGAGAAGGAAGTTATAGGCCTAACGGTAGTGATCATAATTTTGTGGTTTATCACAAAGTTCTTACACTACAGAAGGACTGTCGGTATATAGAACAGTTTCTTGAGGATTGTTCAAATTGAATATTAATGATATGTTTGAAGGAGTCTTTTATTTTCACCCTTTGTAACTTTCTATTTATTTAAAGTATTTTCTTCTGTCTCTTACTGATTACAGTTAAAAAGGAATAAATACACCTGTTACACTTTCCCTTCAAATAATAATCATCATCACCAATTCTTATTCTTCTTATTGGTTCGAATGGGCCTACTTTGAACCACGCTTATTCAACTATTGGGTTTTGATGTTTGCCCAATATTGTCACATTTTCTGCCTGTGTAACTTCTTTCTTTCAACTGTCCAGGGGTTACCTTTCTTCCGAGGTTTTTCCTAAAATCCATGGACTGCTTACCGAGTATGTCGCACAGACCGTCTATCTTGAATATATGATATTCCCAGTTCTTTAATGTCCTTCTCATTTCCTGTCAGTCAAGTGGTACGAAACTTCTTGTTCTGACAGAAGATGAACAGGTGATTGGTCAGTCTGTTGGGAGGCAGTCTTACTATGTGGCCATAGAAAGCTACTTTCCTTTTCTTAGCACAATCAGAGAGCCAGTTCCATCTTGTTGACTCTCACCACTACTATTAACGTATTATATTTTTCTTTTTGAATAAACGAGTTTTAGAACCAGAAAGTCTTCACCCATTTATAGAGGATGTTGCCAATCATGAGAAACATAAGAGAAGTAATCGGGGAGGAAGGGGTGAGAGGCTGAAGGTACAGCTAAAACAACACAAAAGTCCCCATGAATATACACCTTACGGTCGATCATTTTGGAGCTATAGAGCTCCAAACTTTGTACGGGAAATATTAGTAACAGCTTCACCTGGCATATCCCACCTTGAGTAGCTGTCTTCATGTTGGTGTATCAGCAATGATACTGCAGTATATTACAGGAAATGCTCAAAACGTCCACCATTCACCTGAATGCACGTCTGAACACACCACCACCACGCATGGAAAGAAAGTATTACAAAAAATGCTACTGGTTTGAACATTCTAAATCTAGCATCATCATATACAAATTCACAGATCTTAAATGTTTTCAGTGATTAACACCTCTTTGACTCTTCTGACGAGGAAATGGAGCTCTTCTCTGTTTGCGAGATACTGTGCATTTACCGGCAATCAGGAATCCAAAAATGAGTGAGGCAAGGCTACAGTTTGTCCACCCATGCTCTGGAATGTGTATATAGAACAGGCGATGTAGGACATCGAAGACTAATTTGGAAAGGGAATCAGAATTCAAGAAGAGGAAATAAAAACCCTGAGATTTGACGATGATATTGTTAATTTATTTGAGTCTACAGAAGGTATGGAGAAATTACTGAATGGTATGGACACAGTCCTGGAGAATCACTACACGATTAAAATAAATAAATTCAAAACAAATGTATTGGAGTGCAGTCGAATGGAGCCTAGTGATGCAGGAAATATTACATTAGGAAATGAAGTTTTAAAGGAAATAGAATAACTAATAATGGCAGAAGTAAGGAGGAGATAAAATGCAGACCAGCACGATCAAGGAAGACCTTTCTTAATAGAAGAAATTTGCTCACTTCGAACATTGGTATAACAATTAGAAAGATGTTTTTGAAGAATTTCTTTTGAAGCGTGGCATTGTATAGAAGTGATAAATGGACAATAACTAGCTCAGAAAGAAAGGGAATAGAATCTTTTGAAATGTGGTATTACAGAAGAATGCTGAAGGTGAGATGGAGATCGAATCACGAATGAAGAGAAACTGAACTGTATTGGTGAGAGAAGATCGGTTTGGCTACATTTAACCAGAAGGAGAGACAGTTAGCGCCAGACAGTTTGTATGCTCTTTTACAATTAGGCACCTCAGTTATTATGAGGTAGTCCATATTACCCTTCACCCAAAGATAACTGCACTCGGCCTTAATTTCCGTCCTAGTCCCATCAGCAGCTATTTTTAATTGCCATGTCACGTTTTTTCATTTTTTATTTGAATTATTATTTTGCATCAGTTCGTAATAAATACAATTAGTTATTTAAAATATCTTAATACTTTGTCTTAATTTACCTTAGGAACACAGAAAAGACATGGTTTTCGAAATGTCTTGTCATCGCCATTTCCTTGCACTTTTTGTTGTTGTTGTTAAATTTACGAACTTTTCGTCTAGTTGTCGGTACTTTCGGCATAGTCTACGTCTATTGGTTTCAAGCTATACTTCGGCTGTTGAGCGATAAAAAAACATTAAAGTTTTAAAGTCGCTGTTACTTTTAGAGAGCACGCAGTTTGACAGCAAAGAGGAAGGATCATGGTGAGTCGGTATGGTGTCATGGGATGATGCAAGAGCGCCGCTGTCTTGTGGTTCTAAAACTGCTTTGGCGCGGCTAACAATATGACTGTGCATAATTAAGTAACGGGAATACAAGTATGGAAATAAATAGTGATCTATGTACATGAGTTAAAAGCTAAATATTATGTACATTTACACTATAATAATAATAATAATAATAATAATAATAATAATAATAATAATAATAATAATAATAATACCGAGCAAGTGAACGTGCAGTTAGAGTTGCGCAGCTGTGAGCTTGCATTCGGAAGATAGTGGGTTGGAAACGCACCGTTGGCAGCCCTAAAGATTGTTCTTAGTGATTTCCCATCTTCACTCCGGGCAAATGCCGGGGCTGTACCCTAGTCAGGGCCACGGCCGCCCCCCCCCCCACTCCATTCGCAGCCCTTTCCTATTCCACCGTCGCCATAACACCTATGTGTGTCGGTGCGGCGTAGAGGAAATTGCAATAATAATAATAATAATAATAATAATAATAATAATAATAATAATAATAATCAAAACTGGCCTCTAAATCTCTTACGATAAAACACAATACATTGACTCCAAGAACCAAAGCCTGACATCACTTGCTACCAAATATGGGAATATCACACAAACACTTCAGGTACTTAGGGACCACTGGAATTGAACAAATAGCTAATATAACACGAGCAGAAAAATTACGTAAAGACTACCTAATCACTTGGAATATGTACAATAAGCAATCGCTTTCCACCAAAGCCAAACTCCGATACTATCACACAGCTGTCCGCCTCCATAACGTAACGGTTAGTGTAATTAGCTGCCGTCCTCGGGGGCCCGGGTTCGATTGCCGGTACTGCCGGAAATTTAAGAATGGGAGGAGGGCTGGTATGTGGTTGAAATGGTACATGCACCTCACCTCCAATGGGGGTGTGCCTGAAAAGAGCTGCACCACCTCGGGATGAGGACATGAGTTTACGTTTATCACACAGCTGTTCTCCCCGAAGCACTCTACGCAATGGAGCCGTCATCCTTAACCATCAACATCAAGGACGTAGACAAAATAGAACGGCAAATACTCAGGAAGAGATTTGGATTCAAGATTCAAGACGGTATCTGGATGCGCAAAAGCTCAGAAGAACTGTATCCTATGACTGAGCGATTCTCCTCAGTTGCACGGAGGCGTAGGAAATTTTACGTACCATAGCACGAATGGACGACTCTTGACTGACCAGAAAATCTTTTCCATCATTAAAGGAACACGACAAACCAAAGACACTCAAAGCGATCTTGCAGAAATTAGTATTGACCCAATTGAAAATACACGGTGCTACATTCAGACTAAATCAATTCACGTAAGTTCACATCCAAGAACCCAACAGCCAGGAACTTGAAACTCAAAATCGCTGAGAGAAGACAAGCCCATAGTGAAAGAATGAGGACGTTTTGGGAAGATAATAAGAAAAAGAAGTCCAGTGCTAAATAATGTTTCTACGTGCTCCTAAGAGAGCAAATCGTATTATGTATAATAAAAACAACCTAATATTAATTAATAAAAATGTTATTTGATTTACGTTCCACCTATCTACTTTTACGGTCTTTCGGAGACGCCGAAGTGCCGGAATTTAGTCCCGCAGGAGTTCTTTTACGTCCCAGTAAGTCTACCGACACGAGGCTGACGTATTTGAGCACCTTCAAATATCACCGGACTGAGCTAGGATCGAACCTGCCAAGTTGGGGTCAGAAAGCCAGCGCCTCAACCGTCTGAGCCACTCAGCCCGGCTAATTTAGTTAAACACAAGTATTCTTCAGCTGTAGAATAAAATGGCAATGTTTCTAGCCACACAACAATCACACAACCTATCATACGTCAAAAATCACACGAAACAGTCAATGGTATTCAACAGGTAATTTCTGCATGAAGTTTTAAATTTTGATGTTGACTTAAGAGTTCCTGACAGCAGCTGGAAGTGAATTCCAAGGTCATGGCCTAGGCACAACGAAGGATCTATTATACATTGAATAGTGGTTGATGGGAAAGGTAAGTGCCAGATCCAGTGTTACAATTATAGAATGAGGACAGGAAATGGACTTGTGAAGAGATGTATTTGGGTAGATTTTCCTTCAGAATTCTGTATATCTACGTAAGTATATGAAACTACCGTTGTCTGTCGGATTTCAGCCACGAATGAGCTGTGTAGCAAAGCGTTATGTGAGCATCATAACTCAAGTTAAAAGCAAATCAAAAACCAGAGTTCAGAGGTCGTTGAAGTTTCGTAGTTTGTTCACGGATCGCATCAACGAGGACAATAAATCAATCAGTCAATACTGATCTTCATTTAGGGCAGTCGCCCAGGTGACAGGTTCCCTATCTGTTGTTTTTCTAGCCTTTTCTTAAATGATTTCAAAGAAATTAAAAAATTATTGAACATCTCCCTTGGTAAGTTATTCCAATTCCTAACTCCCCTTCCTACAAAGGAATATTTGCCCCAATTTGTCCTCTTGAATTCCAACTTTATCTTCATATTGTGATCTTTCTTACTTTTGAAGAGACACCACTCAAACTTGTTCGTATACTAATGTCATTCCACGCCATCTCTTCGCTGACAACTCTGAACATACCCCTTAGTCAAGCAGCTCGTCTTCTTTCTCCCAAGTCTTCCCAGCCCCAGCTTGGAAACATTTTTGTAACGCTACTCTTTCGTTGGAAATCGTCCAGAACAAATCTAACTGCTTTTCTTTGGATTTTTTCCAGTTCTTGAATCAAGTAATCCTGGTGATGGTCCCATACACTGGAACCATACTCTAGTTGGGGTCTTACCAGAGACGTATATACATCCTTACTACAACCCCTAAACACCCTCATAATAATGTGCAGATGCCTGTACCCTTTATTTACAATCCCATTTATGTGCTTAACCCAATGAAGATCTTTCCTTATATTAACACCTAGGTACTTGCAGTTGCCAGTATCCAGTATTCGGGAGATAGTAGGTTCGAACCCCACTGTTGGTAGTCCTGAAAATGGTTTTCCGTGGTTTCCCATTTTCACACCAGGCAAATGCTGGGGCTGTACTTTAATTCAGACCACGACCGCTTCCTTCGCACTCCTAGCCCTTCCCTGTCCCATGGTCGCCATAAGACCTATCTGTGTCGGTGCGACGTAAAGCAACCAGCAGAAAAAAAAAAGTACTTGCAGTGGTCGCCTAGTGCTACTTCCTCTTAAAACAAAAAAAATCACGACCACCACCACCCTCACCACCACCACCCTCACCCCCCCCCTCACCGCCACCACCACCACCACGGCTTACAATATTAGGGGTTGAGCAGGGCAATGACTTACTACTATATGGGCCAGACATTTTGCTCGCAAGTGCAAATGACACAACCACATCATTAAGTACCATAACTTAGGTCGGGATATGTACGTTCCGATCTGGGATGAAAGCCCCGTTGTAATGCTTCTTAAATCAACAAGTACCACCACATTCTACATTGCACTATATTTTGAACATAGTGGACACTTCTATTGGAATAGCTTGCGAATAAACCGATCGAGTTCGCCGTGCGGTTAGGGTCACGCAGCTGAGGGTTTGCATTCGGAATATTTAGGAGGGGTATTTAGATAGATAACGAAAATATGCCTTACAGCCACGTCTTCTTTAGTGTCAACCTCCTTTCCCCTCTTGCATGCTTCTAGCGTCTTGATTGGGAAGTTACTTCATCATCATCATCATCATCTGTTTACCCTCCAGGTTCGGTTTTTCCCTCGGACTTAGCGAGGGATCCCACCTCTACCGCCTCAAGGGCAGTGTCCTGGAGCTTCAGACTCTTGGTCGGGGGATACAACTGGGGAGTATGACCAGTACCTCGCCCAGGCGGCCTCACCTGCTATGCTGAACAGGGGCCTTGTGGAGGGATGGGAAGATTGGAAGGGATAGGCAAGGAAGAGGGAAGGAAGCGGCCGTGGCCTTAAGTTAGGTACCATCCCGGCATTCGCCTGGAGGAGAAGTGGGAAACCACGGAAAACCACTTCCAGGATGGCTGAGGTGGGAATCGAACCCACCTCTACTCAGTTGACCTCCCGAGGCTGAGTGTACCCCGTTCCAGCCGGGAATCGAACCCGGACCTCCGGGGGTGGCAGCTAATCACGCTAACCACTACACCACAGAGGCGACGGGAAGTTACTTTCCTCCCCCAAAAGATGAGTTGAGGGTAACTTTCCCCTTCCTCTACAATGTCGAATGCGTTGGACAAAACACTTTTTCCCTTATTTTCTTATATCATAGAACATTCTAGATATCTTAGATCATGGATTCAGAATGCTGGAAGTCTAAATGAAGAGCTAAAAGTCAGTCTCTCTCTCTCTTTCCTTAGGCCTCGAAAATCTAACACCGTCGAGGTCGGAAAAGAACAAGAGTTGATCAGGGGGGGGGGGGGGGGCGGATAGGAAAGATAAAAGCGAGGAGCCTAACACACTCTACAATGTGATGGCAGTAGTGCCAGACCTGTGGCATAGATCCTTTCCAACGGAACAAAGATGATCTATGGCACCATAGTTCAATTGGTAGAGCAACCGACGCGAAACCGGGAGGTTGTGGGTTCGGATCCTACTAGTGTCTGTTTGGCCATTTTTGTTCTGTACGTAACATTTCTTGAACACGTACTAAATCAGTCCTCGGTCCTTTATGTTTTTCTATTTATATTAATGACATATCTGAAGTCTTTAAAAGCAGTAGCTTTCACATGTATGCGGATGACTTACAAGCTTACTTCCACTTTTGTCCCACTAACGCATCTTCTTCTATAACTCATTTTAACCATGACATCTCTCGATTGATTGATTGATTGATTGAATGGAGCGCAAATCATAACCTCCAATTAAATGTGGCTAAGACCCAGCTTATTTGCATAGGTTACATAAAACTCCTGAAAACTGTTGACCTCAAATCCCTCCCAGCAATAAAAATTCTAGAGACAGATATTCATTATAGTGACACCGTTAACAATCTAGGTCTAATTTTCGACAGAACCTTATCCTGGTCTGATCATACGTCAAATGTAATCCGAAAAGTTGTGTCATCCATGCATAGGTCTTATATTTCCAATAATTGACTATGGTTCAGTCGTATACAACGACTTATCTGAAACTTTGAACATAAAACTACAGAGGGTACAAAACGCATGTGTTCGTTACGTTACAAATGCCAGGCGTGATGAACACATAACACCCTATTACATACAGCTACAATGGTTGAAACTCCATGAACGTCGGGAAATCTCAGTAGCTGTTGCTACGCAGAAAATTCTCAAACTGAAGACACCACCCTACCTTTATAATGCATTTAAACCTATGGAGTCGGTACATAACAGAGATAATAGGTTTACAAAAACCACCCTTCAAATTCCCCTTCATCGTACCACTAAATTTAACAAATCCTTTGTTTGCACTGCATCACGTATCTTTAACGTCTTTAATCTTCACCGTTTCGCAAGTAACACTAACTGTACCCAACTAAAGCAGTTCTTAACATCTATCTTTCTGGAGGAGTACGCAAGAGGCTGAGATCAGGCATTCTTGTGTCGAACAATCAGGAATATGTACACTGACTGACAGAGCAAATGCAACACCAAGAAGGAGTGGTCGGAACTTTATGCCTATTGCAGGGTAGACTGACGTTACTGAGGTATGCTCATGATGTGAAATGCGCCGCTGTGCTGCGCACGTAGCGAACGATAAATGGGACACGGCGTTGGCGAATGGCCCACTTCGTACCGTGATTTCTCAGCCGACAGTCATTGTAGAAGGTGTTGTCGTGTGCCACAGGACACGTGTATAGCTAAGAATGCCAGGCCGCCGTCAACGGAGGCATTTCCAGCAGACAGACGACTTTACGAGGGGTATGGTGATCGGGCTGAGAAGGGCAGGTTGGTCGCTTCGTCAAATCGCAGCCGATACCCATAGGGATGTGTCCACGGTGCAGCGCCTGTGGCGAAGATGGTTGGCGCAGGGACATGTGGCACGTGCGAGGGGTCCAGACGCAGCCCGAGTGACGTCAGCACGCGAGGATCGGCGCATCCGCCGCCAAGCGGTGGCAGCCCCGCACGCCACGTCAACCGCCATTCTTCAGCATGTGCAAGACACCCTGGCTGTTCCAATATCGACCAGAACAATTTCCCGTCGATTGGTTGAAGGAGGCCTGCACTCCCGGCGTCCGCTCAGAAGACTACCATTGACTCCACAGCATAGACGTGCACGCCTGGCATGGTGCCGGGCTAGAGCGACTTGGATGAGGGAATGGCCGAACGTCGTGTTCTCCGATGAGTCACGCTTCTGTTCTGTCAGTGATAGTCACCGCAGACGAGTGTGGCGTCGGCGTGGAGAAAGGTCAAATCCGGCAGTAACTGTGGAGCGCCCTACCGCTAGACAACGCGGCATCATGGTTTGGGGCGCTATTGCGTATGATTCCACGTCACCTCTAGTGCGTATTCAAGGCACGTTAAATGCCCACCGCTACGTGCAGCATGTGCTGCGGCCGGTGGCACTCCCGTACCTTCAGGGGCTGCCCAATGCCCGCCCACACACTGCTCGCATCTCCCAACAGGCTCTACGAGGTGTACAGATGCTTCCGTGGCCAGCGTACTCTCCGGATCTCTCACCAATCGAACACGTGTGGGATCTCATTGGACGCCGTTTGCAAACTCTGCCCCAGCCTCGTACGGACGACCAACTGTGGCAAATGGTTGACAGAGAATGGAGAAGCATCCCTCAGGACACCATCCGCACTCTTATTGACTCTGTACCTCGACGTGTTTCTGCGTGCATCGCCGCTCGCGGTGGTCCTACATCCTACTGAGTCGATGCCGTGCGCATTGTGTAACCTGCATATAGGTTTGAAATAAACATCAATTATTCGTCCGTGCCGTCTCTGTTTTTTCCCCAACTTTCATCCCTTTCGAACCACTCCTTCTTGGTGTTGCATTTGCTCTGTCAGTCAGTGTATATTTCGAAGAAAATTGTTTCTCTGCTTTAGCTTTATATTCTTTAAACCCATGTAGTCCAAAATAACAGAAGGGCTTAATGATTTACTTTCTTACTTATTATATAATGTATGTCTTAACCTTACTGGATTTGATATCTGTATTTTCATTTTTTTTTAAGTTTCTTGTTTAGTTTAAAACTTTAATATTATAAAAATGTAGTTACTGTTTTCATAAATCTGCATTGTATTATAAGAAGACGCTACATAAAGGGGCTTTTCAGTCTCAGTGGCATGTAAATCATGATCAATAAATTCAATTCAATTCAATAAATGTACGTAACACGACCTAATAGTTTGAAAATCGATTTCGATTACAATGTGGTCGTGAAAATTCAATATTACTTGATATATTAGTTGAATTATTTGTATGAGGATGCTTATGTCTCAAAAACTAAAGATGTCGCAGACATGAAAATCGGTATTTGGAATCTCTTTTAAAAATAAAGAAACACGTATTCCTTTGTCTACTGATAATCCTTTTAAGGGGGTGAAAGAATTCAACAGTTAATCGAATTATTTGTATAAGAGTACTTGTATCTAAAAGTCTAAATATGTTACAGTCGTGAATACTTGTATCTAAAAAATCTAAATATGTTACAGTCGTGAAAACTGCTATTTCGAATATCTTTAAAAAAATAAAGAAACACGCACTTTTGGGGGGAAAATTAAATTGCGGGGAGGGGGGAGGAGTTGAATTATTTTTATGAAGATACATATATCTCAAGAACTGAAGATGTTACAGTCGTGATAATTGATATTATGAAGCTATTTTATAAATTAAGAAACACCTTTGTTTTTGTTGTCGGAAAATTCACTTAAGGGGCAGTGTGAAAGGAAGTGAAGAAAGATGAATTTTTTAACGGACAAAGTTATATCTCATAAACTGAAGGTTACAGACGTGAACATTGGTATTTGGAACCGCCTTTAAAAATAAAGATCCACGCATTTGGTGGTGGTGGTGGTGGTGGTGGGGTGTTGAATCAAATTAATGGCCTGGGGCGGATCCCAGTGGTGTCCGTTTGGCCATTTCTTGTTCTCTATGTAACATCTCTTCAACACGTACTAAATGCATGTAACACGACCTAATAGGTTGAAAATTGATTTTGATTAAAGTGCGGTCGTGTAAATTCATAATTACATGAAATATTAGTTGAATTATTTGCATAAGGATGATTATATCTCGAAAACTGAAGATGTTAGAGGCATGAAAATTTGTATTTGGAATCTTCTTTCAAAGCAAAGAAATACGTATTATTTTATTTGGAATCTCTTTTAAAAATAAAGAACACGCATGTTTTTGTTTACGGAAAATCCACTTAATGGGGTATGAAAATGTAAAGAAGGAGTTGAATTATGTTTATGATAATAATTACATCTTAAAAACCGAAGCTGTTACAAACGTGAGAGTTGGTATTTTGAATTTCCTTTAAAAGTAAAGAAGCACGTATTTTTTGTTTTCGGAAAGTCCACTTAAGGGGGGAGATGGGTGGAAAGAAGTGAAGAAGAAGTTGAATTCTTTTTATGAGAGTACTTATATCTCAAAAACTGAAGGTGTTACAGATGTACAGACGTGAAAACTGGTATTTGGAATCTCCTTTAAAAATAATGAAACACGTATCTTTTTGTTTTCGGAAAATCCACTTAAGGGGCTGAAAAGAATAGAAAAAGTGGGTGAATTTTTAAAATGAGTACCGGAATATCTACAGTATATGTCATGAACTTAACATGTTACCGACAAGATACTTTGTATTTGGAAAGTCCTTTAAAAATACAGGAACATGTAACTTTTTGTTTTCGGAAAATCCACATAGATGGGGTGGGGGTGGGGGAAGGACTGATAAAAGGGTTGAATTCTTTTTATGGCGATAATTATATCTCAAAAACTGAAGATGTTACAGACGTGGACATAGGTATTTGGAATCTCCTTTTAAAATAAAAAAGCATGTATTCTTTTCGACTTGAGACAAGACTGTTTCTCACATGTAGAGTTCTATGTCGCATGGTCGTCTTAGCCCCAAAAGGCAATGCCACAAACCACTAACGTGGTTTACAAAGAGTCTCTAGGGTAAATCAAACTAAATTTTTTGGTGAGTTTTTACACTTTAGGGATTTTCAGATAATGTTTTAGTACAGTGCCGAGGAACGATTATTTTTATCAAATTACGAAATCCACGCGAGCGAAGCCGCGGGTAACTGCTAATAAATAAATAAATAAATAAATAAATAAATAAATAAATAAATAAAAATAAATAAATAAATAAATAAATAAATAAATAAATAAATAAATAAATAAATAAATAAATAAATAAATAATTAACAGTATCGTGTGGCCTACGAAGAAGCCTAGCGCAGGTCTTTGGAGTTAACGCTGTACAGGCGACCTACCCGTCTATGAGGATGGGGCTCTACCTCTTCTGATTCTAATGATGAAGACGTCACACATACAGCGATTCCTCAAGCCATCGTAATTAACCAATTAACGCTAAATTCCCCTACCCGACCGGTAATCGAACCCAGAACCCCTTGGACTAAAAGCCAGGACGTTAACCATTTAACTATTTAGCCATAGAGCCGAGCAGCCAAATAAATTCAGAGCATGTATTCATTAAATAAAATAATATTCATTGGAACTTAAACTACATATTGCCGAACAAATGGCCACGCGGTTTGAGTCACGTAGCTATCAGCTTGCACTCAGGAGATAGTTGGTTCGAATCCCACTGTCGGCAGCCCTGAAACTGGCTCCCGTAGTTTCCCATTTACATACCAGGCATAGTGTACTTTAGTTAAGGCCACGGTCGCTCCTTCCCACTCCTAACCCTTTCCTATTCCATGGACGTCATACGACCTATGTCGGTGCGACGTAAAGCAGAGTGTAAAACTGTATACAAGGACAAATAAGTTATGGTATGTTCTTTTCCCCCCTATTTAGGAGCAGAAATATTGATGCTGATTGAAGAATTATACGAATAGAATCATTTGAGCTTGGATATTATAAGAGTATGTTTTAAATATCCTGGGTGGACCGGGTTTTCAATGAAACCATTGTAAAGAGGACATATAAAGAAAGAGGACACTTAAACAATAAAAAAGCGGAAAATGAGATTTTTTAGCCATATCATGTGGAATGAGATGTATTATCTCGTCAGACTCATTCTGGAAGGAATGTTGGAAGGCAGAGGGTGACTTGGAAGAAGGAGAACAATAATAATAAGAAGAAGAAGTGACTGAAGAACATCCTAGAGTGGACTGAGATGAAAATTGCTGGGATATGTAAAACGAGTTCCTATGAGGTTATGGAGAAAGATGCCCGTTGAAGGCGAGGCACTCAGGGTGTCAATGTCAAAACAACCTTCGAACTTTTGTTAGGTTAGGCAGTAAGAAACCTAGAGGGCTTTTCATTATTCTCAACATAAGTCGTAGATAAATATGACCATGACCCCTAACATAAAGTACACACTCTTCTTCACCGATCAAGTGTCTGTGCGTTATGGGGTAACGTAGTTATCAGCTTGCATTCGGGAGATAACGGGTTCGAACCCCACTGTCGGGAGCCTTGAAGATGGTTTTTCGTGGTTTCCCATTTTCACACCAGGCTAATGCTGGGGTGTACCTTAATGAAGGCCACGGTCACTTTCTTTCCATTCCTAGCCCTCTCCTCTCCCATTGATGTCGTAAGACCTATCTGTGTCGGTGCAACGTGAAGCAAATTGTAAAAAAAGAAAACAACAACAGCACAAAAACCAGACCATTCTTCTTTATTAAGGCCACAATTAATAACAAACAACACACCAGTGCAAACAATAACGGTCTCAAATCTATAAGACACGTATTAAGTTCTTAGGTTTGGTAACGCGATGCGCCAAACTTGATACAAGAAAAAAAAAAGAAGAAGAAAAAAAGAAAAAGACTGCAAACATGAAAACTGGCAAATTCACCTAGTGAAATAAGATACTGTGGAAAGGTTTTTGTAACAGGAGTTCATCCTATACGCGAAGTTTGAAATAGGCATACTATATTTTTTGTTTTTACAATTGGTATTACGTCGCACCGACACAGATAGGTTTTACGGCGACGGTGGGGTAGGAAAGGCCTAGGAGTGGGAAGGAAGTGGCCGTGGCCTGAATTAAGGTATATCCGCCGCATTTACCTGGTGTGCAAATGGAAAACCACGGAAATCCATCTTCAGGGCTGCTGACAATGGGGTTCAAATCCACTATCTCCCGGATGCAAACTCACAGCTGCGGGCCCCTCACCGCACGGCATACTCGCCCGGTGAAATACTACGTTACATAACCTGAAATCTTCTCTCAACCAATCATTTTGGAAGCTAAATTGCTAATATCTAGATCTCTAAATCGAGAGAGGTGCTAGTGACGTAGAACTAAGAACTCTAAAATGATTTTAGGATCACCAAAAGCGAAGCTGTCAGTTGCTTTCGCACATGGCTAATGTTATTTAATTTTCTTTTGTGTCATAAAAGAGGATGATTTATTAATTTAACTAATCCATATTTGTATCTCAAATGTTAATTAAAATTATCACTAATCAACTGTTTTTCTTATCTTTTCAGGTAAGTAGAAGTTATTTATGGACCTGATTGAATGGTGGTCGTGCTGGTGAGTTGAGAAGAATTTGTTCTATAAGAGATTACATTAATTTGGGAAACTTCAATAACTCTTTAAGCTGATTATTATTGAAATCATACTGACGATTTTTCAAGTTTGATTATGAAAACGTAATGTAACTCACATTGCGTAGATATTTCCATGGTCAAGTGGTTTTTCCAATTTTGATGTATAACTACTAGGTGCATGATTTTCATACTGAATTTCGGGCGTTGATGAACTTCAAAGCAAATGAATTTCATTGTACGACTCGACAACAAAGCTGCTTTCAAGATAATTACGTAATGGAGTTAATTTTCTTTCTTCCTTTCTTAATCCATTTACCCTCCAGGGTTGGCTTTTTCCTCAGACTCAGTGAGGGATTCCGCATCTACCGCCTCAAGGACAGTGTTCTAGAGCGTGAGGCTTTGAGTCGGAGATAAAAGTGGGTAGGAGGACCAGTACCTCATCCAGGCTGCCTCACCTGCTATGCTGAACAGGGGCCTTGTGGGGAGACGGGAATATTTGTGGGATAGACAAAGAAGAGAGAAGGAAGCTTCCATAGATTTAAGTTAGGTACCTTCAAAACTGAAGTGGAGAACCTTAACCATTCGACCACCGCACCACAGTGTCTCCCTTGATGCTACCGGGCAAGCTAAAACTCTCTTAACTTATTTCGACATTTTCAAAATAGCTTTTTTCGCAAATGTGTGAGAGTTGCGTGCTACTACTTTGCCAGTGTGTTTTTGTGATGTAGTACTACCAACCTACAAAGTTTGAACAAAATCGGTGATGCTGACATCGTGGCCTCCCCTTGTTAGTCCAGTGGTATTTGAAGGCGATCATATACGTCAGCCATGTGTCGGCAGATTTACTGGCACGTAAAAGAACTCCTGTGCGACGAAATTGCGGCACCTCTTAGTCTCCGAAAACCGTAAAAGCAGTTAGTGGGACGTAACGCCAATAACATCATTAACATTGAGCCTGCCCCGCGGTCTAAGAGTAGCGTGCCTGCCTCTCACCCGGAGTTCCTGGGTTCGGTTCCCGGCCAGGTTACGAAATTTTATCTAGACCTAAGGGTTGTTTCGAGGCCTACTCGGTCTACGTGATTACAATTTAGGAGCCATCTGGCAGTGAGATGATGGCCCCGGTCAAGAAAACCAAGAATAACGGTCGAGAGTATTCCTCGCAATGACCATATGTCACCTCAGTATCTGCAGATCTTTGAGCTGAGCAGTGGTCGCTTGGTAGGCCATGGCTCTTCGGGCTGTTCCACCGTGGGACTTGGTTTCATTTTGTTTAGGAGCTCTTTTATGAGCACGTAAATCTATCGACACGAGGCTGACGTACTTAAGCACCTTCAAATACATCCGAACTGAAGTAGGATCGAACCTGTCAGGTTCGGGTCAGAAGGCCAGCGCTCTACTATATGAGCTACTCAGTCCAGCTACCACCACCACCACCACCACCACCACCACACCATGCTGGGTACAAACTTTGTCACAATATAAAATTGGTCCTGTTTCACAGCCGAGTGCCTTTCTTGACGCCTATCCTGCGCCCTCAGATCCAAAGATAAATCCCTGACGTGGACGGGAATCGAACTAGGGGCGTCCGGGTGAGAGACTTGTAAGTAAGGAGACGAGATGCTGGACTATGTGGTATGTTTCTAGCTGTCGGTGGTGAATTGGCTGTTATGACATAAGTAGAAGAATAAGCATGAGTTGGAGCATTTAAAAGTAGGAAAGATCATAATATGAAGATGAAGTTGGAATTCAAGAGGGACGATTGGGGAAAATATATTTATAGGACGGGGAGTAAGGGATTAGAATAAATTGTAAAGGGAAATGTTCGATAAATTCCCAAATTCGTTGAAAATATTTAAGAAAAACCTAGGTAAACCATTATAAATAAATGTAAATATGAGGTAAACAGCTGATAGGGAATCTACCACCTGGACGACGACCCAAAATGCAGATGATTGACTGATTGATTGATTGATTGATTGATTGTAGTGTAATTTAATAACAGTGTACGCGAAAATCATTGCAATTTTAAATTTTATTCTGTTTTCTCATTTTTCAAAATGTATATTATTGAAATTTATTTTATGTAAGCCCTGGCTGACAGTTTATTTTATATTGCTTTGATTTACAAAATTTGTAGAATGGTACTCATATTGCACTGTGTACAAAGGGTCGAGTAGTTTCACACTGAAATATGTTTTGTGAATAATTCCATTATGTTCAAGACATTCGTAAGAATCCAATCACTCGTTTATAAAGTGACGAATTCCGATCCTTTGACCATAACTGGGATGGGTAGAATAATGAAAACTGAGCGATTTGACGGAGATTCTGTAAGTTACTGTGCGAGAATAAGCAGTGATTCAAATGATATATTCGTTAGGATTAATTTTCAGTGTTTCCCCATCATGGATGAACAAAAAGCAGACTCTATAGGTGTAAACCACTAATGCTGTCTGGAATTGACCTGTAAAGTACGAATATCTTAATGAAATGCGAAATAAATTATTGTACTGGCGGTGGGTTCCGTGCATTTTATTTATGTAGACAACGATAACTAGGCAGGAATTATATTTCGCGTTATATTTGACAGTCTTTCTCGTTACAGCATGATCCAACTGTTGGAAATGCGGAATGAGCTCCTGTATGTCAAAACGACTAGTGGAGAAATATACATAAGAAGTTGTTAGAAACTTTTTATAGGAGTGACATATTTATGGGATAAATACACAGGAAAGAAGGAGTTGTTGAATTATTGTTAGAAGATAGCTTCTTGATTGCAAGAGGCCAGTGAAGACTTTGTTAAAGAAAATAGTAATAACACAAACCACAAATATGATAATAGATAACGTTATCTCAGGAAATAATTAAAGAAGACAAAGCTCTATTATCTCATAAGATAAAATGTTAAGTAGTTAACCTAAAAGTACGAAATAATTATTCTAAATCTTCTGTGCAATTCCATGGCGTGCGATGTCGGCTTGTAAAAGATCACTGGTGACATATTTGGTGTTTACCCGACAACATTAATTAAGAACTCAGCCATAGGTCGCCCATCAGAGATCTGTTGAAATAACGGAACATCGAAATTGACGAAGGGCAGTCTAATGGCGTCAGGTAGAAATGTCTGAAACATGGTACGCGAGGCCATACGACTATTATTATTATGTCCGGCTCCATGGCTAAATGGTTAGCGTGCTGGCATTTGGCCACAGGAGTCCCGGGTTCGATTCCCGGCAGGGTCAGGAATTTTAACCATAATTGGTTAATTTCGCTGACACGGGAGCTGGGTATGTGTGTCGTCTTCACCATCATATCATCCTCATCTAGACGCGCAGGTCACCTACGTGCGTCAAATCATAAGATCTGCATCTGGCGAGCTGAACTTGTCCTCGGACACTCCCGGCACTGAAAGCCATACGCCATTTAAATTTATTATTATTATTATTATTATTATTATTATTATTATTATTATTATTATTAGTTTATGTCAAACTCCATGCAAAATGGTTAGCATGTTGATCTATGGTCCAAGGGGTCCCGAGTTAGATTCCCGACCGCCAGGAGGAGTTTGAATTTCGTTGGTTAATTCTTCTGGCTTGGGGGTTGGGGGTTTGTTCCGTCTTCAACGATAGAATTCATCTTAGGCAGGGCGCATCCTCACAGACGCGGAGGTCTTCTATACGGCGTCAACTCGAAAGACCTTCACCAGCCCTCTCCGGGGGCCACGCGCCATTAAAATAATAATAATAATAATAATAATAATAATAATAATAATAATAATAATAATAATAATAATTATAACTCATAAGGTGAAAAGTTCAAGAATTCGGGGAAAGGCTTTTCTAAAGCAACTTACTTTCAAATTTATTTTCACAGTCAATCTTAGTTTTATGAGAGTTATTACAGGGAGGGGAATGAAAAAGTTCTTGATGATGATGATGATGATGATGATGATGATGCTTACTATAGCACATGTGACATTTGGTTACACCTTGTTGCTGCCGATACATGGTCAGGAGGAACGTAACATGTTTGCCTCCAGTCATCCACAGAGAATACAGCTAGCGGAAAGCGTGGTGAATGGTTGCTGCAATACTTTACTAACTTAAATTGTTGTATAGTGAAACAATGCCCAAATCCCGGTTATTAAAAAAGGGGATTGTTAGAGATCGAAACTTTTTACGGATGCTGGAATAGTCGTCGGCCAGGCATTCTCCAAGCAAGTACGTTTCCCGTAAGTAACCTAAAACTGCAATGCAATATCTTAGCACGATTATTTTAGTGTACTTGAGATCGGTATTTTTCAGGTTAAATGTGAGCAGAAATCCCTTCTCAAGCAGCACAAGTCTGCAGCTCTGGATATTCCTGGTGCAGTTAGGGGAAATACGTCCTGCAAAAACAGAAAGCAAACGCTTATTTTTTCCACAGATTGTAACCCTGAAGATTGCATTAACTTTCGCCTACGCCAGATGTTGGTGTCTGCAAACATTCCATGGAACGTACCAACCGACCCAACCTTGAAAATATTCTTGAAAGACATCAAGATCTGCATCCACGAAGAACAACCCCCCAACCCCCCACCGCACCAAAGAAAAACCTATTTTAAGCAAACAAGAAACCTAAAATGAAGGTTTACACCACCTAAAAATCCGGGCCTTAGTTATTACTTACGAGGAGTTTGAAATCGTTTACCAAATTCATAACTGTCTTTAGGTGTAACTGTTTATAACAACTCTAACACTTTCACATAAGGTGATAAGTGATAAAAGATTAAAAAATGAAATGCATGTTTGACTACGTTAATTTCTGCATTTGAGGGGAAGTGAAAATAGCTCAAAGTACGTATTGCTTATATAACATCCCACCAGAGTTGACATTCCATAAGCAACATCCTGTAAGGAGTGTAGAAATGAAATAAACAACTTAAGTAGTAGCTCTGTTATCTTTGCCCGTACATTATTAAATAGCTTACATTGGTAGCAAAATAACATCTTTAAAAATAACACTTTGCTGTTTTACCTTTTCCAGACTAATATTTCTTACGCGTATTTATGATAGATGATTGTCATATACGTTACTTTCTTGGGTCAAACATAATGTCATTGACCCCTGTGTCTATATAAATAAAGTAGTAACGACCCTGTGTCTGTACATTGACTATTTTTGCGAAATTTTCCTACAGTCATCCGTTTCAGGTGTAATAATGACCATCTGCATATTTTTTAGCTTTGGTGTCTGCTTGTCGGTTTGTTTGTTTGTCTGAGTTCTTATAACTTGAAAACTATTGGATATATTTCTACCAAACATGATATTTGGAATCCACCTGCCCTTGGGTAGGTTTTAGGGCTAATATTATTTCTAAATACCTAAATTTACTGGGGGTTTGTTCGAAACCGAAACCATGATTTTGTACTCCCGCAAAATATGTAGATCCAAAATTAATGGAAATTTATCATCCTTAATAGAAATCAATTTCTAAAAGTTTTTCTCATGTGCCTTATTTCGATAGGAGGATTAATAAGGGAGAAATCATGAACGGTCGGTTTTCAGGCAAAGTCCAGCGGACAAAGCCCAAATGTGTTATACATCTCTATCTTATCTATCTCTATAAATAAAGTCGTAACGACCGTGTATCTCTATATTGACTATTTTGGTGAAATTTTCGTACAGATATCCGTTTAAAGGGTAATAATGACCATCTGCATTATTTTGGCTTTAATTTCCTGAAAGTAGTAATTTTTACCATCCTCCCCCAAAATCAAGAAGGTGGCACAATCTGCCAGACGAGCTAGAACATTGAAATTTGGTATAATTATACGTTTTAGCCTGTAACCGACGGAAAACTTCCAAGATCTTTACATTTTTAACTTTTTATCCCCGAAGAATATCGAAATATCGAGAGAATTCTAATGATGATGCAGACCTTTGTTTCGAGGTATTTCCTTGCTAAACTGCAAGTTCTATTACAACACGGATGGCACAGTCTCGTACAATTTGGAGTGATCTACAACGTTGGTCCTATGTATTTTTGTCGTATCTCTCTCCCTTATACGTTAGATTTGGCTGTGTTTATCGATTGTACGTAAATTTTGTGATTTTTACACGTATATTTCATGGTTTGACAAACTTATAAGAAAGAAAGAATCATGAAATTTGGTACGCACATTTATACAACCAATATCCATACGGGAATCAAATGTCATGATTTTAGGTTATATGTAAGTATGGAAAAAATAATGTAAAGTGTTAAAAATGTACCCAAATTTCTACCTATTCATATTTTCAATCTCAGTTTAACCAATAAATATTAGAGATACGAGAAAGTTTTTAGGACCAAACATATAAAACGATAAATTGAGCGTCTGTTGGCATAAACCTCTTGTTGATATGATGTACCGTTTAGGAGCAATAAATCTCGAAATGCAGGTCTGCACTTATAAACGTGCCCATGCTTATGTGTCATCTATATAAATAAAACCGTAACGACTGTCTGGCTGTACATTGACTATGTGGGCGAAATTTCGCTACAGTTATCCGTTTCAGGTGTAATAACGACTATCTGAACACTTTTTAACTTTGGTGTCTGTTTGTCGTTTTGTCTGTTTGCCTGTTTGCTTGTTTGTCTGAGTTCTTATACCTTGAAAACTACTGGATATATTTCCACCAAACTTGATATTTAGAATCCACCTGACCTTGCGTAGGTTTTAGGGTCAATATTATTTCTGAATACCTAAATTTACTGCGGGTTTATTCGAAACAGAAACCATGATTTTGCACTTCCGCTTAATATGCACATCCAAAATTAATGGAAATGTACCATCCTTTATGGAAATCAATTTTAAAACCTTTTCTCTCATATACATCATTTCGATCGGAGGATTAATAAGGGAGATATCATGAACGGTCGGTTTTTCAGGCTAAGTCCAGCGGACATAGCCCAAAAGATGTTGTACGTGGAGCAGATTCCTTATCTCTCTATACAAATAAAATCATAACGACCGTATGTCTGTAAATTGACTATTTTGGCGATATTTTCGTCCAGCTATCCGTTTAAAGAGTAATAATGACACCCTGCATATTATTTTAAGGTTTTAATTCGTGAAAGTCCTCATTTTTACCCCCTCCCTCAAAATCAAGATCGAGGCACAACCTGCCAGACGAGCTAGAAATTTGAAATTTGGCAAGATTTTAGCCTGTAACTGACGGAAAACTATCGAGATCTTTAAACTTTTCACTTTTTATCCTCGAAGAATATCGAAATATCGAGGCAATTCTAATAACGATGTAGACCTTCGATTCGAGATATTTCGTGGCTAAACGGCAAGTCCTATCACAAAACGGATGGCGCAATCTCTGTTCAAATTGTAGTGATCTACAACTTTTTTCTTATGACTTTTTGTCGTATCTCTATCCCTTATGTTAAATGTTTCTCTTTTTCTCAATTGTATGTACCTTTTGCACTTTTTACACGCATAATTCGTATTTTGAATCACTAATAATACAGAATCATAAAATTCTACCCGGTCATTGGCCCACACAGTAGCCATATGTGAGCCAAATGCTATGCTGTAGCTGTCACATAATTATCCGAAGACTAATGCACTGTGAGACAATCTTATCCGAATTTCACCCTATTCACCGTTCCTAACTCAATCTGGCCCATAAATATGGCGTCTTATGGTACAACCCGTTTGTCGATTTGGTGTACCGTTTAGCAGCAATTAATCTGTAAATGAGGGTCTGCAATATTTTAAACATGGATATACTTTTGTATGTCGATATATATATTGATGTAGATTTGTAGCGGTCAAGAAATGGTGTGTCTGCTATTGTAATCAGTACTTTCCACATCAACTTTGACTGTCAGTAGGCATGGAGTACTTTTACAACTCCTGTGTAAGTGGCATTAGTAAGGATGGCTCACCATTGTAAAGAAAAATTCCCTACTCGATTTCACTTGCACAAGACAAAGGAGCGCGCAATTTTGATTAAAACTCCCCTACCCGATTGTCTTTGGCTGTGGGCAAGGGTGCCCGCCATTATCAACAAATGTACTCATCTAAAATATGACTGGCATTAGGCATAGCGGCCTGCTATTTTAATGGAAACTCACAACTCGGTGTGACTGGCAGTAAGCTGGCTGGCATTAGCTATTCTTTTTCTTGCTATTGGCTTTACGTCGCACTGACACAGATAGGTCTTATGGCGACGATGGGACAGAAAAGGGCTAGGAGTGGTAAGGAAGTGGCCATGGCCTTAATCAAGGTACAGCCCTAGCATTTGCCTGGTATGAACATGGGAAACCATGGAAAACTAGCGCTGACGACAGTGGGGTTCGAACCCGCTATCTCCCGAATACTGGATACTGGCCGCACTTAAGCGACTGAAGCTATCGAGCTCGGCGGCTGGCATTAGGAAATGGGACCTGTCATTATAATGATAATAGCACAACTCAATTTTGACTGTCTGTAGGGAAATTGACCGTATTATAATAAAATCTCCTGAACTACAATCTGTCTGGAAGTAGGAAAGGGTGTCTGCGATTGTAAGGAAAACTTTCCAAATCGATTGTGATCCCGCATTGGGCAAAGGATCCTGCTATTATAATGTAAACTTCCCAACTCCATTGTGAATGCAGTGGGCCAGTGAGCGTGCCGTTATCATCACAACTCCGCAATTCACACTTTACATTGGAAACAACGCATGGGGAACTCCCCATGCTGTATCTCGGATCACACCAATAGACAGGCAATTTAGAAAGATATGTACAGTAATTTACTTCGATATCCGTATACATTTTAGAATACTCTAGCGAAGCACGGGTACACTTGCTAGTATGTAATAAAAAATGTTATTTGTTTTACATCCCACTAGCTACGGTTTATGGTTTTCGGAGAAGCCGAGGTGCTGAAATTTTGTCCCATGGGAGTTATTTTACATGCCAGTAAATCTACGGACACGAGGTGGACGTATTTGAGAACCTTCAAACACCACCGGATTGAGCCAGGATCGAACCTGCCAAGTTGGGGTTGGGATCAGAACGCCAGCGCTCTACAGTCTGAAGCACTCAGCCCGACCCCCATATTTGTGAGAGTTTTCTGTTTTTCATACTTTTGGCTTCATTTACTTTGCCAGGCTAATATTGCTCAGACAGTAGGTCGTTGGTTTCCTGAGCCCAAGTTGACGGGTTCGATCACAGCTTAATCGACTTGTATTTTAAAGAACTCAAATATATCAAGTCCAAGGTGGGTACCTTGACCGGTAACTAAGATAATTCTTTCTTTCTTTATTAATATGTTTACCCTGCAGGGCTGGTTTTCCCCTCGGTCTCAGCGAGGGATCCCACCTCTACCGCCTCAAGTGCAGTGTCCTGGTGTATGAGATTTTGGGTCGGGGTACAACTGTAAAGGAGGACCAGTACCTCGCCCAGGCTGCTTCATCTGCAATGCTGCCTGGGATAGACAAAGAAGAGGGAAGGAAGCGACCGTGGCTTTAAGTCAGATATCATCGCAGCATTTGCCTGGAGCAGAAGTGGGAAACCACGGAAAACCACTTCGAGGATGGCTGAGCTGGGAATTAATTCCCCTCTACTCAGTTGACTTCCCGATGCTGAGTGGACCCCGTTCCAGTCTTCGTACCACTTTTCAAATTTCGTGGCAGAGCCGGGGTTTGATCCTGGACCTCCGGGGGTGGCAACTAATTGCACTAACCACCACACCATAGAGTTGGACAAGATAATTCCTACGGGCTAAAATTCCGACATATTTGAGTCTTCAAAAATCGTGGTAGTAGATAGTGGGACGTAAAGCCAGAAATATTAAAATTGCTTACTTCCCATTCGATGGCTACATGGTTAGCGTTCTGGCCTTCGGACCATGTGGTCCCAGGTTCGATTCCCGAACAGGTCGGGGATTTTAGGCGTCATTCGTAAATTCCAATAGTTTGGGGAATGGGTGTGTGTGTGCGTGTGTGTGTGCCGGATTCACCATTAATGTTCATGATAGGTAGGGCCCCATCCTCACAGACGCGTCAACTCTAAAGATTCGCACCAGATCTCTCCGGAGGCCACGCGCCATTAAAACAAAGAAAATATTAAGAAAATATTACTTATATTTATTTTAGTCCCGCCGATAATAGATCTGCGAGATCTGAAGTGTGATCTATTACTGGAACGTTTGATGACGCTGAAATCTTTTCAGTGATTCTTTCACTTATTACTATGAGGGGTTGGTAATGTCTTTGATTTTCTCCTAAAATCCACCATCATAACAGTATTCAGAAGATACTTTAAGTCCTTAAAAATAAATTATCCTATAGCACATTTATATTAAGGTGACGTGGAGAATAAGAAAAATACTGCAGGAAACAACCTTGCACCGTTCCCTCAAGTGAGAGTGGCGTCAATAAGGGCATCCGGCCGTAAAAATACGACGCATTTCTTACCTTATCGCCGCCCTGTATCGAGAAAACGGGGCTAAACTAAGGGTGATGTGCAATGTTTTGTTCGCCTTAATGCTATGCATGAGCTTAAAAAGGGATGGAGATCTTTACTTCTGAATCACAGATGCAAAATCCATATCCGACGGCTTGTCATTAACGAATTAAGCACATGACATCATGTTACGCCTTCCGTGCTCATTGTTTATCACGGTCAATAACATTCAGCTCACACTCAAGTGAACGTGGGCGTAACGTGATCGGAAAGTAAAACGTACCTCCCTGGGTTTTCGTCCCTCTTGCGCCAAACGTGGAAGTACTGAATGGGTACACGTACTCAACAACGAGTATTAAAGATATACTTGAGGAGAATTACAATTTCGTCCTGATAATGTAATTCACTCTTGCGACTGGTTTGTTCCCATCATGAGTGTCTCGACCAGTGCATTTAGTCTTCTCATCTCTTGTCTTGTTTTTTGTACAGAGTGACCCAAAATTACGTACGTACAAAATGACAAACAGATGGCGCTTCATACGATACACAAGCAATAATTGGCATAACAATCCAGGTTGAGCATTGACAATGTTCTTTATAACACGTGCTTAACATGTCGGCACCGAGCTCGATAGCTGTAGTCGCTTAAGTGCGGCCAGTATCCAGTATTCGGGAGATAGTAGGTTCGAACCCCACTGTCGGTAGCCCTGAAAATGGTTTTCCGTGGTTTCCCATTTTCACACCAGGCAAATGCTTGGGCTGTACCTTAATCAAGGCCACGGCCGCTTCCTTCCCACTCCTAGCCCTTTCCTGTCCCATCGTCGCCATAAGACCTCTCTGTGTCGGTGCGACGTAAAGCAACTAGCAAAAATAACATGTCGGCCATCATTTATCCGCAATATCTGTAGTCGAGGGACAATGTTGTGAACAGCATATTTATCATCCCTAAAGAGGTTGGACGATCGCGGTAGACTTGCGACTTCCTGTGTTCTTTATTTTGGTGCCATTAAAAACTCAATGTCATGTCAGTCATATGTATCAGTTGATTACCTCTCTACCTCTAATATTCCGTGAAGTATTCCTTCATCAAATGTTACCGGACCTTGGGTGACTCTGTATATCACATAACAGTATCTTTGCCTGGTGGCCATGGTAGTTAAGGCGTCATATCTACAGGGTCTTTCTTTTTATTTTTGCTAGAGGTTTACGTCACACTAGCACGTTGAAGGTTTTTGGCGACTTAGGGATGGGAAAGTGCTAGAATTGGGAAGAAAGTGACCGTGGCCTTAATTGAGATACAGCTCCAGCATTTTGCTGATGTGAAAACGGGAAGCCATGGAAAAACCTTATTAAAGCTCCCGAGTTGGCTGTGCGGTTAGGGGCGCGCCGTTGTGTACTTGCATTTGGGAGATAGTGGGTTCGGACACTACTGTTGGTGCATCAATAGAGAGACCTGTCGCTCGGATTCTCCTGTAAATTGTACCTACCGAGCTCGATAACTGCAGTCGCTTAAGTGCGGCCAGTATCCAGTATTCGGGAGATAGTGGGTTAGAACCCCACTGTCGGCAGCCCTGAAGTTGGTTTTCCATGGTTTCCCATTTTTAAACCAGGCAAATGCTGGGGATGTACCTTAATTAACGACATGGCTCATTACTTCTCACACCTAGGCCCGTCCTGTCCCATCATCGCCATAAGACCTATCTGTGTCGGTGCGACATAAAACATCTTTAAAAAAATGTACTTGCCTATAGAGTATGGCATGGCTGAAGAGAGGACGGTTACCTAACTGAACTTTAATTAAGGCCACGGCGGCTTCTTTCCCACTTCTAACCTTTTCCTATCCCATCATAGCCATGAGACCTATATGTGTCGGTGCGACGTAAAGCAAATGGTTAAAAAACAACAACAACAACTTTCATGTGGAATCTGACCCACAGTCGGATAAATTTTCATTAAAGAAGTCTCACATACAATGAGGGGGATTCGAGAAGCAAGTAAAGATTTCACACCATTATCTCAACGAAGAGAAATCTGACACTAGGAAGTGTAAAAAGAATGCCAGACTCGACACACATGTATCGGTAGATATTTATCGATTCTAGACTATCCATAACGTGATCAGCATCAGGTTAAGCATCCTCTCAGGCCGCGGAGTATTAGTATGGAAACTTGAGCGTTTAGTAGGACCCGAGGGTGTTCTAAACTTTATAGAGCCAAATCTAGCTCACTTCCTGTCTAGTCGACCGAGAGTCTTGTCGCCGGAAATGGAACTGGAAGTGGAAACTGTTAGCAATTTTAGTGCTCGTTTTATGGAGACAGTGAGAAGAGAAATCGCGATTAAGGACCGATATCCCTATATTTTACGAGCAGTTTTATTGTAGTCATAGAGTGTGCTCCCATTTTGTTGGCATAAATTTCTTCTTTTAAATACATTAATCACTTAGTAGGAAGTTTATTAAGTTAAAATGGCACATTATTCGGCTTTGAATATGCATATGGAGAAGATACATAAACTATACAAGTAGACAGGTATTCATAAAATTATAGAACAAGGTGTGAAAATTGGAAATCTGTGATGCCATGTGTTTTCCAACCTTTATTACGGAGTAAAGGCGTGGCATCTGATCAAAGGCATAACTAGGCGAATAATTGCCTTTGAACTATGGTGTTACTGCCGTATGCACTGAATAACATGAATATAACATGTTTCAGAATAAACTGTGCTACGAAGAATTAATGAAGACATGGAGACGGTAGAAACAGTGAAGTAGACGTATTTTAGGCACATAATGTTTAACTAAAATGACCATCTCCTTCAGATCATTTTATTATTTTAATTTGTTTATTCTTTTATATTTTAATTATTTATTTACCGACGGAGTGACCACGCGTGTTAAAGTGTTAAAGTGGAGTCAAGCCCTGCATTCTGGAGACGAGTGCGGGGTTCGAGACCAACCGTCGGCTGTCCTGAGAATGGTTTTTTGTGGTTCCTATTTTCACTTCCAGAAACATCCGGGACAGTTCATATTCATAGGCCACAGCCGATTTCTTCCAGCTCGTTACTCAATTTCATTCACCATAAATCATTCCAGCTTCATTAGATCCTCAACTTAGCGTGGAACCACGAAGGGCATCCGAACGTAAAACATGCCATAAATTGATTCAGCTCACCTCATCCATGACCCCTGTTAGGAAATGGGATTAAGGGGTATTTATTTGTATTTTTTAATAATATGATTCTGACCAGGCACGCCATAATACCGCAGAATATATACTTAATGTTTCGAGATTTAAAAATATGTTCTCTTTCCAGAGTCATATATCGTGAATGCCACAGAAATGACAATATATTATTGTTACAGGCAGTTTTATTATACTGATGACAATTTCGTCATGTTATTTCCTTTTTGATTTTGTACCATCATTTCCAGTAAACCATAAATTTTTGGGTTGTACATCGTGCACCAGTAGAGACACCTGTTGCTCGGATTCTCTGTAAATTACACTTGCCTACAGAGTATGGTATGGCTGAAGTGAGGACGGTTACCTACTTGTACTTTCTCTTAAAACAAAACTCACCACCATCAAACACCATTTTGGCTGAAAGGGAAGTCCAAGGTAGAGGAGGAACCGGGATAAGTCGGACTTCGTGGCTCAAAAATATTCTATGGTCGTCGGACATGTCATCTTTGTTGCTAGTACCGACAAAAGGTTGTGGAATAACACGATTGCCAACGTCCGTTCGGGACATGGCTTTTGGACAAGGAGAAGAAGAAAATATGAATACATGAATCGCCTGAGCGAAAATAAAGTGTAAATAAGCTTATAAGTAAAGTTATACACTTCACTTTTTACCTCAAAATTTTTAATTATTGGAAGCAGTTTCACTTCAATTTGCGTATTATTGTTTTTTGTTTGTTAGTAAAGGTAACACGGGAAAGCGGCTTGACAGATTTCTCGAAAGTCTGTGTTTATAACCGTTAATATTAGCTGTATCGTAAAGAAATAATAGTTCATGGAAATCACAACATCATGAAAGTATGTGCTCACAACGCTGCAAGTATGATGATGGACGAATGTGAAGCAGTGATACGGTTACAATATATTCAAGTGATTACGTACAATTATGGTAACAGTAACTGGATAAGTGAGTCTGTATGTATGAACGATATGAACCGGTGGCATAATCAAGCTAGATGATTAATTTAGCTACTTATAACAATAACTGATTCGGATATGGATGGTAAAATAAGAAGAGAGAGACCTAAACGAGAGGTTGGGTCGGTTCTTAAGGATTTCAAGGAAAGAGGAGTAGTAGTACTGGGGCACTAGAGTGCTAATATAATTTTCTTGAAAGAGCGTAGTAACCAAGAAATAAATATTGCGAGAAATATTGTCGTTACAAAAAGAGGAAACAATGGCAGGAAGGCACTCGCAATAAGGACATAGAAACTAAGGAATGTATTCATTGGAAAAATTAAGCGTAATCAAAAACGTCTTTGAGGCAAAAGATCGATGATAGAATTCCCAATAATTGAGTTGCCCATGAAGGGTGAGAAAAACAGGGCAAGATCAAGACGGCAATATTGAATAGTTTTTCATAATTTAAAGAGAAACGGCGTCTACCTAAGTAAGAGACCTTTGGGCTAGTCGCAAATAGAGGATTGTGAAAGCGCGCAGTTCATGCACAGAGGCTTGCAAACTGAACATGATCGTCACAGCAGTCTATGATGAAGTTGTATGTGTGTGTGTATGTATGTATGTACGTATGTACAATACATAGTTATGCCTTTGGTGGGGACAGCGTAAGTCCGTTCGCATTGTAATCCATACAGCAGGAATATTCAGCCTGGGGAGGCCACAGCCCGCCCTACAGCAGCGATAATACAGGCGTCCTTGCACTGGAATGGCTAGGAGTTAAGTCGGCGACTTGACCGTCCGCGCCGTTAAGTCACTATGCATACATTCGAGGCGTTCTGAATTGCGATACGAACGGACTTTGGTCCCCATATAATTGTATGTATAATACCGAAGATAATTACTCAGCTTCGCATATTTCTCTATATTAAACTAAATATATCTATTATTTAGATTGATGGATTCAAGGCCTATAATAATAGAAATGATGATCAGTATCCAGTATTCGGGAGATAGTAGGTTCGAACCCCACTATCGGCAGGTGTGAAGATGGTTTTCCGTGGTTTCCCATTTACACACCAGGCAAATGCTGGGGCTGTACCTTAATTAAGGCCACGGCCGCTTCCTTCCCACTTCCAGCCATTTCCTGTTCCACCGTCGCCATAAGGCCTATCTGTGTCGGTGCGACGTAAAGCATATAGCAAAAAAAAATGATGATGCAGCTTTCGGGCTTTTGGTGTGTCAAGAAAACAGGTTGAAATTCTTTACGTTTGGCGGAGACATCGCTCCTTGTCTTGAGAAGGAAGACTCTTCTGCTTACGAGGAAGACGTATCTAATAATAAAGGTTTGGATTTGAAATTATTTTTGTCGTCACTTCCCACTCGGAACGATAGCGCACAGCGAGCCATCTGGTGACGAACGAGAGTACCACTTACAATTGGCTGACGGTAAAATAAGCTCACTGGACAAAGCATTAGTCACCCCTGGGTAAATCATTAGAAGTATCATTTAACTCGCTGAAATTCGATTGCGCAGTTGCACCAAATTCCGGGGATGCTGATGTCGGCGCTTTCCTCGCTGTTCCAACGTGTTCCACATAGTTTCAATGGGGTTCAAGTCAGGTGATTTTGCAGGCCAGTCGAGATGTAATAGGGTGGGGAAGTGTTCATGAAACCAGGCAAATATGCGTCGAGCTCCATGATCTCTGTTGTGTTCATCTTGAAAAGTTTGGGTATCAATAGCATACTCACCATGCAGATGTTGACTGCAAGGCAACACATAATCATTCAGAATGTTTAAATAAACATGCTGGTTCATGGTAGTGGTCACCTCAGCAAGCGGGCCAAGTACACGATACGAGAAACACACCCGAAACATTACAGACCCACCTCCGGCTTGAACTTGACCTTTCACACGTTAAGGATTAAATACTTCATTTAGCCTTCGGTGCACTCGATGACGTGGGTCATTGGAAAACATGACTCCGCAGACCATATTACGTTCCGCCAGTCAGCTACTGTCCATGTTCGATGATTTCTAATTCATTGAACACGCGCAGATTTGTGTGCCTATGTGACCAATGGCCTCTTGCGAGGTGATAGACTCCAAATGTTCACTGTATGCAGGTTCCGTCGCCATGTTCTCTCGCTAACAGGTCGGGATGGACCTTCATTCACTCCTTGCAGCAATTCCTGTCGGGTTTGGAAGCGTGAAACGCGTCTCCCATCCCTCTCAGTCAGAGTCTTTTTCTGACCACAATTCTGACGTCGTATTTCGTGGCCAGGTATGGTACACGAATACTTGTAGACACACTGTACAGTCAAATCCAGCAACTTAACACACCGTATGGCCATGAGTACGGCCAAACACGATTGCCCCTTTTTGTCACTCTGTCACATCCTTACTTCTATTCATGTTGACGTACACGGTCCACTTGAAACATCAATGTCTCAACGATCGCTACTGCCTTATGTTCACGTAGAGGCAGTGCGTGTGCGGTTGAGCACAGGACTCATTCGCTGCGCCATCTGCACAGACTTAACGATCCATCTGTGCGTGCGCACTAGGGTCACAATTTTTTATTTTTTTTGCTAGTTGCTTTACGTCGCGCCTATACAGATAGGTCTTATGGCGACGATGGGACAGGGAAGGACAGGGAGTGGGAAGGAAGCGACCGTGGCCTTAATTAAGGCACAGCCCCCGCATTTGCCTGGTGTGAAAATGGAAAACCAAGGAAAACCATTTTCAGGGCTGCCGACAGTGGGGTTCGAACCTACTATCTCCCGAATCCTGGATAATGGCCGCACTTAAGCGACTGCAGCTATCGAGCTCCGTGGTGACTAATTTTTTGTCCGTTCAGCTTATTCTCAAATTCAAACCATCCTTATTAGATGTCTTCCTCTTGAACAGACGTTTTTCTTCTGAAGACGCGGGACATAGTTTCCACGGAACGTAGAGAATTTCTTGTTTTCTTTTTGATACTACAAAAGCCTAACACGTACATAATCACGTCTATTACTGTCTATATTCGTGTCTATGCTTAGAAGGTCATATTTTGTTCTGTACGTTTTGAGCATTAACCAGATGTTTATATCGGACAGGGCAAGCAGTTCAATGTTTGTCGGTTTGTATATTTGTATCTTACATCATCACAGAAAAATGGTTAGGTGGAGTTCTACGAAACCATTTAAATGAAAAGCAAGAACGATCACGATCTTGTCTACTGAGCTTGCGATTTATGATTAAATGGAATGGGGACTGAGAGGTAGAGTTGAAAAGAACTATACTAACGCTAATATCTCACTTAAGGTTAATCTAATGGGAATGATTGGTATTACTAAGAATATGATAAACGTTGTCTATCTTCCGTATATTCACTAACACGGATGAACGATGAAACGACGTTTGTCTGTGTTGTGTGTTACGTAGTGGAATGGGAAGGGGGAGTAGATGTCGACCGGCAGTTCTTCCCGTCGGCCCCACTTCCAGCTTGAGTCATTCTGGTCGTCTACTTTGTGGTATACAGTCACTTCATTTGAGGAAGCCTGTTGAAGTTTTTATTTTTTGCGTTCTTACACGTTATTGTTTATGGGATTGATCTGGAATCTTGAAAAATGCAAGGTACTAAATAAATATCCTTATATCCCTAAATGCTAGTTTTAAGTGAAATGCCCAGAAAAGGTCTACAAATGTGTTATATTGTACACATGAAGAGTTATTTTCCTGCAAACGATAGTAAAAGAAAAGTTCAGGCTGAATAAATAAATAAATTAGAAATAAAAAGTAATATAAAATAATTAAATGTTAGACATTAATACTTTGGTAGTGCTAAGCTGCGATTTACTGCAATTCTGACTGTATTGGAATTAAATGTTACAACAAATTTTATTAGGGAGTTTTTAATTGTGGTTAGTTAACAAACTGTGAATGTGAGCTGTAACCTCCGTCCTCATTACTGTGAATTGGAAAATCAATCGTTCCTCGTTCATTATTTTCAACAGAGTAGAAGTGCGAGGCAACAAGAATTGTGAATACACACGCTCTGCAATTAAGGAGGAGACCGTCCTTTGACGCTACACTTACGAATTTTGTGTACAGAGAATTTCTCATAGAACATGATGTGGAACATATTGATTGCTGATTTGTCAGCGCTGTGCACATCAAACTGAGGATCATGGAGTTTACTCTCCAACTCCAGACAATTTTCTGACGCAGGATGTGATCGGCTTACGCTGGGATGAGTGGCTCAGAGGGTAGAGTGCTAACGTTTTACATGCAGGTTGGTGGGTTCGACTCCGGGTCAGCCCGATGATATTTGAACGAGCCTAGCGTTGGTAGATTTAAAGGCACGTAAAGTAACTCCTGGGATACAAACGTCTGACATATAGCCAGTTATGGAAACCATACAAGTAGTTACTGGGATATAAAACTAATAATATTTAATTTAAATAGGCTGAATATTTCTAAGAACCGGGTACGTGCAAGACGCGAAGGAATGAGCACATTATCATACGAATTCCTTGGAAAGTTAATACTTAGGGGTTTATCTACATTTTTCACTGTCTAATAATGCATTTAAATGATACTACTAGCTGCAATTTGTCATAAATACACTGAAGAAAATGGAAATTGCAACACCCAGAAGAAGTGGTGCGACATTACTGCAATTGAACACGCAGGACTAGTATTTGGTTGTGATTCGATGATTACACTTTCAGGTCCCTCCGACCGCAAGTTTGGATAACAATCAACACAGGATTTACCCACCACGAGCTGCAATACATTGATGAATCCATCGAGGTATAGAGTCAATAAGGCCCTGGATCACTTCCTGAGGAATTGTGGCCCATGCTTGCTGCACTGCACGGGTCAGTTGTTCCAGAGTTGTGGGTTTCTGAGGACGGTTGGGCAGTTGTCGACCCATCATGTCCCACACATGCTCAATAGGGCTGAGGTCCGGGGATCTGGCGGGCCATTCTAAGGTTGTGATGTCGTGGGGAGCTTCTCTGGAGATGCGTGCAGTGTGAACCCGGGCATTGTCCTACTTAAACATCCTATTAGCAATGTTCGCCATCGTAGGGACAACCACTGGATTGAGTACCCTATCAACGTACTGTCGAGCAGTCATAGTGTTCTCAACAAGCTTTAATTGTGATTTCACATTAAAGCCAATAGCTCCCCAGACCATAATGCTTGGTGTTGGCCCTGTGTGCCTCTCGACAATAAGATCTGGGCGGCTCCTACCCCCGGTACGTCGGCGCACACGATTCTGGTGATCACTGCGAGCAAGACAGAAGCGCGATTAATCACTAAAGACGACCCTATGCCATTCGTCGACCCACGTCGATCTTTCTCGACACCAGGCCAGCCTTACACGTCGCTGTTGTGGGGTCAATGGAACACCTTCTGCAGGGACACGGGCCCGTAAGCCAGCTGCACTGAAGCGATTGCCAACTGCTTGTTGTGTAACGTGGGGTGCCACAGCTACTCGAATTTGCGCTGCTCTTGCATGGGGTTCCATCCGGGCCATCCAAATAATGCGGCGATCCTCTCTCACAGTTGTCTGTCGCGCTGGGCCAGTGTCAGGTCCACGAGTGTGGGTTCCTTCATTTGACCACTGCCGCCATACACGTTGTACCGTAGATGCCTGTCGGCCAACACGTGCAGCGACAGTCCTTAGCGATAATCCAGCCTCACATAGCCCAATTATCCGAGCCCTCTCAAACGGCGACAGTTGTTGATAGCGTGCTCTTCTCTGTCGTCGAGGCATGCTTGACGGGGAACACTTCACTGCACAGACTGAAAGTCAACTACGCTACACCAGAGTCCGTATACTGGAGTTGATTCCTCCGCGACCAATCACGTGGGGAGACATGTAGCAACAATCCAATGGATCTGAAACTTTGATCGTTTACATACCTACATGGCATCGTTCCATATCTTTAAAATCAACACAAACGACCAATGCCTTTATGGTGTTAATTTTTTCATTTTCTTAAGTGTAGTATTTGTTACTAAGATACTAAAAGATAACGCTACGAAAGATCCTGAGAAAAGTCATGGGCCCAAATACAGAGGGAGGTGAATACAGAATCAGGCATAACGACAAGCTTTACCAACCGGGCAAGTTGGCCTTGCGGTTAGGGCCACGCAGCTGTGTACTTGCATCCGGGAGATAGTGGGTTCGAACTCCACTGTCAGCAGCCCTGAAGATAATTTTCCGTAGTTTCCCATTTTTACACCAGACATATGCTTGGGATTTACCTTAATTAAGGCCACGGCCGCTTCCTCCCCACTCCTAGGCCTTTCCTATCCCATCGTCGCCGTAAGACCTATCTGTGTAGGTGCGACGTAAAACAAAAAGCAAATAAACCAAGCTTTACCCACATTTAGAGAATATAACATCAGCCATGAGAAAGACCAAACTTGTCTCCTACGGTCACATAGTCAGAATGGACAACAAGAGACTGACCTCAAGAATCTTCTACAACATTTCTAGAGGGAGGGGAACAAATGCTAAATGGAAGAAGCCGGTTTGAAACGACCTAGTATTTTTAACATTTGATCCCAAGGATATATTCAATAGGGATAAATTTAGAATTCTGATCAGAACATCCCACACTCTCCAGTCAGTGACAGCTAATACATTGCGTCCTGAAGTGGGAGTGAAGTGGACTCAGGAGATGAAAGCAGCCCACAGTGCAAAGATGAAGGAATACTGGGTTAAGAATGCTCAACAGAGTTAGAAACCATGTGGTCCAAGGGGCCTCAACAAAACAAGAAGGATAAAGCTTCCAAAGTTTTTGAAGTATATATTAAGGAGTAATATAACATTCTGTTACGAAAGACAATGGCACGAGATGCGTAATTCAAAGTTTGACTTCAATTCTTCCGTACAGTAGTTCGCTAATCTTTTGTATCGGGATTTAAACCTAAAACACAGGCCCTAACCACTTACTTTCCTATAAAAATCCCAGTAAAAGGTAGCTTCCACTGACTACTAATTAATTCTCACATCTTACTGCCTTCCTGCGAATTTCCACTGCCCAGGAACCTCAAGTTGAAATAGTACAACATTTGCAAGTTGGTAGCTATTATAATCTTTATGAAGGCTGCGCGGAATAGTGAAATGAAAACCTACAACCTGTTTTCCAGTCATTGATCGGGTGGGGAATGCAATTAATGTAGCTCCCATTTTGCGGCGAGGACAGGAGTTGTGTCGGCTGCCGAGGCCTGTCGCACTCCTCTGGGGCAGTGATTAGTGACTGACAGATGAAATGAAATGATAATGGAGAGTGTCGCTGGAATGAAAGATGACAGGAAAAACCGGAGTACCAGGAGAAAAAACTGTCCCACCTCCGCATTGTCCAGCAAATATCTCACATGTAGTGACCGGACTTTGAACCACGGAATCCAGCAGTGAGAGAACGACGCGTTGCCGTCTGAGCCACGGAGGCCGAAATAAATTAAATAAATAAATAAATATCATATAATAATCATCATATAATAATACTTTCGTGTGGCTATTTCTAGCCGAGTGCAGCCCATGTAAGGCAGACCCTCCGGTGAGGGTGGGCTGCATCTGCCGCGTGTTATTGTGGTGGAGGATAGTGTTATGTGAGGTGTGCGAGTTGCAGGGATGTTGGGGACATCACAAACACCCAGCCCCCGAGCCATTGGAATTAATCAATGAAGGTTAAAATCCCCGACCCGGCCGGGGATCGAACCCGGGACCCTCTGAACCGAAGGTCAGTACGCTGACCATTCAGCCAACGAGTCGGACAATAAATATCATGAATAAATATCACAGATGGTGTATGCCCAAATCGCTACTTTAGGTTCTCCAGACAGAACTTGTGGGATCACCCAGGCCCTCTCTTCTTCTCAGACTTCCCTTATATTATGATTTTTAGGAGACTGTACGTTTCAGAGTGCCTCATGTCATCATCAAAGTAGGAGAGCTTCTTGATGTTGACATCCTACTTTATCTTTTGCACACCTCGGTCAACAAACACCTCATTTCGTATTCTGTCCACCCAGGTGAACGGAAGCATGCGGCGGTAGACCCACGTCTCAAATGCCTCGACTTTCTTCATGGTGGCCTTAATGATGGTCCAGAAATTGGCACCGTACACCATAAAAATACACTGCACCGTGTGATTGTCACCCACAGCTATTGTGGCGATTATCTACAGCTAAGCACTGGCTGAAGCTCATAAAGGCAGCCGTGGTCTTCTCAGTTCGGTGCTTATATCTACCGCTACCAAATAATAATATTATTATTATTATTATTATTATTATTATTATTATTATTAATAATAATAATAAACGTGTGTCATTTATAAATCAGTCTGTTACCAGTGATCTGCATTTAGGGCTCATACCCAGGTGGCAGATTCCGTACCAATTGTTTACCTAGTCTTTTGAAATAAGTTTGAAATTTATCGAATATATCCTTTGGTGAATTATTCCAATCCCTAATTTCTCTTCCTGAAAACAAATACTTGCCCTATTTCGTCCTCTTGAATTAAAAATTTTCATATTATGATATTTTCTACATTTATACATTTTATTCAAGATCATTCGTAGCGAGCGTAGTGGCCACGCTTGTTAACGTCGCTACGACTATGGAGCCGAACTCTGCATTCAGGAGAATTGTTGGTTCGAACCCCACCGTCGGTTGTCCTGAGAATGGTTTCCTGTGATTTCCCATTTTCACTTCGATGTAAATGCCGGGACAGATCCTATTAATAGGCCACAGACGATTATTCCATCTCCTTACCCAATTTCATTCACCATAATTCATTTCATCTTCGTTAGTTCTTCAAATAAAGTTTCGTCAGGAAGGGCATTCGGCCGTAAATTCATGCCATGTAATTCCATTTCACCTCATCCTTGACTCTGTTTCAGGAAACGGGACTATAGGGTAGAGATAGATGCATTCCAACGGATTCGTCTGCTAATGTCATTTCACGCCTTCTCTCCATTGACAGCTCGGAGCATATCCCTTTCTCGAGCACTTCGCCTCCTTATTTCCAAGACCTCGCAGCTCATTGCAGTTTTCGTAACATTACTTTTTATTCAGAAATCATTCATAATAAATCGTCTATTTTTGACGTTCTTACTTACACCCTTAAGTACCGTCATAATCATGTGAAGATATTTAGACGACTTCAATACAAATTTCGACGTTCCAATTGGGCTGCCATGTCGTGGTGGTGATTGATAATAATTATTCTAAGGAGAAATATAACGGATAACACTCTTTGTAATAATACAGGGACCGGGCGAATTGGCCGTGCGCTTAGAGGCGCGCGGCTGTGAGCTTGCATCCGGGAGATAGTAAGTTCGAATCCCACTATCGGCAGCCCTGAAAATGGTTTTCCGTGATTTCCCATTTTCACACCTTAATTAAGGCCACGGCCGCTTCCTTCCAACTCCTAGGCCTTTCCTATCCCATCGTCGCCATAAGACCTATCCGTGTCGGTGCGACGTAAAGCCCCTAGCAAAAAAAAAAAAAAAATACAAGGAGGAGGATCGACCCTTCAAATAATAATGTATCAGCAAAAAGGAACGTGAAGTATCATGGAAGATTTCCAAGGCCTCAGAAGGGGTCGGAAGAGGACATTGTCAACCAGTAGCGTAGCCAGGATTGGTTGAGTGTGGAGGGGGAGGAGGGAGGTGTAATACTTACAAAATTTTGAAAGAACACAATGAACGTGTGTGTGTGTTTGTGTGTATGGTGCACGCGCATGCTTGCCTTGTCATTATAAGGACACTGACAAGTGAATTATGTTGATATTCAGATTTCAGCACACTACAACATCTTAAATTATAATACAGAACAGAATAATACAGTGAATAGTATGTTCAGATTACAAAAAATACAAATTTTTTAAGCTTCTTAGAAAGTATATTCAACAGATCTGTTGGTTCTACAATTGTGTCTCTGAATGTTTGTTTAGTTTAATGTTTGTTGTCAGTTTGTTTACTTCCTTTTTGTAAAATTTCCCTGTTGGCTACGCTCCTGTTCTCAACAAAGGGAGATTGGATAGGGAGGATGAACGTAGGCTATGTAGTGTGGTGCAGATATGAAGAGTCAGTGCTGATATCTACGGGATGTTCACAAGCTTAGTTTCTCTTCATGGGAGCGGTCATGTAGAAGTGTTTTTTTTTTTTTTTTTTTTTTTTTGCTAGGGGCTTTACGTCGCACCGACACAGATAGGTCTTATGGCGACGATGGGATAGGAAGGGCCTAGGAGTTGGAAGGAATCGGCCGTGTCCTTAATTACGGCACAGCCCCAGCATTTGTCTGGTGTGAAAATGGGAAACCACGGCAAACCATCTTCAGGGCTGCCGACAGTGGAATGTCGGGTGGACTAAGAGTGCGCTTGTAGAGGTCGCCAACATTTCAACAATTAAGTCACAAGCCACGAAGTGCCAAGATTTTTCCTGGTCTTCAAGTACTCGAGAGGGATGGAGCACGAAAACTCGAGATCGTGAGTTGGACAGCAAGATAGGTCGTCTTTAGGTGAATCTGACTGGGGATTTTATACGGGGAACAAAACGACAGGTGTTAGATACGTGAATATAGCTGAACATCGTGCGTTATTGTATGCCAATAACTCACTATAATCGATTTAACATGCATTCATCGGTGTCCTGTCTACAGGGCAATGTTCACTGAATAATGAGCAATAAACACTGCTTGCTCAGGGTGCATATTGTGATTGATTTATCCTCCAGTTATATTCAGAATAAATTTATCTACAAACAGTGCTAATATATGGAGGTCCAAATGGAGATACGTATAAAGTTAGGTATGAAAACACAGATAAATTAATGAGGCACTTGCATCCAGACACCTTATCAATTTAAAACATGTACCAAAGAAGAGACCTAGAAAAATTCCCAACATTTCCCGTGGGGCCCAAACGGAGGAAACCGAAATTGAGTCTTCCAAGCGATACAGCGTATGTACGGAAGTCCATGAATATTTTCACCCAATTATTTTTCTTCCACTGATATAAGGTGTATCGAAACAGTGTGCTTAGGAAGAAGACAAGCATATTGACTGTCAAAGCTGTAAAAACCTATAAGAAAGGTATAATGCATATACATACCATACTGACTATATTTTTACCCTTTAATGTGAAGTAATTATTAAGCTGTGGCCAAAATGAACATGTTCCATACTAGAGTTCCTGCCTGAAGAGTTACGGAGGTATTGATGGTGACGCATGAGCGTGTATTAATGCAACCTGGATGAGATGGAGAGAAATTACGGGAACACTATGCGACCGAAATTTACCTATCGTCTCAAATCTAAGGTCTACCAAACAGTGTTCCATTCAGTGGCAATTGTATGAAACAGTGTATCGACCTACAACTAAAGCCGTCGTCTTCAGATCTTTGAAATGCACATGTTTCGTTAGACAACGACTGTATCTGCAATGACACACTAGGAAGGCGCTTTGGTATCTTTCCCATGCAGGAGAAATTACAAGAAGTGTAGCTACGATGGTATGCCCATGTCTTAAAGAAGAGTGCCTGGAACTGCCCTCAACATAACTTACAACTTTCAGGTTGTAGACCAATGAACGCGAGAGAGACCCAGACAACGATGGCAGGACACAATCAATGCAGGTATGAGAATCTGCGGTGTACATTCAACCGAAGCCCAGAATACTGCAATGTGGGGAAGAAAGATCCACGGATCGGACCCTGCAGCTGTTCAACAGTACTGGTATAAGACGGTCTATTCCATTGTTGAACTTTATTCTTAAGACTCAAGCCAGGCTGAGCGGCCCAGACAGTTGAGGTTCTGGCCTTCTGACCCCAACTTTGCAGGTTCGATCCTAGTTCAATCTGGTGGTATTTGAAGATGCTCATATACGTCAAACTCGTGTCGGTAGATTTATTGGCACGTAAAATAACTGCTTCAGGACTAGATTTCTGCACCTCGGCGTCTCCGAAAACCGTAAAAGTAGTTAGTGGGACGTTAAGCCAATACCACTATTATTACTTAAAACTCATTACCGTTTTAGGATTATCAAGGCGCGGGTGTACTTCTAGTATGAAAATTAGTTTGTGACTCTTGCATGGAATGGCCATTGTCGTGGTAAATCGGAGGTTTGAATGATTAAAGCAGTGTCATTTACACGAGAGTAAAGGTGGAGGGGTTGGACAGCACTTACTCGGGAAATCCTTTCAACTATGGAACTGCCAAATAGAAGAGGGGAGGGAGGGTAGGAATACATTTAGTTTCACGTACATTTTTGCTCACTGTTATATATGAATTAATATGAATTGCAAAGATTCTATAGTACGCGAACCTTTTCTTGAGCCCTGAGCTCCATAGTGCTGAATGGGAACTAGGGCTCAAGAAGAGGTTTGCGTACTCCAGGGCTCAAGAAAAGGTTCGCGTACTATACTTAAGAGTTCTTGGTTAAGTCCCACGTGATAGAAAGATGGCAATCTGCTATTACATGACCCCCCTGCTTTAAACAGTGCATTCAAATATCTGGTATTTATACTGTTCCAAGTTACTCTGGGCAAGTATTACAACCCGATTTGTCAAGGTCAATCGGTAAGGAGCTGGTTCCATGCACCGAGCAATTGGTTGCGCGGTTTGGGTTACGAAGCTATTAGCTTGCATTCGGGAGATAGTGGGTTCGAACCCCAACGTCGGTAATCGTGAAGATGATTTTTCGTGACTTCCCATTTTCACACCAAGCAAATTCTGGGACTGTGCCTTAGGTAAGGCCAGGGTCGCTCCTTCCCTCTCCTAGGCCTTTCCTATCCATCGTCGCCATAAGACGTAACTGTGTCGGTGCGACGTAAAGCCACTTGCAAAAAAAAGTAAAGCAATGCAAAATTATATCTATTAGAGGTCCACATAAATTGGTTTAGACTTGCTTCTACTTCGACTTGTTCGTGAACATAATGCGACAGTTGTACTCGGCCAAACATTTCATAGCGGATCGACCTTACCTCTGTGAGTACCATTGCTTAGGAACAACACCGCGTAACTGATTTACAAAACACGTACAGAAATTATGTTATACTCTTGTCTAAAAATCAGTTGAGCTATTTATAAGGGGCAGTCAAATTAAAAGCAAACACCCGCCATAACACACGTTCCGCGCGAAAGGTGGCAACACTGTTGCTACATATCGATACTGCCATCGCTATGGTAGGAGAACTGCATGGTGAAACTCACAGGTGCGCGCAGTTGTTGGTTTATGTCTTCGTTGGTGCGCGGATTGGTGTAGTGTGTTCGTCCAGCTGTAGAAATGGAGGCAAGCGAAGAAGAGTAGAGAAGTGTGGTTCGTTTTCTGGTGGCCGATTGTGCTGGAGTACACAGAACTCATCGTCGCATATCTGCTGTGTATGGTGAACACTGCATGTCGATTCTCCCGCAGCAAAGGAATCGAAAGCTGTTCCCACAAATTCTGGTAAGTCATGATGACCTTCTTCTTCGACTGCAGGGGCCCTCTGCTTGTCGACTTCGTGGAGCGTGGCACCACAATCAATGCTCAGCGCTATAAAGACACTTTGCAGAAACTGCGACGCACCGAAACGTCAAAACGCCCTAGAATGCTGTCGGACGGAATAATTCTGTTGCATGATTAATGGTCCCCCCCTCCCCTACTTCCAATCTGATGAAGGCTACGCTTCAGCGATTCAAAGTCCTCCTGCAGCTCGGATTTTTCACCTTGTGGTTGTGGATCCGTTAATGATATAGCTCTTTCTACAAAGCTGGAATTGATCGGCTTGTCTTCCAGTGGGTTGAATGTATTAACGCTTTTGGCAATTACTTTTGCATAAAACCATTCCATGATCACGTTGTAGCGGGTGTTTGGTTTTCATTTGACTGTCCCTTATAATCATAGGATAACAAGTCGTAAGACTTCTGGAAAATCTTTTTCAGCTTTGGAATACACTACGTGTCTCTGTCAGAGAGGCCTCATCTGCAAGTTTCAGGCAACTTTGTCACCAATATCTACTAAATAATAGACGAAATCCTAAATTGTTATTCGTATGCTGAGTTAATATTGTAGATTAGCCTTTTCTCAAAGTGTAGACTTAATATATTTCTTTTACAATTTTACTTTACGTCTCAACAACACAGATAGGTCTTATGGCGACGATGGGATAGGAAAGGCCTAGGAGTATGGAGGACGAGGCCATGGCCTTTAGTAAGGTACAGCCCCAGCATTTGCCTCGTGTGAAAATAGGAAACCACGGAAAACCATCTTCAAAACTGCCGACAGTGGGGTTCGAACCCACTATCTCCCACATGCAAGATCACAGCTGCGCGCCCCTAACGGCACGGCCAACTCGTTCGGTATAGACTTTATATAATTAAACTACTATTATTATTAGGGATAATAGAAATTAGCTATCGAGGGAGACCCGCCAAGTGTAATAACCCGATTACCCAGAAACTTTGCTCAGTGAAACAGGGATCAGAATAAGCGAACATATGTTTCGACGTGCTTTGTGTCTGTTAGCACGTAGCAAGTTCAACCCTCGGAGGCGCAGTGGCTTTTGACGCGGTTTCGCACCTTTACGCCTCGTGTTCAAATCCTGATTAATAGTTTTATGACCGGGCGAGTTGGCCGTGCGGTTAGGGTCGCGGAGCTGTGAGCTTGCATCCGGGATTTAGTGGGTTCGGACCCCACTGTCGGCAGCCTTGAAGATGGTTTTCCGAGGTTTCCCATTTTCACACCAGGCAAATGTTGGGGCTGTACCTTAATTAAGGCCACGGCCGCTTCCTTTCCACTCTAGGCCTTTCCTTTCCCATCATCGCCAGAAGACTTATCTGTGTCGGTGCGACGTAAAACAAATAGAAAAAAAGTTTTATGTTTCATTTATTTACTTTTTTCCACTGAAGTTTGCTACATGAATGGTTTCGTTCAGTGTATTTTAAAATATCGTTGTCCTTATTCGTCTATATTCTGTCTGGTAAATGAATTTTTAAAACATCAATAAATGAACGAAACAACATATTTGAAACTATTTTTGGAATGATATGATCCGCTTTGCGTGGTTTGTCACAAACTTATTGCCAACCCGTGAAATCTTCAGTAATATTAACGCCTTTTCTTTCCCGAGGCAAACCTGCTTCCGCGCGATTCTCGTGGTGTGGGAAATGTCTATGTTTCGAATGTTTCTTCGATCGATATCATCCGAGGGAATGCAACGTTAATATAACAATAAACGTACAAGATATTGTAATCCCTGAAAAATAACACACACATAAGTTTATATTCTACCCGAAGGCAGGTCCGAACCTCCGCAGAGGTGTGCCTGAGCCGAAGTTTACATACAGTTGGGTGGCCAGTTCCTTTCTGCTCCTCCATTCCCTTAACCCCACCAACAGCGCGTGGCAACCCATCCAAATCTTGACCACGCCCAACTTCGGAGATCTCACGGGATCCGGTGTTTCAACACGGCTACGGCTAGGCTATCTATAGGCTATATATAAAACGCTAACGTGTATGTTTTGCTAAAACCCAAGCTCTTAAACCAGAGGGAGTTAAAAGGTGCGTTTTGAACCAAAATTTTCGAAATCGTCTCAATAGTACAGAAAAAAAAATCGTGCATTCCTTGAAATGTCAACGGATATATATTTATTTTATGTAATTCATTTAATTAATAAGTTGCACCAAGATTTAGATCGACTTTAATGGATAGATTCCCACTAGGCTACAGTGACTTAGGCCTACTCTAGCACGATGATCCGGTAAGAAATGCTGTATATAGAAGTATGAAAACACGCCGCTATGTTTATGAAGTACCTTTCTTGCTAGGAAGTTCCTGTAACCAGGCAACTCATTGCCTGTTATTTGTAAGTAGCAATCCAACTTGCCGTATTCGAAAGGTACTTTCATGTAACTAGGCAACTAATTGCCGAGGAATCTGTTCATTTTCACACCATCTGGAAAAACGAAGAGTGTCATGTATCTACTCGTGTTGCAATGATCATCATACAACATGCAAACAAATCGCCATTTATTAAGCATATAGAAATAATTTGATCAAATTAATAGACATAGGAATATACAAAATAGAACATTTACAGTAATTATGTCTTTGTTTTGTAAGGGAAATTACAAGTGCAATAAGGAAAATACAAATCACGAAACAACCAAAATAATGAAGAAAAATATTAATATTAATATTGATTAATAATGAAAATATTAAAAAAATATTTTAAAAATTGCGCTTGCCAGGTATCAACTAGTACATGATAAATGCTTAACACTTTTTGTGAAATCCAGTTGTACTTTAAATCAACATAACGCCCTTGTATCCACTAACTTGATAAGAAACATTTGTGTAGTAATCGTGAGTAGACATAAGTATACCAAAAAACAAAATTAAAAATTAATTGGGTTTTGAACACGGGGCGCAAAAGTGTGAAGCCGCGGCATCAGTTTAATTTCTTAGGCGCTAAAAGGCACATCAGATAATGCTATGGCTGTACCTTAATTACGGTCACTTCCTTTCTCCTCCCAGCTCTTTCCTTCCCATCATCGCCATAAGACTTATCTGTATCGATGCGATGTGAAGAATTTTTTTAAAATTGTTTAAAAAAAGAAAAGAAACAGAATAAACTTAAAATACCATCTTCCAAAGTACAGCAGACAATAAAGTTTAGAAATGTATAACGTAAAATCTAGATGTAACTTATCTTTAGTGTATTTTATAATCAAATGCGACTCCTCAACAATTAGTATTCATGCCTGGCTCGTTGGATAAATAACGAAGATCTTTTGACTTTACTGTATGCGATAAAGATGTGTACTAGGTAAAATACTGCCCTGTGCAAACTTCCATTGCTGTATGTTCAACCGATAATGTAACACAGGAGCCAACGTCTGCTGGCTGTGATGGCGAACTGTTGGAGAGAGAGAGAGAGAGAGAGAGAGAGAGAGAGAGAGAGAGAGAGAGAGAGAGAGAGAGAGAGAGAAGCGATTGTAGTCTATATGGCGGAAATTTATGTTGTAATATTTTATACGTAAGTGCGATCCCACATATATTTGTGGAGGATTATTTTCAGTAATGAAATATAACAACTCATATTTGTGTACTGGTATAACGGAAAATAAATTCCAAATTTTCAACCTTATTTTGTAAATTTACTCCTCATAACTGATTGTAATGCACATTTCGGAAAACACCAACTGGAAATTGGATAATCTCTAGAAATATATCCTTTATTTGGTTTCCTTTTCATGTAATCTTCTAAGTTATCCATTTCTCGAATAAACATTCTGATCTACACAATTCATTGAGAAGAAAGAATAATGCTCCTTCTTAGGTTAGTTGCAAGGCATGTTTAGGAATGAGAAAAAGCATAGAAAAGTGATTTAAGAAGATACCTGAAGCAGCGTAGTGCAAAGAACGTTGCTTTATGCTTTCCAGGGGCATACTAACCCGCTCCATGAAGTATTCGTACTTATATAGAAGGATTAAAACCGAGACTACTAAAATGTGCCATATGTGACCATTTTGTGTGTTGCCATTGGCCGGCTGTGATGAAGACAAGCTTCGTAATGTCTCCGACAGAGCTTGCATCGTATCCAACCAGAGGAATAGCGCATTTCGTGAAAATAAGAAAACATACCGCACTGGACTAGGCCAGCGCTATCCAAAACTGACTGGAAAGAGATGGTAACACGGTTGTTCAAGTAAATTGTGGAAAGCGGAAGGGAAAATGTGAAAAGAGGTAAAATAATAGTTATGAAAGAGACAGAAAACTTAAACGAGTGTAGTGAATAGTGTTGGAAGAAGTAAAAAAATATACAGGGAGCATCAGAACTATACCGACGAAAATATCAGGGATACTCTTTGTGTTATGTTAAGACAGATTGAGCAATCGGTTTGGTGGAGAAATTTTTTTTTTTTTGAGAAAATGAGCTTAATTTTTTACCTCCGGGCACGCGATTCAAATTGACGAACTCGCCGTACCGGTATTTGCTGTACCAGAGCACACGCAACTGCCGTGCTTCAGGGAATAGGGGGGGGGGGAGAGGGGAAGTAGTGTGTGTGTGAAGGAGACAGAAGATAATGTTCCGCGCGTATGAACTGGTTTCCTGGTTCGATTCGCACAGGATTATCCTTGTCTCTTACGCGCAATATCTATAGTTCGTTTACTAAACAGGCGTAACAGTACACACAGTAGGAGGCCATGTTGTAATTAAGTAATTAGGACACACTTGTCAGTCAAGGAATGCACCAGATCGTTTCTACTCTCATCTGTTGGTTTCAGTAACGTTCTGTATTATTTAACATGCTCGAAGATGCAACGATGCCGCCCCACGATTGTGTATTCATTCAATCAAAACATTCTAAATGGAACGAAATACCGAATGAAGGAAACATTACACCCAGTGGTTTGATTACAGTAGATATTTAGTATGTCCCATCGACCTCCTACTTCGATGCACAGTTCACAACGGTGTAGTAGTGACCTCTGGACTCTGTTCAGGAGTGTGTGTTATGTCGTGAGTGTCGTGTACAACTTCATTTCTTTCTACAGACTTTGCAAAGTAATCAGTTTATGCAGAACAAGCTGTAAAATGCATACTGGGGCTGGGAAGCGACTATGCGAAACGAACGATAAACTTGTGCATTATCTCTGTCTCCTACTTCCCCTCCCTTCCCTTCCCTCCTCTGACGGACAGCAACAGGCGGCAGCTGGTTCTCTGGCACTTTAAACTAGAGCTGGGGACGGAGCGGAGCGGAGCGGAGCAGTTGTTGTGACGTCATCACCCGGTAGTACCGAGTGAACTACCGAGTGAATGTCCTGGCGCGGGACGTTTAAACACGTTATAGGTATGGCACTGCGAAGGTATTGCATCCCCCTATTAATACCCTTCTCTCACAACGTAACAACTGTAAATAACTGCATATATATGCATTATAATTGTTATATACGTAACTGCTAGGGAGTAGGAGGTAGTATGTGGAATAAATGTAAGTTACTCGTATAGTTAAATCATTCGAATAGTGAAACAAAGTATGGCGCATACCTACCGAAAGGGTTTGTATACAAGGTGATTGGAAGTTAACAGAAAAGTAATGTATTAACAATTATTTCGTAAGTTCATGTGATACGGTACACTGTAATGAGAAGAATAACCTGAATATAAAGAATCTTATCAGAATATAATGAAAAACACTGACATAATTTCATCTACAGGATGACAAAAGTAATTACGTAAATGAACGTTGACTGGAATGTCCTTCTTTGCAAATGTGATTACAAAACATATCTGACAACATACTACTACACGTCCCAATGCCAAACAGCTATCAGTAGAATGTTTCTATAAATACAGTTATTATATTATATTATATTATATTTGATGTGCCACCACGCGTCGCGTATGTGCGGCCACAAAACTTGCATTTTGCGTGTTTCCTATTGTCAGTGATGTCAAAAAACTGCCAGGCATCCGACGGTTTTCGTGGCCATTGTGGAACAACGTTCTGTAAAAATTTCTTTAAATTCCTTTAAATGTTCTAAAAATATAACTATTGTCTACGAATATGTTTAAATATCACACTAACACCACAAATATAATCTAACAGACTTTACATTATCTACAAAACATAACAAGCGTAGGAAATATATACGTACATTCGAAACAACACAGATTGAATACAGGTACATTCGTACGTGTGTTGTGCGCTACACTGTGCTCAGGTCCTCCGCGAGTACTCGCCGTTGTAAGCGGAGGGGATCGGTGGTGCGCTCTACCGCTACAACCGGATTACTCATCGGTATTACTCGCTCCGTCCCCACCTCTACTTTAAACACCGCATCTTCACCAGCTTGAATCGCGCGGCCGAAAATAACAAATTAACCTCATTTTTTCGAAAAGACAAATTTTCTCCCGTGATCCCATTGCACCATCGTTCGTAACATAATACGAAGATCATCCCTGATTTCTTTTTGTCGGTATAGTTCTGATAACCCTGTATAATTAGAGACGAAAAGAAATACGCAAGGGAAGGCGAAATGTTAAAATTAGGTACTTGTATAAGCTAAGCCAGTGGAAAGAGACTATAAAAATGACATAAACAACCATTTCACGTGACTAGCTCACCACGCGAAATCAACCGAATTAAACTTCCCAACTTGAGAAAGACCTTTACCCTTAATGAGAACTTAAAGACTCATTCATTCATTCATTCATTCATTCATTCATTCATTCATTCATTCATTCATTCATTCATAGCTACATGGATTTTATTAATTTATTTCTGTGTCATGTAATGTGATAGGTTTTCTAGCTTCATCTTCAAACAGCGAATGTAACAGCCCTAATAAAAGAAAACGCGAGTGTGGGTCGTCTGTTCGCTTTTCTCGGTTTTGATTTCTGTGACTACGATTTGCAAATTAACCCATTTCTTCCACTTTCGGCTGTTATTTCTGTCATCCTAGTCACAAGGTAGTATGTGGTTATCCTGTGTTTCACTGGGACTCGTGCCCCATTAGGTTTTACTGTTATGTGATGTCATGGGATCGTTCGGTTATTTTTAGCATTTCCTTTCGTGTTTGCCTGTTTTCCTAAATTTACTCTCTGATCCTTTTCTGAATTTAACTTGCTCTTGGCCAGTATTGTACTCGTATTATGAGCTTAGCTCCTGTTTACTTGGAATTTCTCCTCGTTCATTTTTGCATTGTAATTAGCTTTCCTTGCAAATAAAAGGTCAGCAAATGTTCTAGCTCTATATGAAGACACGTAAGCCTTGGGAGTTCAATTCTTCCTTCTAGAGCGTCTGGCTTGTTGCAAAATTAGTCTTATTACGAACTGTAATTTTTTTAAAAGTGAAAAACCACTCTTGTTACCAGTTTTGTTGATTTTGACAAAGAAAAAAAAAAAAGAAGCAAAGTCCGTCTCTGTTGTGTAGTTCTTACTGTGATTAGTTGCCACCCCCGAAGGCTTTGGTTCGATTCCCGGCTCTGTCACGGAATTTGAAGAGTTCACTCAGCTTCGAGAGGTAAACTGATTAGAGGGGGTTCGATTCCGTCTTCAGTCATCTTCGAAGAGATTTTCGTGGTTCACCACTTCTCCTCCAGGCAAATGCCGGGATTGTACCTAACATAAGGCCACTGCTGCTTCCTTCTCTCTTTCTTGTCTATCCCTACCAATCTTCCCATACCCCACAAGGCTCCTGTTCAGCATATCAAGTGAGGCCGTCTGAGCGATATACTGGTGCTACTCCCCAGTTCTATTCCCCCGACCCAACGTCTCGCGTTCCAGGACACTGCCCTTAAGGCGGTAGAGGTGGGATCCCTCGCTGAGTCCGACGGTAAGCCGATGAAGAAAGAAAGAAAGAAAGAAAGAAAGAAGAAAGCGAAAGGAAAAGAGAGAGATAGTAAATATATTTCCTTTATATGGTCATTTTATTCGTCAGTCACTACGACCCTGTCGCCTCTTTCCTCATCACTTGTGGACAACCGTAGCAGATTGTTTACGAGTTCCAGATTTTCGAATTTTTACGGGAAGTATTGGTAATAGCCTTACTTGGCACAACCCACGTCGAGTAGCTGTCGTCACGTTGATGTAACAGGTGATATACTGCATTCTAATACAATAAGTACTCAAAATGTCCACTGTACGTCGGAATGCATACCTGAACACACTACTGATTGCTTGCCGCAAGCGCACGTTTTAACACTACAGGTCTTGCACGTATTCGATGGAAACAGCCAAACTTCATTCGAACTATTCTCCCAATACAGCTAATAACTAAAACAGGCGACCGGCTCCATGGCTAAATGGTTAGTGTGCTGGCCTATCGTCACAGGGGTCCCGGGTTAGATTCCCGGCAGGGACGATAATTTTAACCGTAAATGGTTAATTCCGCTGGCACGGGGGATGGGTGTATGTGTCGTCTTCATTATAATTTCATCCTCATCATGACGCGCAGGTTGCCAACGGCCGAACTTGTCCCCGGATTCTGCCGCCAATAAAAGCCATACGCCATTTCAATTCACTGAAACGGGCGTACCTCGTAAAACGGTTGACCTTAGGGCATATAATCATAGGGACATTTTTCGCGTTTCCTCCCACATCATATGGAACGCCCTGTAGAAAGGATGGATGAAATAGTTCTTTGAAGACTGTGGGCAACCACCATGTGCGGGTGTGCGTCAAACGTAGTAACATAGGGTTAGTGCTTCAAGCTATACTGCTTTGAAGTGTTGATAGAGTGGCGGTATGAATTATGTTACCTATGTGTGTAACCACATGAGTGACACTTCAATTACAAACTCCACATTTGACACATTCAATGGTTTTCGTAGTGTCAGGTAGTACAAAACCACTCCCCTCTTTTCAGTAGCTGTCAACACCTTTAATTGAATGCCCTATTGATTTTACTGCTCTGCATGTGGGAATTTTGCATTCATTAACTTATGAATTCTAAGTATATAAAAGCTAACACAGTTCTAGTCTAGTTATTAAACGCTACAATCTGCAAAATGCTATTCAAGTTCTTTAATAACTTCGAAAGTTTTTCAAACTTTACCGCGAAAGATAAAAAAATAATATTGGCTAGGTTAAATATAGTTAAGCTGCATTGTGCATAATTAACATACTTTGCATTTGGGAGATAGTGTTTTCGAACTTCACTGTCAGCAGACCTGAAGATGGTTTTGCGTTGTTTCCCGTTTTCACACCAGGCACCTTAATTAAGGCCACGGCTCATTTCTTCCCACTCCTAGCCCTTTCCTATCCCATCGTCATCATGAGACCTATCTGTGTCGGTGCGATGTAAAGCAATTTATGAAAAATTAAAACATTTATTTCCGTTGATGAATGAAGTTCAGACATTTTAAATTTAGTAATTATCTGTAAAATGTTAATACAATTTCCTCTAGTAACATAAAAAGATCTTCAGAATTTATCTTGAGAAAATATGGAGGTGGAGTTGTATTTATTTTGATTGTTTATTGAATAACTTACAAAATAAAATAAGTAATGATGATAATAAAAGAGCAAAAATATATGAAAACAAATCATATACGTAGGTTTTTATAAACTACTAGCATTTTTACTTGTTTATCGCACGAGAATTTGCAATGGATTACATGTTTCTTTCATGAATTTATTGGATGTTACATGTCTGTATACAACGTTTAATACGGTATGTTAAAAATTATATTTTTCAACAAAAGCACGTGACAGTAACGTGAAGTACGATAAAGCTGAACAAAGCAGAGATAGAATGAGGACGATTACAGAGTTTATTGCACGGTACAGTTCTGGTCCGATGTTATGCAAAATTCTACGTGGTTTTCGGTTACATATTGTTGTTTCTCTGATCACTGGTGTGGAGCTGTGCTTGAAGACTCATGAAGCCCTTCGTTGATGAAAAACTCCCTTATTATCTGTTCTATCGAAAAAAAGTAAAAATTGCTCTTTAGTTCTTCCCGTTAACCCAACTTGAAGTAACATGCACCGAGTATTCCATGGGACTTTGACAAAAAAAAAAAAAGTGTGGCGGGATGGTGGTATTCGTTACGGCGTAGCTTTATTATGATAATTTATTCATATTATTACGATGTAGAAAATACAAATAAGGGATCGTGGAAGCAATATAATACAAGAGCTGGGCAATCCAGAGGTAATCAGAGGATGGTACCAGAGGGGGAAATAGCAATGCATATACAGGGAGGAAGTTTACAAGGACGCTAGGAGAAAAATTAGAATTGCCAACGTTGGATGAATAACAATTAATGAATTGACAACGTAAGTCACAAATTGTAGAAAATGGCATGGCATCAAGGAAGTCGATGAGTAGAACATAGTTTACAAAAAAAGGGCAAAATTTATGATTACATCAGAACAGCATTTTCACAAAAACCACAAGATCAGAACAAATGATTCCCAACCAACTGTACAAAATACGTAAGAGAATAGGAAAGGTAGGAAAAACCAGAAAGTAGGGAAATGAATTAAATGAGAGCTTTACAAAATTACGAATCCGGGCATTCAGAAAAAGGCTAATAGACCTGTCTTAGAAAGTAGAATGCAAATTTCCAAATATATTTCCAAATACACTGAGTGTAAGACCGATGCATATTTGCCCAGTAAGATATAGGTGAACAAAGTCCAGGAGCAGTCCATTTAAACAGCAGAAGAATACAAAGTAATTTGAAGCACCAGAAATTTTCAAAATTATCGACACTCAGAAAGTTCGTAATCACTTAAAATACAACAGTTATTTCCGAATAAAGGAATTAGATATCCAGCTACCTAGTAATCGATACATAATCGAGTACAACACTCGAAAGAAAGTAAAGCAGAGTTCAGAATACAATACCTCACGGTCAGAAATAAAGTCCCATACAGATGTGAAAATATACAAGAACGTAGCATAAATATATCGCCCTCTCTCCAACAGCCGAATAATGTCTCTCCGAGGCAGGTATTGTGTGTAATTTATATGGGGCGAGTTGGAGAGGAGAGATGCAGGGGAAGGCGTGACACACGGCACTGGAAACGCCGAGAATATGCTTGAGGAGTGTAGAATCTCTGGCTCGATGACGTCATCCAAGTTGCAGGTACAGCTGATAGTAGTTGCGTAGCAGTGGCCGAGGGAGGATGTCAAACATGATGAACGCGGCGAAGGTGAGTCGAGACCGTTACAAATTAAATTTTTCATAAGCGTGTCCGTTATTTACCGTCGTACGATTGAATAAATATACGACATAAAATAATGAAAATATCATATTATTAAACGTTAGTTATATACAGTCTTTTGATAGAATTAATTTAAACAAAGATATATTCAGAATAACCTATATCTTATCTTATCTTAATGCTCTTCAGGACCTGCTCACCTGATGAGCTAAACTGAGCACTGTCCCTGCAGGGGATTCATACGGCTAATTTATTTATTTATTTATTTTATTTGTTTTTATCTTATCTTACCATATATAAAAATGTATGTATGTATGTATGTGTGTGTGTGTGTAAATGACACATCTCCTCCTAAACCACTGGAGCAATTTCAACCAAACTTGGTACACTTATGACTTACTATATGGAGACGAGCACTGTGGGGGGTAAGCCATCCGTAGCTCTCTTAGGGGTGGGGGTTCGGGGGGGCAAGTTATAAAAATAATCCAAAAAGTGTCGAATCCACAGTTTTCGTGGTCGCTGAGATGGATATAGACACTCCCGATTTTTTAAAAGTCAAAGTTCAGCTCCCTTTTGGGTGAGGGGGGCGAGGGGGGAGTGATATATAAAATTAAACAAAAATAGTCTTGAATACGTAGTTTTCGGCGTCGCCGAGGTGAATTGTACACTCCGGATTTTTAGTATCATGTGACAAACCACGTGGGGGTAAGACAGCCCAGGAACACTTAGGGGCGGGGGGCGTGGGGGCTGAGATATACAAATTAACGGAAATAGTGTCGAATCCATACTTTTCGGGGTCGCTGAGATGAATAGTGACACTCCGGATTTTTTAAAGTCCAATTACAGGCCCCCTTTGGGGTGGAGGGCGAGGGGGAATTGATATATAAAATAAAAATAAAATAGTGTCGAATACATAGTTTTCGGGGTCGCCGAGGTGAATTGTACACTCCAGATTTTTAGTAACATGAGACAAACCACGTAGGGGTAAGACAGCCCAGGAACCCTTAGTGGCGGGGGGGCGGAGGGGTGATGCGAGGTGTGTGAGATATTAAAATCATCGAAACTAATGTCGAATCCATATTTTTCGGGCTCGCTGAAATGAATAGTGACACTCCGGAATTTTTTAATGTCCAAGTTCAGCCCCCATCGGGGTGGGGGCGAAGGGGGAGTGATATATAAAAATAATCCAAAATAGTGACGAATCTATAGATTTAGCGGTTGCTGAAGTGAATAGTGACATTCCGGAATTTTTTAAAGTTCAACCACAGCCTCCTTTGTGGTGCGGGGCGAGGTGTTAGTGATATATGAAAATAATCGAAAATGGTGTCGAATCCATACCTTTCGGGGTTGCTGAGATGAATAGTGTCACCCAGGTTATTTTTAATGTTCAAGTTTGGCCCACTTTGGGGTGGGAGTCGTACAAATATTACCTACTATCTGGAAAATATACTGTTTGGGCAAGACGCCCCTAGAACCCCTAGGAAAACGGGTTAAATATAACCTTTATTAATAAATGGAAGTCGGTTTGGAACGATCTATATACGTAGTAAGCTGTACTGTATATATAAGTTAAGGTATAAAAATTAAAATAGACGTGAATTAATGAGGCACTTCCAGGCATCCTACAAACTTAAAACTTGGTACCGGTACCAGAGAAGCTGGTGACTTCATGATCCCTAGAAAAATAGATAATTTTCAAAATACCCTGAGGGGCCTCGCTGGGAGTCTCAAATTTGGGGCTCAGCATAAGAACGCAGTCGGATATATTTATCCTAAACGATAACCTATAGGTTTCATGGGCTTAAAAGTTTCCTGAAAGTCCTAATTTTTAGTCCCCTCCCCATATCAAGATGGCGGGATAGTCTGCCAAACGAGCTAGAAAATTGAAATTTAAGCAAAGCAAAGTCTGTAACCAACGGAAAAATTACGAGATGTTTAAAATGCTTATTTTTTACCCCCAAAAATATCGAAATATGGAGGCAATTTTAAAGATAGTGCAGACCTTCCTTTTGAGGTATTTGGTGCCTAAACGTTAAGTCGTATCACAGAACGGATGACACATTCTCAGTACAATTTGGAGTGATATACAACTTTGATCCTATGACTTTTTGTCGTATCTCTATCCCTTATACGTTATATTTGGCTCTATTTCTGGATTGTACGTAATTTTTGCACTTTTACATGTATAATTGGTAGTTTGATTCACTTATACGAAAGGATCATGAACTTGGCCCACGCAGTAGCTTTATGTGTACTGAATTCTATGTTTGTAGCAGTCACGTATGTGTCCAAAAAGTAATTTACTGTGAGAAAACCTTACCAAAAATTTCACCGTATACAATATTTCTAGTTTAATCTTACCCATAAATTGATGAGATACGAGAACATATCATAGGACCAGCCATTAGACCGTTATACATGGCGTTTTATCGTAGGCCTACAGTCCTTTTGTCGATATCATGTACCTTTTAGAGCAGTTAATCTTTAAATGAAGGTAAACTTGCACATACTTTCGTATGTCGATCTATATTTATTCACTGAAGTCGATTTGTAGCGATTCAAAAATGGTATGCGTGCCTTTGTAATTAATACTTTACTAATCTATAATGACTCTCAGCAGTGGGGCGTGTGCTATTGCAATCAGTGCCCCCACATCGACTTCAACTGGCAGTATGAATGGGGTATTTCTCCAAATCCTGTGTACCATTATAATGAATAATTTCTTTCTCGATTTGACTGGCAGAAGGCTAGGAAACGTGCAATAGTTTTCAAAACTCCTTTACCCGATTGTGTTTGGTAGTAGGCTAGGGTGTTCGCCATTATAAACAAATTTACCCGTCTAAAATGTGCTTGACGTTAGGCATAGTGGCCTGCCATTATAATGGAAACTCACCAACTCGGTGTGAGTGGCAGTAAGCTGACTGGCATGAGGAAAATGGGGCCCGTCATTATATTGTTACAGCACAACTTAATTTTCACTGGCTGTAGGGGAGGTGCCTGCCATTATAATAAAAATTCCTCGATTGTTATGTGTCTGGATGTAGGAAATGGGGCCTCTCATTGCAACGAAGACTCTCCAAATACACTGTGACCACGCAGCAGGCAATGGGACCCGCCATTATAATGAAAATTCCCAAATCGATTGCGAATGGCAGTGGGAAAGTGGACCTGCCGTTATCGTCACAACTCCGCAACTAGTTTTTTTTAAATTGGAAGCAACGAATGTGGACCTTCCTATGCTGTTTCTAGGATAACGCTCAGATATATGGAATTAAAAATTATCTTATTCACTGCATGTACTGTAATTTACTTAGATATCCGTATACAATATAGAATACCGTTGCGAAGCACGGGTACATATGTACCGGTATATGCAGTCCATCAGAACAATGTTCAGTGTGTTCATTTTACTATAAGCCGGGCTGAGTGGCTCAGACATTTGAGACGCTGGCTTTCTGACCCCAACTTGGGAGGTTATATTCTGGCTCAGTCCGATGGTATTTGAAGGAGCTCAAATACGTCAGCCTCGTGTCGGTAGTCTTACTGGCATGTAAAAGAACTACTGCGGGACTAAATTCCGGCACCTCGTCGTCAAACCTTAGAAGTAGTTATTGGGACGTAAAGCCAATATCATTATTGTTAACAGTTTCCTATGCGCTTGTATAAAGTATAATGTAGCAGTGAGTAAATTCGTCGCGCAAACATTCATTCCCGCAGTAGGATACAGTAAGGTTCATTTTCCTTTAGGCACACGAATAGGAACATGAACACAACGAATATTGTTATGATGGACCGCATATTGATACGTGACAGGGAAGCGTGATCAGCCTTAAGGAAAATAATGGACAGGAAGATTATTGTGACGTACGAGGTTTGGTTTCTTCAATGATGATTTACATTTTTCCGCTCTTCAAACATCCGAGTACCTCAACTTAAGACTCAATACATAGAACCTCCCTATTCTCCATCCTTCAAGAATTCAGATTTGACTCAAAGGGAACTAACATAACTTGGCAACCTCACAAAAACAAAATCTATGGTGAAATTTACGGGAGTGACCTGAGAAGAATTTACATTTAAAACTGGTGTTAGAAGGGAGCCAGACTTTCTCCTAATCTCTGTAACTTCATCTTGGAAAAAGTTATAAGAGTATGAGACGTGAAAATCAAAGAAAGAGTATTACATCACGAGGTCAAACTAGAATCAAAATTTAAGAGGGTAGGTAGAAATTGCTTGGCTTTAGCTCAAGACATCGCACTCTTTTCTAGAAGCCTTTTTTCGCTGGTGGCTTTATGTCGCACCGACACAGATAGGTCTTATGGCGACGATGGGATAGGAAAGGCCTAGGAGTTGGAAGGAAGCGGCCGTGGCCTTAATTAAGGTACAGCCCAGGCATTTGCCTCGTGTGAAAATGAGAAACCACGGAAAACCACCTTCAGGGCTGCCGACAGCGGGATTCGAACCCACTATCTCCCGGATCCAAGCTAACAGCCGCATGCCCCTAATCGCACGGCCAACTCGCCCGGTTTCTGGAAGTTTAGAGACAGCATCAGAAAGTCTCAGCCTTCTGAAAGGAGTCGTGAGGAATGCCTTACTTCAAATATATTTTGAGAAGACAAACTTCCTGACCAAGATCAGGACCGCACCTGAAGTGTTGAATGGAACATAGAAAAATAGACAGAGTTGAAGAAGTCAAGTACATAGGTGCAGTAATTCAAATTAATTTACTAGACATCGAAGACAACAAAACTGAAAAGAATATGGAAATAGCATACCAACTGTCCAAGGATACCTATAATAGTAAGAATCTTTCAAATAAAATTAAAAATTAGACATTAGAATATAGGAATAATGGAAAGTCTCTAGCCTATGGAACGCATGTTCACCATAGAATCAGGAGAAATGGAAAGGAAAGGAAGATTCTGAAAAACGTTGGGGCCACAGAAAACAGAAGAGAGAGAGAGAGAGTTTAGGCGCAGTAAAAATGAAGATCTCTACAAAAGCGAAGAAATCGAAAAGTTGTCGGATGTAATCAGGAAGAGGGTTGTTAAATTCTTTTGGCCACATAATGATGATGAACGGTAGTTAATCGGTTCAAGGGATAAAGAAAGAGATCGAAGAAATGGAGATAACATAATATAGGACAGGACAACTTTCCTTATGACATTGCAGACTGTCATATGACAAAGAATAGCATTTACAATAATTTGTTATAATGTAATTAAAATGAAAAAATGCTTTATACTGATGTTCTCTGTATCCAAACATACTTACTCATTCCAAACAATTTAAGCGACTTCGTAGAATTTGAATGGAACTTATAAATGCGAGAAGAGCCACTTGTTTATAAACTGAAAATGACTTGCAAACTATCATAGTTCACGACTGCCAAACAATGAGCCAGAGAGAAAGACGGAGACTTTCACTAAACCATTCTTCTCTTTGAAATATTCTGTTGTTGATTAATAGTCGTATCTCTTCCTCATGGTCATATTTCGGTGGCTTTTCAGACACTCTTGCAAATCATATGCATAAAATGGTGCATTATTATGTATTTTATTCACGCGAACAACATGCTTTAATTTCTTTTGTTTACCACAAAATTACTTAACTAATTAATCTTGCAAAACAAGAAAAATGTAGGAAAGGTAACGATTAGGAAACAATGTGTTTTGTGAAGGATTATACAGAAAAATCTAGAGTAACTTGTTGAAGAATTATTCAAATCATAATTGGGCCTCACAGTCGAGTGGCATCATCGCAGTCTTCTCACTACCGTGGTCACAGCTCCCTCAATGGGTCAGTGGCAAGGTGCCGGCCTCCAGATTCCAAGATCACTGGTTCGAACCCGACAGTGGTACTCAGATATTTGAAGGGTGGAAGAATGTATATCAAATTCAGCCCATGTCCACAATTAATGACTGTATGGGTTCATATAATCAGTGTGTCACTTAGATGGTCTACTCATAACAGAGCTGTTGAACGGAGCTAGGATACATTCCGTCCCCTTTGAAGAATGTAATGAACTCTGATATTTAATTTACATGAGGTATGCTAGACTGTCAGTTCAGCTAACATATGGAAATTTATACTCGTGCCAGTGTGGGGCTTTGAACCGTCAACTGCTCGTGTCATACGTAAATAGGTGGAGTCTGTACTCCGCTTCTTGAAAACCGTGTTAAGGGCACCTCGTACATTACTCCTCCATTTCACTGCCTAATTTACATCTAAGGTGAAGTAACTTACGCTTGCGGAGAAGGAATGTGATTTAATTTAAATGTAGTGGTTAAGACGTCAGTATTTCTGAATGCTTAGCTTGTTACACTTCAAAGCGTTGTCGTAGAACGCTTAACAGTGGCATGAATAAGATTAATATTCACAAGACTTTAATAAAAGCTCCAACTTGATATCTAGAAAGGAATTGCCACGTATTATATCATAGCTATGCCGTAAGATTTGCAAAGGAGATCCTTTTATCTTGCAGGACGTCATAAGTGAGTAAATGAAAAGCTCTTGAACGACGTGCCCGCAAATCTCAATTAGTAGACGGGAGATTTAAAGAAAGCCGGGCTGAGTGGCTCAGACGGTTGAAGTGCCGGCCTTCTGACCAAAACTTGGCAGGTTCGATCCTGGATCAGTCCTGCGGTGTTTGGAAGTGCTCAAATACGTCAGTCTCGTGTCGGTAGATCTACTGGCTAAATTCACGTACCTTGGCGTCTCCGGAAACCATAAAAGTAGTTAATGAGACCTTAAAAAATTACAGTATTATTATTATTATTATTATTATTATTATTATTATTATTTAAAGTAATGCACAGTCACGTCACAGTAGTTTGGATAACAAGTAAAACTGTTGGCTCCACGGATTAATACTTTTGATTAAGTGTACCGTAAAACTTAAAACTTGCATTATATTATTAACTGACATGTCTTCTTTAGTTTGGATGGATTTTGTAGTCTTATTATCTTAAGTTTCTGAAGGAAGCCATTTTGATTTCTTGACCCAGTTTCACCATCAATTTTCGCGGCTGAGGACTCTTTTACGTGATTTGAATGACCAGGTTACATTTGTTCGGTCTGTATACAAGCTATTTACAAATTCATAGCTATCGACTCTGCACCCTATGACTCAGGGAAGAATATGAGGACGAATATATTCGTGTCGAAGTTCGGTCCCTGGAAATTTATTAACTAAGCGTACCAAATGAGCTTGTACCTACTTCTATGTTGATGTTGTGATCATAATGACAGAAGATCTAGTTCTAATGTGGAATAGAAACCACAGAGACATGATTTTCCGAAATTAAATCCCCACATACGGTGGCTGGAATTCGAACTTTGGACAATTCAGGGGGAATTCAGTGATTTGGCCACTCAGTAATCACGTGCTAAATGTAGTAACTTTGTACTGTGGACCATCTCTGGTTGCACTCGTTTAAATGCACCCTACGGGTGCTAATACATGCAATCGCCTGAAGTTTGCGATCTGGCAAAATACTGGTTACAATGTATAATTTGTGTATAGGTTGTATTTACGTTCAGTACATGGATTATCATAGTTTATAATGAAAATGAAAATCCACATCCTGTTTCCGGTCATTCGACCGCGTCAGGAATGAATTAAACACCTATCTAGCGGCGAGAATAGGAATTGTGCCGGCTGCCGAAGCCTGTCGCACTCCTCTGGGGCAATGATTAATGACTGGCAGATGAAATGAAATGATGTTGGAGAGTGTTGCTTGAATGAAAGATAACAGAGGAAAACCGGAGTACTCGGAGAAAAACCTGTTCCACCTCCGCTTAGTCCAGCACAAATCTCACACAGAGTGACCGGGATTTGCATCACGCACCCAGCAGTGACAGACCGGCGCACTGCTGCCTGAGCAACGGAGGGTATAGATTACAGTACTAGTTTCAAATTTATGTTTCGTTTTCTGCTGTGAGTTTAGATGGTTTCTGGCAAACTAAACTGCAGAGATATGAGATTTATTAATACATACATTTATAATTTCTTTGTGAAGACCAGAGTCTGGCAGTGCTTAAGCTTACTTGTGCCAGACTTCTTAATTTCATTTTTCCTACCCGATGCCCCGCGGTCAACTCACGATCTCTTCTGACTCCGATGGTCTCAGGTGTGCATGGCCGTAGGAGTCTTTGCTTTTTACACGTTTCCTACACATTTACTTCGTCTTGCAGATACCTTCTTTCCGAAAGATTGCAACTCTTGCATTTTTCATCAGGGAGATGGTTGCCTAGTTTTACTTCCCCTTATAACAGTTACCATCACCACCACCATCACAAACATCGCTTCCGCTCACGCCTTTAGAGTTGTGCTTCACCTTAAAATAATGATCACCTCAGTCACCCCCATGGCTTGTCCTCAAGGCCATTAGGGGAATGATTTTTCTAGTTGCACTTCCCCATTCATCAATAGCCACAACAGTAATCGTGGTTATTGCACCGAATCTCATACTAGGAATAATGTTCTAATAATATTCGTAAGATGTTCAGACTGACGGACAAGTGGTCAAACTTGGAAATGCGTAGTGTGATCCGATTTCCGATTTTAAAGGGCACACTGACCGATGTAAGTGTCATAGAATATTAAGCGAGTAACTGTGAACCTGCGTCGTATTGTTATACTAAAGCACCAAACCACACTCGCTAAGCGCACACTCGATCCCGTGTTTTTTGGTGGGAGATACCAGACCGTCCTTTCCCTTCCTGGTACCGACCGATGTTGATTTTATTGAATCATTGAAGGAGAGTCTATTGTAGAATAGAATACTTTTCCTATGCTGGAAGGTAGTGAATCATAATGTACACACGTGAGTACCACGAAGTAACCCATCTTTTCCCTAGCTGACACTGACTCATATTCAACTTCTAGGTTCATTGACAGAGCGTCCATTACGGAAGAAGGTTAAGCACCGATGGAGTAGTTTAGCGAGCCGTCCAATTCGTAGATCTGATACAGTTACTAAAAGTTATTTTCCATACCTGGCACCAACTGACATTTCTGTTCTTGAACCGTTGAAGGAGCATATGTTATGGAAATGGGGTTGGAATAGATGACGGAATTGAGTGAATAGTAATGCCAGGACGTCAAATGCTGGTACCAAAACTTAATTTCTGTACCTGGTACCAATTTATATTCATCTACTTGGTCCGTAGAAGGAACTTCCATTATGAAAGAAACCAATGTGGATTTTAGTGCTTTGTCACATCTGGACTTCAGGCGATTGATTCTCTTTTCATTTATGAATGGTTTAGGACACTGAAAGCACATGTTTCGAAAACTAAAGGTACTACAGTATGTGTTGGATTAATCTGTACCAAATCATAATATGTATTGTGCTTGTAAGTAAGAATTGCAATGAGATGTCTTACATTATTTATTGGATCATCCTAGGTACAGGACTTCTATAGTTTTGTAGTAGATACTATTATTTGCGGTCGGTGGTTGTGATGACGACTTTTCATTCAATATATCACCTTTTGTGGCATGTTTGCGCTTGATACTGAGTAAAGAGGAACCTTTCCTTCCTCTCGTCTCTCTTTATCTGATAGCCGAGAATGCTTGAGAGTGATATTTGAGACGTGGATGTTGATCCGCTGAGCTTGACTGTTCATCTCAGTGTCTAGGCTTCCCTTGTGAATTTCAAACAGCGCTCTCCGAGTTGAGTCAGGAGTTTAAAGTGTGCGGCGCTCACTTGTATGCAGAGTGCTAGAGGTTGCTGAGGTGAGGCAGAATCCTTCAAAGAAAGCATTTACATATGTCACTGAATTTGTCGATAATGGAACGACGTCGGGTAAAAGGTTCTTCCGCATACAGAGAATTGTTGTTTGCTAGACCAGCGGTACTAAGATCAATCACAGGATTCGTCTTTGTACGTCTACTCAACATTCAATTATTTCAAAGAGAGACACCCTTTTACTTTACGAGTTGAAGGAAGAGGTTAGATTTTTTCTGCAATAGCACAAATTTATTTCGTCACTAGGATTAAAATATTTCTTCCTCTGGTTTATAGACCACATGGTTTGCGTAATTGTTTAGGTTCCTAACCTTCACGTTCGAAGCTGTGGGATAGAATTCTGGCATAGTCGGTTGATGTCCTTTAGCTATGTGTTTAAGGGATACGAATAGGAAGGTGGTCTTGTTAGTCTAAGTTACAGCGCCGATATTTACCTGAGTTTTTACCCCTTGATTTTTTCAAGCGCTGCATCATAAACGTTCTTCAGCCTTTCCTAGTTATTTTGGGAGTCGTTGGACCCACTCAGACTAATTTAGGTTCTGTCCGGAGTTTTAAGGTCGGATGGCCTCCCTGGTGCCACGTGAGTTTTGAGATAAAAATATCAACTCAGGATCGACCGAAATTCTAACGTCAGCCCTCTAAGTGGAATGACAGCTGCTAAGCCACAGAGATAATCACATCCTTCTCCCCAACCCAAAAATTTACCTGTTACGCCACAGAAAACTGTCTTCAGAATTGCTCGAACCCATCATGTCCCGAATGCAAGGTAACAGCTGCACGACTTGTAGCTATGGCGTTGTGTCCTTCACGTCCAGAAATGATCATAACAATATTAAACAGGCAGGGGCTTAATGACGAACCTTGGTGAAGGCTAACTGTGACAGGGAAGCTTGTCGTCCCTCATATTTAAGGACTCCTAAAGCACTCTAACTTATTATACTTTCGTGTATCCGTCACGCCGCGCCCGATATCTCACCCTCCTTTTGTGTCTATACCCCGAGCGTAACTTCAGAATAGCTACCATATACATCACAATGTTAGAGAACTTTTAGAGAAAATGGGTCGAGCCAGCAACCCACAAATGAGGTTACCATTACTTCCTTTAATAATTCCTTGTACCTCGCAGAAAGTAGGAACTCTTCACGATATCGGGAAGAAGTTCCTTTGCAATTTAAATTTCTCCCCCTTAAAATCCCCTTTCTTATTAACCCCTTGGGCGTTGCGAGTTCCCATGTATTTTTGAACTCTTACATGGATGAAAACTAGCAACCTTCTTGGCTTTCCAGTTGTTCACAATTGTTGTCCATTTCTTGAACCACTTATTCCTCCAAATCAAAGCATAGGTAAATCCTTCTTCTTTCAGACTATGAAGGCCCTTGTTCCACTTTCCATAACATAGGCTTTAAGTGGGATGTAGTGATTATCTCTATGATCGGTTATCTTTTTCCCCAAGGAATTGACCTATTTCTCATTTTTGGTGTAGGGTGTTTAAACCTTAGTACCCCGTCCTACTTCAGAAATAGAATTCTCGTTTCCGAATTATCAAATTTCGAACGCGGAATCGAATACCTGTCCCTGTGGATGAACCGATCACACCTTTATTATTTCGGTTAGACAGCATATCCTCTCCCCTCGTTCGATCCCAAAAGCATTCCGTTTTCACATTCTTAAATAATATTTAGTGAAACAGTATGTTCCCCATTTACGTTGGAAAATAAGAGCGGGATATCGACGCCAAGTTTGATTTTAAACATGGAGTTGTACAGGTTTCTTCCACCTGCACAGTAGTGTTTTCGTGTAATGGAAACATTATTTCATGTCTAGTGACTTAGTACATTTTTCAGCATGTACTATGGAAATCTTGTGAAAATCAGCGACGAAACGTTCTGTTCAGAGGGTCTTGGGTTCAAATCTTGGCCAGATCAGGGATTCTAGCCGCGTATGTTTGAATCCCACGATTCGTAGACTGGGTACATTTGTGTGTCCCTATGCACATCTCTTCAATAACATATCACATTACCAAGCCATACAGAAACATGCAATAATGATTACATCCCTCTCCATAGAGTAGGCGTCAGGAATGCAATTCGGCCGTGAATCTATGCCAAGTCCACATGTGCTATACAGTTCGCATCTGCGATCCCACCATTGTGTGGGAAGTGTGGCAGAGGAAAAGGAGAAGAAGAGGAAGATAACGACGTAAAATAAGACTATGGAAAACTTATCCAGTAACGTTCAATGATACAATACCTTTATTCTGGTATTTATAACTAAAAAGGACTGGACAGATAAAGAGTAATGATGTTTGTTTTTAATAGGAGTAATGTAGAAGTAATCAGTCCTGGTAAAGAAGTGTTTGATAAATATATGATGGCAGATATTTTCTGAAGTTGAGTGAGAAAATTAATCAAAGATAATTTGATCACCTAGAAAGTATCAAGCTTAGCTGAATGTGATATCATGATTTCTTCCTGATAGGTAATGAGCCCGTAGGCTGGTTGGATCCTCAAATAGTGTTACCGAGGTAACTTTTTTAGCCTTCCCTATTCATGTTATGGACTGGTTATCGCCGTGGAAATCAGTGTCACATCGTACCTACGTTTCAGCAAATTTTCTACTACTGGTTCTAAATTACTGGAGGTAGTACTCCTAACTTGAAAATGTGTAACAAAACCCAAAATTTTATGTAATGAACTTCCTTAGTGTTGGAATTGGTTTTGAATCGTAACTGACTTTAGTCTCTACATGATCTGTGTATTATGCGGAAGCTATGAATGCTTGACATCAAAGTTAGTATTTGTGGTTATTTACTTATGTGGACTTCATAAAAGAATTAGTTTGCTTCAAGACCACTATGCTTGTCATGGAGTATGTTCGTGAATGTGTCTAGCTTGAGGGGAGGAGGCTGTTACCCAGGTAACGATTTTAGCCTTCCCTATTCATTATTTTGGACTGGCTATCGCCGTGGAAATCAGTGTCACATCGCGCCTACGTTTCAACTAATTTTCGACTACTGGTTCTATGTTACTGGAGGTAGTACCCATAAATTATTATATTTATCTTGCCTAGAACGCTCATTCTAATTTGAATACGGGAACTGTCTGTTGTGTTTCCCGTTATTCTGTGCCAAACAGCGCTGGACTGGTATCTGCCTTCTGCGCAGACGAGCGCAACTTTTAGCCGTGCCTGTGTCTCTGGCCAATCAGTGCTAGCGAGGATTGTTACGTAACGGACCTCTCTGTGTGGCTTGTAGTAGCCGGAGTCTGTTGGAAGCAATAATGGCGAGTGCAAGCATGTTTCGTTGTGGCTCTAGGCTGGCCCTCAGTGTAACCATGGATTACGGCTAATCAAGTCGGTGTGAGGATGTTGTTCATCCTCAAGGAAACTTTGGTTACCTTTTGACATATTTTGTTTCCTTCTAGTGTATTAAGTACGACTGCGGCGGATAAATGTTTGTGAGTACTTAACAACGCGTGTCTCCAAGAAGCCTTTGAAAAGCTGAAGCTTGCTATTTCGAATGCTCCTGTTTTGGCCATACCTGATTTTAATAGACGTTTCATAGTTCAGACAAATGCTTCTGGAAAAGCTATTGCAGGCGTACTACTGCAAGAGCATGAGGATGGACGCAGCCCTGTAGCCTATGTATCCAGGATCCTAACTCACCTAGAGAGCAAATTATTTATGAGTTGGAATGCCTAGCTGTACTGTTAGCCCATGAAAAGTTTCGGCCCTTCATCAAACATGTGAATTTCGACCTTGAAACTGATAATCAGGCTCTCTCGTGGGTACTGGACCGACCCAAAAGAACTGGGAGGATTACTAGATGGGCACTGCGGATTTCCGCTTTTAGTTTTCAGGTTAAACATATCAGAGGTACGGAGAATGTCATCGCCGATAGTTTAAGTAGAATGTTTGATGGCGACTTTGGTCTTAAAGTAAAGTCTAATGTTGAAAGTCTTGTTGAACATAATGTTGTTGGGGTTAGTGCCATCTTTTCTGATCTGCCTTTATTCTACCATGAATTCGAGGATCATCAGAAATCTGACCCTGAATTAAATGAGATCATCAACAAAATTAACGAAGGGATTCTAGTAAAACCTTACTCCCTAGTCAAGGGTGTCCTGTGTTGTAAAGGTCGCGGTGATCATTGTTTAAAAATTGTTGTTCCTAAGGTACTAGTACCAATTATCTTCAAATATTATCACTGTTGTCCTATTGGGGGTCATTTAGGGACGTTCAAAACTCGGCAGAAAATTAGGCAGTTCTTCATTTGGAAAAAGATAGACTGTTATCCGAAACATGGTTAAATCTTGCAAAACTTATGCTATCAGTAAACCTAGCCTGAACAACCGTGTTGGTTTATTATCATCTTCACAAGCCTCTCGCCCGATGGAAAGGTCATTGATCAACTACATGGGATCCATGCCTCGATCTTCTCTGGGAAACACCCATATTTTTGTGTGTGTTGATGCGTTCTCTCGGTTTTCCTGCATTATTCCCACTAGGTCTACTACTTCGAACTTTTACAAACTGTCTAAATTCAATCTTTGCATCTTTTGGCTATACCAAGTTTCTAGTTTCTGACATTGCCAGTGCATTCACTAGTCATTTGTTTAAGAAACATCTATTTGAGATGTGGATCTCGCATGTTACAACCACTCCATATTATCCAAATCCATTTTATGCTGAGAGAATGATTAGAAATCTGAAGTCTGCACTGATAGCGTATCGTCACAATAATCAGTCTAAGTAGGACTCTTGTTTGCAATCGTTAACTCATGCATTCAACTCTGCTATCCATGAATATCATGGTAAAACACCCATGTCTCTGATGTTTTCTTATACCCCATATTCTCCAATGTCAAACGTGCTTGGTATTGATGATATTTTGCCCGATCTGTCTAAACCCAATGATGTTCAAAGGGTTTGGAAAGAAGCCAGGAAGAATCTGTCCGTATCGTATGAGAAAGCCATGAAAAGGTATAATACCGGTAGAAAATCAACTAGGTTGAAAGTTGGAGATTAAGTCTTCGTCAAGTGTTACACCATTAGTAAGGTCATCAATAAGTTTTCAGATAAGCTTACGCCTAGTTATCACGGCCCTTGTACCACATTATAATTTATGTACCCAGTATCTGTGTTAATGAGTGATCCTGTCGCTAGAAGAATGAGGACCGAGCTCGATAGCTGCAGTCGCTTAAGTTCGGCCAGTATCCAGTATTCGGAAGATAGTAGGTTCGAACCCCACTCTCGGCAGCCCTGAAAATGGTTTTCCGTGGTTTCCCATTTTCACACCGGGCAAATGCTGGGGCTGTACCTTAATTAAGGCCACGGCCGCTTCCTTCCCACTCCTAGCCCTTCCCTGTCCCATTGTCACCTATCTGTGTCGGTGCGACGTAAAGCAACTAGCAAAAAAAAAAAGCAAGAAGAATGAGGCGAGTCCATCTGTCCCAGATTAAGCTTGGTTAATGTGTAATATACCTTCCTTTCTTTCCTTAATTATGCAGCTTTGTAAAGCGCTAATGTGTGTGGCTGATAACTACCTTTCAGTGAGCAAATTTAATTTAATTCTCTTATATGGTTTAATGTAATTATTTCTGCTGTGTGTGATTAATTTTAGTAAATGTTTCTGTGATAATTGATCCTAGGTTTGGGAACATCATGTAGTATTTTCTGTTTCAAGTGTCTCTATCCGTTCCCTGGACTATTATGGTTTTCGGAGCGAACATTGTGGTTCTGTGTTGCTTAAAAAATTACCATATGGCGGTTACTTAGCTGATTGTTACTGCTGTATAATATCTGACCTGTACGCCTTATATTTTCTTAAACTGGGATTTAGGCATTTATTTTTCATGGCAAGTCTTGGATGATAGTGTTGTAGCACTGATGTATTGAGTATTGCGAGACTGCAATCTGTCATTTACTTACTGATGCCTTGGTATTTTAAAAACTTTATGATTTTGTGTGGTTGATATATATTTTCTCACTTGTACTGGGTGTGACTATTTTCTTGCACTCACTTGCCTATTGCTTGTTCGGTTTTATTTATACATCAGGGAGATTTCCTCTGAAATTGTTAAGAATTGATAACTGTGTATTACTAAAAAGGGTACATGATTTAAACATGGATTATTATCGGTTTATACCTTTGGCTTGGGACTAATTTTGAAAATTTAATTCTTATTTATCCTATGAAAATTATTCTAGCTCTGTTTCTTTATTCACAGCTTGTAATTAAATTTTCTTAAGATGTTGTGTCTTATATCTATGTCTGTATAATTATTTTGGGTGGTATATTATCGGTCTTTGATAATTTACTCTATTTCCATGCACCTTTCACGTTTGGCTTAGCGCATTGAAATTTATTACCACTACTAGTTGCTGGGCAGTAGTTAAAGTTCTATTCTCTAGGTCAACCTTATTGGGTGGTTGCTAGTTATTGAGGAGCTCTGTTAATCGGTGTTGGAGTTGGTAGCCTGTTTGCCTCGTGCATCGACCCTGCGTCTTTACGGTCTTCCCTCCTCTAAGTATTGGTTGCTTGTGCTTCTCTATTTCTAATAGTTTTGTTGCCCTCTTCGTAATTATTTCCGCCACCGACTGTGGTCTATTTAGAGCTTTGAATGACTTGTAGAATTTCTGGTGTCGAACTAGTAATCTATCTTTTTTTGAAATTTTATTTGCTAAGAATACATTTCTGTTATTGGTTGTAATAACGCTATTTATTATTGTGTTCATCAGTATTGTGGTACTTGATTTTACGCACTACTGTAATGTCTATGTGGCTAGAATCTTTAATTGGAATTGGTAACCTATTAGTGTATCATATGGTTATGTACGAGTTGTAGATTGTATGTGGGTGAGTAGTATGTGAACCTCTTCCACCTGTTGGTATTATGTTGTGTTGTGTGAGAAAGGATTGTTAACCTGAGATACTTATCTTATTTTACCTTAATGGTTGGTTTTCTAATCCTGGGTTTGGTCATGGTGAAATGTAGTATCATGGATTTTATTTAGGTTAATGAATGGCATGTCGTTGAGGATAGGAAAGGTCCTTTGGTCCCTTCGTGGCTAACCCATGTCCTTTGGGTATTGAGGTTTATGGTTGGTTGTTTCGTGGCACTTTGGTGGGTGGTTAGGCACCTTATTATCGAATCATTGTGTCCTGGTGGAGATGGAAATTGTTAATTTAGTGTATACATCCAACTCATGTAGGATTATATGCTATTGGTGAGTGTAACTGGTGTTTGCCCGCATAACCTTTTGCTCTGATGTCATCATTATTTGAATTACGATGCTGTAAAGCTCAATTAAGCTTAACCTACCGTCTATGGTGTCCTTTTTATACCTCAGTGGAATTTTCTAATATCTGTGGATATTGTTGATTTAACACCTTACCGTTCTGTGTTTTTGTTGGATGAGCATGAGATTATCTACCAATTTTCTTCCGGTACTGGAGTCATCCCACTATTTGGTTATGGGTTCTCTTAGTGAGGTTACCTTCCTTTTCGGCATGTTATCGAGCGACATCCAGTGACCTATCTCATTGTCTGTTATGTATACTTTATTTACCTGCTCTCCTGTATGATAGGAAGTGGTACCTGTTTAGCTAGTGTGCGACAGTGTGTATCTGCGGATGTCACTTATTTTTAAACCGCGTTGTGGCGAGGTCCCTATGGACAACTGGTAGTGTATGATGTTGGGTCATTGCTCCTCCACCTTCCAGCTTGTCATCTAATTTGAGGTATCTCATTTCCTTTCTTTTGATTTAATTGGGTGTACCATTGTGGAAGGTATATTTTAGGTATTTTTGCGAAGTTGGTTGGTAATATGACTTCAAAGTTAAGTACCCTGCTGAGGTTGTAATCTAAACTATTCCTATTCTGTACTTCACTTGGTTTATGGTAGAGTTGCGAGTTAACTACCTTCCATCCTTACGTTTTTCTTTGCTTTGTGTTCCTCAGTAGGTAGGTTGTTGATGACAGACTATAGCGCTCCCTACACCTAATAGTACTAGAGGTCTCCAACTGATTCTGCCCGGCTTACCTTAGCTTGGAAGAACCGTTATCCTTAACCCATGGGATTTGTTATTTTCTTAATCCTTGCTATTTGGTCTGTAATTGATCTGTTGGTGTGATTATTTCTGAGTCATCTCTCTCTTGCTTGCTGGGTTATGTGAGGTCGTGTATATGAGATATCGAAGCAAAATGGAATAATAAAATCATTTTTGTACAATATTTGTGAAATTTTGAAAATAGATAAGCTCACTAAATTGTAGTTCTGTGCCCATTTCTTTTAACTCTGGTTTTCATTACTCCAGTTCTTCATGTGTAATGTGGTTTGTTGTGAAATTGTTCTCGCTTGGTAAATGTTGGGTTAATTTACCTTTAACATGTTTGTATCTTGTACCTAGGGGGTGTTTTTGGCCTCCGTGGTATTCAATTTTGGGAATTGGGGACGTATGTGGGAGATAATGTTTGTAAAAGTGATTTTGAGCATTCTTGCTGCTGTGATAATGGTGTATTTGAATTATCTATTGAATGATTAGTCTATTACTATTAAATGTAAGGCATGTACAAGTGGATTCTGTGTATTCCTTGGATTGTGATGTTGTTTGTGCCTTTCGGTTTATGAAGTAAAGTTGTACTAAGGAAAATTGTGGTTGTGATATATCATGGTTATGTTCTTGATATCTGGGTAATCCGAAGGAACCTTAGATTATTTCCCTACTACCTTGGTGGAATTTTTGGGAGAAGATTTTATGAACTGTCAATTCTTGTGTACCTACTTCACCTTACTTCTGTCATCTAGAATTTTTGGTAAATTTGATGTACCTCATTCCTTTAATTTTACCTGTCACTCTAAGATTCTTTTCTTTCTGATTATGATGTCTTCCTGCTCCTGTTGTCTGTGGTGATGTAAGATGATGATTATGTTCCATCGTAAACTTTTTTTGAGCATAATCTTAGTGGCGAGGATCGTTGTCGAGCAACTTTTGCATGCCCCACTATCCTTATGATTTTACATATCTTCTTCGACCTCTCCACTTATTCCTTGCCTCGACAAGTAACTTTTTCTGAAAACTCCCATGGATAACTTATCACCCAAAGGAACATTTCGAAACCATTTTTCTTCGTTTAGCATATCTTTCTTTCCTTCCGCTCTTTTTGTAAGTATGGGTGTACTACTAAGTGATTGATGTTTTGCTTAGTATTATGTAATTTTTGATAGAGGGTCCACGAATTACGTTGTTGTTAAACTTTCTGTTGGTTATATTAAATTCTTCATTTATTTTAAATGTGTTTTCTCTACATGTTCATGTATTTTCCCCGGTATTTCTCTGTGTACTTGTGTTGTGTGCTGACTATTAATCAGTAACTAATGTTAATTTAATATCCCCTTAATTTTGTTCTCCTGCATTTATTTGAGATTTAAGAACCTTATCTTTCGTACAGTGAAAATGCATTTGATCTTTCCCCTGCATTTCGGTGTAAGTACCTATATTTTGGATATCTGCTGTGTCTTATTTATATTAATGTTTTATTTGACTTATGTGGTGAACCAGTTTTATCTTCTGGTATTTCCTTACGAATGTGGTATAATAGCGTTCTGAGTCGTTTCACTGTGATTTAAGATTATGTTAAGTTTAACATGTGGATCTTCGTATCCTTGAAAAGGTGACTCACCAATTTTGCTTTCCTTTGGTTTCCCTTGCGCTTTTGCGTTCATTATCCCAAACATTTAATTCAACCGAGCAATTGAACCAGATAATGCAATCCTTTGGTCGAGAAACCCAATCATTAAAATATTAAATTGCAAGTAATGTACTTGTAAAAGATAGTCGTATTGGACCATGAAAGAAATTCTTTCATGTGGTACAGATTGTTAACTCTTCGAAACGCGTTTGGGGTGTGTGACTGGTTAAAAAGAAGTGGAAGAAATACAGCTTGCCTTGGAAATGTGTAACAAAACCCAAAATTTTATGTAATGAACTTCCTTAGTGTTGGAATTGGTTTTGAATCGTAACTGACTTTAGTCTCTACATGATCTGTGTATTATGCGGAAGCTATGGATGCTTGACATCAAAGTTAGTATTTGTGGTTATTTACTTTTGTGGACTTCATAAAAGAATTAGTTTGCTTCAAGACCACTATGCTTGTCATGGAGTATGTTCGTGAATGTGTCTAGCTTGAGGGGAGGAGGCTGTTACCCAGGTAACGATTTTAGCCTTCCCTATTCATATTTTGGACTGGCTATCGCCGTGGAAATCAGTGTCACATCGCGCCTACGTTTCAACTAATTTTCGACTACTGGTTCTAAGTTACTGGAGGTAGTACCCATAAATTATTATATTTAATTTGCCTAGAACGCTCATTCTTATTTTAATACGGGAACCGTCTGTTGTGTTTCCCGTTATTCTGTGCCAAACAGCGCTGGTCTTGTATCTGCCTTCTGCGCAGACGAGCGCAACTTTTAGCCGTGCCTCTGTCTCTGACCAATCAGTGCTAGCGAGGATTGTTACGTAACGGACCTCTCTGTGTGGCTTGTAGTAGCCGGACTCTGTTGGAAGCGATAATGGCGAGTGCAAGCATATTTCGTTGTGGCTCTAGGCTAGCCCTCAGTGTAACCATGGATTACGGCTAATCGAGTCGGTGTGAGGATGTTGTTCATCCTCAAGGAAACTTTGGTTTCCTAGTGTATTAAGTACGACTGCAGCGGATACATTTTTGTGAGTACGTAGCAACGCGTGTCTCCAACATGGAATCCACATCGGAACTGTATGTTACCTTTCCCCGCATCAAAGTTTTCATCATCAAAGGCTCTGTGACTTCGTATAAAGCTACCTCTCAGAAATTTTCTGAACTTTAAGTGGCCCTTTGGAAATCGTCTGTTTCTTGAAATTAATGTAAACCTTGTATGCTGTATGTTGGGTATTCAGCCCGAAGGCTGGTTGGATCCTCATCAGGTCCACCATTAGCTGTCATAGATGGCCTAGGTGTCACTGAAGAGGCGTACTAGGGAAATGAGGAGTGAAGTAGTTTCACGTTGCTTTCCTCACTGAGCCAGAAGTTGCTATTGCATATCAGTCTGCCAAGCTCACTAAAATGTGTGCACCAACCGACCCTATGACCGACATTTTCACACATTGCATAGCAGGGACTGGCTGCATAAGGAATGGCATTACTAGCGTCACTCATACCTCAGTCGCTTTCGTATTGTCAAAGCCAAGGATAAGACAGACAGATCAATGAAAGTAACAACATTGCTCTAGCCTATACCAGAAGACGAAGTGCACTGTAAACACTTCATCTTACCAGCAAAGGCAATGTAAACCTTAAAAAAAAAAAAAGAACATTTCGGTCTGTTGGGAATTCTCCTACTGAAGCATGTTTTTCTCATTTGTAATTTTCAAAACGCTTACTCCCAAATTTAGGTTATGGTTATTATTGAATGTTTATAGTAATGTTCTTGGGAGTAACGTGCTGATACTGTTATGTGGTTGATGAAAAGCAGCAGAGATTTATGTAATGCCTGAAAGAGTTCCCACAAGCGTTTATTTCTACTTTTCGCGCCCTTATGGATTCTATTTTTTGGTATAATACCCTTTCTCTTAATTTTATCTTATTTATTGGATATTCGTTATTATTGATTCTCTTTTGTTCATTCACGAATTCCATTATTGTGGGATTTCTGGGATTGGTGCCTTGCAATTTTGCCTGCACCGGTATCCATGGTGATGTTTACTAATTTAATGATTGTTGATGATTGTATGACTTGATGTTTGAGGGAGGTTTGTTCTTTTGGGCAGGAGTTCTGTTTTCTGTGCTATAATTCGGGTGTAATTGTTTCTCTTCAAATGTTTTGAAAACCTTTTCCCTTAATCACTGTTTATTTTTCGTTCTACTTCGGATGTGGTTTTCTTAGCCTATTTCTGGCTCATGATTGAATTCTTATTCTTTGACGCTTGTGAAAGCCATGGGATAAGACTTGAACCTGCTCAAGTGTATCTAGAAACTTCGAACTGTAATTGCTAAATTTTGGTGGATATTGGTTGTGATCGAGGATCAGTAATTTATCGTTAGACGTACTTAATATACCAGATATTCTTCCTTAATTTAACTTAAATGACGGCCGTCTTTTGAATATTTGAGTTAACTGTTAATTTATTCTTTTTCCTACTAATCTAAGTTTAATTTATTACGTTGCAGCTCAATGTGCCTGATTTAATAGTATTGTTCCTTCCAAGTTGTTAAACCCTTTCTAATACTTTACAATTACATCTTTTGAAACTCAATATCTGGTTGGTCTTTCTTTCAACTAGTATTAGCGGTTAATACTCTACCAGTTTAATTCTAAGTATCCACGGCAACTCCTTGTGTACTAAAGGTAAGTTTGCTTCGGTAATTATGTTCGTGTGGGTTATATGCCCAGTGATTAGTTTCATCTTTATATATTGATTTACCTTGTCTTGTACTCGTACCAGCTCAAAGAACGGTACCGGCTGGCAAAATAGCACCAATGAAGATTATGCGATAATAGGGAACTAAAAATCCGATGGGGTTACCGAAGTGGCATGTTCTAGGCAGAATGAAGAGTGCGGAAGTTGGCAATTGCTGCCCTCAATGAGCAAATAAATTATGCGTCATCACGACTGATCCTATGAGTAGCACTTTTCAGGACATCCAGAATAAAGCCCTGCATGACAGAATTTGAAGATCATAAGTTAAAGGAAATAGTCTGATGCCCGGTTATGTCAGCAAACCGCCATTCATTAATATGAAGCAGTATTGTACACAACAACCGAGTATGAAAGATCCGGTCGAATCTGTTCATGATCGGTGTTTATATCTGTGACAAATCTGGCCCTTTGGTTAATTCCCTTGTTTTCCATAGCGCCGTACCGCCACCACCACCACCACCACCAGCACGACCACCACCACCAGAACGTGGTCTTTTACGGTTTTAATGAATGAGAAGATAATTTTGTTTCACTTACCGTGCACCAGTAATTAATTAATATAATTATTTTTACTAACACGGCGAGAATACACTGGGAATACAAGAAGTGCATTATTTAAATTATTTAAAAGAAGAAATGATCCCTCGGTTATAACACTATTTTCAGACTAATGACTTAGGAATGAGAAATTCGTATGGACACAACCTATTGTACTGTATGACGTCGCTTAAGAAGTAGCACCACGTAAGGATGCAATTCTAATTTTACACCAGAAGGAGAAAAATTGGAGTCTCACAATGAAATAGCTCAACTGATTTGTAAGTAAGGGAAAAACATGTTTCTCTTTAATTATTTGTATTCGTGAGTTAGTGATATGGAACCGCCACATTTCGCTGTAATCTGTTTGCAATTCAGTGTTGTTTCTTAAGCTCCGAGGCAAGATTGGTCCACGATGGAATGTTTGGACGAGAGTCATTATGTTCGTGACCGGTCGAAGCCGAACCGAGATTAAAACAAATTATAAAGGCTTCTAATCAAGAAACGCTAGTCGTGTTTCGAATGTTATTACTTTTGCTAGTTACTTTACATCGCACCGACAGAGATAGTCTTATGGCAACGATGGAATAGGGAAGGCCTAGGACTGGGAAGGAAGCGGCCTCGGCCTTAATTTAGGTACAGCCGCAGCATTTGACTGGTGTGAAAATGGGAAATCACGGAAATCCATCTTCAGGGCTACCGACAGTGGGGTTCGAACCCACTATCTTCCGGATGTAAGCTCACAGCTGGGCGCCCCTAACCGCACCGCCAACTTGCCCGGTAATATTATTACTCAGCACTACCCATACATCAACAACTCCCATACTGTCACGACCATAAAGAAGACTGAGACTTCATAGGAAGCTACACTACAGGATTATGGCTTAGAAATAAAATGTTTTAAATTCTTTAAATGTAGATATTTATTGATGCAAATATTTTGACCTTAAAATCAATACTCATTTATACTTCATAAAATCTTCCCTCGGTTTGAACCCAGGAATAATCATGCAGCATCTAAGTGCAAATAAATGTAATGGGGCACCTCTCAGTGAAAAACTCAGAATCGTCGTTGGATCTTTTTCTTCATAAAATGGGTCAACTAATACAGGTGCGCTTTGGCTAGCGTGTTGCTACTTTCTTGTGCACTTCATAACGCCTAACATGCTTCAGGCAGACAACCCGCTTTGCAGTTAACTGCAGCGTGTTGCGGTCGATCGGCACTCGATTACATGGCTCTCCTGGAGCCGGAAGTTCTATTGTGTAGATGTAGGTTCTTATTGTGTTTTTTTCACATACCCGAGAATACTAGTCTTTTGGGATACAAAAGTTTTAGACGCACTGTGCATACTTAGGAACAGTGTTTTGACTCGAAATGAAATAGGTCTGTATGCAGAAGTTCGTAGCAAGCATTTTGCGGAATAATTTCGATATCATGTTATTTCACTATGCATAGCCTATTCTGGAACTTACACCAAAGGTCTGAGCGACGTGAATTCTCAAGAAACAAAGGTAAACATATTACTGGAAATTCTCAGCAAATTGAAGCTTTTCGATGAAAAGATCGCAACACTGCATTGCGATTCATCGTTAACTGGCATAATTGTTCATGTCCGGCTCCCTGGCTAAATGGTTAGCGTGCTGGCCTTTGGTCACAGAGGTCCCGGGTTCGATTCCCGGCAGGGTCGGGAATTTTAACTATCATTGGTTAATTTCCCTGGCACTGGGGCTGGGTGTATGTGTCGTCTTGGTCATCATTTCATCCTCATCACGACGCGCAGGTCACCTACAGGTGTCAAATCGAAAGACCTGCACCTGGCGAGCCGAACATGTCCTCGGACACTCCCGGCACTAAAAGCCATACGCCATTTCATTTTTTTTCATAATTGTTCATGTCGTTCATTTGATTCTTCTTTGTCAACTCTTACAGATGAATAGCGGCCATTATGGAGTAATTTGTCCTATTTTTGTGTTTTTAATATCTACGCATGTATCTACGTTTCCCTTATATCTTGTAGTCTATGATGATTAGGGCGCGGGATTTTAGGCAATAATAGGTTAGAATGCAAACTTATTTGCCTAGTGGGAAGCATCGATTAGCCCGTTGTTCAGAATGTATCATGAATAATATCAATTTTAGCGGGTTGCAATAGGCCGTAACCCTATTGTTTATGCAAATCTCATAGCAGGGAAGTTGTGTGGTTGGAGTACACTTGTTACTCGTCTCAATAAGATTGCATTCTAACGTATAACTGCATACCAATCAGGGCTCTCTTCATCATATATATTAGACTGAACTTTCAATTCGGAATATATGACACCAGAAATTTAAATCAAGAACTCAGGACTGAACCTACGCCTCCGGGAGGGAATCTATAGTACTTCCCTTTTTAGACTTAACTCGTGGGTGGGAGCGCAGAATACTTCACGAAATCTCGTATCTGTCGTAATAGACAACTAAGGCCCGGTTTCACAGTTTGATTTTAAGCCGAAGCTTTAGTAAGCCACGCACGCCGCTTGAGCAAGGCTTACTCTTTGGCTTAAACACTACGAGTTTCACAGTAGGGGGACCATGTGCAGCTTTACTAAGCTGAACATCTCCGAAGTTGGTAATGCTTGCGCATGCGCAATGATTTAATTCTCGTCTTTGTTTACATCCGTAGCCTATGATTGATTTACTTGTAGGTTATACATCGTTTATCAGCCAAGATAATTTAGAAAAATGAACGGAAAATGTGATTCCAAAAATAGTAACAAAAATAAAGTTTAGAAAAGGCCATAACTTCTGAACCATTCATGCAAATAATGTCCTGACAAGGTTATTGTAATCCTTATAAAATACTGGAGGAGGTCAAACAATTTATTTCGATGAGGAATTCGAGGATAATATCGAAATATTTATTTAATGTTAAGGAGTTATATTTTTATACCGCTGAGTATAGCATAAAATCGCTTCTAGAGGGCAAACAGTTGGAAATAGGTATATACCATCCCGGACTTTTTTTGTAGAGGTTTCTATGCTCTACAATCCGTACGCTTACACTTGGGGTCTATCGTTGATGGAACACGCGGCGTAAGCCAAGAAAGCAAGTGACCGACCGACATTTTTGTCTCTTTTACTGTATATCGGAACACGGAAACTGTATTATTTCACGAGTCTCGAAATATATTCAGAAATATAAGTTATTTAATGTTAATGTTATTGGTTTTACGTCCCACTAACTATGAATTTGAGCACCTTCACCACAGGACTGTGACAGGATCGAACCTGCCAAGTTGGGCTATAAGAAGGCCAGCGCTCTACCATCTGAACTGAACCCTTAGCTTAAACCTCAGTTTCATACAGCTTAAGCCAGTCACAGATAAGCTCGGCTTACCACTTGCACTCCCCACTGTGAAACTCGTCCATAGTTTAAGCTCCCGCTTAAGCCCGATCCAAGGCCTAAATAGGATAATCTTCAATGGCTCAGGAATTTGGGTATTAGTTCAGTGACGACGGAGACTCGAGCTGTTAAAGATTATTTATGGACGTTTAATGTGTCCCAATTACATGTTTTGGAATGATAGAGGAGATCCCTTTCGTGGCTTTCAGTATCAAGAAGGCCGTTTTCCCTTGAATAATCTTTACTGGTAATATTAACTCGATTGTAAGGAGGAAGCTGCGCTTCAGTGAAATATTTCCGAACAAACATATTTTCTGTAGTAATATGATGGGAGTCTCAGAATTTACCTGGAGCTCGAGTTGTACTTATTTGACTATTTAGCGAATGCCTACAAATTAAATTAATGAAAATAAATGTGCATAAATATAAAACAAATCAAATACATAGATATTCATAACCTCTTTTCCATTTAATATCTTTGGGCCGCAGTCTACAAATATGTCATTTATCGGCTCCGCCGAAAGGAAATGTGTTGCTGAAACCATTTAAAGCACATATTGGAGAAAACAAGCTGTAAATATATTTCAGTGCGTTATTCTGGTGAATTTATGTGGAAACAAGCGCAGATAAGTGCGATAATACTATAGTGACGGACAACTGTTGACTGATTGAAATTTCTGATATTCCTGTAGTGGATTGGTTACTGGAGCCATGAGATAGATAGACTTGTAAATTTCCTAGTTCAAGGTCTTGATTGAAAAATTTGAAATTTTCTTCGAAATATTTCGTATTCAGCACAACTATATTTGACCATAGGGAAATACCGGCTCTCTGTGTAAAAACGCCCACGTTCTTGCAGGATTACACTTGTACTATATGGATGGTAGAAACAATATCCGGGATGACGCTTGGGTCTGAAGTGTAACTCAGCGCTCAATGGAAATAATTCCTTTTGAATTTTAAATTATTCAGGAAACCTATTTTTTTGGATTCCAGTAGAAATTTCTGTTCATCAGGTATATTAGTACCCTTACATATGCGATTATTATTATTATTATTATTATTATTATTATTATTATTATTATTATTATTATTATTATTATTATTTTTATTATTGGCCTCCATGTGTTTTTACAAGAACAACGCAATGAATTTAATTCAGTTGCTACAAATTTTAAGGACACCCGAGTTCTGGAATTTGCCAGGTTATACCTTCAACGAGATGAAAATTTTGTAAAATACATTTTTAAGAAACTTGCTCTTGTAGGCTCATTTAGGAAAAAAATTGCAGACGATTCAATTTAGTTTCATCTCACTGTATAACACAAAATTTAATCACAATATAATGATTTTATAACCTGTCTAAGGAGCGGTATGCACACAAGTCATAGCACTCTCAAGAAGATCAAAATCCAAGTCCGTGTTAGATCCATCTACTGATCATAAAATGCACGTTCATTTACTATGAAGTTGGTGTAAAATGCTAGCAAAATATGGGAATTAACAGCAAAATGCATATAATGCATTGGAGTTTCGTTTGTGAAATTGACTTCCCTTCAGGCCACAGAGTTTCCAATTTTGATGTGAAGACGTGTGATTCTCGAACAATAATATTATTATTGTCTTTACTTTCAATTACTACTGTTACTCTTTCCAGAGACGTCGAGGTGGCGGAATTTTGTCTTCAAGGATATCTTTTACGTACCTATCAGTGTACTAATACGAAGCACCTTAAAATACCGTCAGACTAAGCAGAGATCGAACTCACTATAGTTGGCTCAGAAAGCCAGCACTCTACTGTCTGAGCAACTCCATCCGGTCAAAAGTGTGAACTATGAAATCTGGACCGCAAAAAAATGAAATGTCGTATGGCTTTTAGTGCTGGGATATCCCAGGACGGGTTCGGCTCGCCAGGTGCAGGTCTTTCTATATGACGCCCGTAGGCAACCTGCGCGTCGTGATGAGGATGAAATGATGATGAAGACAACACATACACCCAGCCCTCGTGCCATTGGAATTAACCAATTAAGGTTAAAATCCCTGACCCGGCCGGGAATCGAACCCGGGACCCTCAGAACCGAAGGCCAGTACGCTGACCGTTCAGCCAACGAGTCGGACATTTGGACTGCTGAAAGTTCTACACAAAGCAATGCAATCGATTTTAACCAAACCAGTGTTGTTTTCTGTTGATAAAATAACTGCGATTAATATCGATTCAAATCAATTAGCCATCTGATACACATTTCTCTTGTTCCACAATGTAACCAGTGATGTGATTGTGATATGGACCATTAGCAATCTCATACACGTACTGGAATGACTATTAAATGACCCGAGATAACGGTTTGCATGACATCGGGGTAATTACGGGAAGTGAATAGGAGAGAATTAAAATATTTTTATGGAGGCTGTAACAGAAACGTCGGAAAAAAGATCAGAAAGAGAATCTTCATACGTGAAAAATTAAATATTTTATTACCTATCATAGCATCAGGAAATGCTTAATATATGTTATCAGTTTGACAAGTATGGTTTTAGTAGGAATAAATAAATTTATTCTTGTAATCAAGTCCACCGAGCGAGTTGCTTGTGCGGTTAGGGGTGCGCAGCTGTGAGCCTGCATTAGGGAGGTAGTGGGTTCAAACCCCACTGTCGACAGCCCTGAAGATGGTTTTCCGTGGTTTCTCACACAAGGCTGTACCTTAATTAAGGCCACGGCCGGTTCCTTTCCAGTCCTAGCCCTTTCTTATCCCATCGTCGCCATAAGACCTATCTGTGTCGGTGCGACGTAAAGCAACTTGCAATACAGTCGAGGAAAATTCGCCGAACTGAACTTCGTAAATATTCTTTCATTTGCTGCTTCTCCACACACATAATGGATGGTAAGTGCGTACAACTGAGCATATTGTATTCTTTACCTTTATCACTGCTGTTATACTGCAGTTGGGTAACTCTTTATTTCATACTCTATTTTGTGATTATCTTATTTCATGTATTTTTCTAATTATATTTTATAATATTAGAAGTTATGAGCAAATATTGTAATTGGGCTAACGTCTGTAAATTTACAAACAGTAAATAAATAAATATTGTCTGAATTTTCTCCATGATTGATTAAGAATCTTCTACATCTTTCATTAGTCGCTGGAATAGGCGTGGCTCAATATTGAATTTTGTTTCATGGATGATTTTATCTTATTTGGGAATAGCTATATACTTGAACGATGATAATCCAAGGTGGAAGTAATTATTAGCAGTTCGTTTCTGAAACTTCCAGAGGCAGTATCTGCTGCGTCATCACCCCGGATGGTCGGTTCTGCCCTAAACACTCATTATCATATATTATGTGATTCTTGAAAAGCTCAAAGCCGCTATAAGTTGCTATCGCAATTATTACATTTCTAAGATATCTGGTTTGATGCGGGATGAGGTTGATGACATTTTATAATGATGAAAAAAGGTAGCTACGTGTCATTGGTTTCCAGAATGTTGTAGAACTCTTTCTGGACAGAATTTTAACACCTAAACGTTTCTTAGAATATGGTAGCGTTGATGGTTTTCCGTGGTTTCCCATTTTCATAACCATAAGACCTATTTGGTCAGTGTGACGTAAAGCAAAATAAAAAACATTGTTATTAATTTGAAAATTTTCTAAACCCAGTGCGATTTTTATCAGGTATATGGAGTCAAGTGGGTAGCTAATTTCCCACTTGACATGTTAAAATCTGTCCTTATTTTTTTACTAGCCTGACACATAATTTGCTCACCTTATTTGTAGCAAAGTGGTTTCGGGTGCAAATATGAAACGTTGATGACATATTTAAATGCAATCATTTGGCAAGATATTTGTCCTTCTCGATCGTTGAATGCCGATGATAAACGTATGCACTTAATTATCCCTTCTAAATCAAAGACGAAATTTGCCCTTGCCATCTTACACGACACAGAACACGAACACAAAGACAATAGATTACTTAATTTACTTACGCACTCAATCCAACCTCTCCCACCTTTCAGTATCGATGATTTGCAGCAAAAAAATGTTCCTGGTATAGTGCCTCCCTCACATTATTTTGCCATTAATTTGATCCTTCTATACCACCATCTTCATCTTTCACATTTATCCTTTTTTTTTTTTTTTTTTTTTTGCTATTTGCTTTACGTCGCGCCGATACAGATAGGTCTTATGGCGACGATGGGATAGGAAAGGCCTAGGAATTGGAAGGAAGCGGCCGTGGCCTTAATTAAGGTACAGTCCCGGCATCTGCCTGGTGTGAAAATGGGAAATCACGGAAAACCATCTTCAGGGCTGCCGACAGTGGGGCTCGAACCCACTATCTCCCGATTACTGGATACTGGCCGCACTTAAGCGATGCAGCTATCGAGCTCGGTTCACATTTATCATCCCGCCGGATTTCTCGTTTCAGGAATTCTTACAACATGCTGTAACCAACGGTGCTGGTTCTGTTGAATCTGCTCGTGTAGAGAAGTGATTTTCAAAGCACACGATTTTCCATTTCGTTTGAATAGCTCTTAATATACTGTTCCGAACTGATCCTAGGAACCAGGACTCTATACTCTAAGTTAAAAATAGGGACATGCACTGTTTGAAAAACCAAACTCTTTACTTTCTTGCTGATTTCGCTTTTCAAGATGGTCCTCTACAGAAAAAGATAGAATATTCCTGAAGGAGCCCTCTTGTCATTTACACGTGACATTACAGTAAAATTAATATGAATATTCTTCATATTATACCCAGAGAATATACCATTAATGAAGTAGAATATAATGCATTAATTGAACACAGACTAATCATATGTTTTTCACTACATGACCTTAATCATACGGAAATATCTTTCGGTTGCTAGATAGGTGTTTACTTTCAGTAAAAAATGTCCACGGAGTTCTTTACGAACTGTGGTGAGATCTTTGTAATTATGTTTTTATGATGATCCTTTCAGCTCAGATGTAAGCCATATATTGACGGTATAAATATTAATAGGCCTATGGGATCATCAGTTTTCATGTATTGTAGTCCTTCCCTTTATTTCGCGCTGCGAAGAGTCGGACCTCTTCCCTCTTCAACTATGGCGGTTAAGAGAGGCTTAGCTAGTTGAACTTCCCCTTAAAACAACAATTATCGTCGCCATAAGACCTATCTGTGTCGGTGCGACATAAAGCCCCTAGCAAAAACAAAAACAAAAACAATTACTATCACTTCCTGTGAGTCACATCAGTATATCAGTATGGCAGCCAAGTAGTAATAATACATTCACTAAGTTTTTGTTCCAGGTTTTGTATTCGTTGGATGTGATTATGTGAGCCTTTGTAAAGCACCCTTTGTTGATACGAAATAAATCCCTATGTCAAAAAGCCTGGTCGATAAATAAAGGCTTTGAAGATCTGAAAAAACAAATAATTGAGCAGAGTAAAGGATTGGAATCCCAATAAAAACATTGTTCTTTCGCAGATTCTTTGTATACATCGTATTGATTCATTTATGTAATCAAAATTTATAGTTTCCTCGTGTGCTTGAAGCGCGCTTGTTGGTTTGATAGATTTATTCATGATATGTGCTTATAAAATGGATAGGAAAATACTTTAAAATAAAAAAAGTTACTAATGGTCCATGATCATATAATAACATGTAAGAGGTATAATGTTAATTAAATGCTACTCGAAGCAAAGTGATACTTGAAATACAAAAGTTTTGATGAAATGAATTCTATGTCGTACGACACTGAGGATTTATTTTTAAAGAATTTAACTTCTACTTGAGCCATTATTTATGATACATAATGCAGGGGTGACCTAAAACCTGACGTAGTAGAGCGTTACCTAACCTAACCTCACCACACCTAACCTGATTTCAAAGTTCTGTAGCTTTCAAGACATTGAACCAATACTTAGTACCATTCTCCCTATTCCTTCTCATATCATAAATGTGAGAATGTGTTTGGATGTTCGTGAAACTGTTACATATCAACGACTTGGTGCAGCTCGATTAAGTTTTGTACAGACTCATAACGATATTAATAATTTCGTGTGGCTATTTCTAGCCGAGTGCAGCCCTTGTAAGGCAGACCCTCCGACGAGCGTGGGCGGCATCTGCCATGTGTAGGTAACTGCGTGTAATTGTGGTGGAGGATAGTGTTAAGTAGAGTGTGAGTAGCAGGGATGTTGGAGACAGCACAAACACCCAGCCCCCCGGGCCACTGGAATTAACCAATGAAGGTTAAAATCCCCGACCCGGCCGGGACTCGAACCCGGGACCCTCTGAACCGAAGGCCAGTACGCTGCCCATTCAGCCAACGGGTCGGACATAACGATATTTATCACATATTATATGAATGATGCTTGAGGGTTTCGCTTCATCTGAAAGTTATTAACGATTACACCAGGCAAATATACCTTAAATAAGACCACGGTCGCTTCATTCCTAATCCGAGCCCTCTCCTTACCAATCGTAATCAGAACATGTTTCTGAGGCGATGCGGCGTTAAATCACTAACAACAAAATCTTGTTTCCCAATCCTTGCCTTTTCCTATCTCAGCGTAACCAAATACTACGGTATACTCATGTTCGTAAAAATCAGAACACCTTGAAAGACTAGATATAGGAAGTTCATATTCACAAGGCATGTGCATCGGTATGTTCGGCAGAAATCGTTAGCATTTGAACCATGTTGGCCTTCAGGTTCATGGTCCACATAGATATCTCTGCGCACCACCACTGACTGGTAAAATGTGCCTGTGGCTCTCATTGTCGCTATAAACTGAAGGTGATGGATCAGTGTCAGTCGATTGGAGCCTTGCAAGCAAAGCAGGCGTGTATGCGAAAGTGCTGAGTGCTTTTTGCGTAAGCGAAATGGGGATAGGCTTAGAACTGTACCGAGCAGTCATCGGCCGATGGAACAACCACACGAATTACTAGGTATGTGGTATAAAATGTGATGTAAAGTACTTTGAAATGGTGTTGGCGGCGAAAACGATTGCGGTGCTATTAGTAATTGGAGGAGTGGAAAGCAATCCTGGGCCACTACTGAATTGGGAGGATATTGAAAAGATTAAGGAGGTGATAAAAGAGGTCGGCCAAACAAACACAACGAGGGAGCTCATCATGGCGCAGAATAAGTATATTCAGGATATGAATAATAGCCTAGATACGGCATGTATAAAATAATCCCTGGAAAAATACCAGGAAGAAGTGGAAATTGCAAAGGAACATCGCTTGGTGTTGGAGCGGAGCACACGGGAGCTGGAGATGCGGGTCCGGAGGTCAACGCTTGCCGAACTTAGCAGATGCCTGATTATGTATGGAATTAAAGATAAAAGGAACGACGATGAATTGGCATTACTATCTTCTGTGTTGGAAGTGCTCACGGCAGAGTAAAAGTAAATTGCACGGAATCCGATGTGGATGACGTGCAGAGAATAGGAAGGGCCCAAGGGAATAGGCCGATAAAGGTACAATTGGTGTCAGTAATGGAACCCTATCAAATCCTCCGGTAAGCCAGGATTTTAAAAGGGATGGAAGTTTGTATCCAGAGAACCTGGGAGTTGAAGAAAGAAAGGAGATAAGAGTTCTTCCATTCAACCTGGGGAGAGCAAGAAGAGAGGGCCTTAAAGTGTTCATAAGGAGCGAGAGACTTTTCATCATAGGCGATGTTTGGAGAAAGAACTCCTCGTCATTACAGCTGGAAGCCTTGGCGCGAGAAGGAAGTGCAGTACTAGCACAACACGGAAAAAAGACTGATGACGCTCAAGAAACTAGAGCAGAGCACGTGCCGACGAGTTTGATGACAGCTACTGAGAACGAGATAGGTGTCACCAATAACGAGGGGCAGTAGCAAAATAGAAGATCATAAGAAAAAGAAACAAGGACAGAACTTGAAAGACATATGGACTAAGAAGGGGGATCTCGTAGATAGAAAAGGAAGTAAAAGGGAAGGAAGGATGTTAGCGGTAATTTATCGATCCCCTGATGGAAGTATAGACCAAATTAATAAAACAATAAACACACGAATAAATCAGGAAGTGTTACTGGTAACAGAAAAGCGAAATGACTAGTATTGAGAATTGGCTTTGTTAATATAGAAGGCGTTTTAAACAAACTGGGGAATGACTGATTGTTTGACCTTGTGGAAAATGTTGGAAAATTTTCATTTTTAGAAACATGGATACCCGAAGGGAAGATCTTATCGTAGAAGGGGTATGTTGCGAGAAGTGTAATGATAAGGAAGAGAAGGGAAAGAGCGAGAACTCCTGAAGGAATATCACTTTTGATAAAGGAGGAAATTATTAATCAGATAGAAGAATTACCTAACAATATGGAAGATGTAGTCTGGATAAAGCTCAAACTGGAAGGTAGTAAACAAAGAGATATTTGCATAGGCTTTCTTTGTAACCATCCTCTACGTTCACCATGTACGAATATAATTTTTTTAAGGATGTAATAGAGGAGATTATCTTAATGAGAGGTAACTTTGAAGAAGCAGAAATTATTATGTTGAGAGATTGGAATGCACGAATTGGGGAGTCAATTCCAGCATATAGTAAAGAAGGAATTGAGCCAATGAGAGGCAGCAGAAATAGTCGGGATAAGGAAAGTAATGCATATGGGGATAAACTCCTACAACTATGTGCCGCAGAAAATTTATATATTCTAAATGGATGGTGGCGGGGAGATGAAACGGGAAAACCAACATACATCACAACGCACGAAGGCAGTGTAATTGCTTTGGCTGCGTGTACAGGAGATATCTAGAAATGGTAAGGAAAAAAGAGATAAAAGAATGGTACTAATCCCATCGTTTCCTGATATCTGTTACCTATGGGTGTACGGGAAGGAGCAGGAGGAACGTAATATAGTAAGAAAAACGAGGATATTAGAATAATGCTTAAATATAAGTCGTGTGAGAATACCCTCAAAAGAATAGAATCATATTTAAGAGGAGGAGAATTACAGATAATTAAGAGTGGAATAGAGGTAGCGTTATTAAGTAGTAATGTGAACATAGCGACAGAACTAGTAGAGAAACCCTTTAAGACCATAGCTCACGTGAAAAGAAAGCAGCATAAAAGTAAATATAAGGGAAAAGGATGGTATAGTGAGACGTGTAAAATTAAGAAACTGGAGGTGATTAGAGCCCTAAAGGCATTCAGGAAAGAGGGTAAACTAAGGAAGAAATACAAAGTGTTATTAGTAGAACAGAAGAGTATAATATGGCAACAGGAACAGAAGAAATTAATAAACATAGATTGTAAAAGTAATGATAAGTACTGATAAGGTATGGAATAGAATTGACAAAATAAGTAGATCCTATTGTTAAAATTACTAGTGGTGTTTAGGTTGATTATTTTCATAAATTGTTAGGAGTTTATACTTGGATAAACAATAGAACGTGTATAGATATCTCGAGGGGTCTGAAGATACGAATTCCTTACTTAGATGAAGGACTATTAGAATATGTGGTTTTAGAAATGATAAGGAAGGCCAAATGTTGGAAAGCGGGGAGTTTAAGAGGTATAACGAATGAGTTTTGGAAAGCAGCAGTCAAAAGACAACAAATGCTGGAAATATTAGTAAAGCTGTTCAATAAGGTATTTGATTCTTCGGAATTTCCTAAGTCGTGGAAGATAGGTATCATATGTCCAATTTACAAAAAGCTTGGGGTGAGAAGTAATCCAAGTAACTACAGAGGCATAATACTATTGGACTCCCTAAGTAAGTTAGAACCTGTGACAATAAAGTTAGGTGAATAGTCCTGTGCTATCAACATAGATGAACAATGCACGACAGTGACCTTGCTGCCCTTCGAAATAGTCCCCTCCCATAAATATGCACTGCTGAGATCGGCGATACATTTCCTGGAAACATTTCAAGAAGGCTTCCTTTGGGATGGTGTTCAAAAGCCTCGTCACGTTTCGTTGGATGTCAGGAATATCGTCAAATCTGTTTTCTTTCAAAGCAAGATTGAGTCGTGGGAATAGGACGAAATATGGAGGATTGAGATCTGGCGATTATGAGGATGTTCAAGTTGCACCACCCACTTCTTTGCCATGAACTGATTGACGATATTGGCTGTGTGTGGGCGAGCGTTGTCATGGACAAAAAACCATGAACCTTGTTGTTCGTACTGGGGTCGTACCCTGCGTAGACGTTACATGAAACGGGTCACAGCTTCAATGTACCGTGCAGCATTCAACGTCGTTCCCGCAGGCAGAAATTCGTTGTGGATAATGTCTTGACTATCGAAAAAGTCGATGAGCATCGTTTTGATGCGTGACTTTTCGGCTCTGACCGTTTTCCGACGAGGAGATCACGGAGAACGCCATTCCATGCTTTTCCGTTTCGTTTCAGGGTGGTACCTGAGACACCAGGTTTCATCCTCAGTGACGATGCAGTTCAAGAAATTTGGCGTAACATCCGCCGTTTCGACAAAATCCTGTGAAGTCTCTAAACGTGCCTGCTTCTGATCGTCGATCAAGTGATGTGGCACAACACGAGAACACGTTTTCCTCTTCCCTGAATTCTGGGTAACGCTTTCTCGCACAGATTCACGGTTAATCTGCAGTTCATCCGTTATCATGCGCACAGTTAATAGCCGATCGTTCGTGATTAATGTCCTCACCCTCTCAATGTTTCCGTCACTGACGGCGGTCGCCGATCTTCCGCTACGGGGGTTGTCGGAAACACTTTCCCGGCCTCCACAAAAAACGGGCGAATCACTCGTACACACACTTAAAAGGACAGTGCTTGATCTTCATAAACACGTACCAGCATCGCATGCGTTTCTTTCGGTGTCTTGCCAAGCTTTAAAAACTGTATATTGATATTTTCATCGTTCATATTCCTGTTCGCAGTTCAAAACCAACGCACTAAACACACAATGTATCAAACAGGTCTTACACGGCACACACACGATGCTCAACTGAACAACGTTGGAAGCAGGTAGTTAAAACCTGCCGCTACGCAGGTGCAGCGTTGCGTGTCGCCAGGGTTGCCGTATCGACCGTTCTGACTTCAGTCACCGAACTTTATTGTCACAGGTTGTATACACAGGAGTTTTGGCAAATAGACTGATGAAATGGGCGGAATAATCGCCCATCCTGTAGAGATATTAGAGTGGTTTCAGGAAATGAGAGAACAGTAGATAGCATTATGACTGTAAAAATAATATATCTCTATAATTATAAAAGGAAGTGTTTGTCTGTCTGCCTGTGCGCGATGCCCAGCAAAATACACAGCACGCAGAGATCTGAAATTTTGAACAGAGGTAAATGGAAGGGGGTCCGAATGCACCTCGAAGCCGGAGTTTTCATTTTCACTTTCGTTGGTTAGTTATGAACGAAAAACCATCGGAAAACGTGCATTGGGATATGACAATCCAACGTGCTGTCACCACGATTAAATGCATAGAGTCGCTGTCGCTAGGCAACGTACATAAGATAGGTAGAGAACACAATATTCAAGGAGCCATTTTACGTCCAGGACGTAGGAAGATGTTTTTGGTCTTATATGGTGTGAGGGCATATGACGGTGTTGATGATGAATCGTTCGTCGGTTCGGGACGTTAAGTCTTGAGCTATTCGAGAGGAGTGGGCTATGTGCGGGTGGCGGGTTTCATCCTCTTCATTCTTGCTATCATATACCATGTCATTCATTTCTTTCAACAAGCAATTTTTACAAGAATTACCCGGTGTTCTACACAGTTACAAGTCTATCGACTACACGGCAGAGCTTCGAAAGACTTGGAGTCACCTGGAGTACCCTCGAACATCTTAGAGCGGACGATTGTGGCACCAATTATCGTTCTTAAGAATAAGAATCCTGCCCTCTGCAATGAACACGACTCTGAAACTGATGACTAATATTATTGAAGCCATTCTCATGATTGGGCATGTCACGAGCGAAGTAATATTAATTCCTCGGATTCGAATAATTTCTTCGGATATACAGTTTAAGTTTAGATGTCTGCAGTGTTCAAATTAAAATTTCTCCATGTAATAATAAAGCAAGCATAATCATCTTCTTGTTCTTCTTCTTCTTACTGTATATAAAATGGATGTTGTGTGCATGTATGTGTGTGTGTAAATGACACATGTCCTCCTAAACCACTGGAGCAATTTCATCCAAACTTGGTACACTTAAGACTTACTATCCGCAGACGAGCACTGTGGGGGTAAGCCATCCGTAGCTCCCTTAGGGGTGAGTGGCCAGGGGGAAAGGGGCAAGGTATAAAAATAATCAAAGAAAGTGCCGAATCCACAGTTTTCGGGGTCGCTGAGATGAACAGTGACACTCCTGATTTTTCAAAAGTCAAAGTTCAGCTCCCTTTCGCATGGGGGGCGAGGGGGAGTGATATATAAAATTAAATGAAAATAATGTCGAATACATAGTTTTCGGGGGTCGCCGAGGTGAATTGTATACTCTGGATTTTTAATATCAGGAGACAAACCACGTGGGAGTAAGACAGCCCAGGAACCCACAGGGTCGGGGGGGGGCGAGGGGGGTCAGATAAACAAATTAACGAAAATAGTGTCGAATCCATACTTTTTGGTGTCGCTGAAATGAATAGTGACACTCCGGTCTTTTTAAGTTCAAGTTCAGCCCCCTTTGGGGTGGGGGTGAGGGGGGAGTGATATATAAAATTAAACGAAAATAGTGTCGAATACATAGTTTTCGGGGTCGCCGAGGTGAATTGTACACTCCGGATTTTTAGTATCAGGAGAAAAACCACGTGGGGGTAAGACAGCCCAGGAACCCTTAGGGGCAAGGGAGGGCGAGGGGGCTGAGATATAAAAATCATCGAAAATAGCGTCGAATCTATACATTTCGGGGTCGCTGAGATGAACAGTGACACGCCGGATTTTTTTAAAGTCCAAGTTCAGCCCCCTTCGTGGTGGGGGGCGATGGGAGAGTGATGTATAGAAATAATAGAAAATAGTGTCGAATACATAGTTTTCGGGGTCACTGAGATGAATAGTGACACTCCGAATTTTTTGTATCAGGAGACAAACCACATGGGGGTAAAACACCCCAGGAACCCTTAGGGGCGGCGGGGGGCAAGGGGACTGAAATATACAAATCATCGAAAGTAGTGTCTAATCCATAATTTTCGGGGTCGCTGAGATGAATAGTAACATTCCGATTTTTTAAAACTCAAAATTTAGCCCCCATTAGGGTGGGGGAGGGGGATTGAGATATAACAATAATCGAATATACTGCCGATTCCATAGTTTTCCGAGTCGCTGAGATGAATAGTAACATTCCGGATTTTTAAAGTCTAACTTCAGCCCCCTTTGGCATAGGGAGTGAGAAAGGGTGAAAAAATAAATTGTCAGAAATGACCGAGATAATGGACGTGTGTATGTTCCAGTATGACTTTAAAGTATAACGTACTACCTGGAAAACGTACTGTGGGAGTAAGACGCCCCTAGATCCACTAGTGAAGCGGGTGAAATATAATCCACACTAATAAATGGAAGTCTGTTTGTCGCGATCGATATATACTGTACTATATATATATATATATAAATTAAGGCATAAAAATAAAAACAGACGTGAATTAGTGAGACCATTCTAGGCGTCTTAGAAATTTGAAACTTGGTACCAGACAAGCTGATGACTTCAGGATCCCTAGAAAAATCTCAAATTCTCATAATTCTCTGAGGGGTACATGCAGGGAGTTTCAAACCTGCATAAGAACATAGTCGGTGATATTTATCCAGAACCTACAGGTTTTATGGGCTTAAAAGTTTCCTGAAACTCCTGATTTTTAACACACTCTCCCATATCAAGATCGCAGCACAATCTCCCAGACGAGTTAGAAAATTGAAATTTTGCAAAATTATAGCTTTTAGCATGTAACCGACGGAAAATGTACGAGATGTTTAAAAGTTTTATTTTTTACCCCCGAAAAATATCGAAATATGGAGGCAATTTTAATGACGGTGCAGTCCTTCCTTTCGATGTATTTCGTGGCTAAACGGTAAGTCGTATCACAAAACGGATGGCACAATCTGGGTTCAATTTGGAGTGATCTACAACTTCGGTCCTATGAACTTTTGTCGTATCTCTATCCCTTATACATTAATTTTTTTCTCTTTGTGGATTTACCTAAACTTTGCACTTTGTACACATATAATTGATGGTTTGATTCACTTATTCGAAAGATTGGATCATTAAATTCTACACGAATATTGGCCCACCCAGTAGCCATATGTGAGCCAAATTCTGTGTTTGAAGCTGTCGCATAAGTATCTGAAAAGTAATTCACTGTGTGAAAATCTTACACAAATTCCACCCTTTTCAACGTTTCTAAAACATAATGAATTGTGGTAGACAAGTGCACCTGTCGTTATCATCACAACTCCACAACTCGCACTTTACATTGGAAACATCATCTGCGGACCTCCCTATGCTTTTTCTCGGATAACGCCAATTTAAATGCAATTTAAAAATTATTATTCACTTCATGTACAGTAATTTACTTCGACATCCGTATACAATCTGGAATACCGTAGCGAAGCACGGGTACAATTGCTAGTTTAGGATATAATTTATCTATTGATATATATGGCCATGCGTGCACAAGGGGGCAAGAACGCGATTCTAGTGGCTGAATGGTGAACTAGTAAATATACAAAACGGAAAGTAGTGAAAGTATATATACCGGCTATAGATTTTGAAAAAGCCTTTGACACAGTCAGCAGGGTCCCATTAGACGCCAATTAGGGGTGTCTAGAAAGATGATACAAGCGATTGAGGCGATCTATGGATGGGTGCAATGCAGTATTGGGGTAGGTGATGGGGTAGTATGTGGTCATATAGAATCTAAATTGGGTATGACACAAGGTTGTAAGCTATCTCCTATTTTATTTTTGTTATTTATCAATGATATATTAATTGGACATGGAGATAAGTAGCCGAGCCCGGTTTTATTAAACCACGAAATACCAGGCCTAATATTTGCGGACGATGTCCTGCTAATGACGTTAACGGCCGGAGGCATACAAAAGAGGATCCATGCTGTGGCAGAGTTAAATAAGAAGGGTAGTTTTAAATTGACATCTTCAAGACGAAAGTTCTGATTTGAAAAAAAGGGCTGTGGGCGAGCTAAAAATGAACAATGGACGATACATGGATGTCAAGTGGAGGTCACGAATATAATTTTTTTGCTATTTTCTTTACGTTGCACCGACACAAATAGGTCTTATGACGACGATCACGAGTAAATTAGATTACTTGGGAATAACATAGCAATTAACGGCAAATGGTCAACCAGATAAAACAAGAAAAATGGAGAGGTATTGCAGCATTATCAGTAATTCGATTTCTTGAAAAGAAATTCCAAATATATAGTATATATCTATATAGATAAAGTTGTAGGGGGTCCGCTATCTGTAATTTCGATTGTTTGCCAATTTTTCAGATATTATTCATTTGAGATCAACTCAAGACCGAATCGCTGATTTTTATTTTTCGTGTATGTCCGTTTGCCCGTTTGTTTGTTTGTTCCACCATCACGGCGAAACGGTTGAATAGATCTCGACCAAAATTTATATTTAGCGCATACTCATCCAGGGAAAGGTTTTTATATGCATATCATTTTAAAATCTTCGAACAGACGGGTGGTTCATAGGAATACCAGAACGGTTTTCCTCCATTTTCTCTTATACTATTGATTTTCTGTATACTCCGTAGACTGCATGTGAAACGTCTCTTCATTATAAACAACTTTTGTGATGTTCATAAAATACCTTCCCCTTCAAATGACGGAGAGAAAATTACTAATTTCTGCGGGTATCATGTTTTTGCATTGAGTGATCGACAGACCGACAACGAACCTACAGTTTATCATGGCAAGTTCTCTGACTGCTTGCCAGCAGGGAAGTAACGTGTTGCCATTTTCGTCATTATTCCTGTAAATTTGTGGTTGTTCGTTGGGTAGAAAGCAAGAGAGGCGTCAATCGGCCATTCTGCGGAATACTGGCGGAATATCGTTGGAGGTTATAACCGTCCTCGAATAGCTTAAGTAATAACACCATTATCTGTTTACCTAAGAATCCCTGTGCCTAAATTTATCCTCTGTTAGCGCTTTCTTATATCCATAACTCATACCAGCATAATCTTTTGAGGGGCATTTGATTTTTCTCACTTGGTATTTACATATTTGTCCTCATGCGGCTGTTCTCAGTTATAATCCTATTTTCTATTAATTTCAACTTTATTAACTGTATTGCTGTACTTTCTTCCTTAATAACTCCGTATGTATGCGAGTGCTAATCCCGAAACCTTGACACTCTTTTCTTTGAGGAAATATTCTAAGCTATGCAAATGTGTAACTTTTCGTCGCGGAAAATATCGAAATGTGGATGAAATTTCAACGACGGTGCAGACCTTCGTTTCGGAATAATTGGTGGCTAAACGGTAAGTCGTATCACAAATCAGAAAGCACACTCGCGCTTCAATTTGGAGAGATCTACAACTTTGGGCATATGACTTTTGGCCGTATCTCTATCCCTTATACGTTAAAGAGAACTGCATTTCTCGAGTTCAAGTTGATTTTGTACTTTTTACACGTATATGTTATCGTTTGGCACACTTATAGGAAAGTTGCAATCATGACATTGGGCACGCACATTGCCATGACCAGTGGCCATATGTTGGCCAAATTTTATGATTTCATTGTCACATGAGTATAAAAAAAAGTAGTATGTGAAAACTGTACCAAATTTTACCCCATTCAATATCTAACTGAATCTAACCCATAAATAAAGGAGATACGAGAAAATGTTATAGGGTAAACCATGTAGAACACTCAACGAGGCGTCTGATGTTGAAGTCCGTTTGTAGATGCAATTTAATATAATCTTACTCACTGCCTTTACAGTAATTTAGGGAGAAATTCGTATACAATGTAGAATACCGTAGCGAAGCACGGATACATATGCTAGTATATACATAATAAGAGTTTTGTCTATACATTGCTCAGAATTAAAAAAGTGTTTTTCTCTCTATCAGTCTCTATTTGTCGTGTCCACAGTAACAAGGAATTGCACTTTTTAATTTTCTTTAATTTCTGTCTGTCTATCTGTCTGTCTCTGTGTATGTACATGCATCACGAGAAAACGGCCGAAGAGAATTTAATGAAAATGTATATGCAAAGTCGGGGAATACGTCGCTACAATCTAGGTGGTAAATATTTATATTCACGCTGAGTGAAATGGTCGTTTAGGGGAAGGATTGAAATTTAATTCTCAAATGTTTGTTATTATTGGTTGTATCTTAACGAAAATCGGTAGGCGAAGTCGGAGAATAAGTAGCTAAAATCTAGGTCATAAATAATTGTATTCACCTGAGAAAAATGGTAGTTTAGGGGAAAGCCTAAAATGGAATTCTCAAATATTTGTTATTAGTGGTCCTATCTTAATGAAAATCACTATAGAAAATCGGAGAATAAGTCGCTATAATCTAGGCCATAAATAATTTTATTCATGCTGATTGAAATTGTAGTTTAGGGGAAGGCCTAAAATTTAATTCTCAAATATTTTTGTTATTAGGGGTCGTATCAATAAATACTAGCCTACTTAACTTAGATAGTATTAAATTTACGATCATTTATGTCTTATAAATTGTTACTGTACCAGTTATGATCGCAGAGATATTCATGAATTTGGATTTTTGTTACTAAGTCCATGTCGGCGCCGACTCACGAGAAAATGGATTAACAAATTTAATGAAAACCCGTATGTGAAGTCGGTGAATAAGGAACTACAGTCTACGCTATAAATAATTTTATAAGACGCCCTAATATCACAGAGTCGAAAGAAAACTAAATGTGAAGGCCTTCAATAAGGAAAGCTCGTAAAAATTGATAACACTACATTGACCATTGTTTGTTGTAACGTGCTTTGTGTCTTCTGTTGTCACTCATCTCCGATAGATAGGATTACTGCTGTGTACAGAGTTTTTATAATTTGCCTTACGTCGCACCGAAACAGACAGGTCTTATGACGACGATGGGATAGAAAAGGGCTAGGAGTGTGAAGGAAGCGTCCTTAGTCTTAATTAAGGTACAGCCTCCGCATTTGCCTGGTGTGAAAATGGGAAACCCCGGAATACAATCTTCAGGGCTGCCGGTAGTGAAGTTGGAATGCACTATCTCCCGGATGCAAGCTCACAGATGCGCTCCCCTAACCACACGGCCAACTCACCCGATCGTACCGAGTGTAATAGCCTGCCTGAATATTAGCGGGAAGTAGCTGGGGAGCTAGATACATTTCTTCTTTAGCATGCCATTCCTCTGATTCATAAATTTTCTGATACTACTTGTACGTAACACACTGGTTCATGATAGCATTGCAGCTATTCAATCCCTACTCTGAGGCACTGATTGGAATGAGCAGTGTGCATATTTAATGGAATAATGGCAGAGGTGTGTTCACGGCTTTCTGCGGCCTGGTCATTCCATCTTTGTAACTTTGGACTGTTAGATCTTCACCGTAGCATTGCTCGTTAAGGGTTTTCATTTCATCGAGTATTTTATATGATAACATTGCTTTTAATCGCTACATTACAAAAATGTCATGACCTATGTTGACTCCAATGAGGAAAACCACAAAGTCAATATTCCTGAGAATCCCGTGGCGAAGCACGGGTACATCAGCTAGTAGATTATAAGATTCAGAAAAATGTCCTGCAAGCTGTGGTGAAAAATCGAATGTTACATGGCTGAACTATGGGGAGTACAAATAGAGTGTGAGGTGCTGAATCAAGTAATAAGTAAGTTTTGTAAAATTATAATGGGGTTACCAAATTGTACAGCAAACTGTGGAGTAAGATTGATATGTGAAGAAAGTATTCAAGTAGATGTTCTTAAGAGAATTTTAAAACATTTGTTAAGATTGAAAAGAAGAGAGGGTGACGAGCTCCCGCAGATTGTGTATTAACATCAGAGGGAAAATATTTAGGGAGAGCACTGGATAACTTAAGTTGAAAGTATACTAGACAGGTTGGGATTCGGAAATTATTGAGAGAAGGACCTCAAGACGTTGGAGATATCGACGAGTAAACTACTTGCTATACGAGTTATCGAAATTCAAAAACAGTGGTTGGTATCCGAATGTAGGAGCAGGGCGAATCTCTCAGAGTTCAATTATTGGATAAGACAGGGTATGAGCATAAATATTTTGAATGTAAATGGAAGAGAAACACGAGGTTTGATATGGTGGATGATGGAAATTTATAAGAATAAGAGATGGATTAGTGGGAAGGATAGAGTAAGGTGCCTCCTCAGTAGTGAACATAAAGAAGAATTTCACAGGGTGAAATCCTGTAAAGAAACCCTAGCGGTTAGAAGGAAATTTTTGAATAGCAAAGAACAACATATGATGAGTGAGGATAGGAATGGCTATAAAATTATTAGGTGGAAGGACGTCGGATCGAATCCCCGTCAGGAAGTCGTAAAGTTTAAGAAACGAGATTTCCACTTCCGGAGGTGCATATGGTCCTGAGGTTCACTCAGCCTATACCAAAAATGAGTACCAGGTTAATTCCTGGGTCAAAGGCGGGCGGGCATAGAGCTAACCGCTCTACCCCATCACGTGCTGCGGTTAACAATTGTGGAAGACTTTACCTTCACTCCTCCAAGGGCCTTCATGGCCTGTACGGAGGTGACTTCGTCTTTGTCTATAGAATTATTAGGATTATAAGCAAGGAATGGTATAAGCCTGGTAATCTCAGTAAGTTATTAACTGCAATTAGAAATTTATATAGAGGAAAGTTGCAAGATCCTATAATGCGGGTAGAGCAGATGACGGGTAGATAGTTGTTTGAGTTATGAATCGGCTAGTTAAGAACCTGTCCATAGTGGCAATTAGTATAGTGAGTATTAGTATTAGTATCATTGTATTGTCTTTGTTGTGAGTACTCCATAATGCAATTAATTTTTTCAGGGGTCCAATAGATGGAACGTTTCTTCCTCAGCTGCTGGTGTTCCGTAGCTGCGGGATGAGAACATTCACTCACTCATTCATTCAGTTATGCATTTATTCAATAATGAGGGCCCTCTCCGCAATTGCTGGTTATCCGTCACTGGGAGTGAAGTGTTTCCTTTGCTTTTCATACAAGAATGCCATTCATTCACTCTGAATTGGATAGTATATCCGTAGCTGATGGTGGTACGTAGCTATAGGCCGAGTGCATTCAATTCTTCCATTAATTCATAAATCCATGCATGCTTTCATTCATCGATTCATTCAATTAGGAATGCTCTCTCTTCAGTTGGTGGTTATCAGTGACTGGGAGAGAAGTGTTTATTCATTCATGTATGCATGAATACAATTCAGTAACTCAATAATTATTTCATGTAGCCATTCAGTTATTCAGTTCATGCATAGTGCCTATTAAATGTGGAGGAGAACTCTGTATAGGCTTATGTCAAATAAAAAAGAAAATGGATCAATGTGACTTGAACAGACGTGCAGGATGCCTCGCAAACTTATGCGAGAACCGTACCGTCAAATGAGTGAGTTAGAAAGAGGTAACATTATTAGCACGAGAGAACGTGATGCATCCATCCGGGAAATTGCTGCTCGTGTGGGACGAAGTGTGTTGGCAGTGCAACGGGTGTGTACATAATGGTTCAAAGAAGGCCGTAGAACACGACGAGGTGGGTTTGGTCGAACAACCCAGACCACCCTCCAAGAAGATCGGCACTTCATCCGAATGGCATTGCAGGACAGATCTGCGTCCTCCTTGGCTCTGGCGCAACAGTGGAACAGTGTAACACATCATACACTATCAGGAGTTTCAGTGCGTCGCCATTTATTACGTTCTTAGTTACCGGCACGTCGTCCACTTCTCCTCCTACCGTTGACTAATGTGCATAAGCATGCAAGGCTGCAATCATGTATGGAACGACGTCACTGGGGACAAGAACGGCAGCAGATAGCGCTTTCGGACGAATCCAGGTTCTGCTTGTCTGAAAAAGATGGTCGCATTTTGGTTCGCCGCCGACAGGGGAAGAGGCATCATATTGACTGCATTTGCACAAGACATACAGCGCCAACTCAAGGCCGTATGGTGTGGGGTGGTATTGGGTACAACCACAAATTACAGTTTGTGCGTGTCCAAGGCTCTGTGACCAGTTTGATCTTAATGAATGACATCCTGCGACCCGTGTCCCTACCCATTTTGCACGACACCCCAGACGCAATTTTTCAGCAAGACAATGCGCGGCCACATGTTGCTGCACGAACACATGCCTTCTTGTTGTCACCGGATGTCAGACTGTTGCCCTGGCCCGCCCGGTCACCGGACTTTTCGCCAATCGAAAATGTTTGTGATGTGGTGAAACGATGGGTGCGACACTGTGATGCAATGCCAACCACCAATGATAAATTGTGGAACGAGATGAATGCAGCATTGATGGCTACAACACAGGACGCCATTCACACCTTATACGCGTCGATACCTTCACGCATGGAACAAGTTATCAGTGCCCATGGAGGACCCGGTGCCTACTAGGCAACAGAAAACATGCCATACGAAGGTGACTGAAATGCTAATCGTTTCTGCAGAATATACAAATGAACATGTCCTCTGAATATGAACTTCCTATCTCTAGTCTTTCAAAGTGTTTTGATTTTATGACCATGAGTGTACACTGACTGCCAGAGCAAATGCAACACCAAGAAGTAGTGGTTCGAAAGGGATGAATGTTGGGGAAAAAACAGAGACGGCACGGACGAATAATTGATGTTTATTTCAAACCGATATGCAGGTTACACAATGCGCACGGCATCGACTCAGTAGGATGTAGGACCACCACGAGCGGCGATGCACGCAGAAACACGTCGAGGTACAGAGTCAATAAGAGTGCGGATGGTGTCCTGAGGGATGGTTTCCATTCTCTGTCAACCATTTGCCACAGTTGGTCGTCCGTACGAGGCTGGGGCAGAGTTTGCAAACGGCGTCCAATGAGATCCCACACGTGTTCCATTGGTGAGAGATCCGGAGAGTACGCTGGCCACGGAAGCATCTGTACACCTCGTAGAGCCTGTTGGGAGATGCGAGCAGTGTGTGGGCGGGCATTATCCTGCTGAAACAGAGCATTGGGCAGCCCCTGAAGGTACGGGAGTGCCACCGGCCGCAGCACATGCTGCACGTTGCGGTGGGCATTTAACGTGCCTTGAATACGCACTAGAGGTGACGTGGAATCATACGCAATAGCGCCCCAAACCATGATGCCGCGTTGTCTAGCGGTAGGGCGCTCCACAGTTACTCCCGGATTTGACCTTTCTCCACGCCGACGCCACACTCGTCTGCGGTGACTATCACTGACAGAACAGAAGCGTGACTCATCGGAGAACACGACGTTCCGCCATTCCCTCATCCAAGTCGCTTTAGCCCGGCACCATGCCAGGCGTGCACGTCTATGCTGTGGAGTCAATGGTAGTCTTCTGAGCGGACGCCGGGAGGGCAGGCCTCCTTCAACCAATCGACGGGAAATTGTTCTGGCCGATATTGGAACAGCCAGGGTGTCTTGCACATGCTGAAGAATGGCGGTTGACGTGGCGTGCGGGGCTGCCACCGCTTGGCGGCGGATGCGTCAATCCTCGCGTGCTGACGTCACTCGGGCTGCGCCTGGACCCCTCGCACGTGCCACATGTCCCTGCGCCAACCATTTTCGCCACGGGCGTTGCACCGTGGACACATCCCTATGGGTATCGGCTGCGATTTGACGAAGCGACCAACCTGTCCTTCTCAGCCCGATCACCATACCCCTCGTAAAGTCGTCTGTCTGCTGGAAATGCCTCCGTTGACGGCGGCCTGGCATTCTTAGCTATACACGTGTCCTGTGGCACACGACAACACGTTCTACAATGACTGTCGGCTGAGAAATCACGGTACGAAGTGGGCCATTCGCCAACGCCGTGTCCCATTTATCGTTCGCTACGTGCGCAGCACAGCGGCGCATTTCACATCATGAGCATACCTCAGTGACGTCAGTCTACCCTGCAATTGGCATAAAGTTCTGACCACTCCTTCTTGGTGTTGCATTTGCTCTGTCAGTCAGTGTATTTAGGTTACCGCGACGTTAGACCGGTGGGAAAAATTTGACTCGATTGCAGCTCTTGGCAATTACAGTAAGTCTGATTTCACGACCCTCTTGTCCTTTTGCATTTAGTACTTAACCCGAAGGCCTGTTGGATCCTAAAAGAACCACCAACAGCTGTTATTTATAGCCTAGGTGTCAATGAAGAGGCGTACTATATAACGCGGGGCGAGGTAGTTTCCCGTTGCTTTCTTCATGCAACCTTCAAATATTGATCGCATGTGCTGGAATTTGGTATCGTAATCTCAGCACAGGTAAGCCAACTGCTCAACCAGTTTACGCACTAGTTTTAATGAGGTATTCCTTAACAATCTTCAGGACTCAGGTATTGCATATTAACGTAAGATTTTAAGATATATATTGTACCTGTCCCGGACTCTACAGGGCATCCTTAAATTAGCATAGTTTCACAAATAATTATTTGAATGGAATTCTTTGGATGAGAAACTTCGGAAGTCACTTCCCGGGCGTCTAAGTCCCATCTCCCTGCTTTCACTGCTTCAATGGCTAAGGTCAAGAGCATACGGGTCAATGGTTTGTTCACTAAAATAAATTTGTTCAATAAATATAATTATATTGAAATTAGGATAATCAATGATATAAGAGGAATACCTGACCTACTGAAAGGAGAAGATTTTTGTTCCCTATAGAAAAACATTATCTGATAGTCATAGGGTAAATTACATACGTGAGATAATACCATCTGATTATATGAAAATAAATCATTTAATTGTCGAAGATATTCGTCCTGTCTGTCCATGTTATGTCTGACTCTCATTACATTGCTAACACGTATTATAAACCTGCATATTAGGAATTTACATATCTCTTAATAACAGCGTCCCCTTTCGATACTGGCGAGATCCGCTGGTATCTCTTACACTAAAGCACAATCAACATAGGATTAAATATTTAGATTTAGATGGCAATCCTCGCAAAATGACACACTTATTAGATGTCTATCATGGTTATGAGGTTTTAGAAAACTTTTGTTAAGCACATTCCTACATTCGAGAATATTACCTCACCGTAATTTGCTTATTAAATTGACATGATTATCTTAGTACATTCAAAATGTTGCTTTAAGCATATTTATCCGGGGTGTCCTATCCTAACACCTCACAAGGTGGACCAAACAACTCTGGTTGCCTGTAATACGTCACATATACAGTAATACGTATAAGAAACGTGTATAAGAAATAATGAACCATCACCTGAAATAACAACAACAAATGCCACACGCCACACTTCACATTCAAGATATATAAAGAAGAGTTATCACCCTTCAGGTCTGCTGACAGTGATCCGTGGTTGTCGTTGTTTCAGGGGCGGGGGGTTGAACCCATGTATCATCAGATCTTTCGGATGCATGCCTAAAATTCCTAGATCCGATTTAGTAAAAGAAAATATGAGAGGAATCACTTCATCCAATTATATGTCGAATATACGACGTTGGTTAAAGATACAATTTGCATATGAGGTTCGATACAGTGTCGAGGAGCGGGCTTATCGTATGAATGCTACGAATCTTCAATAGCCGAGTAAACCTTGATTGAGTGTCTCTCTCTCTCTCTCTCTCTCTCTCTCTCACTCGCACTATGGGTTATAAATAACCTCCTGACAGTAGCCTTACCGTCAGCTGTGAATCCATTTCACTTTCACTTCCAAACTTGTGCAGTATTCTGCCTCGCACGTCATGCGGCCTAGTACAGGTGCCTCATTATTATTATTATTATTATTATTATTATTATTATTATTATTATTATTATTATTATTATTCAAATCACGTGCGGCATTTCTTCACATGTCATGCGGCCTAATCCAGGCGCTTCAGAATTATTATTCTTACAGTCCTCACTTTATCAATGACCTGGCCTTCTAATTATATTAATCGTATTATTCTCTCGTCTTCTCGGTCTCTCATTTCACTTATTGTCACACGAATTAACTCTCCCTCCCTCGCTCACTAGCATCTAGAACCACACTGCACGTTGATTTAGAAGACTCTATTACGTCAGATAATTTACATAATGCCATATCAGTCGCGTAATCTATGTAAACCATCATTCACACCTCGTGGTAGGTCCTCACCTTCTTCTGGTCACCAGTCTTATAATTATAAGGGGGACGATCTCAACATTACACGTGAAGCATTGAAACAAAACGAACTTAAAATCATATGACGGCTGATAACGATGATGACTTTGAGTGATTTTAAATATATCTTGAAATGGAACTCCCATCTTAAATGCTTCACATTCTGACAACGGCAAAGTCCTTATTACTAATCCATGCATGATTTTCGCAGGAATTTATGATCATCCGATCAAAGAGGACAAAATTCATTTTGAACCCAATTAATACAAAGTTTCTATCCCGTCAAAATACACCTACGACGCTTACCTATCTTTCAAGTATTTAAATGCACTAGAAAATTTATGTACACAACTTTGAACAAATTACGGGAGAGCAAATTCATGCTAAGAAATTGGAATGTACTCAACACTTCTGCTTGTAGTCACTCGTCATCGGAGGGCACATCTGGAGTATTTAGCCGACCATCACGGCAGCCTTATTTTCGAGAAACCCCTGGTTCGTCATCTGCTTGATCTCGTTCATGATGTATCGAACCATGGTCTCGTACAGTTGAGATTATAGACGTTCCCTGGATAGATGAATGCTGGCACTTACAGCGCGACTCTAGTTGATTCCAGTCCCGGCTTCGACGACCACTCACAAGCATACAGGCAAGAAATGAGAATTAGTTACTGAATACTGTTTATGAGTTTTCAAATAACCTACTTGTGGTTAGATCCACTCATTGGCTGAAGTGGACTAATCTCAATAGCGTCTCTGTGAATCGCTATTCATTCTACTTTGTCATACGGCCTGATTAATGGTTACTTTTTATTTAATGTGAGTGTCCCTGGATTATGCAGACATTCTTCTCTTGCTAACACATTTTTATTAGCTCACTGACAGTCTATCACTGCTCGGTTACCTTACAGTCGGCCAATAATTATCACCCGAAAGTAGTCGGCGTCTCACTAACTCTGCGCGACAACGAGCGCTTACCCGTTCATTATTATTATTTCTATGAGGAGTCACTGAAATTGCGAATAGGTATTTCCCTAATACATTTCTGGGAATTTAAATACCTTCACTCAAATACCACCGTAATTGTTTCACACCATACGGCATGACTTAGCGGTTCCGGCACCGATCTCATACAATATATTCGGCACTGAACATCACACACTATTTTCCATATGCACTAGATCACTGTGATTAATCACCCCGGTTCACAACATCTCACATCAACACGTGAATACTACCGTAGCACAGATTACATTGGAATGATAGAGCTAAGTCTCAGTTTCATTTATAGTGGTTTGGGCTGGCTGGTAAGGAGGTGGTAAATCACGCCCCTAGGGGAAATTTTGCTTCGCTAATAGTCATCTCTCAGCATCGTGAGTTGGGTCAAAATGTAGCTCTTGATTCCTACTTTATACTGACCTAACTTCCTGTAGATCCGATCGTTGGGTCGCTCGTAATCTCGAAAGCTTCCTTTTATAGATTCAGGTTCCCTTTATTATGTCCTGGGGATCCACCCGTTTCCCTCGAATGGTTGGACCCCAACATCTGGCAGCAATTTGCGCACTGCTGCCTAACGTGCGTCATTACCGCCCCATTTATAAAGTATTACCTTTTCTTACGTCATTAATTTGCATAAAATACGCCGGTTCAGATGAGTCCTTACTCATAAAATTCCACAGGTTATATCTAAGAATTTGTTGTTATTATTAATAACAGTTGAATACGGTGGATTGGCACCAGGGAATGTGCGGGGAAATCGCTAGGAATTTCTATTTCTCGTGTTAACACGCCGTGGTAAACTCCACCTTCTGATCTAGATACTCTCCTGCGCTTGGCGTGCTCTCTCTCTTCTCTGTCTTGCGAAGTCAGAGCGTAATTCCAAGGGCGAGATGTACATGGCTCTCTTTTCCTCATTGCGCGTACCGAGACCCATGTTTTCGGGGCCAACACGGTGCCATTCGTATCCCGGTGTGGGTGAAAATGTTCATTCTTGCACTATAAGTCACAGAATGTCGTGGAAAACTGCATAATATCGTTAGCCGGACCTCATGACATGCCTATGACGTGGTATTGAACGGTTTCAATATATATATATATATATATATATATATATATATATATATATATATATATATATACGTCGCACCGATACAGATAGGTCTTGTAGCGTTGGTGGGGTAGGAAAGTGTTAGGAGCGGGAAGGAAGCAGCCGTGGCCTTAATTGAGGCACAGGCCTTGTGTCAAAGTGGGAAACCACGGAAACCCATTTTCAGTGCTGCCGACATTGGGGTTCGAACCCATTATATCCCGAATACTGGATACTGATTTTAATATTTAACGCCATGTCTAAGAAATACTTTTACCTCGATTCATCTGCTGCACTTTTGCACTATCACCTATAGTACTTCACCTTAAACTATTGATTCAACTCTGAAGAGTTAGAAAAGAACTTGAATAGAAAGTTTGGGCATTAAAGAAGTTGTATCGAAAGCCACAGTTGATGAAGAGTCCAACTGTACATCTGCGGCGCATGCACGCTCCTTATATTCGTTCCAAATAAATATTTGTCTAGAGACGTTCCTGTTTCCGGGGAATATTTTATTGGTTTTACTGTTAATATCGTTAGAGTTTAGAAATGACGTTAAACAAATAACCTTATTGTTTTCCTAATAAGTGGTTGACGTAGCAAATATAGCTACTTAATTGTTCCTTCTTAGAACAGAGACTCTTTCAAATGTAATTGAATTTAAGTTCAGAAAGTTATGAGTTTAAGACCACGATTACCACTCTGACAGTATTAATTTTGCGAGATCTAGGGAGTCTTTCATCCTCACAACCTTCGTAGTCCTTTCCTTTCTTTTTACGACACCTTCAATCTGTCTAAGGTCGTACTTATGTAGTTTGATTTTCTAATTATAGTTAAAAAGTGATGATTGCATAGTTGTACTTCCCCCTAAGAAATTTAATCACCACCACCACCACATACGAGTATCATGGAAAAATACAAACTTGACAGCCTATTAATCCACGTTTGTAAAATGTGTAATTCCCTCAGTGAATGTTCAGTGTAGCGTCCTTCGGTTCGGAGGGTCCAATGTTCAGTTCACGACCGAGCTGGATATCTTAACCGTGACTGTTTGATGCCTTTAGTTTGGAATCAGTATGTTAGTATTTACTTTAATACGCATGTCCACGTCCAACATATATTACAATAACTTTTATTACAATGTAAGAATTATTCCTTTTAATAATTATGTGTGAACGGAGGCTTTACTTTTAGTAGATTATCCAATATATGGACACAGTGATAGGTTCTAAGATTTACGAAACGACACGATCTGCTGGAAAATTTAACAAAGATCTTGACACAGTTCCTTAGATGAAGACAAACACTGTTCCATTAATACTAACATTTATTAGAATAAGACCAAGAATTCGTAATAATTACTAGAATTACCGGGGGCAGATGTTCGATCCTTGGCTCACTCCGGTGGTATATGAATGTAGTTAAATACAGTATGTCAGTCTCCTGTCGGTAGATTTACTGGCACGTAAAATAACTCCTTTGGGACAAAATTCCGGCATCTTGGCGTCTCCGAAAACCTTTAAACGTAGTTAGTAGGACGTTAATAATAATAATAATAATAATAATAATAATAATAATAATAATAATAATAATAATAATTTTTTTAAACTATCAGTACATCGGTCTGTTGTCAAAAACGAGAAGATAAAGTCTAATTTGAGAGTAAACTCGGTGGATGTGTACATATAAGCCAGCTTCAGTGGTGAGTGTGAGCGAACGGGGGTATATGTATGAACTAGGGAATAATAGAGGGTAAGAGGAGTAGAAGGGAAAACCAACCTGCCGATAGTTAGAATCAGTTTTTAATGGTTTAGTGTTAGGATGTATGGAACTGAACGAAACCATGGGGCTAGTTTCAGATAGAAGATTATGGAGGCGAATATTTAATTCACGAGCGATTGCAAGACTGAATGCTGAAAGGCACGCCAGTCTATTATGAAGATGTGTGTACTCTACTCAGATTTCTAAAAACTTTATCCTACTTCTTGGCTGAATAGGTTCAATTCCTGGCCTGACAAAGGCCTTTAGTCGCTTCAAGTTAATTTCTTTCAGTTGGAGGTTGGATGTTCATGTTTTTCTTCATACATCCTTCTTAATACAGGATGTCCCAGGAGGAATGGTCGATATTTAGCGATATGACAGAAACCATCATTTGAAGCAAAAAACTTCATATGGACATATACCCTACTCCGAGATAGAACACATTTAATGTATATCTATTTTTGGGCTACCGAGCTTGATAGCTGCAGTCGCTTAAGTGCGGTCAGTATCCAGTATTCGAGAGATAGTGGGTTCGAACCTCACTGTCGGCAACCCTGAAGAGGGTTTTGCGTGATTTTCCATTTTCACACCAGGAAAATGCTGGGGCTGTACCTTAATTAAGGCACGGTTGCTTCCTTTTCACTCCTGACTCTTTCCCGTTCCATCGTCGCCATAAGACTTATCTGTGTCGGTGCGACGTAAAGCAACTTCTAATAAAAAATATGTATATATTTTTGGGCTAGTGGCGCGCACTTATGTGTCTTACCCTCTCAGCCTCTTTGACGTTTTATTTTAGGCAAACCTACCTCGTTGCTTTCTACCTCTTTGCTCCGGATGTCATTCTGCCATTAAACTAGCCCGTTGAACGCACAGTTGTCCATGGTGTGTTGTGAGTAAAGTAGTGCTAGATACTGAGAGTGAATCGGAGAGAAGCATCGGGTTGTACGCGCGCTGGCTATAAAGCTACAAATCTACAGTAAGGAAGAATATGCAGATATGGTGTATATTTACTACTTCTGCGATGGAAGTGTTCCTGCTGCTGTCGAGGAATACCGCCGGCGATTTCCAACACGTTTCATTTCTGATCGTAGAGTGTTTGCCAGAGTTTTCAGCACATTGCGTGAACCAGGTATTCTTCCAAATTTCCATTTGCCTTCTGAACGTGTAGTTCAACAACCTGTGCAGGAATAGCAAGACATTGTTGAAGTGGTGCAGTGTGGTCCCACTACCAGCACACGGCGACTTTCTGCACGTATAATTGTCCCGTGAACACGTGCATGGCGAGCATTACATGTAGAAAAGTTGTACCCATTTCAAAACGTCAAAGAAGTTGGTTGGGTAAGACATATTAGTCCCAAAACAAATGTACAGTACATTAAATGTGTTCTATATCAGAAATGAAAGTTTTTGCTTCAAATGACCGTTCCTGTCGTATCCATGAATATTGATCATTCCCTTGGGACACTTTGTATTGAATCCATGACCACGGGGTCCGACTCGTTGGCTGAATGGTCAGGGTACTGGCCTTCGGTTCAGAGGGTCCCATATTCGATTCCCGTCCGGGTCGGGGATTTTAACTTTCATTGGTTTATTCCAATGGCCCTGGGGCTGGGTGTTTGTACTGTCCCCAACATCCCTGCAACTCACACACCACACACAACACTATCCTCCACCACAATAACACGCAGTTACCTACGCATGGCAAATGCCACCAACCCTCATGACAGGGTCTGCCTTACAAGGGCTGCACTCGGCTAGAAATAGTCACACGAAATTATTATTATTATTATTATTTATGACCAAGGGTTCAGTATACACACGCTCTATATTTCCAACCATTGCAGACATACGTAATAGTAGAGCAAACACACTGCCATGCCTCCTGCATAGGGAGAGGGATTTTGTTTGTTGCATATAAATAACCTGTATAATACCGGTAGGGCGCGTCTTCTAATCACGAACAGATTGACAGAGTCTTCTAATTAGCTACTCCACAAACTTTAGTCTGAGGGAGCACCGTTGCAAGCAATTTGAGGTTGGAGTTGATTATTATCGTTAATGATCGTTGTATATAATCCAAGGCATATTTTCAAGGTGACTCAAGTGCCACTGCAAATTACAGCCAAGGATTTTTGTTGAGTGGGATCTTCCTACTCCTTCACGTTCTCCAAAACCTCTCCCTGTGAAAGTCAATGTCTTTGTAACTCCCACCCTCAATTGGTATGGTTTTTAGGAGTTGCAAGAGTGTAAGAATTTTATCCTGCAAGAGTTCTTTAACTTGCTGGAACGCAACAATACTACGGAATGTTCACATTTTGAAACCTCAAAATACCAATGACATTAGCCGTGATCGAGACAAATCTGTGGCTTGGTTCTGAAAGGGCCAATGTCAAAAAATCTGTTTTTGAGCTATGAGCATTTGAAGTTTTGCTTATAGTTTTCCAATTAATTTTTTTCAACAACTAACTTTAAACAACTTTATACTTTCTTTGTGGAAGTCACCTTATTAAACGCTATTTTCTTTCTATCGTATTTTTTAAAAATTGCCAGGTCTCTAATCTTCATTGATAATCTAACATTATTGGCAAGGGCTTGTTTAATTAAACGTTAACTGTTCGTTTAGTACTTAACACAGACATTGGCCCTTTTAACATGTTGCAAGCCTCGATAAAACGCGATTGAATAAGTTAATATCTCAATTTTAATAAAAAATGACATTGGCCCTTTTAGCACCAAGCCACAGAAATACCTCAGGAACAGAAGGTCAACAGCCAACCGACTACGTCCATATGGGACATCATTGGTCGTAGGTGCCTTAATACTGCAGAATGAGAGATGAGTAGAGAAAATCAAGATAAAATATGAAAGAAAAATATGAAAGAAAAATTAATTTGTCTTGCCATGTAGATGGTCGCCACATACTTTAAGGAGGGATGTAATCGGAAATTCAAGCTTTTATTTAAAAATCATTTCAACCATTTCAAACATTGAATTAAAGTCATAAAATCTTGTGTTTGTATAGAAAAAATAACTCAAATAAATGAAACAAAGGTTATGAGAGACCTATATATAAGGTATGTACATACATATCATAAACTATGTAATAGTTATGCCCTTTTTGCATGAAAGCCATAACAGGAATTCTAATGATGAAATTCAGTTGAAATTTTTACTGCATGAAGTTATCACCACGATATGGATGCAGTACTATAATAAATTACATATGCATATTAGTTTTTTTACTTAATTTTTTTAACTTATCCTTGCAAAAGTAAGACATTTTTCATCACATAACCCCTATGAATAAAAACAAATGAAAGTCAGGCTGAGTGGCTCAGACTGTTGAGGCGCTGGCCTTCTGAACCGAACTTGGGAGGCTCGATCCTGGCTCAGTCTGGTCGCATTTGGTGGTGCTCAAATACGTCAGACTCGTGTCAGTATATTTAGTGGCACGCATAAGTACTCCTGTGGGTCTAAACTGCGGCACCTCCGCGTCTCCAAAAACTGTAAAAGTAGTTTAGGACGTAAAGCAATTATTATTATTATTATTATTATTATTATTATTATTATTATTATTATTATTATTATTATTATTTTGCTAGGGGCTTTACGTCGCACCGACACAGATAGGTCTTATGGCGACGATGGGATAGGAAAGGCCTAGGAGTTGGAAGGAAGCGGCCGTGGCCTTAATTAAGGTACAGCCCCAGCATTTGCCTGGTGTGAAAATGGGAAACCACGGAAAACCATCTTCAGGGCTGCCGATAGTGGGATTCGAACCTACTATCTCCCGGATGCAAGCTCACAGCCGCGCGCCTCTACGCGCACGGCCAACTCGCCCGGTATTATTATTATTATTATTATTATTCAAATTTAAATAAGTAATTATTACAATTATAGTTCCGTATGTCCCACAATGAGTAGCGAGGAGTTCCTCAAAATAATATAGCTCTGGGATATACAGCTTTTGAGAAAACGTTTCAGATTTCGCAAAAAATGCAAATTAGAGAAAAATGCTTGGCTGAACGGTCAGTGTACTGGCCGTCGATTCAGAGGGTCCCGCGTTCGATTCCCGGCCGGGTTGGGGATTTTACCCTTAATTGGTTAATTCCAATGGCACGGGGGCTGGGTGTATGTGTTATCTTCATCATCATTTCATTCTCATCACGACGTGCAGGTCGCCTACGGGAGTTAAATAGAAAGACCTGCACCTGGCGAGCTGAACCCGTCCTGGGAAATCGCGGAACTAAAAGCCATTCATTCATTTCAGAGAAAAATGCATTTAAAATTTTGAATACCATGTTCAAATAGAATAAATTCTTAGCCATTTGTCCAAAAATAGAGATCCCAGAGTATTGTTTGTTTCAGGAGTTGTGCATTACACATTGTGGAATACATGGAACTATTATTGAAATGATTACTTATTTAATTTTGTATTTATAGAGTATTATGTAATGAAAAACATCTTATTCTTGCAGTGTTAAGTTCAAAATGTTTTAAGTAAAAACTAATGTATGCCTGTTATAACTACAAAATTTGTACAGATTGTAAATTACACTATATAGATTACGAAAGACATGTTTCCAAAACACCGATTTTTGACGTATAATTCATTAAATTCCCTCAGTGTTTGAACTCCTGAACGTGAAATTAGTTTCCAATAATCATAACACTAGATCTTTGGCAACGATGGAGATATGGCATGACAACCGTAGCTCTATTGGTAGAGTATCGGATGCAAAATCTGAAAGCTATAAGTTTGCGTCGCACTTGGCCATTTTTGTTCTGTACTTAACATCTTTGTGGCTTATGCTACATGTTCTTGGAACAAATTAATAGCTAGAATATTATTTGAAGTAAATAAAAACAAACAAAACTAACCCCGTGGTGCTATGGGTCTGATGAACTTTGATCTAGAAATCGACCGTTGCTCACTCCCAAACCTGCATTTTACGTGATGATATAAGGTCAGTGCATTGAATACTTTCGGCCGTTATTATAGGCTACCTTGACCAGGACAGCCACCTTTTCGTCGGAAAATTCCTCAATTTTTCTCACGGTGATTGAGTGGACCTGGAACCAGCCCTAAGGTCCTTAGTCGGGAATCAAATCCGAGGTGTCCCAGTAAGAGGCACGTCTAGACCGTAGGGACGGATGAAATGTATTATACAGCTGTTAAATAGAAATACATTGGTCCTAAATGACAAGTCGTGAACTTAAAGCTCTAAGAAATATTTCTTGACGAAAGAAGTCAATAGATCGCGGGTAATACGAAGTGAAAGGAAGATGTCACAGAGAAGAACGTGGAATTTACATTAGGAAGGGAACCAGTGAATAGCAGGAAAGGAGGAGGGGGTGGAAGGAAGTGCAAAAACTGAGGTACATTAGCAGTAATGGTGTAGACCGCTAATGACAAAACTAAACAGAGAACGCAAACTAAGTGAAGACTGTGTTAACGGTCTAGGGGAATGGAAGAGATAATGCTACTGAATACATACATAACGTTGTCAGAAACCGCAGATGACGTGAAGAATAAGTGCGCATAGCTACCTGGAGTAATATTACAGATCAGCATTTTCAGGAGAAACACTTGAAAGATAACCGATAAATTTTCAGTTACATGTAAGGGTTTCCCATCATGAAGATAAAGAAAATATAAACTTAAAATATCGAACGAGTCCGTGTCAGTTTCATGGCCTAAAATTTAGAAGTGGAATAGGGGGAGTGTTGCCCATATTTTACCATATTTGATTTTTTCTTTACCCATGCCTTCATATTGAACCCATAATTCTACGATGAGAAAAATATCTTTTATTTTCTCTATATTTATTTCAAATCAACAAGCTACTTTTATTTTTGAGGGCAGCCATGTTGCGCTCCTAAGAGCCTCGATGTCGCGTGGAAAGGATCTCACCCGCGGCAAGCTCGTGAAATACCGTGACACCTCGGCGGACTTAGAGTGCCCGATGATTCTTTAAATTCACGGAATTCTGCGTGACAAGGGATTTTGGCAATACAGTAAATAAAGAAATAAATAATCTAAATTATTCTTAAACCCTACGTGAAGGCAGAGCCCCCAGGGTAAAACATAAATGCAGTTAAGCCTAAGTACAAATCCGCGTCAGATCAGTGGACTAGCTCCACGTGCCAAGGTCAATGGATGAAGAAAACGCGCGAAACGTCCGGGCAGAAATAATTTATTTCACCTGTTGTGAGTGTGGTAAAATTATGAGATTAACATCTAAAATAATTACAAGCCTGTCCGGAATTCTGGGACAAGTCTCATAAAAATCGGTCTATTGGACGCAAAATTAGCAGATTACGCAATCAAGCTTAGTAGTGTGTGTAGCGTCCCTCCTAAGACTATAAGAGAACCCCCCCCCCTTGCATATTTTTCAGTGTCGATCTGGTTTTTGAAGCGGCGGTAGCTTACGCCCGTCGTCAGCAGAAAATTGTACCAGATTGATCTACAAACAACTTAGTACATGTTCGTGGCTGAGGTCCACCCAGTCGGTTTGAAAGGGAAGGTGACAGAAAATTTCTGAACTATTGCCGACAAACTGTGAAAGTATAGGCGTCTGTTAAAGTACACAGCAAATGTTACTGTATCATCTCATGTGCGTTTGACAGTGGTAAGAGAATTGGGAAGCTAGTCAGAGTAGTTCTGAGTATTTGTGAAACAGACTGTATTGTGACAGGCTGTAGAGTATTCCGCTACCAATCCGAAATTTGAGACGACTACTGTGTGAGGCATCGTAGATTTCTAGTAAGATCCCAAGTGAAAACGACTCTAGTAAAAGGTTAAAAATCATGGTAGTAAAAGTCAAGTGACTAGTTACGTAAAGCCCGTATGAATATTAAGATAATGCGACCTCAAGGATAAAAGAGCATTTGGAATACATGGTTGGTGCTGTATTGAATTTCGTTTCACTGGTTATGTCATTGATATAAATATTTGGAATTGACGGTAGGCGATTGGAGAGTTTCTAATGCGATAGTGATGATTATTATTTTGAATACATCCACTAAATGGTAGACGTGTGTTGGGAATTATCATCGCTTCCTTAAAAACTTCATTGCACAGGCTGAGATTGTGTTTGAGTTGGAGAATTGTTCGTCACGTATATTTATTTTCGAGTTCACGTATTGTAACGAGATGGAGACTTACTGCATTTTTCGACTTGCATTCGCTTAATAGTAAGAGACGTGGTTCCATGTGTATGGAAATGTCAGAGTTGGTTTGAAATTGTTAGTTCGCCTGATATGCTAAGGGATGCGTAGTACGACCCATTTTTACGCCCGACCATAGAATTAGGATGTCACGTGTTATCCTTGGAGTTACTGATGATGAGATGTCCTAGTTCACGCCCGACGATAGAATTTGGAAGTTATCGTGTACATAGAGATTAGTGTTAGGATGTACAGATTTTAAGTGAGCCCGACGATGGGTCTGGGATGTCAGCTGTACATACTCAAGTCTCAGATTAGATGTTTCTTTTGTTTTTGCGAAGTGACCTGGGCGAAGGTAGCATCTGCAGTAAAATATGAAATATGAAGAGGGTTAGATCGGTATAATGAGGCCAACTAGTGCGTAGCTCCAACAGCTGAAGGGTGTTTCTTAAGATAACGGGGCCGCTATCGGTGAATGAGGGTTGCCCAAATATTGGATATCGACCTGATGGAGATTAAATATTTTTACTGTAATTCTCCATGCGTGTTGAGTTTTAATGACTTCGATATGTTATTTTATTTTACGGACTTAATTGTTTTGTCGTTCTGACGTCCGTTTCGTTTTGATAGTGTGCATATTGACACTCAGTGTATTAGTGTGAGACTTGAGTTGCGAATGCGGTTTCGATTCGTCAGCCAGTAATATTATTTTATTTTCAATCTTTGTCGTACTTTCATTTTATTCGTAGTTGAATTCGATTAAGTAATCACTTTATAGGTAGTGTGTTGGGACAGGCAATAAGTAGATGGATCTGTAATGGTAGTCATTGTTTTTCAAAGGAAAGAATTCCTTAAAGTTGTAATATTTTTCAATGTGGACTGGTAATTTTATTAAGCGTAACAAAACCATTTCTAACCTGAAAATCGGTTTGATAATAATATTTTTCAAGTGATTTACCACTTTTTAATTAACTTCAGTGTTTGGCATTTCTTCTAAATGCATGATGAATAAGTGTTTCCTGCATTTCGCAGTTTTGTTCCTTTAGAACGACGTAACGTAAGATCCTCGCGGATCATGTTGTTGTTGGTTCCTTCCGAACAGCTGTTTGGGTGATGCACATTTAGCATCGGGGTTACCTTATCACTTAAGGGTGTCATTAATGACAAATACATGGTGGAATTTTATTTCAATTGTGAATGATGCTGTTAACTTGTAGTGAACACCATGCTTTCCCATAATATTTCGCAACCTATCCAAAGCAACTGATAGTCAATTTGGTTCGATTAAGGGTCCATTCGGCGGGTGTTCCGTATCCGAAAAGGGTATTCGACTGGTGGATAACCTTAATTGAGAGGAAATCAGGCGTTCTACTTGTTGAAAGTCAGATTTTCCACGGATCATGTGGATTAATTCTCAGTTCTCGTTTGGAGTAATAGGTGCCCGGTTTTCAGGTCTTTCCTTTTTCAGTTTTTCAGTTTCGCTGTCCACTAATGTACTAATTTCTCGGAAGCAACTCTTCGACATTGTGAGAGATAAATCAACGCTATGCAATGTGACTGCGTTTGAAACATTCAATAATAAATAATTTTAATTTTTTTATTTCAAGGATTTATATTAAAATAACAATGTTGTCGTGTCATTTCGATTTTAATAAAAGTTAGTAAGCACATATTTGCTCCTCATTTCAAGTAGTTAGGCTCTCTTCTGAACCCCATCGTTTGGTTAAGATCGTGACCGAATTTATTCCCGCAACGACCCATGATTTAAGAGTTCTATATTGTTCTACTGTAGCAGCCGTGGCCGACCAACGATGGAATGGTAAGTTCAAGGGTTCAATATATAATTCAATGAGTACGAACATTTTTGTGGTATATTCTTCACCTGAAACAATATCCTTAGATAATATTATCTATTTAAAATATATTACGTCCCATACGTATAATATAGAAGAATATAAATTATACGTAGAAGGAAGCGTGTTGTCTGATTTGCACTCACGGTTGTCTAAACTGGACCTGAGTAGTAATACATCAAGGAAAACGAAAAGGAAAACGTAAATAAGAGAATTGCTTTAATGGAGAAATGATTTTAATTCGTCATTGATGGAAAGAAAATAGGTATTGCAAAAGTAACTTTTTTTGTAAAGTAAAAATGATCTAACCTCCTTTATCTCTTTCTCTAACGACCACTGACATTTGTCAACAAATTCAAGTATGTTCAATTAACGCTAAGAACTACAGGAAATTCATTCAGTTACCACGTACTAGAGAGAACAACAGCAGCCATGAAATCAATATACAGTATAATAATCTATCTGAACTATCACTAAGTACAGCAATGCTGCTATTTGAAACTTCAATACCAACAATCGCAACGTACAGGCATAGCACTAGGCGGGAAATTCTATCGCTTAGTGACCTCGAAAGAACTGAGGAATTAAAAATTAAGCTTCCTGGAACACACACTAAGATCCGGGATAACAGCATCTTTAAGAATGGTTCATGAATTAGCCAAAGAAACCTTCTATATCGAAAGTCTCCGTTTATAGTTACTACTACCATCTACCGGACCAGACAATAAACTTCTAAAGAGAAGAATGTGTTTGTATTCTGGCTACAGTGGGTTCGAATCACACTGTCGGCAGCCCCGAAGATTGTTTTTCGAAACCTTACATTTTCACACCAGGCAAATGCCGGTTCTATATCTTAACTAAGGATATGGTTGCTTCCTTCCCACCCCTAGCCCTTTCCCATTCCATCCTCGCCGTTAGATCTATTTGTGTTGCTGTGACGTAAAAAATCTCGAAGAGGAACAAAATGGCACAATTGCGATGGTGAAAAAAAATACTGTAGAAAATCAAGAGCAAAGGCGTGTCATCACGAAATATGCTATACACGGTCTCCACCATGGAATACCTAAAACCAGCGCATACCAACAAAGCTGTGTGTGTAATCTGTGTGATAAGAAGTGCAAACCTGTCCGAATATAGCAATAACTAAGAGATAATATCAGGTAATTTGCATGCCTATTCGGACATATATTATTATTCTCTGTTTCTCTGACGATGTCAGATTCTTAGAGCTTGTTCTGAACTTCGGATTTAAATGAAGATAGTTAAAAACTAGGCTTAAATAAACTTTGGAATTAGGATTGAATTGTCCATTTATAGTCCGCAAAAAATATTTTAGCATAAATATGTGTTAAGTTTAGATCCTCCGTGGCTTAAGCGGCAGCGCGCCGGCTTCTCACCACTGGGTTCCGTGGTTCAAATCCCTGTCAATCCATGTTAGATTTGTGCTGGACAAAGCGGAGGGGGGACAGGTTTTTCTACGAGTATTCCGGTTTTCCCTGTCATTTTCCATTCCAGCAACACACTCCAATATCACTTCATCTGTCATTCGTTAATCATTGCCCCAGAGGTGTGCGCCAGGCTTCGGTAGCCAGCACAATTCCTATCCTCGCTTTTAGATAGGGGCTTCATTGATTCCATTCCTAACCCGGTCGAATGCGTGAAAACAGGCTGTGGATTTTCATGTTCATATATTAAGTGTGGGGGGAGGGAGTCATCTGAAAATTTGCGCCACCAAATTATCGATAGAAAATGTGTGGCGCAATATTACCAAGCAACGGTGAAGGATGTGATGTGAATTATTAATGGATGACCATGACTGAGAGATATATAGAAGGCTCTTTGAACAAGGAGGCATACTCTCATCATACTCAAGAGAACTAATTATTTCTTCCGTGCTAGTTTCTTAGGCTCTGAGTCAGTTTCCACCTTTATCGATGTACTGAATCCTACACTTGTCGACTCAAAATTTTATAACGTCTCTCGAAAAACGATTCATTAGGTGGAAATATTTTTTGCGTTTGGCTTCATAATGACATATCGTATGTGAATCCACGATCTACAGATCATGCACTGGATCGTATCTTTTTCCTTGACCTTCCCATACAAAATACTGAGCCTGTATATAATATCTTCATCGCGATTTTCTATCTTCGGAAAATAATTTTTAAATGTTTTTCTTTCAAGTTGACCTTGGCATTGTTCTAATTCCAGTTTCTGCGGACAGCTTGTGATAAAAATCGCACTCTGAGCTTTTCCTCTTCTTTCTTCTCGAATAACCGCTAGGCGTGCCTTGGTTACTTTTGGAAGTGCTAACAACTCATTTACAGCCTTCTTAAATTTCTAACATCATCACCGGACGTGCCTTCCAAAGGGAAATCTTCCGTATCTTTGTTAGCAGTAGGACCTTTCGTCAAATTTTCTCAATTGACAACATATTAAATGGTGAAAAATAGTGTTCTGATAACACGTGTCTATTTGCAGACCGCGTGGAAGACACTCTCTGCTATCACAACCGATACTGCTCGTCCATAGCCTTCATTTAAAAGCCTAGATATCTGAAAGTGTGAAATGATTTTCCAGCATTCTAAACACAAAATTTGACTCCATCTGCAAAGAGTCTTCGTTCCATTTCCCTTATGCGTCCCTTTTTGCCATCTTGGAAACCTAAACGAAACATATTCACCGAAGAAGCAGAAAACTATAAAATCTGTCTCCTAAAAAGGATCAGTCCAATTTCGGAAATACGCACTTTTCGAACTTCGGCAACTCATCCTCGTAAATGAAAAGATGACTTTACATGAACACACGAAATGAAGAACCAGTTTTAGAATTTTCAGACAATAGGTAACGGAAGACCTTGTTAAAACTGTTCTGAAAAATGTTGTTACTACGCGTTCTTATGTGCAACAGCTTATTAAGTTCCATCGCATAATACATATAATACAAACTATTAAAATACTGTAACGATAATCGTGCTTGATATAATGGCAGAATGCGTGGAAGACACTCTCTGCTATCACAACTGATACTGCTCATCAATGACCTTCGTTTAATTGCCCAGATATTTTGAAAGCGTGAAATGGTTTTCCAGCAATTTTGACGTAACATTTGACTTCTTGTTGATTGGATACCACTGCCATCTGCAAAGAGTCTTCGTTCCATTTCCCCTACGCGTCACTTTTTACCACTTATGCAGCGCTGCTTCCTATCAGTACGACCGACTACACTGTTCGAAATATTTTTACATAGAGACGAATAAAAGTAGTCCAATTCAAGCAACCTTCACCTATGAACCGAATGATAGATATCCTTGGAATACAGTATCTAGTCAGAATGCTATTGTTACGTGTTGGCGGGGTAGATAAATGGACACAGAAACTGGTAGCCTTAAACATCCAAGGTGTATTATCTAATTACTTAATATACACACTAAAAAGAAAAGGCATACCAGGATCGCTACTTACACGACACATTACAGATCACACAATTACACAGTTCGTACTCTCTCTCAATTCTCCCAGTTCATTCACACTTTTCACATTCGGCCTTCGTCCGCTAGCACTTAAAGTCTCACTCAGTAACACAGTTTCCCTCATTGCCACTGTCACAGTCCTCAGTTCACAGCCTGTGAACGTCATTGTGGCAGTTCAGAATGACATATGCTTCCCATTAACTCCAGTACTCCAGTAGAACTTCTTTGCCCTTTCCCCTACCGGTATTCAGTGTTCTCTTCCACAAAGATACGCTACACACATTCGCTACACAGCGGATGGCCAAAGAGACCCGCACACGAAACTAATATCACTTCCTGGACAGGGCACTCTGCAGACCGTCAGCTCATTCTCAGACTGTCGGCATTCAACTCACCAACTGCGCTCGACTAACTCCCACTGAACCCACAACACCGAGACTCACCAACTCCTGCTGGCGAGTCTCGCGCGTCTTATATCCCTGGGCGGCCCTTCGAGATACATCGGACACTAGAAGCTCGTGGAAACCTCTGGATATGGAAGGCTCCCGGTTCGCACTCCTCCAGCGACGTAGCGGCCAATCACTGTAACTGCAGCAGGGTCTGATTAATGCGCGGCGGCTTTCTCTCGTCAGATTGGCTGTACGGCAAGTAGCGAGGCTCCAGCCGGGTTACGTCACTCGTGGTGGGGCCATAATGGATCGCTCTGCCTCCAGCCTTGATCCATAAAATGGTAAATATACCACAATATCTTACACCATTGAGGTGGTAGTTGTGCTCGGCTGGGGCTCCAGTAGCGCGGAACTCGCATCACGATGTACGATCGCGTATGCTTCCGATAAGCCTTTTGACGCTCGGCATTTTTGATTTTGGACTTTTGATTATATGACAAAAGCCATTCGACAAAGGGTGCAATATGCTGTGACAGTTTGCGAAAGAAATACATTTTTTGTATAAATATGTCTCCGTGGCTGGGACCCATTTGAAAAATTACTGTCACAAAATATGTAACCTAACAACCATGCAGGCTGCGATGCAAAGTATCGATGGATGACCAGACTGAATTACCTAGCAACCGTGCAGGGTATGTCTTATGGCTGGCTATCATTTCAAATTATTGATACAAAGTGTGTGACGCGATGTTACCTAGCAGCCATTGACCATGGCCATGGCCGGGAGAGATATAATCCTTATTTATGATCATTTGACTTTCCCAGAGAAATGTAAGAACTTTTCTACTTTTTCGCACAACGGTTTTCTCACTTGTTCACTATTTTATCTCTATTTCTCTGTGTTCCAGCGGTACTCACTGAGACGAATTAAACGACACATTACACAACGTGCTACCACGCCGAAGTCTAGAGCTACTGTATATCAATCATAATTATCGATATTGTCAATAAGACATAGAGCCATATTATTCTTCGTGTACGACTCAAAGTGAGCTTGCCACAATGTCACATTATAAATAACATTTATTAGCAGATAGCTTTAAAGATACAACGTACAAACGCGTAGATACGCAGGATGCTTCAAAAGTGCATGGTATAATTTGATGATTAGATTCCTCACATTTAGGGAAGGAAAATGTATATGTACGTGGGTGCAGAAATACATACTGTCTTGGCCTCTACGATCAGCTGATTTACACCCGTAGGAATTTTTGCGAGCGGTTACGCAAATTGTAAGGAACTAATGTGGAGGATGAAACTCCTCTTCATCATATAATTGTATGGTGCTTTCAAGCAGCAGTTACATACAAAACCGGGCACATTTGAGCATGTTCGTGAGACGGTGAGAACAAGCCTGCAGTATGTAAGGTAATGACATCAATACATCAGTTCATGGAAGCTAGCCTGCAACACCTGAGGTTCTAGCCCATGACAAAGCCTGATATCTCTGAAAGTACGCATTTCCGGGCTCATGTGTATATAACGTTTCCTTCTCTATATATGAAGATTCCAAGCCTGAAGTTCTGTCTTGTGTACACCGCAAAACAACAACAACGTAGCTCATAGTAATTGTTCAAAGTGATGACCGCCAGTCTCAATGCATATATTGCAACGGCGCAAGCAGCTCTGCCGCACTCTCGCAAAGTTCCCGGGTGTCTGTTGTACACTGGAAAGACAGCGGGTGATAAACAGTGCACACCGCTAACCACCACACAGGCGTACTGTACACAACTTAGCTCATAGCACGTGTGTCATGTGATGACCGCATGTATTGCACCAGCGCATTAACCTGTGCCGTTCGCACACCACTATCCCTTGTGTCAGTTGTCCATTGCATCAGACAGCATGTGATGTGTCCACAGTGAGGTGTCCTGTGTACAATTCATGACGCGTAGTCAAAGATGGAACGTTACTCGTCGCGAGAGTTGGCAGACATGCATTTATTGCACGGTGTGGCAGGATGTAGTGCGCATAAAGCAGCAAGAATGTACAGAGAACGCTTTTCTAAAAGTCGGCATCCTAGTTGGAAGAAATGTATCTCCGTGGAGACCAGCTTACGAGAGACGGGGTCGTTCATGCCACAGAGAGCCGGCTAACGTTCCTGCCAAAGACATGCCCGAACACCAGACTTTGAGGAGATGGTGCTGGATCGTGTGGCCGACTACCCAGCAATAAGCACCCGTCAACTTGCCCGTGAAACGCACGCTTCGAAGCATACAGTGTGGAGAGTACTGGTGGAACAGGCATTACACCTCTATCATAAAGAATGCGTGCAAGCACTGGGACCAACGGATTTTGAGCCCTACGTTCACTTCTGTCAATGGATTATCCACCGCACTGCTGTAGTGTCGAACTTTGTACAGTTTGTGTCGTTCACGGATGAGGCTTTATTCATCCATGATGGTGTTTTCAACAGCCGTAAAATCCATGTCTGGAGTGAGGAAAATGCCCACGGCACCCACATACTTGACCACCATCAACGATTCTCTGTCAAGGCATGGGCGGGCATTGTCCAGGATCACCTAATAGGACCTTATTTTCTGCCTCCCCGTTTGAATGGTCCACGTTACCCGATGTTCGTGCGAGATGTGATGCCACAGTTCCTGGAGTCTGCACTCTTTGTTATCCGCGGAATGATGTGGTTTCAACACGACGGTGCACCAGCCCACTTCGATGTAAGTGTCCGCGAGCACCTGAACAACACGCACGCTCGTCATTGGATTGGAAGGGGAGGTACTGTCCCATGGCCAGCGCTATGGCCTGATCTCACACCTCTGGATTTTTTCCTCTGGAGTTACGTCAACTCGTTGTTATATGACACACCCGTACAAACGGACGAAGACCTGCTTGCTAGAGTCGAAGCTGTCTGTCTCCTGGTACATCAGACACAAGAGATATTTAAGAGAGTGCGGCAAAACTTCATGCACCATTGCCATGCATGCATTGAGGCTGGCGGTCGTCACTTTGAACAATTACTATGTGCTACGTTGTTGTTTTGCGGTGTACGCTGTGTATGTGCATAACACAATAAATATGCATTTCCAACCATTAGTTCTCTATCTCAATATAATCGGTTGTGAACCCACTCTTACCTGTTTCAAATTCACCCAAAAGGTTTGAGATGCTCTATATAGAAGAGCTGCGATTTAAAATACCTTTGCACCGGGCGAGTTGGCCGTGCGCGTAGAGGCGCGCGGCTGTGAGCTTGCATCCGGGAGATAGTAGGTTCGAATCCCACTATCGGCAGCCCTGAAAATGGTTTTCCGTGGTTTCCCATTTTCACACCAGGCAAATGCTGGGGCTGTACCTTAATTAAGGCCACGGCCGCTTCCTTCCAACTCCTAAGCCTTTCCTATCCCATCGTCGCCATAAGACCTATCTGTGTCGATGCGACGTAAAGCCCCTAGCAAAAAAAAAAAAAAAATACCTTTGCCTTCTACGACACAATACCAAGCTTTACATCAATAATTGCAGGATAAAAGAGCGAATATATGGATAGACGTTTACCAAACTGATGACATGATGACGTCAGAATGGATGAATTCTGACTACGAACTGCGGGATACCATAACCGGCTTCTTATTAACTAAATGTTCATAAAACCATTGAAACTGACAGGAAAAACAATATAACTAAGACAGGCATATCAGGACGAGTTATCCGACCTGTTTATAACGAAAGCTGTGGAGTAGCACGAGTCCTCTAGTTAATATTTAATTACTTTAAGGCAGTTCAGCATGGAGCCAGGCATCAGATTAAAACATATTTAGAGGTTAAATTGCCAAAATACTAGCACTAATTTTTAATGAGAGATGTATTCAAGGTGTTCACCAGATCTGCATTAATGGCACTTCATTATTATGCTTGGTAAATATAGGAATATCATGACTTCGATCCATATAGGGTTTCAATCTCAACCTCAGCGTTTAAAGTGGCTGCCATAACAATCTGCTAACTACCAAATACATTTTCAGAATCATTAATACTTACATATTAAAATCACGAATAATAATAATAAAATAATAAAATTGTTTATAATAATAATAATAATGGAAACTTAAAAACATTTAAATATGTAGATACTCACCAAACCAACTCCTGAGTGAGAAATTCCACAAATGGAGATTCCGTAGGAAATATTGTACATCCATACGAATATTCAAGCTAGGGAGAAGTACTAAACTCATCATCCAAAAGAAAGCAGAAGGAAACAAATAAGATTAGTAGACTGTACAAATATTAATAAGAAATTACTTCACACCTCACCTCGAAAAGATAATTGTATTATTGTGATGAGACAAGAGGTAATCATGCCTACCTGCGAACACTAAAACGGTAGGAATAATTAAATAAATAGATAATCAATACAGCGTGGAAGAAGCTGAAGACAATACCATCTGCCCATAATATTCCTCAAAGAACTTTGATCTTTACATAGTTATCATCTCGTTGACTAAACCATACAATTACAAGGCCTGAATAATTTAGATAAATTTAATACAGTAAAAGGGTGTTTGAATACAATTTAAATGTCAGCACAACGATATTAATACCTTTAAATAATGTGAAAACCGAGCTCGATAGCTGTACCTTAATTAAGGCCACGGCTGCTTCCTTCCCACTCCTGGCCATTTCCTGTCCCATCGTCTCCATAAGACCTATCTGTCTCGGTGCGACGTAAAGCAACTAGCAATAATAATAATAATAATAATAATAATAATAATAATAATAATAATAATAATAATGTTCAAATGTTGTTTACGGACACAAGTAGTAACTTAATTTTATAATCAGAGTTATCACTTATACATATAATAATTAATATGTAAAGTAAGGCAATCATCGGCCTCCGGATCCCAAGATAGCGGGTTCAAACCCGGCAGAGGTAGTCGGATTTTTGAAGGGCGGAAAAAAGTCCATTCGACACTCCATGTCGTACGATGTCGGCATGTAAAAGAACTCTGGTGATACATTTGGTATTTACCCGACAAAATTAATTAAATCTCAGCCATAGACGCCCAAGAGAGATCCGGTTTACTCTAGGTCCGCTAGATGGCAGACAGAGTAAACCGGAATGTAGAAATTGACGAGAAGACAGCCAGATGGCGTCAAATCGAAATGTCTGCAAACGGTAGCTGAGGCCATACGATTATTATTATTATTATTATTTACAATATCATGACATTCGAAGGGCATGAGACTTAATGGAAGGTGTATAGAAACGCATTTTGCTTGATAACCGGTTTTCCTTATCGCGAGAAGATAGATGTCAAGGCAAATACTTCAATACACCAATACCGGACAGCTCGCGGTTTTCAGTGAAAAGTCGATAGTGCTGCTATCTGCATGACTTCGTGTGACCAACTCTTCAATAACATATTGCCATCTGTATGATTCTTAGCGCAGTGGCGTGTTGTTTATAATGTATAAGTATTTGTCACTAAATAATCCTAGACTGCAGTTTTATTCCAAGAAAAGTATTATGCGCTCAACAAGTTACCCAGCAAGATAATGGCATGGGAACTGATAAGGACCGCAAGTATTAAAAAAAAAAAGTAATGACCTCGCGAGGTTACATTCTGTGCCCCTTATATTAAGAAATCAATCAAATACTCTACTGAAATGTTAGTGGGACGTAAAACTAATAACATTAACAAATATGAAACTCTAGTACACTCAAACTTGAGGGTCCAGTACTATAAATTTGATAACTGAAATCTTGTGGGCTGTAGCGTAATGGTTATCGCGGTAGTCTTGAAATTGAAAGTCATGACTTTCGAGTAAGGTCAGCTTTTTTTACTGGAAGAAAATAATAATAATAATAATAATAATAATAATAATAATAATAATAATAATAATAATAATAATAATTTTATTTACGTCCCACTAACTACTTTTACCGTTTCCGGCGACGCAGAGGTGCCGGAATTTAGTCCCGCAGGAATTCTTTTACGTGCCAGTAAATCTACCTACACGAGGCTGACGTATTTGAGCACTTTCAACTACCACCGGACTTAGCCAGGGTTGAACCTGCCAAATTCGTATAAGAAGGCCGTCGCCTTAACCGTCTGAGCCACTTAGCCCGGCGTGAGAAAATTATTTCAGTGTATTATTGGCATAGGCTTGAGCACCAGTCCAACTAATTCAGTACGTATGTATGATATTTCTTCATGCATAAATTTCTGAAAGAGTCTTCAGGAAATTCTGAATGCTTCTTCCTTGTCAGGAACATCGTAGTTCATTCGCGTAACCCCAATAATTATATATTTCTGTCTTCAGAGTCCGGCTCCATGGCTAAATGGTTAGCGTGTAGGCCTCCCAGGGGTCTCACGTTCGATTCCCGGCAGTATCCGGAATTTTAACCATAACTGGTTAATTTCGCTGGCACGGGGGCTGGTTGTCGTCGTCTTTCTCATCACGACGCGCAGGTTGCCTACGAAAGTCAAATCAAAAGACCTCCATCTGGCAAGCCGAACTTGTCCTCGGACACTCCCGGCAATAAAAGCCGTACGCCATTTCATTTCATTTCTGTCTTCAGAGGTAAAACAAAAAATTCGAAGTGCAGCAAATGCGAGAAAGCAGCGTGATGTGAGTTCCTTGGTAGAGTACGGGAAGATCGGCCGTACCGAAGGAGAATAAGAATAAGAAGTCAAAATAATGGGGCAAAACTCCTGTTCCTTAATTAGAGCTTCTCTTCCCAGAAATCCTAATAATTCATCTGCCCAATCTGGTGCTTTGGCTGAATAGTTAGCGCTTCGTGGTCCTTCTCTTTCGTTTGATGATACCTTCATTCTTCGAAGTGTCGGAGCTGTTCCATTTCCCTTCTGATTACTGTTAATAGAAGATGGTTGGCCATTTTTACTTCCTCTTAAAACAATAATCACCACCACGGAATGGTCAGCGTACGGCCTTCGGTTCAGAGGGTCCTGGTACAATTCCCGACTGAGTCGGAGATTTTAATCGCGTCTGCTAATTTTTGTAGATCGGAGGCTATGGGTTTGTGGTCGTATTCATACGCATCTTCAAATATATATACAACACATTACACGCAAAACAACCACAGAAACACGCAATAGTGTCATATCCCTTCACACATGATTGGTGTTAGGAAGGGCATCCGGCAGCAAAACTAGGCTAAATCCATACAAAGTCCTGCACCATGTAGGCTAATTGGGAAAAGGCTTGAAAGAAGAGAGTAGTTGTTAAATATTCCTCCCAGAGACTGGGTGAATTCACGAACAAATTCTGGTAATAATTTTTAAGACATAGCGAAAGGCACGGTTAGCATAATGCTCGTCTGGTGGTTTATGGAGGCATTTCAAATTTTAAAATTTCATCCTTAATTATTACGATTGTTCAATTAAAAAAAAAATTTCCGATGAGTGTAGATGCATTCCTCTCAACTGTAGCATAGACGAGTATGTAGTTCACACCAATATGCTAGATGTCACGACCGTCGCTGTTCGCACTCCATTCAATACTGTTGAGATAGAGCTGTCCGGTATTGGTGTACTAAAATATTTGGTCAAGGTCATACACGGATTTTACTCCTAGAAGCACAAATGAAGAGTAGAACTACTCTACAGTACTTGTTAATTCAGTTTCATACAGAGACCTAACTAAATCTGGAGGACGAAATAAATATAAAATACGGTGATTGAAAAATGACATTAGGAAAAATTTTCATAGTGATACAGAAAAAAAAAAAAAAAAAAAAAGAAATAGCGTATGGATTTTAGTGCCGAGAGTGTCCGAGGACATGTTCGGCTCGCCATGTGCAGATATTCTCATTTGACTCTCGTAGGCGACGTGCGCGTCGTGATGAGAATGAAATGACTATGAAGACGGCGCATATACCCAGTCCCCGTGCCAGCGAAATTAACCAATGATCGTTAAAATTCCTGACCATCTCGGGAATCGAACCCGGGACCTCTGTGACCGAAGGCCAGCACGCTAACCATTTAGCCATGGAGGACTGAATACAATTGGAAATGCGAGTAATTGGCTTGGCTAGGTGTAATAACGGTTCAAAAAAAACACGAAGTTTATATATTGAGGGGATTTTCCCTTAATTCAGCCGTTCTTGAGGATTACATTAAGTAAGTTATGTCTGGTGTTTGAACGCAGCTGTTATGATTATGATTATTATTATTATTATTATTATTATTATTATTATTATTATTATTATTATTATTATTATTATTATTATTATTATTATTATTGTTTTTAATATATATTGATGATACTGTAAATGTATTTGGTAGTTAGCAGATTGTTATGACAGTCACTTTAAACGCTGAGGTTGAGATTGAAACACTATGTGTATCGAAGCCATGGTATTCTTATACATACCAAGCAAGCTCAATAATGAAGTGCAATTAATGGAAATCTGGTTAAAATCTTGTATATATATCTCATTAAAAATTAATGCTAGTATTTTGATAAATTAACCTCTAAATATGATTTTTTTTTTTTTTGCTAGGGGCTTTACGTCGCACCGACACAGATAGGTCTTATGGCGACGATGGGATAGGAAAGGCCTAGGAGTTGGAAGGAAGCGGCCGTGGCCTTAATTAAGGAACAGCCCCAGCATTTGCCTGGTGTGAAAATGGGAAACCACGGAAACCATCTTCAGGGCTGCCGATAGTGGGATTCGAACCTACTATCTCCCGGATGCAAGCTCACAGCCGCGCGCCTCTACGCGCACGGCCAACTCGCCCGGTTAAATATGATTTAATCTGATGCCTGGCTCCATGCTGAATTGTCTTAAAGTAATTAAATATTAGCTAGAGGACTCGTGCTATTCCGCAGCATTATAAATAGGTCATATAACTCGTCTTGATATTCCTGTCTTAGTTATATTGTTTTTCCTGTCATTTTCAATGGTTTTATGAACATTTAATTAAAAAGAAATCGGTTATGGTATGCTGCAGTTCGTAGTCAGAATTCATCCATTCTGACGTCATCATATCATCGGTTTGGTAAAAGTCTATCTATATATTAGCCTTTTTTATCCTGCAGTTCTTGATATAAAGCTATTGTGTCGTAGAAGTCAGTAGTATTTTAAATCGCAGTTCTTCTGTACAGAGCGTCTTGGGATGAAATTGAATCAGGTGACCGGGCGAGTTGGCCGTGCGGTGAGCTCGCGTCCGAGAGATAGCGGGTTCGAATCCCACTGTCGGCAGTCCTTAAGATGCTTTTCCATGGTTTCCCACTTTCACACCAGGCAAATGCTTTTCCTGTCCCATCGTAGCCATAATACCTATCTGTGTCGGCGCGACGTTAAGTGAATAGTAAAAAAAGTGAAACGGGTGATCGTGGGTCCACAACCGATTATACTGAGATAGAGAACCAATGTTCGGAAATGCATATTTATTGTGTTACGGACATAAACAGCGCACACATTTTCGTCACAGGTAGTACTGTATCTCATATTTCTGGGAACATCCCCTTAGAATTTTTACATTCAACCAGCGTGAGTCACTGAGAATTAGTACCACGAGAGGGAAGGTTGCTGTTGTCTTTTGTGCTGAGAAATGTTTGTGTTATTTTAATAACACATATATACACTGAGAAGGCCAAGATTTTATAATTTAGTATACGGGTACATTCAATATTACCGTATTTTTAAACACAGTTTAATATTATTGTTGACTTCGGTTTGTATTTACTATCCTTAGCTTTTCAGACTGGAATTTTAGAGTTTTGTGGACAAATTTTAATCAGCATGGTGTTAATAAAATGTATTTCGGTTTCGCTTATTTAATACCATAATTTTCCAGTGTTTGACAGTTGCATAAATACTGTAATAGTGTTAATATGCTATGTTTTAAACATTATATCTATTTATAATAGCAACCAAACAGCAGAATTGAGTTTATTTACGATTTTAAAATAAGTACAAATACAATGAGAGGTGAAAGGTCATAACAGTATAAGGTACAAAAACATTAAAAGCTAGATGAGAACATAAGCGTTGGAACTTAATGCTGAAAGAGATACATTAGGAGCTAAAAGGAACAATAATCTAGAGAACACATACTACACATTAATAGCTCTAAAGGATCAAAACTCTACAGAAAAACTACAAGGTTAGGTATATTATGAGCTAGAGAAAACCTGACTATAGGGAGTCAACATGAAATATACATGAATTAAAGTAATCATTATTATAGAGATTTAAGATAACACGTGTATTTAGAGCTAAAATGGATCATTTTTCTAAGAAATTAACGTAATATCCCATGGCACTCAGCCATATGGGACTTTGCCCAGCAAGTGAAAAGAATTAAATTAATGAGCTAGAAAGATACCTGAGTCATAGGGGTTACGGTAACAACATAGCCAAGAGATGAAATGCATCATTAATCTAGCGAAAAAGCAAAAGAAAAAGGTTGGAATCGAACCACTGTATTTCCAGTATGCTGACAACTTGTGTTAGCGGCCCTTAACCAACATAGCCACAAAGAGTACGAATGACTACACGGGGGCTAAAGTATTACTACTTACGTATGACCGTTCCGCATCGAAAGATAATATCCGTGTCCAAGTCTTCAATAATGCTCTACAGCGTTCATTGATTTTTAACCATTACGGAGAACGTGGCATACATATTATTTGGATCCTACTTTCTCTATAAATTAGCAACAATTCAACGTACTCTTCATAGAAATACATTGTGAGGAAATGAATAAGTGCTGTTATGTGACCTGATGATTGTGGAATATTATTTGTGTGCGTTGGACTCGGAAGGTGGTGGATTCAAACCCCAGGCTGGCCGTCCTAAAATGGTTTTCCTCGGTTTCCTATTTTCACCACCAGGAAAATGCTGGGACGGTACCTTAATAAAAGATCAAGGCCGATTTTCTTCTTTATCCTTTCCCCACGCATCCTTAAGGGAAAGACGCCAAAGAAGAGCGCACCCCTTAAAATCAATAGCAAAATAGTACTGATTTTTACTGTATCTCCGCTAAAATGGAGCACCTCTGTCGTTCACAAAATTGGCCTAATGCTGGACTCGAACCTCTAGGCTAACGATAATCACACACACCTTGTGCTCCAGCCTTTAAGAGCTTCAACCACCAAGTCAACATACGTGATGCTTGTTAGGAGTTTAGTACTTAAGTGTGGCCGTTCCACCTGGAAAGTTAAAGTCCTTGTCAAAGTCCTCAGTGATGGTTTACAGTGTTCATTTAACTTCTTTACATTACAAAGGACGTGGCATAACCTATTAATTCGATCGTATTACGGGCATCTGTGTTATTTCAAAGTGCAATAAATCACATGTTTGCAGAATGTTCCTTAGTATTTGGCGCGAAATTGTGCATAGTACTTTTACCTTTGATAGGTCCATGGATCAATTTACAGTGATGACACACAGTGGGGGAGAGCCTTATCAACCACCAGGGGAAATGTCAATGTACTTGATGTTCATAAAACTAAATTATAAGGATCTGTAAATTATACGCGTTATTTGGGTTGTATATCTCAAAACAAATAATGGACTTGTGAACCACCCTTTATATATACACGCCTGACTTAATATAAAATTACGTTATCATTAAATGTGAAAAGAAGGGATATACAATATACAATAATATACAACATACGATTAAGAAGGAGAAAGCAATAACCTAACAACTTATTTTAAGATGACTTGATCTCGCCTCTCTGATATCTGAGATGAGATTTTACGCACAGTCACCTCGTCCTCCAACCAGCACTTGCCTAGTGATATATCTTTAACATTGTATTGCTGGTTTTCAGATTTATTATTTCCATCCCACTGCAGTGTACCTGAAAATTTAATGTCTTCCCACATTTCTTCTGAATCCCATATGAAACAATTCGAATTTTACCCTCTTTCCAAGGGCATTGATGCATGCATTCATCTTTCAATATATAAATACCAATTCAGTCATGCCAAATGGAACATCAATTTTAAGACCTCTTCTGTTATATAATTATCTAGCTTACACTTTATACATTTCACACCCATAGAATAAAGTGACACAACTTCACTGCAGCGAAGGTTACAATATTTTGAGTTAAGCTACTCCATTAACCTCATTCCATCATTCAAAGAAAATTGTTCATGAATGGTTTAAGAAACGAAGATTCAATTTTATTTCTTTTGAATAATAAATAAATTTGTCCAAAGCTATTTATATCTTCATCAATTTGATCCTATGATACAAAATCTCACAGAGGAACACTACGGCTGAGGTTACATTCCCTACAACGAGGATAGCAAAGGCTCCTTCCAGATGTGAAAGGGTGAAAATGACAACACCTTCCACTGATAGGGCATCGCTTCCCTTGATTATTTTCATCCTCTCCTTTGTGGTGATGTCGTCTTCCCATTTTAAAATCAAGCCGGCTTGTTGGATCCTCTGAGCTAATGAGTTGAACCGTTGTGTGAAAGGACTGCGCTTCCTGAAAAACATGGCGATATTATGAGCAAATTCCCCGTCTTTGATTGTTATATACAAGTCCCTGCCTGTTTTGACGTACAAATCAGCCAGGAGAAGAGGGGCGTTAGCTGCAGTGCTTAAAAATGCGAAGTTACTATCCTGATACACTCTTTCTCCACATATTTTCACCGTATTGCATTCTTCGTAGTTTCTGAATATTGTCCGTGAGACTTCGTCGTCACTCTGACGAAATAGGTAGCGAAGAAGTGGGAGAGAGCCGTATTGTAATTTTGAGTTTACCATTTCTTTAACTGTAGTTATTTGTCTTTCATATCCTGGGTTGCTGAGTACTCCTACAAGCATAGACTGGTACGCTGAGCTAACTACTAAACTATATAACATCCAAACTGTCAGCAAGAGCCTTAACTTTAGCTGGGACGTAAGGCATTCCATAGGTTTTCCAAGGAGTAGGGAACCTAAATTAAGAACCATGCTAATTACATCAGAACTCGCACATTTCCTCTCCAAACAGTAGCTAGCAACACACACTAAAGCCCATGAGAGAATGATAAGAAACCAGGTAATTTCGTTGAATATAATGAAAATGGATTTCCAGCCTGGAATTCTTTTCGCACGTGGAATAAACCATAGGATAGCATTCCTATAATATGGATAAGTCTCATCCAACAACAAGGATATCTGATTAGATGCCATAAAACCACCAAAGGCTACGTCTGCTTTCTTGTGGATCACATCGCCAATTACACCAATTACTGTACCATTGTCCAATTGCCAAATCCAAGGATTCCTCGCTGAATCTGTTGGTGCTGGCCTCAGATAACGAAGCCGATAACCAGACGCGTCAGCTATAGTCTGCAGCAGTTGAATTTCTAGTCCGTGTCTAAACTGTACTTCGAGGGAGTCGCTAGATGTTTCGTCGGGCGGTAAAATGAATGGTTTATAAACAAACGTTGATGCTGTGACATTACAGTTATGAAATCTGTGAGGTATTTTGGGTGGAAACAGATTAACATCCTTCTTGAGGTGTCCGCCTCGTTGTGCAGAACACACGTTCAAGGTAACAATATGTCGCATATTATTTCCACAATCACCAGTTAAACTAAACGGGAACCATGTGATAAGTTGCGTATGTTGATCACGGGTTCCTCCGATCATTACCAAAATGTTTCCTGCATTTTTCTTCCATAATTCTAGGATAATTAGACGAGCCACTTCTTGGTGAATCTTTTCTGACACTCGAGACACTACAACGACGATAAATTTAGCATCAATACTCCAGTCATATTTCTGTTCTAGACAGTTCAGGAGATGAGGAATCTCATCAGCCACACTGAAATTATGGACCAATAGAATGAAGGTTTGCACTTTCACTTTAGCAGTACTCCAACACTTTACTTCATTACGACAGTCTGACACAATCACAGAAAGCACATTCGTCTGTATTATATATGACACAAAATTAATTGCATCCTCATGATTATTGCTTTTGGAAATCACCAGCGGTATCTCTTTAGTCAGATATCGCTGAATGATGTCTTGAATGCAGGAAGTGATGAAAGAGTATTCATTATTACGCACGTATGTGTGGATCGAGTGCATTCTGATATAAGATGGGACTAATACTATTAGGAGAAGAGTAACTGTGGGATTCATATTCTGTATATATACTCAAAATGATGACCTCAACTTCCAATATTTTTATAGTATTTCATATTCACCTTTCGCATTCAGCATCTAATGAGCAAATTTCTCTGCCCTGCACCTGGAATAAAAAAGAATGCAAAATGCAACATTACCCTAAATTCTGGAAGACACAATGTTACTATAAATAAAATTTGATTCACAAGATACAGTAACCAATGTTGAAAACTATGTTTTCGGCTTTTATTAAATGGTGAACAGTACTGTAGATGTATATCCTGCGCAGTAAGGACGCACATAGTGCTACTGTAATATGGTTATCTTGCACACGGAATTTCTAGAAAAATGCAGAAGGGACATATATTACATAGTTGTCCCTTTCTGCATTGTAGGGAATGTTTATCATTTTGGCAGACCTTCACGTTTGCATGTGATTTTGGTATGGAATTTCCCCCCGCTCTTGTTAGGCAGTGTAAAAGAGAAACAGAGTCATAAGAGTAAAAGCAATCTGGAGAGTTAGGGAAGAAAGATAACGAGAATATATTAATTGTATATTAATTGGAAAGGAAATAAAGTAAGAATAAGAATGGCAGGAGATTATTGTCGATAAGTTGAAGACATAACATCGAATTTCAAATTTATCTGGTATTCAAAAATATATAAATCTAGCCCTTCAGGCAAGCTACTCAGTGTTTAAAACATCCTAGGGATACGAGCTACAGATTTTATGTGAATAAAATATAATAAAGTATGAGAATATATTCTGTACTTATTCCTAAACATGACAATCCTTTTCTCACTTATAAGTATGTACGGTGTGGACATTTTCCAAAAAATCAAAAAAACTCATGAGGCTATTGAACCAAGGAACACAGTAAAGAAAGGATTATAAGTTAATTTGGCAAGATTTAAATGACAAAAGAAAAAACGAGTAAAGAAACAATCGATTTTAGGCTCTTTTTCCGGAACTGCATCAGGTCGGAAGATATTTTTAATTTTTTTAAATAGTTTGATGGAGCTACCTGACTCACAATTTGAAACATTTCTAAGCCATTAAGCCCTTCAACTTTTGGCACAATTGAGGAAATTAATTAATTTTACATTTTCCGTAGTATGGGGACACTACTTTGTCTGCCAATAAATGGTTTCAACATTAAAAATGGTGACTTGGGCAGTATACGATGGTCTGTCTGGTGAATGAGACAGCCGGAAGAAGCATTCATTAGCAAATTACAAAGTAAAACACATTGATTACAAATCAGGTATGAAGGAAAATGTTGATACTGATGAGTATATTGATGGATTAATAAAACACTCATTCAGGCTTATCTAACGAGTTGGCCCTGCGGCTGTAAGCTTGCATCCGGGAGATAGTGGGTTCGAATCCCACTGTCGGCAGCCCTGAAGATGGTTTTCCGTGGTTTTCCATTTTTCACACCAGGCTATTGCTGGGGCTGCACCTTAATTAAGGCCATGGCCGCTTCCTTCCAACTCCTAGGCCTTTCCTATCCCATCGTCGCCATAAGACCTATCTGTGTCGGTGCGACGTAAAGCCACTAGCAGAAAAATAAATGCTACAATGATCATCGAAGACCACCCCTCGAGAAAGCACACATCACTTGCGCTATCCCAATACACACGTAAAAAATGCAGAAACTTGCACAACATATTTTTGCAGGATACAGCGAGTTCTACAACATTCTGTTAAACTGATAAAGAACAACGCGGAGGAGCTTTCCTCTGATCGACTTCCCCACCTGGGAATAAAGTATCCTACAAGTGTTGACCAGGGAAGTTAATAGACAACAGCTTAGCACACATCAGGCCTAGACTCAGCTAAAAACCCTGAGTTCGCTAACCCATGCTCTCTCAAGTCGTGCGCCCCTTTTTTAGACGCCTCTTTCAACAGTATTACATAAGATGACATCCTAGTGTCTAAGAGTGTCAGAGATGGTAGCGCGTAGCTAGAAGTGGATTGCGTTGGCGGCCATCTTGCGCATTAGCCCCTGGCCCAGCTATGTCTTTTTGTCACTCTAGTTTAAAAGGGTACAAAGTTATAGTAATTATTATGCCTGTTCAATTTACTTTCTGTGTTCTGTAATTGCATTGAACATTGTGATCTAAAGATAACAAAGAGTTTGTGTTATTTACTCTGTTGATTTCCATTCTTTTTCGTCAAATTGAGTGTGTGAAATATTTCTATTTAGCAGAAAGGGCTTTTTTAATAAATACTTCTTCTCCCAACGAAGGTGTGCGATCCAATTAATTATGATAACTCGCGAAACAGTGGCTAGAAACATTTCAATGGAAGTTCGTCCATACCAGCGGTGCAGTTCTTTAAGCCAGGAATTTCTCCGTCTCTCCATAGACTGTTTTCGTTTAACTTTACCCTCGATGATGAGTTAGGAATGTTCATATAGTTAATTTCTCAGAGGTGCCCGATTTTACCTGAGCTTTCCCTTATTGATGGTTGTTAGAAGTTCCTTTTTCTTATTTAACATGTTGAGGGCTTCCTCTTTGGTCTTCCTTTCTATCCAGGATATTTGAAGTATTATTTTGTACAAGCATATTCCGAAAGTTTCAATTCACCTCTCCAGCAAAGGTCTGAGCGTCCAGCCTTCAAAACAATATACAAGGACAGGAAAAATATTGCATCGTAACATCCGAACTCGGAGCTGAAGACTGATAAACCTACTGATGAAAGGGCCCTCATACTGTTGAACAAAGTTTTGTGTTGCTCAATCCCGGATAAGATTTCATTTGTGGGATCGCAATGCTCAGTCACTATAGTCCCAACACAATTGAAGGATGGCACATGATGAATGATTGTATTGTTAATGTGAACGGAGGGCTGCTTAAGTGTTTTCGAAAATACCGTCAGCTTGGTCTTAACAGTTTTCACGAACAGAAAAATTGCTGGACTGATCCTTACAACTTTCCTGGATAATACAACAGTATCCTCAGCAAAAAGGATGCTATTAATGGTATTGCCATTCATTCCGACCCCTAGGTTAAGATCCTCGACAACTTCTCTAAACACAGCCTCATAGTAGATATTGAAAAGGAGGAGGCCAGTACACAGCCTTGTCGCACACCTTTACGTATAGCTATGTCCTCAGTTGTGTCTCCCTCTATTTTGACCTCTATTGTTTAATTCCAGTATAGCTGAGTGATGGTACGCACATCACCAAGACCAACACCAGTAGTTTTTAAAATTGCAGCAAGTTTTGCACGAGATACGCAATCGAAAACTTTTCGGTAGTCGATGAAGTATGAGTACACGTCGAATTGATATCCTAGCCATCTTTGAGTCAAAAGATTTAGAGAAAGATAAGATCCTCACGAGTTTCCAGTCCACTTTTAAAACCAAACTGAGTAGGACCAATTTGTCGTTTGAATTTCTCGTAGATACGAGTGTGGATGAGGCGTAGGAATACCTTTAAGGCATGGCACATTAGGCTGATCATGTGATATTCATTGCAATGTGATGTAGTAGCCTTTTGTATAGGTATGGTAACAAAATTTGATCTAAACCAGTCAGATGGAATTCTTTCAGCCTCATATACTGCGTTGAATTGTGCATTCAGCAGATCTAGTCCTCTACCATCGCCTTGAGCAATGAGTTTCAGAGTTTCTGTATGCACATTCACCCGGGCCAACAACTGTACCTTTCTTCTGGAACTAGATTGCATACATCATCTTTCATTATGTCAGAACTTGCTTCGTTGCTTTCTTCAGTACAGGTGATTTGTCTGGCCGTACATCGCTAAATAAATTCTGAACATACTCCTTCCAGCACTTCATCTTTCCTAAGCTCTCACCAAGATAATGCTATTGGCATCACTCAGTATATCTTTACAAGACTTGAGATACTTTCACGTAAGTTCGTTGATTTTCTTACGGAGGTTGAAGACATTTCTTAGCAGATAAAGTAGGTGTCCCCATTCTACGAAAAACGTAAAATTAATCAATTTCCTCAATTGTGCCGAAAGTCGAAGGGCTAAAGGGCCCGGAAATGTTTCAACTTGTGAGTCTAAAAATACGAATTTCGAAAACCACTTCCGGCCTAAATGCAGTTCCGGAAAAACAGCCTAAAATATCTTGTTCCTTTACACGTTTCTTTAAAATTCAAATCCTAGCCAAACTAACTTATTTATGTAATTATTTCTGTAATGTGTTCCTTGGTTCTGTACCCTCAGGTGTTTCATGATTTTTGAAAAATATCAACACCGAATGTACTGTAGTTATAAGGGCTTAAATGAAACTCTGCATCGACTCACATTAGGGCTCGTAATGGTAGAAAAAGGCAAGGTGCTAAACTAATCGACCGGGTAATATTGTTTAAGGAAAGGATTGTAATTTTTGGTAGTAAATCTATATTATATACTCTTATTTTATTATGTTTACCTAAAATTCGTAGCTTATATCCCTGTGATGTATTCAACATTGAGTTGCTTGTCTGTGTATTTTTTCAGGGGATATTCTAATTATCTTAATCTTTCCATAAACCAAATTACCTTATTACGTTCTATCTCTACTTTTTGATTTCAGTTCTATTTGAAAATCTACCTTGCACATTAACCAAGTTAAACATAAATAACTTGAAATGGAAATAACTTACACATTTTTAGCTTTCCCCTGAAGTAAATACGTTTTATTATTTACATTAGTAGACACCATTAGGAAACATTAGAAAAGCAAAGCAAAGGTACAGAAAAGAGCACGAGACAGGGAGATAAAGATGTCACAGTTATATCCGGACCTGCCAAACGGCAGAAGAACCTACTTCTGATGATGATTGATTTTTATTTTTATAATATTATTATTATTATTATTATTATTACTTTTTAATTTTCGTTTAGTGTCATTAGATACCACGTTAAGTAACTATAAGGTATTTCTGGAAGCTTTTTTGCAGCCCTGAAATGCTGCATTCTTTCTCCGGCCGCCTGTCTTCTCTTCTGTCCAGCCCTTAAAGTTGTTGATCACTGATCTGTAGAGATGCTCTTCTGATTCAGTCCCATGCTCTTGAGGTCCTTCCGTACTTCCTTCAACCATTTATCTGAGACTTGAGGTCTGTTGTCCAATACATTAAAAATCTTCTTTCTTAGTCGTGTTGCATCCATCCTGAACAGATGTCTGTAGAACTTCAGTCGTCGTTTCCGTATTTACTCAATCAACCGTTCAATATCCCTGTATAGCTCTTCTCTTCTTCGGAGTCTCTACTGTCCATCTCATCTCTTAGGATCCATTATTTTGCGAAGGATCTTGCGCTCATACTTCTCTCAGTCCAGCCTTTACTGACATTCTGAGACATTCAATTGCGGACAGGCACGCGAGTTTGACCACTGTGCTATAGTGCCTGAGTTTAGCTATCCTGTTTTATAGGACATGTGCCCTACGAGAAGTTGCGGTCGTCTTCTCTCGCCTGCTGTTCTTACCTTCATTCTCATCAGTCTTCACTAGTCTTCATCGGCACTATCTCACCAAGATATCTAAAAATGTCCACTTTCTCTATTTTACCGTACTCTCTTGTTAGGTGTTGAGGTGCTGATCGGATATTAGTTACGTACGTTGTTTTCTCGAGGAGGCCGCTTTCTCTGCCCCCTATTATTGTTATTTGGTTTGATGCTTTCACGGTATCTACTAATAGACATGATAATGCAGATTTCGGGTCCTTGCCATATCAAGAAAACGAGGAGAAATTCTTTATGATTCACGGAGAGACACGTCTCGAAGACGCTTCGAATTTGAGAATACTTTGCAGTTGGTCTGTTGTAAGTCGTACTATTGTTCGTCAACAGATGACTCACTGTATGTTAGCTTTCCGAGTGGGAAATGATGGCGCCATCTTATCTCCAATTACCCGTTAACTGTCATGATCCCGTTTTGGGGATTCTTTTGCTGCATACATTTGTAAGCAATCTTTAGGTTGAAAGTGCCGGTTTATTCTTTCCGCTGTTGTCGAGAACTTGTTAAATAATGTACATGGAGTGTTTGTTGAACTGTTTACATTATGTTTGTTCTGGAGTGTAGCAAAATGTTCAATTTTCGACATGTTCCATAGCAGAATCGTAATCGTGTTGAGAGAATAAGATGGACCGTCCAACATCTTAATTGGGTATTGGATGAATGGCATAATGTCATGTTTGCTGATGAAACAGGGATATCACTAGGACCAGATACTTATTCAAATGTCATATTTGGTCCCCCAGACGATGGCGATCACTCTGGAGAAATCCCCCGTTTCATTAGCTAATGTAAAGTGTTGTTCAGTGTTGTTGATGCAAGTCCAGACTTGGATGTTTTGGTCATTTACCAGCTCCCCGCTTCCATTCTGTCTTGCCTTATAATATCAGGCGTAGAAGCCCGTACTTTCTACCTCGTAGAACATGGCTTAAAAAAAACTATTTTCCTGGTTTTTATGATGTTCAACAAACCACAAAGCTTACATAATACAAGTTACAGTACTATGATTTACATTTTAAAATTCATTCAGCCAGAGCAACTAAAGGGTTCCCTGTTGAACTAGCTATGAAGTAAGGTATCGCCCTAGCTATTCATAGCATTGTTAGAAAAGGCTATGTCAAAAGTAAATTGACATAAATTGGGAATCTGACTCAACCGAATCCCGAGATTTGTGGATGACGTACTACTGTCTAATGTCACTGAGAAGCTCCAATCTTCAGTCAGTGATCTCGCATCGAGATTCCGAGAAGTGGCCCTGACTGTAAATCATTCAAAAATAATTGTATGAGAAACAGATGATCCCAGTATTTACTGTACACGTTGGAATCATCCTATTAGAACATGACAGCGAATACACCTATCTTCGTCAAATTGTCAAGAGCAGAATATAATATATCGCCGCATCAAGCTGGTGAAGAGAATAGTTTTGATCAGTGCATCCATCTTGGACATTGAATTTACTTATGAAACAAATACTTAGAGCAGATCTCAAAGATCGAAGCCGGTTTTTCAATAAGATGCAGAAAGAGAGCAGATGACATAAATTCAGTCACTAAGGTTACTGACAACATTCGAAGGATGGCAGTGGGCTGGATATGTGGCGCGTAGATTGACAAAACCTGTCCTTGAGTAGAGTCTGGGGGTCGGTGGTTGCAGAGTAGGCTTCAGCCTACAAGTGGCCACGGCTGGTCCGTGGTCCGAGAGCTCTGCACTCCGACCGACCAACCGAGCAGAAGAGGTGTGGCCATGGCTCTACCGTGACTCTACGCCTCTGTATTCGGGAGATGGAAAGCGCCTGCTCCACACCGTCGGCTGTCCTGAGAATGGTTTTCCGTAATTTTCCATTCTCCTGCACTAAGGCGAATGCAGGGACAGTTCCTAGTATAGGCCACGGCCGCCAACCCTACTACCTTCTCCACACATCTCCTTCTCCGATACAAATCTCCTGGCCTGAGAGACGGCGTCACCGTCTAGGAGGCCCGCCTCCCCCTTCAGAAGAAGAATGAAAACATTTAGTAGTAGGAGCTCTAGAGAATATCAGAGGCGAAGAGGGAGGCCACCGGACCGTTGGGACAAGGACTTACGGGGAAATACCAGAGTTTGTTGGCAGAGAACTGCTCAAGTCGGTGTTGCCTGGAAAGAACTGTTACATAATAAGTGTGCTTTCAGATTCCAGGAGGTGACATCATGTAATGATCGAATGGGATTATGATGATGGTGATGATGATGAAGAACACATCCAGAAGTACCTATAATTACTTAAATTAATCTTTCGCACTTTAAGGAAATGTTACTTACCTATGGCAACGTCTCTTCTGATGGCTGAAACAAGCACTGTATTGAGCCAAACGGAGTACGAGAGTGAGAATATCCTTTGTATATTTCCAGTCCGTTGTGGCGTGTCAGATCAGTTACAGGTGAGCTTTTAGACTCGCATGTTACGGTCATATAAACTGTAAATAAATTTACATGTGAGCTATGACAGTTACTTGGATAATACACAGATAGAAATGTGATAAGCATGCGCGTACCTGATCGGTTAAATGTATGTCGGCATATGATTACCATCTAATGGTGACTGAAGAACTATTATACAAGGTTTTATTTTTAACATTCGACCGATGCGTTCGCCTCTCGGACTCTCTGGCTCTAGTTCTGTGCATACAATACAATCTTACTTTATAACAGATGCTGGAAGTGTCATACTTCCTGGAAAACTCATTCTTACTGACGCGATTGAATTCTTGGTCCGTTTAAATCTGTAAGGTTTGAGTTTTAGCACATTTGTTTCTTTGCGTGCAGAAAAACCAGAAATATCTACTTTTCATGCTAATGGGATTTATTTGGCGATTGTTCAAGATTTGCACTAATTTTGTCTAGATTTTCCCCTGTTAAACTGTTCGTTTGAGCTGGAAATGCAGGAACGCAATTTTCGATGTAGATGGGTACGGTGCTGCAATAACGCGATTGAAGTTAGGTTTCACTGATTGATAATCTCTCTTACGACACACCCGAGAAAAAACATGCATCATCCACAAGGATAAGGTCAATACACAGTAAAATCCCCCACTCCTCTAACGGCAATGCAGGCGTGTATTTGTGCGTGCAAACGATCAGTAAGGGGGCATCCTGAGATTGATTTTCCCAAGCATCTTGCACCTTTTGATACAATTCCACAAAGGTTCTTGCAGGCTATGGAGAACGCCTAAGTTCTCGCTTCGTCATGTTCTTTATGTGTTCAATTGGCGGGAGATCCGGTGATCTTGCTGGCCAGGGCAGTTGTTGTACACCACGTAGAGCACGTTGAGTCGCAGCAGCTGTATGTGGACGTGCATCGTCCTGCAGAAAAAGCACATCATCTTCTTGTCGAAGAAGTGGCAGTAGCACGGAGACAACAAACTGCATCGGAACGGTTTTCGAGGACAGCACTAGCCTCCTTCCCTTGAGTATCATTCAATTTAGGAGACAACAGATCACTAACCCTATTGGAAAAATGGTACAATTTAGCTTGTACACGTTTAAGTTGATTAGGTGATGGATCACCCCCTTCAAAAAAACTAACTACCGATGCTAGCTCAGTAGCATTATCAGTGATCGTGGAGAGAACGTCATCAATCTCTTTTTCTCCCAATGTCGGGATGGTAATAGGCAAATCAAGGAAATCTTTTAGCTTATTGGTGTCTATCGCAACCGTGCCTCCAGATTGAACATTCCTAATCGTTAATTCATAGATCAATTCCTCCTTGCGCTAATAGCCGGGATGGAGGACGTCGCGAGGGCTGGACATGATGACAGAAAATTTTTAGAAAAAAAAAGAAATTCCAGCAACTGAGAAAATTGTTAGAGTTCGAATCGAAGACAATGTTTAGCCATCAAAAGGGGCTAAATTGAGACCCATTCAACCTCGCTCTGCTACCACTTGTTACCGTGTTTTAGTGGAACAGCAGAGGTGAAAGAAGGTGCGGGCTGGAATAGGTCTCAACTACCAAATTAAAGTTAATTTGAAACTTTAACAAAGGTTATATTTTCTTTTCAAAATCAACAAGTAACAAAGTATTACAGGTACCAAGTAGCAGATCAACAATTAAGAAATTACAGATTACAGTTCGTTACAAGTTTTGGGCTTCAAGCCCCACAATTACAATCCTTGAGCTATGAGCCCAACTTTAACAATGTACCCAGTTCACACAAAGGGGCAGAAAACCCCAATCATGCCAAGGAGCACTTGCTCCCAATTACCATGTTAAGCCTCCTAGAGGCACGTTTCACACACGAGAAAGAGCAGAAGCGCTCTCAAAGTTTTCAAGCCTATTAAAGAGGCCATAAACTGACTTTACACTGATTGCCCTCAAGGCACACATACAGTGCAACAGGGGTACCTAATACCCAATCTACTGGGCCTTCGCAGGAAGGAAAACAAACGGGTTAAGTAACTGGCCCTAAATACAAAAATTGAATGGAGGCGATAACTAGCACTCCTACACAAGTTTTTCTCTAAACCCTATGTAGCGCTAGGCCGATCATACAGGGGCTAATCCCAAGCTAGGAAGGTGACACGTATAAGAAAAATTGCTACATTAAAGAAGAGAAGAACGGTTACGAAAACGTAGTCACCTCCTTTTAAAAATGAAGGGGAGTTCGAGAGGGTGAAGCACTCTCTATTCCCGTTTTACAGTTCAAGAAGGTAGTTTTTACATAGATAGAAAAAAGGAAATTACATTTTAAGGAAGATGGATCAAATTTTAAAGGTTTCGAACCTTCTCCGAGAGTTAAACTGCTGAGCTAGCAAGAAATAAAGATGTTAACAGGCCGTTACCTTGTTGAAGAGCTTCTGCTAGAAGAAAGAGGCGCTTCCCGCCCCCTGCTACATATTCACACACTAAGAGAGATGTTACTGAAGTGGCCCCGAGACCAGAAAATCAGCAGTTTATATACCCTCGTGGAAAGTTCGAGACCTTTCATGAATGATAACAATCCGCCCACAAACTTTTATTGGATAACAGCAAAAACTAATACACAAGACGAGGAAGAAACACCTTATTGGTGGAAAATTAATTACAGAAATTCTTGATTGGCTTTATTCAAAACGGGCGGAACGAAAGGATTTATATTGCCAACCCCCAAACCACAGAACAAAATTTTGTAGAAACAAAACTTAGGAATACAATATTTCTTCAAGAAAGTTCATTCCATTGCACCAGAGTGTGTTACCATAGTTTTGGGTAGAGACATCTGTTAGAGATTGTCCATACTTCTTGATACGGAGCAAACAAACACAAATCGAAATAGACACAGTTCAGAACACTTCAAAATTACCAAATTACGGTAGTGACATCTTCCGAGAAACCGCTGAGTTAATACAGTTTGTTAAAGTTCAGGCTTTCTCCTGTAGAGGAGTTTCAGCTGGCGCAATATTTGAACTAGCGGCGTGGAGGTTTACCGCCCGGTACAATAACTATGGATCTCGACAGTTGTGTAATGTCCTAAATATGATGATATTTCAAAATTGGCTTTACGTCGCACCGACGCAGATAGGTCTTATGGCGACGATGGGACTGAAAAGTTTAGAAGTGAGAAGGAAGCGTTCGTGGCCTTAATATAGTTTCAGCTCCAGCATTTTCCTGATGTGAAAATGGTAAACCACGGAGAACCATCTTCAGGGCCGCCGACAGTGGAGTTCGAACCCACTATCTCCCAAATGAAATTTCACAATTTCGCGCCCCTAACCGCACGACCAACTTACTCCAAGCTCTAATGCACGGCTGAGTAGCTCGGACGATAGAGCGCTAGTCTTCTGATCTCAACTTGGCAGGTTCAATGGAGGCTCAGTTGGTGGGTATTTGAAGGTGCTGAAATACGCCAGTTTCGTGTCTGTAGATTTACTTGCATTAAAAACTTCTGCGGTACAACGTTCCTACACCTCCGCGTCTCCAAAACCCGTCAAAGTAGTTATTGGGACGTAAATAATTCCTAGGCCTTTCCTGTCTCATTGTCACCATAAGACCTCTCTGTGCCGGTGCGACGTAAAGCATATGTGTAATTGTAAAATAAAGCATTATAGCTACTGCTACCTTTGCAGTGCTTAATAAATTTATCAAAATAAAAGTGGCCAGTCTGAGTTGCTCAGACGGTTAAAGCACTGGTTTCTTGGTACCAACTTAGCAGGCACGGTCTTGGCTCAGTCCGGTGGTATTCGAAGGTGCTCAAATATGTCAGCCTCGTGTCGATAGATTTACTGGCACGTAAAAAGAACTCCTGCGGGACTAAATTACAGCGCCTCCAGAAACAGTACGAGGAGTTAGTGGGACGTAAAGCAAATAACATTACCGGTATTATTATTATTATTATTATTATTATTATTATTATTATTATTATCAGGTTATTAGGAGCTGAAAGGCATGGAATAAAATAGTAAAATATGCGTGGCTTAGGAGAAAACAAGATGAAATATACTTCACCCGTGCCTACATCGCTCGCAGTAGTTAACTACAGGTACTATGCGTAAGACCAGAACCAGGTCTCTTGGCGATGAGTCAGGTGTAACTTCGTATTGTGGTTCGCACGAGAGGACGAAGTGTGACAAACAGGTTTTGTGTATAAACATCAAAGATGCACATCAACACACACACACACACACACACACACACACACAAGCAATGAACTCATACCACTTGCAGTGTAGAAATGAGGAGCTGCCGAACTGCGTTCAAGGTCAATGTCTAGTGTTTTAACAAGCACGTCTTCCGTGTGTTGTGTTCAGCTTATGCCACGTACAAGACAATCGCGCACTGAAACTCTCGATTTATAATTTTTGTTACCGGTACTTCAATTTTTCTGCTCGGATTTATGAGAATATCGAACTATCGAGACTCAAAATACTGAACTCATAATTCTACGTAAGTCAAGGGTTCAATACTACATCGATCGAGAACTGAACTCCCAACTCAATACCCTGCAGAAATGGTGTAACATCTGACATACCAAAGTGAAACTCGTAGCTATTGTTCAAGTGGCCACCCTGGGCTTCTATGAAGGCTTCACTTCTCCGTACCGGGCGAGTTGGCCGTGCGGTTAAGAGCGCACAGCTGTGAGCTCGTATCCGTGAGATAGGGGGTTCGAACCCCAACGTCGGCAGCCCTGAAGATGGTTTTCCGTGGTTTCCCAATTTCACACCAGGCATTGCTGGGGTTGTCCCTTAATTAAGGCCACGGCCACTTAATTCCCATTCCTAGACCTTTCCTGTCCCATTGTCGCCATAAGACCTGTCTGCGTCGGTGCAACGTAAAGCAACTAACAAAAAAATCACTTCTCCAAATCTAGTTGCGACGCATTCGAGCCAAGATACCAGGTTTTTTCCGAATATCCTCTGCTACGTTCTCGGAGGTCATCTGAAGTCGGTACTTTAGTGCGATATACTTTGTTTTTGTCTCTCCCCAGACATAAATATCCATTGGATTAAGGTATGGAGATCTGGCGGACCAGTTGATGGGTTCACGTCGTCCTATCCCCCATTGACCAAATGTCTGATCCAAATGACACGCAGTAAGCGGATTATATCAGGTGGTGCACCATCGTGTAAAAAACCATACATTTCTGCGTAGTCGAAACGGCGCGTCCTCTAAAACTCTTGTAACGTACGTATGAGGAACTCCAGGGAAGATAACCCTATGAACCAGGCAGGTAAGGTGATAATAATAACGTTATTGGCTTTACGTCCCACTAACTACTTTTCACGGTTTTCGGAGATGCCGAGTTGTCAGAATTTAGTATCGCAGGAGTTCTTCACGTGCCAGTAAAACTACTGTCACAAGGCTGACGTATTTGGGCACCTTCAAATTCTACCGGACTGAGCCAGGGTCGAACCTGACAAGATGGGGTCAGAAGGCCAGTGCCCCAACCGTCTTAGCCACTCAGCCCGGCGAAATGATTGGTGCCGCGCTGCGTAAAGTGCTGGCTTTCTGCACCCAAGTTGGGAGGTTTGGTCTTGGCTCAATCCGGTTGTATTTGAAGGTGCTAATATACGTCAGCCTTGAGTCGGTAGATTTACTGGCACGTAAAAGAACTCCAGTAGGACTAAATTCCGGCACCTCGTCGTCTCTAAAAACCGCAAGAAGTAGTTAGTGGAACGTAAGGATTATTATTATTATTATTATTATTATTATTATTATTATTATTATTATTATTATTATTATTATTATTATTATTATTGCTAGTGCCACAGATAGGTCTTATGGCCACGATGGAGTAGGAAAGGCCTATGAGTTGGAAGGAAGCGGCCGTGGCCTTAATTAAGGTACAACACCAGCATTTGACTGGTGTTTTAATGGGAAACCACGGAGAACTATCTTCAGGGCTGCCGACAGTGGGATTCGAACTCACTATCTCCCTGATGCAAGCTCACAGCCGCGCGCCTCTAACCGCACCGCCAATTCGCCCGGTATTAATTTTATTATATTAGCATTATTATTATGGAAGCTCTATTTAAACGGGTCAGTTAGTCATCATTTTACCTATCGGCATTTCTTGACCAATAATAATCCTTTTATTACGAATACCCTGCGGCACTTTTAATACTATTGTTATTTGTTTTACGACCCACTAACTATTTTTATGTTTTTCGAAGACACTGAGGTGCCGGAATTTTCTTCCGCAAGAGTTCTTTTACGTGCCAGTAAATCTACCAATACCCCCTGGGGACGGGGGATGTTGACGAAGAATACATCCACGGCGAGTTAAAGAGGCGAGCATGGGATGAACTGGAACCATGAGATTACTTGTGATAAGTACCATTAAGCGAGGAACACCATGGTTCGACGTTACTTGCGATTAGAACCATTATGTAAGGAAGTCCATTGGTTTGGCCGTTGCCTATGATTAGTACCATTGTGTGCATTCCTCCGAGGCGGGGGAGCGGGTGCGTGGCATCATGGTGCAACGAAATGAAACGACAATTAAAACTGCAAAATGTATCCATTACCTAAAATCTAAAACGAATGATGATGACAAAATGCCTATGAATCCAAAACAATCAGTGGATACGTCGGTAAGGATTGCGAGTATCCTAGACCGGTTTTCTAGTACAGGAAGTGGTCAGGCATGTGTTTCTACCACCCCTACTTGCGCAGCGGCAACATGTGTTGGCATTCGATAACAAACAGGTTCAACAACCTCTGAACTCTGCTACTGTACTCTACTCACGAGGACAGTATGACATAAGTGGCGTTTCCTACTATGGCCGTTTAAAACATATTAGGCCCTGAAATATTCGCTTCATTTATAGGGAAACTAATAGGATAAGGTAAAAAGTACATAACATATGTTCTGAGGTGTATTTTTCTTTACCGACTAGCTAAATATCTGCACGTATACACCTAACATTCTGTACATCTAGCTTCCTTCGACCAGATTTAAAAGAAATGGCTTCGTGGGACAGGTTGTGTTGCTGTAAACATGCATTTTGGAGAATTTGGGTCCATTACGAGTGATCAGAACGGTTAGAATACCAATTTTAACGTCAATAATAATAATAATAATAATAATAATAATAATAATAATAATAATAATAATAATAATAATAATAATAATAATAATAATAATAATAATAATAATAATTTCGTGTGGCTATTGCTAGCCAGGTGCATCCGCTGTAAGGAAGACTCATCGAGGGGAGTCGGGTGGGGGGGGGGGGACGTGCCATCTGCCTTGTAAGGGAAGTGCGTGTTCTTGTGGTGGAGGGTGGAGTGTAGTGTTCTGTGAGGTCTAATGATTTGAAGAAGTGTTGAGGACAGCACAGACAATCAGTCCCCGAGTCAGAGATTTTAACCGTTTGATTAAAATCCCCGATCCGGCTGGGAATCGAACCCAGGACCCTCTGAACTGAAGGACACTACGCTGACCATTCAGCCAAGAAGCCGGACAACTTCAAATTGAAATGGATGTTTAACTTGAGTACTGGAAAGCAATGTTAAGAGCCACATCCAAATATCTGAAATGAGATTTTTACCATGAGTTAAGGGATGCTCGCGTATAGACAGCATTCGGAATGAGGACATCCATCATGTAGAACGGGGAACTCAAGGAGATATGCCAAACGTGTACATCAGTACCGCCTCGCTGGAAGTGAGACTAAGAATGCCAAGGGTGAAAACCCTCGACAGGTCATTTGGCATAAAGTTTGTCAGACAGAAAAACAAGATCTTCAAATTAAAATTGAAATAATTTCAGTGAAATTTCATTTTCACACCAGGCAACTGAAATAGGCCATGACAGACTTTTTGTATTCCTGTGTCCGCCCAACTTCCAGATGTGAAAAACTGATATTTAAGCTTTCTTGAAAGTATCAATCAATCAATCAATCAATCAATCAATCAATCAATCAATCAATCAATCAATCAATCAATCAATCAATCAATCAATCAATCAATCAATCAATCAATCAATCAATCAATCAATCAATCAATCAATCAATCAATCAATCAATCAATCAATCAATCAATCAATCAATCAATCAATCAATCAATCAATCAATCAATCAATCAATCAATCAATCAATCAATCAATCAATCAATCAATCAATCAACTTGAAAATTTATCGAACATTTTTCTTGATAATTTATTCCAATCCCTTACTTCTCGTCCTATGAATGAATATTTACCCCAATCTGTCATCTTGAATTCAAATTTTATCTTCATATTATGATCTTTCCTACTCTTAAAAGCTCCCTTTCTTCTAGCAAACTTACAATGATGAATAAGTTACACATAATATTCTGCTATAAGCTTATGTTTACCGTCGCACTTTCATATAGATGTTTCTGTGAATGTTGAATAAGAAAGGAGTACTATTGGGAAGGTAGCTACTGTAGCTTCAATTAAGGCACAGGCGCAGTTTTTTCTGGCGTCTAAATGAGAAACCACTGAAAACCAACTTGATGACTTCCAAAGATGGACTGAATTTATTTCAGTTTTAGTTTCAGGTTGAAGCTGGTATTCCGACTTTTCTTCTTATTCATAAAGGACAATGCACTGTGTGAGAATTGTATTTATTTAACTTGGACGACACAGTTCTTCCGCCCCTCTCCTGTCAAAAAATACCGTGGTACCTACACCCCTTGAGAGGCTGGGCTCGTATTTAGCATTGTGGCATTTAGCCGTACTGCTTGGCTTTCCTAACACAGTTCCTCATTTCGTCTCAACATCCTGAGTGAACCCTTTTGCTGTCCTTTTTCAAAAATGAACACAATTGGACTGGCCCTGTAATAGGCCACACCTCTGGGCGTATTAGACTGGTCGTTGCGTCGCGTCTTATTCCCTACTTTGTCTTACACTTAAGAGCGCTTTTCTCGCGGGGGCCAGTTACAACCACGTCTTTCCATTGTCTGCCGGGATATCTTTCGCGGGTTCAGTTCTGACCACACGCCTATCGAGGCCGGGGCTGTTCCTTTTGGCCAACATGCTCCAAATAACGCGTTACCTGAAGCGATTTTAACGGGATAGAAAGATGCAGATGCTGTCAATGAGATGTACAGACACTGTACGGTTTCATAATATTTGAGGTACAGTGGCATATATTATCATCGTTGCGCCTAGAAAAACCACTATGTGATAATATTTTACCTTAGAACTCTGACCAGAAATGTTCTGTTATCTAAGATTCAGTATTACATGGACCATATCAACGAGTTTCCGTTCTAAGTAATACATGTGCTGCGGGTCAGTATTTCTCCCCTCAACATTGCCGAAACGGTATTTCGGGGCACAACGACGATATTCCGTATGAATTGTAATATACAAAACTTCTTTGGAGGAATATAGAAAGGAATGGCTGTTAGAACAATTCGACTGCGAACATTTCGAAAACTGTAAAATATATTATGTTAAACCCAGTCTTAGAAAGTTTCGTTGATGTTGGAACAGCCACTGAATAGTTCCTTATACTTGACAGGAAGCGAACATTTAATGGTACTGTAACTTATAGCTTTGTTGGTTGGTTCTTCTGACATGAACGAAGGTTGCTTGAATATGAATAATATTAATATTATGGAGAAAATTTTATCATCTATTCCATCGGAAGGGTAGGTTATTGAAGAAAAGAAGCGGACTGTCTGATGTTTGCAGGTGGCTACCCTGAAAATATTGAAAAGTACAAAATTCAGATGTGCGATGACAATGTTTTCATTATACAGAATAAATGAAAGTTGGAGCAAACGTTCGATTTTTACAGTGTGGTCAGACAGACAAATTGAGGTCAATGGATGTGTGATTCTTTAAAGTGAAGTGTGGGGTATTTGTGTTCGGATTCCATGTAAAAATGAAGGCCAATTGACCGATTTTAGGGACAGACAGACGAACAGAACTATGTCACTAACGTACTTCCCAATTTTATGGCAAGTAGGCTAAAAGCGAAATAAACACTACTGGAAGAATTCCTTATCGTTCAACTAGCAAAATAATACAGTATTGTGTAATGCAAAGAAACTGAACCAATGAGGTATAGAGGTGACTTCTCTATCCTTCTGAATGGTGAACTCAAATCCAGATAATGGCTGCAGTTTTCACTTCGTTATACTCGTAGTCCTGCATGGATCGTGCATATATATTTCTACATAGTATTTCAAACCTTACAATTTGAAAGGAAAATATACTGTATGCATAATTTATAAGAGTATATTATGTAATTTTCCTATGATATTAATTAATCTTAGTGACTGAAATCTTAAGTCGCGACAGCACTTACTTGTGTACACGTCTGGCACAAAAAGTGATCGGCTAAAAGTTTTCAAGTCCGCGAGTACAAGCAGGGCCGAAAGAAGGGGTACGTTATGGCGGAGATTTCTTGGCTAGTTAATACACGAAGGTTAATCTATACCAGTGTTTGTCAAACGGGAACAGGTTAGCGGGGGTGTCTTGTGTGCGTAACCTTAAGTTTAGTTCGGGAGGAATAAAGGGGTAATTTCTTTTTTCCTATAGCCCGGGCTGAGTGGCTCAGACGGTTGAGGCGCTGGCCTTCTGATTCCAATTTGGTAGGTTCGATCCTGGCTCAGTCCGGTGGTATTTGAAGGTGCTCAAATACGTCATCCTCGTGTCGGTAGATTTAGTGGTACGTAAAAGAACTCCTGCGGGACAAAATTTCGGCAACCTGGCGTCTCCTAAAACCGTAAAAATAGTTAGTGGGACGTAAAGCAAATGATATTATAATTATTATTTTCCCCTATAATATTGCTAATGGTATGTGTAAATTATATAAGATTAGACAGTGCCAAAAACTCATTCCAAAATAACCTTGCACTACCAATGTATGATAACGTACTAGCGTAGTGAATTATTACTTTCTTAACTTAGTAGATATCACGAAGGAAGCCACAGAAATGAAATGTAATTTTCATAACTAACCTTACATTTTCTTAATACCTAAATTTTTAACAACCAGAGCTGTGAACTTAATTTTTTTTTCTGCTATTTGCTTTACGTCGCACCGACACAGATATGTCTTACGGCGACGATGGGATAGGAAAGGCCTAGGAATTGGAAGGAAGCGGCCGTGGCCTTAGTTAAGGTACAGCCCCGGCATTTGCCTGGTGTGAAAATGGGAAACCACGGAAGACCATCTTCAGGGCTGCCGACAGTGGGGCTCGAACCCACGATCTCCCGATTACTGGATACTGGCCGCACTTAAGCGACTGCAGCTATCGAGCTCGGTGAACTTAATTCTATGTAGTTTTAAGTTACAATAATTAGTACACTTCTGTTTTTTTTTTTTTGAATTAATAAAACTACTTCGTCAATTTCGCATTTCATATGTTGGTATTCATCGATTCGATCCCTGCATGATTAAATAAAATAACCAAAATATGTTATATTTTATGATGTTACACTGTATAGAGTAGTAAATGAGTTGCAGGATTGTGAGCGACTGAAGGGGGATTTAAACAGTGTTGTGATATGGACAGCAGACAATGATATGAATATAAATAGGGTGAAAAGTCAAGTATGAAATTTCACTAAAAGGAAAATTCCTCTCATTTTAAATTAGTGTGTTGATGGGGGTGGTGGTACCTCATGCGCGACACTGTATGCACCTAGGTGTTAAAGTAAGGGATATCTTCATTGGGAAGTCCGACTCGTTGGCTGAACGGCCAACGTACTGGCCTTCGGTTCAGAGGGTCCCGGGTTCGATTCCCGGACGGGTCGTGGATTTTAACCTTAATTGATTAATTCCAATGGCACGGGAGCTGGGTGTATGTGCTGTCTTCATCATCATTTCATCCTCATGACGACGCGCAGGTCGCCTACTGGAGTCGAATAGAAAGACTGCACCTGGCGAGCCGAACCCACCCTGGGATATCCCGGCACTAAAAGCCATACGACATTTCACATTTCATTGGGGAAATCAGAACCCATTAGTGCATAGGCGTCCCATATTTGGGACATGCACATTTAATTATTTCTGAAACTCTATAGGACATTTCTCATTCTTTCCATTTTAGCAATATGTTATTTGAAGTTTCAACATACAGCACTTCGAGTGTTACAAAAAAAAAAAAATAGGTTATTTGAATGGTGACATTTCTTCACAGTTAATGAAGATGGCGGAGAGACGTTTCACTGTCAAATGTACTCAGTAAGTAAATTATTATTGATGTGATTATAACATTAGATAAAATACTTTTACTTATTATATAATATTCTTCAAGTCCCACTCATTCGAGTGGTATCTATCCGAACACTTTCACAACAAGTGTTACCTTGTAATAGAGAAAAATATTTTGGCGTCTCATATATGGGACGCTATTTAATACGGATCGTACTGAAGAAATGTACATAATAATTGAGCTTGTGACTTTAGGTAATTTGAATATAGGAAACAAAGAAGTGGCTTCATATTCCTTATCAACATAGTTTTCTTATTTGCCAATATTTATTGGAGGTGTGCTAGCCGAACAGCCACCTAAGCGGCTGTGGTTCTGTTCCACAGAATGTGTTCAACAGAATTAGATATATTAAAGTTGTTTTTCACTCAGAAAGTGCTGAATAACATTTGTTCTTAATCTAATTTGTATGCGTCTCAGAAAAATCTTGACATGACAGTTGAAGAGCTGTTGGTTGTAATTGGAGGAATATTCATGTCCGGATATGGTAAATATCCAGATAAGAGGAGGGCGTATTGGTCGAAAGAAAGTTATCTTCCCACACTCCTGGCTCAGAGTATACGATGTAACAGATTTTAAAAGATTTGAAACTCTTTTGCGCCATCTGCACTCAACACGATGGGAAACACCATGATAAACAGTTCATAATGGGGAAACCAATTCCATTCGGCTTTAAAAATTGGGTTCCTTGTTCCAGTAGTGAATTTATAGTGGCGTTCAGTGTATACACTGGCAAATAGGATGGGAAAGAAAGGGAATTTGTCCTGGGAGGTGATGTTTTTTGCAGCTAGTGTCTCACTTAATGGAGGGCACAAGTTTTATTTCGATAATTATTTTACATCTGTCAAATTATTGAAATACCTTGCATCAAAGTGATACTGTGCTACTGGGACCATGCAAGAGAACAGAATGGAAAAGTGCTCTATGAAATGTAAAGCAGATATGAAGAGAGAACCTAGAGGATTTTATGATTACGGAAGTTGTGATGATATACTCCTAATCTGTTGGAAAGACAACAATGTAGTGACCATTGGCACAAATTTTGAAGAGCTCAGTAGTGGTTCAACTACAAGATGGTCAAGGGAGAAAGGAGGGAAGATCTCTGTTTGTCAGCCAAAAATGTGCTCGTGTTACAACAAAGGAATGGGAGGTTGATACGGAATCTGCCAATCTGGGCAACAGAACAATTTTGCAGGTCTTTGATGATTGATTAATGAATAATAACTTCAATAATGATGGTTAAATTAGCCTGTTTTTACAATTGTACTCACTATGAGAGTGCGCCTTTACTGGTGAGACCTAGTGTTTACAGTGCGCTGTGTCCTCTGCTATGGGATACATCCAATTTGTTACTTCTATTGGCCTGTCTGCCTGATCTTTGGCTTTGAATGTATGAAAGTGACTGATGTATAAGCGATGCTCATAAAACCATTTCTTATGCAACCAGTCCATGTTATGAAAGGTGCGGAAATGTCACTCCAATGGTCTTGGCAGACTGATATGTAATAGAAACTTCTGGATCAGCGAAGAAAGCAATGGGAAACTACTTTACTTCTCATTTCTCAAGTACGATTCTTCATTGACGCCTGATCATATGCGGCAGCTGATGGGGGAGCTACTGAGGTTCAAGCTACCCTTCGGTCTTAATACTCAACATACAATTGTGAGGGGTATTTCACAAATATTGAAAGGCTAAGGGAAAATATTGGGAAACACTTTCTAATTAAAAGGGTGAGTTTCTATTCTCAGAAAGCGAGTTTCAATAATATTAGCTACAAAGTGCCCTCAATACTCCTTTCACTTTCTGGCATAATGTAACTACACAAGGTGTATATTCGAACTATGATTATTAAATCTAAGACAAGAATTATTTAAATACCACAGTACGGTACCACGTTCAAGACTAATATTCTTGACAACTTTCCGTTCAGTTTTTGTATCAAGAAGTGTATGTGGTATCGGTTTGATAATTTCAGATATAGTAGTATCCTTAGTTGTGTGATCAGTATAATACTCTTAGAGTTATGATAGCTCAATGTACTCTTCGCACATTTCTTACCGCATTGGCCGCGGTCGTTTCACGGTCAAACCTACAAGGTATCAGACATTGAAATATACGTCTCCGTGATTCGAGTTCCAACTGAAACTGTTATTCTCGTGTCTTGTGATCTCAAAATAAATAACTTGTAAATAATTTTAAAAGGTTAACATCGTAAAATCTAAGGTAAACTCACACAGTCACTAGAAGTGCCCATTACCTACCATACAAACAGCTCATTTCCAATCCCGAAAAATATTAATCAGAATGCATTTAAACCTGTCACACAGGCATTGATTTTAGCAAGCCGTAATAAAAAAGCAATGAAGGCCAATTATTGTTTGCATGAAAGTATCGAAAACAAATATTATAGTTGTTGAAGCATCGTTATTTCGACGGGTGATAGTCAATAAAATACGTACTTAACAATTTTGTTTGAATTATGGTAAATTTATAACTGTTACAACAGTACTGGGAAGGGGATTAAGTGTCAATTTTATAACCATGTCGTCAATGTATTTTTGAATGAAGAATGTAGTTATACTAAATCAGATTTACCGGGCGAGTTGGCTGTGCGCGTAGAGGCGCGCGGCTGTGAGCTTGCATCCGGGAGATAGTAGGTTCGAATCCCACTATCGGCAGCCCTGAAGATGGTTTTCCGTGGTTTCCCATTTTCACACCAGGCAAATACTGGGGCTGTACCTTAATTAAGGCCACGGCCGCTTCCTTCCAACTCCTAGGCCTATCCTCTCCCATCGTCGCCATAAGACCTATCTGTGTCGGTGCGACGTAAAGCCCCTAGCAAAAAAAAATCAGATTTGTTATGTAGAATGCTTGAGAAGTTTTAGGAAAATCTAACTTAAATCCGAAGAAAGTATGAAGGATAGAAGCTAATTTCTTTAAGGAATAAATACAGAAACGTAAGTAGTTCTGAAAGACAAAATTATTGACCGAAAAATATAACCAGATTACTGCAAAGCACATTAAAGAAAAAAGAAAGAAAAGACTGGGTGAAATCTGTAGCTGACTTCTTAGAAAGTAATTTGACTACCGATAAAATCGAACAGAAATCGAAATCCTTACTATTCCAAGCAAAAGCAAAAAGCACAATAATGAACGATAAAGAAAATCCGTTTTACTAGAGATGGGAATATCGTCGTTGCGGGGACAAAACCTCCTATGTGATAATATTTTTGGAGATACACTGACCCGCAGGACATACATTATGAAGAGCGAGAATGCCTTGACAATATTCACACAATATTGCACCTTAGATGACAGAACCTTACCGCCAAAGTTCTAAGCTAAAATATTTCACATAGGAGGTTTTGTCCCGGCAGCAACGATATGATCCTTATATTCTGAAGACGATATTATTTATTTATTTATTTATTTATTTATTTATTTATTTATTTATTTATTTATTTATTTATTTATTTATTTATTGTATGGCTTTTAGTACCGGGGTCCGAGGACATGTTCAGTTCGCCTCTTGCAGGTGTTTCTATTTAACGCCCATGGGCTACCTGCGCGTCTGGAGAAGACATTAAATCGGTGGACTTACTTGGTCAAGAGCGACACACGGACAATGTTATCAACAGACAAGAGTGTATGATGCAGTGGTCACAGTTAGTAAAATCCACTGTTAAGTATAACTTCAGAGTGTGAAAAATAAGCCTATTTCGATATTAAATTTTTCGGTAATTTAGTTCTGCATTTGTATTTTGTTAGGGCAAATAAATGTTTCTTATCAGAATAAAATAGTAATAATTAAAATGGCATAGTAAACATCATCACCACCACCACCACCACCACTACCACTGCCATCATCATCATCATCATCATCGTCATTCACCACTGATCTGAATTTAGGGCTGTTGCCTAGGTGGCAGACTCCCTACCAGTTTTTGACCTGAGTTTTAAATTATTATAAAATGCATGAAAACAATTACAGAGAAATTCATCGTTGAAGGTAAAAAGTGCAGCAAAAACACGGAAATGATCGTCTTAAACATAAACATGTTTTATGTAGACCTTGTCCTTGATCGTGAATTAAATATTTATGAATAATTAAAACTGTTACCAATTATTCATAAAGAAAGAATATGTATTTTGAAGTTACCATCAAAATTAGGGAAACAAATTATTAACACGTGAACAGAACAGTGAACAACAGAGAATAACACTTACAGTGGCAGAGCAGAGCCGTATATGATTGATGATGAACTCAGTTTGTTTTGCATTGTACTGGACTGTACTTGCCGCCTCCCTCTCTTGCAGCCAGTTCTTGTCAAGAGTTGGTGATTGGAGTAGACGTAAGTTTCCTCGAGAGAGATAGAGGTCCCCGGCTGAGAATGAGCTGGTGTAAGGCGCACTCTCCGGGGTACTGCTGGCAAGTAATGAAGTCTGCCTGCTTTCAAACACGTCTGAAAAACTCTAAACTTTTAAGCAATATTTTATTTTTAAAATTAAATCAATAATAATTAATAAGGAAATTATTGCCGGAAAAGTAAAACCAGATTACTGCAAAGCGTATTGAAGAAAACAGAAGAAAGGCCTGGGTGAAAGCTGTAGTTATCTCCTTAGAAAGTAATTTGACTGCCAATAAAGTCGAACAGAAAGTGAAATCCTTACTATTCCAAGCAAAAACAAAAATTTTAATAGTACGTGTCGCATCCATTATTTTACTTAAGACTGATCACGCCTGCCAGCTATACGGATATGTAGTCCATCGGAACAATTTTCGTTGTGCTCATTTTCCTATGCTAGTGTGTAAAGGAAAATGAACTTTACCGTTCCATACTGTAGGAATGTATGTTTGCGTGACGTATTTACGAACTCCTGTAATACAACATACTTAAAGTTCAGTTTCCTTTACACATATGCAAGGGAAGCACGACGGAAATTATTCTGATGGACTGCATATCCATATTTGGTTGGATGGCGCGACAAATCTTAAGGGAAAATATTGGATAGGAAGAGCATAGTCATAAACGTGGTATTAGAACTACGCCATCGATATGTCTAAAACTCTTTGGGTGAAAAGCTTCTTATTAACTTATAAATAAAAAAATGTTAAGAGCTCCAATTTTTTAACAGACACTTTCACCAAAGGTAACCTATCTTCTAAAAGCAAATGAGAAGACATATTTCCGCCTGATTTCGCTGACACAATGTGACTCTTGAGATAAAATATCATCCCAGAAGAGAACAGGATTCACCGGGCGAGTTGGCCGTGCGCGTAGAGGCGCGCGGCTGTGAGCTTGCATCCGGGAGATAGTAGGTTCGAATCCCACTATCGGCAGCCCTGAAGATGGTTTTCCGTGGTTTCCCATTTTCACACCAGGCAAATGCTGGGGCTGTACCTTAATTAAGGCCACGGCCGCTTCCTTCCAACTCCTAGGCCTTTCCTATCCCTTCGTCGCCATAAGACCTATCTGTGTCGGTGCGACGTAAAGCCCCTAGCAAAAAAAAAAAAAAAAAAAAAAAGAGAACAGGATTCGAACCATAGCCTTCCTGATGGGAATCCAGCACCTAAGCATTTGAGCTTATCACGCCTCCCACTTTCTGCATGACTATTTAATTTATGCCTTTTCCCGGAAGCAACGTCCTGATTTATTTATTTATTTATTCACATATTATTTATTTATTTATTTATTTATTTATTTATTTATTTATTTATTTATTTATTTATTTATTTATTTATTTAACTGTTTCCCTTTGTGGTCTCATTTCAGAGACTTTTAAAAAGAACGTTGTTTGTAAAATTTAGATAATCTTTGAGACGGAATTTCATAGATTTGTTTGAGGGGAATTTAAAGCGAGTTGGGAACCGTTATTATTGTAGCATGCTTCACAACTTCCAGGCTCTCCTCCTCGAGTCTGTAGCCCATTTCTCATTCTTGCATACTACTGGCCATGGTATCTCACGCTGATAATGTTTCCCTACGGGAGTTGGCTACAATGCTGATCCCGCCTTCCTGTATGTGATCATCATTTTCTTGTGTAAATTATTTTGCCTTCCTGACGAATATATATATATATATTATAACAGTAAATGTGGTACTTCGGTAGAGATGAGACGCAGGGCGTGTACCATTCGTTGAAGTGCATACAGAGGGAGAGGGTTTGTTTAATTAAATCTTAAAATTTTTTTTTCCAGAGTTTATTAAGAAATTGAAAGTAATGTCACCTCTGTACAGCGGATACAGTAGAAAATGTTCCTCGTCCTATGGCTGGCGATGTCCTTGGATTCCGGCAGCTCCATTTTCCATATCAGCGAACCACCATTTGTCCCCCGATGGAAGTTCCAGAAAATTCATTCGATGTCTTGAAGATTTATGCGACGTTAATGAATGGCGTTGAGGTAGTCCTTGTGAATGGTGAACATGAATGAACATCGTTAAGCCCTGGGGCGAGTTAATGTAAAGGCTGCTTCTGCACAGATGAGAGGAACGTTTATAAATGGTTTTAACAAAGTTCAAACACAAAATGTATCTTTATCACACGGTGAAATGTCACTCAATTTTGTCCCGTGTTAAGTGAAAGAATGCCACTAGACTCGAATAAGCATGTAAGTTAATACTCATAAAATAAAAGTCCACTCGAAACTTATCGTCGAGTTTAACAGAGTCACTTAAAGTTTGTGGCACTTGGTACAACGTAAGGTAATGCCGCATGACTTAGTTCTTTGAAGCACTGTTCAACATAATTCATTGAAAATAAAGATGTTCCACTCGTGAATTAGAACTCATTCACGTATTGAAAATAACATGAAATCAGAAGACGAAATTAATCGAGTATTGACAGTCCTTGGTTCGACTGTTCGTAAACTGAATGTTCGCAGAATTGAAATGTGCTGTTTATTAGAATTGAAATGCACTGTTCACAGATGCACAGTTCACAGTTCATGACCTAAAATATTGACACAGTTCATGGAATGGTAAATTAAATTTGGATTCAAACACAGTCTTATAACTCGAAGTATTTAGTACTCGGTAAGGAGAAATCAGTTCTAAGTCCTGTCCATAACATAAAACTTCAATTTCGAGCACTCGAAAACGTTTGCGAGTCTTAGACACTCGTATAGAGTAACAGTCAATAGATAATGTCCAGACGATACACAATTCATCTCACGTCCTATCGGAGTAAAAAGTTGTCACAGTATAAAGAAATCTGCATAAGTCCATATTCAACACGATTAGGTTAAAGTCCACGGACTTGAAACTTAATAGCGGCTTCACGCTCGATCACGGTGCCCGCGAACCGACTGTGCGAACACTACAGTCTAGTGTGCACACAGATACTCCGGCCACACACTGGCATCATATATATATATATATATATATATATATATATATATATTATGCAGTAGGTACATGAAAGTGGCACATTCAGTAAAAACTGGGATAAGGGAATAAAAATCACAGGAAAGTATGCAGAAAGGGAGTGAGTGAGTTGGTTTTACGATACGAATCGTGAAGCTGTAAGCTTGTTTTCTGGAGGTTGTGGACTCATGTTCCACAGTCAGGAGTCCAGTAGACAATTTTCATGGTTTCACAACTAAGTAACAACAAAAGTTTTCATTACGTACCCTGAAGGGGTACGGTGGGCCTCTCAGAGGGTAACGCCTTCTCGCAGGCCGGGGAGATTCGGAACGGTGAAGATGGTGCATGGAGAAGTGGCGAAGCTGAAGGCGTTGGCGGCCGTGGCCTATGATAAGAACTGTCCCGGCATTCGTCTTGCTGCAGGAGAATGGAAAACCACGGAGAACCATTCTCAGGATAGCCGACGATGAGAACCAGCCTCTGTCCGTCTCCTGAATGCAGAGGCCTGGAGCAACGGTAGAGCCGTGACCACCGCTCCTCTGCTCGGTTGGCCGGTCAGAGTGCAGAGCTGTTGGACCACGGACCAGCTGTGGTGACTTGTGGGCCGAGACTTACTCTGCATCTACTGACGTGGCTTCACAAAACCGGGTTAGTATTATACATATGCAGAGCCGGAAGATAAAACCCCACGGCACTTAACGCCCTTGAAAGGGCCTTGGCCTGCCCAGCGACCGCTGCTCATCCCGAAGGCCTGGAGAATATGAGGGGTCATGTGGTCAGCGCGAAGCATCCTCTCGGCCGTTATGGGCTTTCGAGACCGGAGCCGCCATATCACAGTCAGATAGCTCCTCAATTATAATCACGTACGCTGAGTGGACCTCGAACCAGCCCTCAGGTCGAGAGAAAAATCCCTGACCTGGGCGGGAATCGAACCCGGGGCCTCCGGGCGAGAGGCAGGCACGCTACCCCTAAACCATGGGGCCGGCTACCAGAAGATAAAGGATGGGAAATTACATCAAACCATACAGTTAATAATATAGCTTCTCCTTCCGTTTAACACGAATCTCAAAATGAGTATCGAATATCCGTATCATCCTTACCCTTACTTATTTTCGTGAAATTCTGCCCAACCTATTTCTTGTGGTAGGTTACAGTAACGGACAAACAGACAATTTTATTTTATAAAATACTTCCTCTCATGCAGAGACTGCCTTGCGACAAAGTATACCTTTACATAAATTTTTCGAAAAGTAATAGTATGATACACTTGAGAAATTTAATTTGTAACCTAATGGTAAAAATGACTTCTTACAATTATTAAAGAACCCCGTAATACAATATGTCTATTTCCCGCAACGTTGTAACTGGCAGAGACACCTGTTTTCAAACATTTGTGTCAAAAACACGAATTGTTCCCCTCAGCTCCAATCTTCAGACCATTATGTCGATTTTCTCTAGCTGGTATTTATCTCTGTAGTAAGGAATTTTTTGTGAGTAAATGTTCCTTTTTTCGAGGTTGGCGTCTAAGGGCCTTATGACTTTCAAAGCGGACAGTTGGGCCGATGATCTAACCTCTCTTCTTATTTTTGAAGGCAATGATGTCGATCCTTCGGTGGTTTCCATTATCAGAACCCTACATTCGGTATTACATACCCTGTCCGATATAAAAACTCAGCATTTGGCTGGTTTAAAAATGTGAAATCATGGAAAATCATCTTCAGGCCTGCCGACGGTGGGATTCGAACCCACTTTCTCCCGAATACAAGCTCACAGCTGCGCGATTTAACCGCACGGCCAACTTGCTTGTTACAGACAAAACTATGATTTTGTATCGAAACTTTGTCTACTATAAGGCGTGACAGTTCATATTGAAGTTTCTCTTACCGGGCATTTCTGTGTTTTCCCATTAAGTTTTCTCACGAGCTACTCCGACCCTAGCCTGCAGACGTAACGGTTAAAGTGAAGTGACGGCTCAGATCGATACCTCCCCCTCCTCCTCCTCCTCCTGCCAGTTCTTCTCTTGAACAGTACATCAGGGGTACGCTAGGCAGCTTCTACGATAGCGCAAATCAGTGACGTAAATCAAACTGTATTCGTAGCGAGACGCCTCGAAGAGGAGGAAGCAAATTATACAACGTACACATTAGTGGTCTCACGAATAATAATAATAAGAAGAATAATAACACTGAGTTCGTTACCAATATCAAAGATTCCCCATAGAGCGATGAGTGTGAGTGATACCAAGGTTATTAAGAGAGCCAAAACGGTGAAGTACATTGGAGAGTGGATTTCAGAAGACCTCAGTGAAGAAGAGAATCAAACTAGACATGTCTTTTTAAAATTCTCACTTTTCTTCTGTGGTAGGGGAGGATCGGGAGGTATCAGACGGCGGCTGGTGTCGGACAATCACGGATGTCTTTGTTAGCAGCATGTGGCAGAACCTGTTTAGCTACTCACAGGTCCGCCTTCATGTGTGAAGGGTGGGTACATCCTATTCAGTCGAAAGGCAGGGTCGTTTATGAGTGGTGGTGTATTTTTATCCTTTGCATGATTTTTGGCCGGCGCGGATTTATTTTTACCTAGAAGTAGCAGAAATAAGGATAAGTTGCATTGAACTTTAAGTACATTAGCAGAAACAGTATTCGTTGCTCTGTAATATCGTGGGTTTAGAACCAGTTTGTTTTCGATCGTTCTCGTTCTTTTCCTGTTGTTTCTTAAGGGAGTCATTCGGGCTGTATCGGACACGAAACTGGCGTGCGGTATCGGACATCATATGTTGCAGTTCCGTCCAGGTTACTGATAGTACTATCCTTTGTTTTAGGTAAACATGGGGAAGATACGAGGATAATCGGAAGAAAACAATATGGTATTAGGCCAGTCAATGTTCCTCTATTTCACAAAAGCACGTTAGGTGCTAGAATTAAAGTTCTTGATGCTGGTAAAGAGATTCCAATTAAAGCGTGTGCGGCGAACAGTGAGACTTATCAGAGAACATTCTCAGATGAAGAAGAGAACCTGTACACGCATATCGAGGCCCCGATAGCCAGCACATGCCACTCAATAAAACAGAATTTTTAAAACTTGTGTATCAATGTGCTGAAGAATTGAGAGCTGAACATAAGCTTAATAAAACTAAAATGATGGCAGGAAAGGCATTTTTTAATGATTTTATGAAGAGGCACCAGGACCTCCGTTTGAGGACGCCTGAGTCTACCAGCTTGCAGCGAGCAGTAGGCTTCAGCAGGAGCTAGTGGACAAATTTTTGAAAAATTAAATGATCTTATGACCAAAATAATATTTGTTTAGTCCGTCAAGAATCTTCAACGCTAATGAGTGTGATATTTGCAGAATGGCTGAACGTTAATTTGTTTTTAGTTTGAATGTGAAAAAAATATATTTTTGTTAAGAAAGATAGACCGTCCGATACCACCCTACATTATTCAAACCTACGAAAGTGTAATAACCTAATAATTTTTAATATTGTCCGTGTTTTCAATTGTAAATTGATATATTCTAGTGAGTACGTTAATATAAGAATGCAGCTGCTAATAAAATGCAGTACATGATTTTTTCATATACCATAAAAAATTATGGCAGAAAAGCTAAAGTGTCCGATACCTCCCGACATTCCCCTTTGTGTATGATCTATTGTGATCAATGACAATGGCATTTGTGGTATAAAAAGGAATTGTGAGAGACTTCAATGCATCCTAAGAACTCGGAAATGTGTACCAGATAACATATCCACCCCATGGCCCCTACTTCTTTTTCTTCCGGTGTTGTCTTCTCACAGAATGTGGGCGTCCATGCTGAAGTAACTTTTCCTATTTTGTGTTTCCCGTATTTGAGTAGCCGTATAGTGGATATCGAACCACCGACGAAGATTCTGCATCCAGGATAATCCTCTCCGCACACGTCTAGGTGTTTTTACTGTCTTACCTTCTATAGTAAGTGATCAGTTGTGCTGGGCTGTATTTTACATTCCAGAAGATGTGGCAAAAATAATGTACATTGCTGCGTTTTGCAAGTGTTAACGAGTATGCATGATACCCCGACAGGCCGGATTACCTCCTCGTAGGTGCGATGGTCTAGCAGTGTAATCTTTATGCGAAACATTCACATTTCAAAAGCCTGGAGTCGGTTCATTGCCGAAGTCTTTAGTTCCCATCGCTCCACACCATAAAGTAGCACCGGTAACAGGTCATGGTTGATCGCACACTTCCACGAACGTACTACGCTGGCTTAGCAGGGGGAGAGGCGATACTCCCACGTGGTGCGTCCCACGTGGCGGATAGCAGGGTCCTAACCGGCTTACCGGCGGACTTGAACGGAATAAAATAGCTCTCATGGACCAAGCACACATCCCCCTGTGGAGGTGGGGGTACGCAGGAGAAGAATACACACATGGTATCTCCTGCCTGTCGTAATAGGCGCCTAAAAGGTCTACCAAGGGATGATCGAATTAGAACTATGAGACTACTTGCAATTAGTATCACCACGCGGGGAACACCATGATTAGTACCCACTATGTGAGGAACACCACGGGATAGTACGAGTCCCTGTGATTGGTACACCTATGTGAGGAACACCATAGATTTGCGTGTCCTGTAAATGGCGCCACAATGCGAGAAACACCATAGATCTGTGTTATATGTGCGCATTACATTACCTGTGAGTAGTACCATAATGTGCGGAATACCGCGAGTCTACGCTACTTTGATTAGTACCGCAACATGACAAATACCATAGGTGTACATTCCTAGAGATAAGTACCATTATGAGGGGCCGATGACATAGATTTTGGACCCATTTGGACTGCAAGGTAGTGCTTTAGAATCAGTCCCTTGCTCAGTAATACTATTGTTAAACACTAGCTTATGGGAATGTGAGGCATTACGGGTCGGATCCACTGATTGTTTTAAATTCCTATCCCTTTTATGAGGACACACATCTCAAAAACTGAAGACGTTACAGTCGTGATAATTGGTTAGAGGATCTTTTACTAATAAAGAAACAAGTATTTTTTTACGGAAATTTCATTTAAGGGGGGGGGGTGAAAGGAAGTGAAAAATGTGATTTATTTTTATGGGGATACTTACAAAATCTTAAAACTGAAGTTAACACACGAGAATATTGTTATTCGGAATCTCCTTTAAACATAAAGGAACGCACCTTCTTTTTTGTTGTGGGGTGAGGTGAATCAATTTAACGGCGGTGGGGTGAAAAAGGAGTTGAGACCAATTGATTTTACTGTTCATAATGTACTTGATTCAACTCATAAACCGATCATTTTAAATCTTTCCTGGGTTCGTTTTCAAGGGCCATATTTTCCTTTGGAGAACTGAAAGTTAGATTACATTAGATTCTCCTGGTATATATCTATATATATAAAATAACTTGTCCTGACTGACTGACTGACTGACTGACTGACTGACTGACTGACTGACTGACTGATTCATCATCGCCGAGCCAAAACTACTGGACATAAAGAAATGAAATTTTGGGGATATATTCATATTAAGATGTAGGTGCTCGCTAAGAGAGGATTTTTGGATATTCCGTCGCTAAGGGGGTGAAAAGGGGAGTGAAATTTTAAAATTAGTGTATCTATATCTCAAAACTTTAAAAGTTTACAGATGTAAAAATTGGTATTTAGAATCTTCTTTAAAAATAAGGAAACACGTATTTTTTTGTTTTCAGAAAATCCCAACAGGAGGGGTGAAAAAGGGTGAAAATGGGGAAAAATGGGTTGAATGCCTTTAATCAGGATACCGGTACTTATATCTCAGAAACTGAAGATATTACAGACCTGAAAATTGGTACTTTTGATCTCCTTTAAAAATAAAGAAACACGTATTTTTTTGTTTTTGGAAAATCCAATTAATGGGATGGTGAAAAGGGGGTGAATTTTTAAAATGAGTGAATCTATATCTCCAAACTTTTAAAGTTTGCAGATGTAAAAATTGGTATTTAGAATCTTCATTAAAAATAAAGAAACACGTATTTTTTTGTTTTCGGAAAATCGCAATAGGAGGAGTGAAAAGGGGTGAAAAAGGGGTTGAATGCCTTTAATGAGGCTACTTATATCTCAGAAACTGAAGATATTACAGACCTGAAAATTGGTGTTTGGGATCTCCTTTAAAAATAAAGAAACACGATTTTTTTTGTTTGTGGAAAATCCAATTAAGGGGGGTGAAAAGGGGGGTAATATTTTAAAATGAGTGTATCTATATCTCAAAACTTTTAAAGGTTATAGATGTGAAAATTGGTATTTAGAATCTCCTTTAAAAATAAAGAAACAACTATATTTTGTTTTCGGAAAATCCTAATAGGAAGGGTGGATAAGGTTGAAAAATGGGTCGAATGCCTTTCATGAGTCTACAGTACTTATATTTCAGAACCTGAAGATATTACAGACCTGAAAATTGGTGTTTGGGATCTTTAAAAATAAAGAAACACGTATATTTTTGTTTGTGGAAAATAAATCCAATTAATGGGGGGGGGGGGGGTGAAAAGGGGGCGATTTTTTAAAATGAGTGTATCTATATCTCAAAACTTTTAAAGTTTATAGATGAAAAAATTGGTATTTAGAATCTCCTTTAATAATAAAGAAACACATATTATTTTGTTTTCGGAAAATCCCAATAGGAAGGGTGGAAAAGGGTGAATAATGGGTTGAATGCCTTTATTGGGGCTACTTATATTTCAGAACCTGAAGATATTACAGACCTGAACATTTGTATTTTGGATCTACTTTAAAAGTAAAGAAACACGTATTTTTCGTTTTTTGAAAATCCAAATAATGGGGGGTGAAAAGGGGGGTGAATTTTTTAAAATGAGTGTGTCTACAACTTAAAACTTTAAAATTTACAGATGTAAAAATTGGTAGTTAGAATTTCCTCTAAAAATAAAGGAACACGTATTTTTTGTTTCCTGTAAATCCTAATAGGAGGGGTGTAAAAGGGTGAAAAATGGGTTGAATGCCTTTAATGAGGATACGTATATCTCAGAAACGAAGGATATTACAGAACTGAAAATTTGTATATGGGATCTCCTTTAAAAATAAAGAAACGCGTATTTTAGTTTTTGGAAAATCCAATTAATGGCGGTTAAACAGGAGTGACAAATTGGGGTGAATTTTTTGAAAGACTATATCTACAGATTATCTTAGAAACGTAAAATGTTACAGACGTAAAAAGTGGGTGTTTGGAGTCTCCTGTAAATGTAAAGAAACAGAGGTGATTTGTTTTTGGAAACTCCACTTAAGGGGAACTCAAAAGGGGTGAAATTTTAAAATGAGAATTTTTACAGTATATCTAAAAAAACTTAACATGTTACAGAAGTGAAAAATGGTATTTTTTATCTCTATTAAACATAAAGAAACGTGTATTTTTAGTTTTCGGAAATACCACTTGGGTGGAGGGGGGTTAAAGTGACTGAAAATGGTGTTGAATTCTTTTAATTAGGCTACTGATATCTCAAAAATGAAGATGTTACAGACATGATATTTGATATTTGCAATCTGCTTTAAAAGTAAAGAAACACGTATTCTCGGAAAATCCAATGAAGAGTTGGGGGGGGGGATGAAAGAATTGAAAAATTAATTGACTTAATTGTATGAGAATACATCATCTAATAAAAACTAAAGTTGTTACAGACGTGAAAATTCGTATTTGGATCTCCTTTAAAAACAAAGAAAAACGCGTTTTGGGGGGAAACCATCTTGGAGGGCGGGAGTGTAAAGGAGTTGAATTCCTTTCATGACACATAAATCAAAAACTGAAGAAGTTAGAGTCGTGATAATTGGTATTTAGAAGATCCTTTACTATTAAAGAAACAAGTATTTTTTGCGGGAAAATTCACTTAGGGGGCGGGGGGGGGGGGGTAAGGGGAGTAGTATGAAATGAAGTGAAGAATGTAAATTATTTTTATGGGGATACTTATATCTCAAAACTGAAGGTAATAGACGTGAACATTGGTGTTTGGAATCTCCCTTAAACATATAGAAACAAGCCTTCTTTTATTTTTTTTTGGGGGGGGGGGGGGTGTGGTAAATAAACTTAACGGCGGTAGGGTGTAGAAGGAGGTGAGACCAATTGATTTTACTGTTATTAATGTACTTATAAGGATCCTCCGTTGCTCAGGCAGCAGTGCGCCGGCCTCTCACAGCTGGGTTCCGTGGTTCAAATCCCGATCACTCCATGTGATATTCGTGCTGAACAAAACGGAGGCGGGACAGGTTTTTCTCCGGATACTTCGGTATTCCCTGTCATCAGCCATTCCAGCAACAAATAATAATAATAATAATAATAATAATAATAATAATAATAATAATAATAATAATAATAATAATGTTCCGGACCGTCATCAAATGTGCGGACCGCGCTGGAAACGGCTACTGGACGGGTAATAACTAAGAATGCAGTCCGGCCGCCGGTCCAGTGCCGCCAAGGCACGCAATATAACAGCACGCCGGATCTCCTGAAGGATTTTATCCACATTAAAAATGATTATAGGAGAAGATGGCAAAGATTTACGTACCCAACTGACCGGGAGGAATACCTGAGCCTAGCCCGGGAAGTACGAACTCGATTGCTGGAAAGGAAGATTGAAAAATGGGAGGAAACGTGTCGTAAAATAAGAAAAAACGAGTCAGATCGGGAATTTTGGTGGATTCTCGCAGAAAACGAGTCAGATCGCAAATTTCGGCGGATTATATATCGAAAACAATAAGCATTCAATTATAAATTTCAGTATAATACCGTAGCGAAGCACGGGTATCTTGCTAGTATATATATATATATATATATATATATATATATATATACAGGGTGTTAGGTGTATACGTGCAGATATTTATTGTAGCAATACAGAACGATGTGACGAACCACTATATATCAAACTTTTAGTGATCCTCGGAAGTTATTTTCGAGAGCAAAGGGGTACGATGTTTTTAGAATAGGTAGTATGCCTTGTTCATGTGAATGAATAGCTTTCCTTTGATAACAGGCAAGTCACGTGCCATCCCTGCCAAACTGGTTTCTGTTCTGTTTATGTTTAAGAGCAAATGAACTACCGTGACAGCTGAGCGCTCCCTATTCCATGCCACGAGATGTTACGTAATATACTTGCCAAACTGGTTTTATGTTTACGAGCAACTGACCTACGGTAACAGCTGAAGGCTACCAGTCTACAACATGTTACGTTACATTATCGCCAGACTGGTTTGTTGTTGTTAGTATTTAGTTTCCGTCTTAGGGGTTTCAGACAACACTAGTTATAGGTTTCGGACCCTGGAGATGTATTGAATTCTCAGCGTTAATACTGGTTCATTTGCTGTTACGTCCTTTAGGGGATAGGGATATCTGTGGTCGTCAGCCCTGTGGTCTAGTGAGTATGGAAATGACCTGAAAACCTGTGTCGGTGCGCGACCTGTACGAGCGTGTGATATAATTATTGGTTGGGATACGCACGCCGGGACGTGAAATGCGGTACGATCCCCGTTGTGCATTGCGTAAAGGTAGAAGAAGGAAGACAGTTCCTTGCGCCAACGAACAAATGCATGGCATAGGATATCCATATGAGTAGAATCAGAATTGAATTATCGAAGCACATCGAACGTTTTGTTTCAAACGAAAAATTGACATATTATACAACTAAGTAAATTAAACGTACCTACATTTCGTGCTTCCTGCCTGCTTGAGTGGCTAAAACGGTTGAGGTGCCAGCCTTTTGACTCCAACTTCGCATGTTCGAACCTGGCCCCGTGCAGTGGTATTTGAAGGTGCTCAAATACGTCAGCCTCGTGTCGGTATATTTACTGGTACACCGAGCTCGATAGCTGCAGTCGCTTAAGTGCTACCAGTATCCAGTATTCGGGAGATAGTGCGTTCGTACCCCACTGTCGGTAGCCCTGAAGATGGTTTTCCGTGGTTTCCCATTTTCACACGAGGCAAATGCGGGGGCTGTACCTTAATTAAGGCCATGGTTGCTTCTTTCCCACTCCTAACCCTTACCTGCCCCGTCATCGCTATAATACCTATCTGTGTCGGTGCGACGTAAAGCAACTTGTCATTCGAGCCAAGACACCACTGTGGTTCAGAATATCCTCTGGTGCTTAAACATACGTTCACGGAGGTCATCCGAAGTGGTTACCTCAGTTCCGTATACTTTGTTTCTCATGTCCCCCCAGGCATAACAATCCACTGGAATAAGGGCTGGCCAATTGATAGTTCCACATCGTCCTGTCTACCGTTGAGGAAATGTCTGCACCATCGTGTAAAATCCACGTGGTTCGGCGTAGTCGAAGCGACACGTCCTCTGAAAGCTCCAGTAACGTACTGTATCTACTGTACAGGAGCAAGATAACATTAATAAAAAGATGTAACCGACCTCCAACTACACCCATCCTGATATTAATTAGAAGCGGTGCTGGAAACTGCCTTGTCCTATTGAATGGGGATATTCCACAGCTCATGAGTGGGATATAGTGGGTTCCAACCCCTCTGTCGGCAGCCCTAAAGGTGGTTTACCGTGGTTTTCCATGTTCACACCAGGCAAGTGCTGGGGCTGTAACGTCATGAATGCCACGATCGCTTCCTTTCCGATACTAGCCCTTTCCCGTCCCATCGTCACCATAAGGAAAGCTAAAAAGTCACCTCCGTACAGGCCATGAAGTGGAAGGAGAAGTGGAGAAGTGGAAGGTAAAGGCTTCCACCATTGTTAACCTCGGCACGTTATGGGGTAGAGTGGTCAGCTCTACGCCCGGCCGCCTTTGCCCCCAGGAATTAACCTGGTACTCATTTTTGGTGTAGGCTGAGTGAACCTCAGGGCCATATGCACCTCCGGAAGTGGAAATCTCGTTTCTTAAATTTTACGACTTCCTGACGGGGATTCGAACCCACGTCCTTCCGGGCGAACCGAGCACGCCTTTACCGCCTCGGCCAGGCAGCCCCTACCATAAGGAAAGCTACACCGATCAAATGTATGCAAGTAAGGTGATTGGTACCGGTCTGAGTGTCTGAGACCGTTGAGGTCCTTATCTTCCGACCTCCAACTTGGCAGGTTCAATCTTGGCTCAGTCTGATGATATTTGATGGGGCACACATACGTCAGTCTCGTGTCGTAGAAATACTGGCACGTAAATGAACTCCTGCGATATGAAATTTCGTCACCTCAGCGTCTCAGAAAACGGTATAAATAGTATGTGGGACGTAAAGCAAAATAACGCTAATAAAAAGACAATTGGTCAAAGAGACAGACTTCCCACTGCATCCATCCAGATATCAATTGAGAGCCGGTGCTAGAGGTTGCCTTGGTATACTAAATATTAAACAACCCTTCTATAAAAATTGCCTCATGTGTCACTAATACACTTGACAGAAATTCTGGATTGAGTGCTTGATCAATTAACCAGCGGCAGAAATCCACTCTTAAATCATCACCGAGCTTGATAGTAGCAGTCGCTAAAGTTCGAACAGTATCCAATATTCGGGATGTACTGGCTTCGAATCCCTCTGTCGGCAGCTTTAAAGGTGATTTTCCGTGGTTTTTCATGTTCACACCAGGCAAATGCTAGGGCTGTACCTTAATTAAGACCACGGTTGCTTCCTTCCCGATCCTATTCCTTAGTTATATCTGTCGCCATAAAACCTATCTGTGTCGGTGCGACGCACCGATACAGATAGGTCTTATAGGACGATGGGATAGCAAAGGCCTAGGAGTTGGAAGGAGGCGGCCGTAGCCTTAATTAAGGTACAGCCCTAGCATTTGCCTGGTGTGAAAATGGGAAACCACGGAAAACCATCTTCGTACCCATTATCTCCGGGATGCAAGCTCTCAGCCATGCGTCTCTAACCGCACGGCCAACTCGCCCGGTAATAATAATAATAATAATAATAATAATAATAATAATAATGATAATAATAATAATAGTAATATTTTTTGCTGCCGGGCAGAGTGGCTCAGACGGTTGAGGCGCTGGCCTTCTGACCCCAACTTGGCAGGCTCGATCTTGGCTCAGTCCGATGGTATTCGAAGATGCTCAAATAAGTCAGCCTCGTGTCGGTAGATTTACTGGCGCGTAAAAAGAACTCCTGCGAGACTAAATTACAGCACCTCAGCGCCTCCAGAAACAGTAAGAGTAGTTAGTGGGACGTAAAGCAAATAACATTACCGGTATTATTATTAATAAGTCATTAGGAGCTGAAAGGCAGGGAAGAAAATAGTAAAATATGCGTGGTGTAGGAGGAAACAAGATGAAATGTACTTCACCCGTGCCTACATCGCTCGCAGTAGTTTACTACAGGATAGTATGCGTAAGACCAGAACCAGGTCTCTTTGCGATGAGTCAGGTGTATCTTCGTATTGTGGTTAGCACTAGAGGACAAAGTGTGACAAACAGGTTTTGTGTATAAACATCAAACATGCACATCTACAGACACACACACGCAATGTACCCAAACCAGTACAGTGTAGAATGAAGAACTGCCATGCTGTGTTCAAGGTCAATATCTAGCGTTTTAACAAGCAAGTCTTCCGTGTGTTGTGTTCAGCTTGCGCCACGTACAAGCCAATCGCGAACTGAAAGTCTAGATTTATAATTTTTGTTACCGGTACTTCAATTTTTCTGCTCGGATTTATGAGAATATCGAACTATCGAGACTCAAAATACTACATCGATTGAGAACTGAACTCCCAACTCAATACGCTGCAGAAATGGTGTAACATCTGACATACCAATGTGAAACACGTAGCAATTGTTCAAGTGACCTCCCTGGACTACTCTGCAGGCTTCACTTCTCCGTACCCGGCGAGTTGGCCATGCGGTTAGGAGCGCACAGTTGTGAGCTCGCATCCGGGAGATTGGGGCTTCGAACCCCAATGTCGGCAGCCCTGAAGATGGTTTTCCGTGGTTTCCCAAGTTCACACCAGGCATTGAGGGGGTTGAACCTTCATTAAGGCCACGACCACTTTCTTACCATTCCTAGGCCTTTCTTGTCCGATTGTCGCCATAAGACCTCTCTGTGTTGGTGCGACGTAAAGCAACTAACAAAAGAAAATCACTTCTCCGAATCCAGTCTTCCGTAATATCCATTGGAGATCTGGCGGGCCAATTGATGGGTCCAAGTCATCCTATTCGCCATAGACCAAAGGACTGATCTAAATGATCACGCAGTAAGCGGCTTATATCAGGTGGTGGACCATCGTGTAAAAACCCCATGTTTCGGCGTAGTCGAAACGGAGCGTCCTCTGAAAGCTCTAATAACGTACCTATGAGGAACTCCAGGTAAGATACCCCTATGAACTGTGCAGGTAAGATGATGATAATAATGCCATTGGCTTTACGTCCCACTAACTACTTTTCACGGTTTTCGGAGACGCGGATTTGCAGAAATTTAGTACCATAGGAGTTCTTCACGTACCAGTAAATCTACTGACACAAGGCTGACGTATTTGAGCACCTTGTCAAGACTGGACTCAGAAGGCCAGTGCCTCAACCGTCTGAGCCACTCAGCCCGGCAAGATGATTGGTGCAGCACTGCGTAAGGTGCTGGCCTTCTGAACCCAACTTGGGAGGCTTGGTCTTGGCTCAGTCCGGTGGTATTTGAAGGTGCTCAAATACGTCAGTCTCGTGTCTGTAGATTTATTTGCATTAAAAAATACTGCGATAAAAAAAATTCTGGCATTTCAGCGTCTCCGAAAACCGTGCAAATTAGTTAGTGGAACGTAAAGATATTATTATTATTATTATTATTATTATTATTATTATTATTATTAGTAGTAGTAGTAGTAGTAGTAGTAGTAGTAGTAATAGTAGTAGTAGTAGTAGTAGTAATATTATTTTTACGGAAGTTCTAATTAAACGGGTCCATTACAGTCATCATTTCACCTATCGGTACTTACTGTTCAGTAATAAGCCTTCCGTCCGCCTCTGTGGTGCAGTGGTTAGTGTGATTAGCTGCCACCCCCGAAGCTCGGGTTCGATTTCCAGCTCTGACAAGAAATTTGAAAAGTGGTACGAGGGCTGGAACGGGGTCCACTTAGCCTCGGGAGGTCAAATGAGTAGAGGTGGTCCGATTCCCACCTCAGCCATCCTGAAAGTTGTTTCCCGTAGTTCCCCCCTTCTCCAGGCAAATGCCGGGATGGTACCTAATTTAAGGCCACGGCCGCTTCCTTCCCTCTTCCTTGTCTATCCTTTCCAATCTTCCCATACCCCCGCAAGGCCCCTGTTCAGCATAGCAGGTGAGGCCGCCTGGGTGAGGTACTGGTCATTCTCCCCAGTTGTATCCCCGATCCAATGTCTCACGCTCCAGGACACTAGCCTTGAGGCGGTAGAGGTAGGATCCCTTGCTGTGTCCCATGAAAAACCAACCCTGGAGGGTAAACAGATTAGGAAAAAGAAGAATAAGCCTTCTATTAGAAATGCCCGGCGGCAATTCCACAGTAGGTCTTTTTCCTTCGAGCAATGTTCACGATGGATGCAACTACGGTTTTTGAAATTTGTCTCATTAATAACAATTTCACTGAATACTTATAGCCTTTTCTTTCAGTGTCCACCGTCCTTTCAATGACCTGAAAAGTTTATGAATAAGCATAGACAACCCGCATTGTCTATTGTCAGAAATTCATCGTAGACTGTCGCAATAACAGCACAGAAATGTTGCGCCCATATTTCATTTACTTATTAACCATTTCCTTTCATTTTGTCAGCTTGGATCACTGAGTAATGCCATTGACGTCTTAAAAATCGCACACAAATACACAACACTTGATTCGCACGTATGTGCTTGTACGGATCTTCGACGTCACTGTAAGGATTCTGTGTACTTTTCACACAGAGTACCCTACATCGGTTTTCGAGTACAGCAAGTGACCTGGCACGTGAGTCATCCTCTTCTACTTGCCAAGCCTTTAGGGGAAGTGCACAACAACATGTGTTGGCCTGCGATAAGAAACAGGTTCAACAAGCCCTATACTCGGCTACTGTACTTCCGCTACGCGTGGACAGAATGACATCACCGGCGTATCCTGCTACGGCCGTTCAAAACACATTAGGTCCTGAAATATTTGGCTCAGTTATGGGCAAACTAATAGGACAAGATAAAAAGTACATAGCATATATTATGAGATGTATTTTTCTTAGCCGACTAGCTTAATATCTGCACGTATACACCTAACACCCTGTATATATAAATACATTTGAAATAAACGATGGGACTGATGTTGACCGTGCAATTGTTCACCTTTATAATAAGATCAATAATGCACGGAAGTATAACATCCGTATCTTCAGAAATCCCACGCGCTTGCCTACGCGCGGTAAAGGTGCTGGTCACATTGTCAGCAACGACAATGGCACCAGATGTAATTTATCACCAAGTAGCGGTCTTGCTTCTTGCTGCGGGGTCCAGAACAATAATAATAATAATAATAATAATAATAATAATAATAATAATAATAATAATAATAATAATAATAATAATAATAATAATAATTGTTACCGTGGTTTGGTGGATCAACAGAGGTGAAAGAAGGTGCGGGGGTGAATGGGTCTAACTACAAATGCCAAGAAAAGAAAAATTTAAAACTTAAACTGAAGGTTATATTTTCTTCTTTTAAAATTCAACTTTAACAAATTTTATAACAATGAAACGTTAGGTAAAATGACAAGGCTTTAACAAAAACAAGAAAATCCAAAATTTAGAGACAATTTAACAATCTGGGCTTCAAGCCCCAAGTTTTACAATCCTTGAGCTACTAGCCCAACTTTACCAAGGCACAAAGGGCAGAAAACCCCTAATACCTGGAGCACTTGCTCCTAACTTTTAACCTGAAGCCTCCCAGAGGTACCTTTATACACTGGAAAAGAGCTAACACGCTCTCAGTTTTTCAAGCCTATTAAAGGCGATACAAATCTTTACCCTTAATTGCCATCAAGGCACAACTTACACAAAATTAAACGGGAGTATCTCGTACCCAACCTACTGGGCCTTAGTAGAAAAAGAACAGGTTAATTAAATGGCCCAAAATACAAACATGAATGGAGGCGTGTACTTGCACTCCTACACAAACATTCTTAAAACCTAAGAGGCACTAGGCCGATGGAACAGGGGCTATTCCTAGACTATGCAGGTGACTCGTACAATGAATAAATTTAACACATTAAGGAAGAGTAGAAAATCGGTTATCAAAACGTAGTCACCTCAAATCAAAATGAAGGGGAGCTCGAGAGGGTAAAGCACGCTCTATCCCCGATTTACAGTTAAAGATATATGAAGTTTTTACATAAGCCGGCACAAATTTACATTTTTTTAGAAAGGTTGGTTACATTGTAAACGTTTCGGACCTTTCCCGCGGGTTAAACTGCTGAGCTAGCAAGAAATAAAGATGTTAAGTGGCCATTACCTAGCTGAAGAGCTGCTGCCTGATGAACGAGGCACCTCCCGCCTCCTGCTACACTTTCATACACTAGGTTAGATGTTGATCAAGTGGCCGAGAAACAAGAAAATCGGCAGTTTTTATACCCTCGGGGAAGGTTCGAGTCCTTTCATGAATAATTAAGACACACCCACAGGCTTTTATTGGCTACATTACACAGTTACACACAACATCGAAGAAGAAATGCGGGATTGGCTGAAAATTAATTACAGAAATTATTGATTGGCTAACTTCAAAATTGAAAGAAAAGATTAATATTGCAAACCCACAAATGAGAGAACGAAATATAGTAAGGAGAAAAACTTATGAGTACAAAATTTCTTCAAGAACGTTCCTCCACTTTGCACCAGGGTGCATGATCACAGTTTTTTAGTAGAGACATCTATGAGAGAATGTCCAAACTTCTTGATAAATAGTAAAAAAGAACAAGTCGAAATTCACACAGTGACATCTTCAGCCGAAAAATTTAAGTTGACCTAGTTCCAAGTTCAGTGTTTCTCCAGTAGAGGAGTTCTAATTGGCGCAAGATTTAAACGTGCGGCGTAGAGGTGTACCACCCGGTACAATAATAATAATAATAATAATAATAATAATAATAATAATAATAATAATAATAATAATAATAATAATAATAATAATAATAATATTAATAATAATAATAATAATAATAATAATAATAATAATAATAATAATAATATTAATAATAATAATAATAATAATAATAATAATAATAATAATAATAATGTTCTGGACCGTCGTCAAAATGTGCGGACCGCGTTGGAAACGGGCCCTGGCCGGGTAATGACTACGAATACAGTCCGGCCGCGGGTTTAGTACCGCCAAGGCACCCAAGGCGACACCACGCCGGATCTCTTCAAGGATATGAACCGTATTAAAAATGCTTATAGGGAAAGATGGCAAAGATATACGGACCCAACTGACCGGGCGGAATACCTGGAATTAGTCCGGGAAGTACGAAATCGGTTGCTGGAAAGAAAGATTGAAAAATGGGAGGAAGTTTGCCGTCAGATCGCGAATTTTGGCGGTTAATATATAAAATGTTAAGCATTCAATTATAAATTTCAGTAGAATACCGTAGCGAAGCACGGGTATCTTCATAGTACTGTATATTTTTGATGTTCGTTAAGCTACTTACGGAAAATTCTTCTGTTCATTCCCCCTTAAGGATGATTTTAATATTGAAAAAGTTCTCCGCAGACAATGCAGGGGTCCCCAAACTATGAAAAGCGAAAATTTAAGCAATTTCCTCAATTGTGCCGAACGTTGAAGGGCTAAAGGGCCCAGCAATTTTTCATATTGTGACTCTTAGATAACTCTATCAAACTAAAAGAACGAATTTTGAAAATAACTTCCGGCCTAAGTGAAGTTCCTGAAAAACAGCCTAAAATCGCTTTTTTGTTACTCGTTTTCTTTTTGATTAAAACCCTATCCAAATTAAATTATTTACATAAGTGTTTATGTAAGGTGTTCCTTGGTTCAATACCTGCCGTGCGGTTAGGAGCGCGCAGCTGTGAGCTTGCATCCGGGAGATACACCAGAAAAATGCTGGGGCTGTACCTTAATTAAGGCCACGGCCGCTTCCTTCCCATTCCTAGGCCTTTGCTATCCCATCGTCGCCATAACACCTGTCTATGTCAGCGCGACGTAAAACAAATAGTAATAAACGTTCAATACCCTCAATGGTTTCCGAGTTTTTAAAATATCCACACCGACTGTAGCTTAACTGAAACAATGCATTGACTCACATTAGCGCTCGTAGTGGTAGGAAAAAGTTAACTACTGATCTATTCGAACAGATAACTGTGATTAAGGAAAGGATTGTAATTTTTACGAATAATAAAGAATATATTCTCATATCTTATTATATTTAATTATCCTAAAATTCGTAGCTCATACCCTAGGATGTTTTCAACATTGAGTTTCTGCTTGCCTGTGGATTTTTCTTTCGAAACAAAAATTGGACGATAGTTAATTGTAGAATAAGAGTAAACGTTCCATAAAAGTACGATATACAGTTCTTTGTTCACCATTCAAGAAACTTCTGGTGTATTTTGTTTGGTAATTAACTGTATTATTTTATATCAAAAACTGTATATCCTGTTTGATAATGTTATAACTACGTTTAATTTTACATAATTAGCGATATATATCATGATCCGATTGAATTATATCCTACCAAAAGCTAAATGCATTTCAATCAGAGCTGATGCACATGGTCCGGTTGAATTTTTGTTTGCATATTCTAATGGATATTAACCACGCGCATCACATTCGGATACCGGATTTCTTCACATGTTTGTTAGATTTTGTTAACATAAGATGGGAAGTTTATTCATCTTCTCATCAGTCTAAAATGATAATTTAAATAAAAGTAACAGCCTAACTTTTGCGAAACGTATGCTTGTGTTTAATGTGTTAAATCTCGTTTGAGCATTGGTACCAATAGTTTTATTATATTATTCTCATTTTCAGCACTTGAATTCGTTACTCCAAAACATTCTTGTTTACATCTCAAAATAGTTAAAAAAACCATGGCACAACAGCCCCGAAGGTCTATGGCCTACCAAGCGACCGCTGCTCAGCTGAAGGAGTATAGATTACGAGGTGTCGGGTGGTCAGCACGACGGATCCTCTCGGCCGTTATTCTTGGCTTTCTAGACCGAGGCAGCTATCTCACTGTCAAATAGCTCCTTAATTGTCCGGCTCCATGGCTAAATGGTTAGCGTGCTGGCCTTTGGTCACAGGGGTTCTGGGTTCGATTCCCGGCAGGGTCGGGAATTTTAACCGTAATTGGTTAATTTCTGGCACGGGAGCTGAGTATATGTGTCGTCTTCATCATCATTTCATCCTCATCACGACGCACAGGTCGCCTACGGACGTCAAATCAAAAGACCTGCACATGGCGAGCCAAACTTGTCCTCGGACACTCCCGGCACTAAAAGCCATACGCCATTTCATTTTTCAGCTCCTTAATTGTAATCACGTAGGCTGAGTGGACCTCGAACCAGCCCTCAGATGAAGGTAAGAATCACTGACCTGGCCGGGAATCGAACCCGGGGCCTCCGGGTAAGGGGCAGGCACGGTACCCGTACACCGCGGGACTAGCCTCAAAATAGTCCGCCTATCCGGAAAAATGTTTTATATCACAACATATGTGTTCTTGTGTTTAATTCGTTTTGTACCTAACGAAGCTCAAGTTCAATAATCTTCTGGCTGGGTGGATCCCTAAAGGAGAAGAAACCACTTACTGCAAGTCTTCCCCTATCACTGCTTATTTCTCGTGACAGCCAATCACCTAGAGGAGAAAGCCACTAAGAGAGAACGAGTTGGTTTGTTCCTCTTATTCGCCTTTTCCCTTTTATCGGATTCCAGTGGTTCTCAAGTCCAATCCGCAGGCTTTGGATATACTAGCAGAAGCTGTAAGCGAGTATTGAATTTACGTTTCGTTTCACTACTTCTGTAACCAAGTAGCAACACTTCGAGATGAGTAAATAATTGAATACTTGATCGGGAATGAGCAATTACCTAATGGTTTCTTAAGTAGAATATTTTCATTGCTATCTCTGTGTTAACTTCACGCTTTGAGTTAGAAAATCTGTTTATTATACGGGGGGCTCGGTAATAAGACAAAATTGTAATATAGCACAGTTTGAAAATGATTTTTTTACAAATTGCTTTACGTCGCACCGATACAGATAGGTCTTATAGGGACAGGAAATGGAAGGAAATGGCCGTTTCGTTTTAAGACATAGACATGTTTCGACCCGGTATATGGTCGTCCTCACTAAGACATATATAATAAAATTAAAAACATCGGACACAAAAAATGAAGTCTTAGTTAATTTTTTCTTAAAAAAAGCATGATTAAAATTAAAAACTGGTAGTTAATGATCATTAAAACAGTCTTGAGCTGGAGGTCTTTTTGTTTCGATGTTTTTCCTGTCCCCTGGTGTAGTTCAACTAATATCTGTAAACTGTTGGCATAGTTATTCTGTTCAGATATAGGCTGATATACGTAAGCAGTTATTGAAGTTGAACCATCTGATTTCTAGTGTTACATTAGTATTGACTAGGATAACAGCATAATTGTGTAAGGAATCTTATTGCAGGTATTAAAGAACCCGCCAAAACAAATGACTTCGCTGTAATTAGGCGTACTACACATAATGAGGAGTTGAAATAGTTCACATTGCCTTCCTTGGCGTGGTAACAGGAGCAAAAGAAACACGGTGTTGTTTCATTTTCACCGTAAAGTGACACTCACTACTGTTATCGACCACACCCATTAATGCTGCACTAACTTATGTTTGGGTGAGAAATATTACAATTCGCTGTAACTCAGGGATTCACACAACGGCTAATTTAAATTTAATAACAACGTAATTTTCCTAGGAAGCTATTCATGATATCAACATATTATCAAAAAAAAATTCTGCAATCTTTTGTCGATGGCCAGCTCTCATAAACATCATTTTCGTAAGAGTACGGTAAATTAAATTACACCATCCCTAAAACTCCTGCATAAATTAATTGGAATTATTACATTATGACATTATGTTTATGGGTTGTTGTGCTATAAAGTGATACACAATAAAAAGTGTTGCTTTTTAAACTGAGAAAAGGTTAGAATTGATTCTTGATTATGTCTTTTTGGAAAAGAAATGGAAGTGAAACTTGAAGCGCTACATCAAGATGTTTCCTTAGGTCATAATGAGTACATTATTCTCTGCGTTTTCCTAATTTGAAATTTTGTTCTTTCATAGATAAAACTTGAAAAAAATTAAACGCCTATAATTTCACCCGTTAAAATGTTGGTAACAACGAGAGATGTTTGCCTTTCATTGTATCTTGCATTCTGAGCACAATTATCTTCTTCTCTTCTTTTGGAGCCGTCTCCTGACAGAATGTTAAAGACCATCAAGGAGTAGGTTTTCCTCTTTTTTGTGTGTTTCCGTACAGTTGCCGTATCGTCGATGTCGAAGCACTGCCGACATTTCCGCGTCTAGGATAATACTTTCCGTGGAAAACCACAATTTCCTTATATCTTACCTTCTATGATCAGTTGTATCAGATTGTATTCGTCATTTTGGAGGATGCTACCAAAATAGCTTGCTAAAAATGTTCTGTAATTGAGGATCGATTAAGAAAATTTATGGGGACACGGTGCTGTACTTTCCATTCAACTGTAGTTGCAAGCCTTGTGCAGTCATTGCAAGGCAGACCCTCCGACGAGGGTGGTCACATCGGCTGTGTATGAGAAACTGCATGTTAGTCTGAACACCCAGCCCCGGAATCAACGGAATTAAACGTTCAATATTGGAATATCTCGATCCGATCGGGAATCGAAACCAGTGCTCGAGGGACTGAAAGTAAAGACACTGATCACTCAGCCATGGAGCTGGACAAGTATCTGTCTGTATACATTTTCATCTCTGTAGAATCAGTGGTTCTGATAGTAGGAGCATAATGCCGAAACGGGAAGAATCTTATATATGGATCAGTTAACACCATCTTAATCTCTCAGAGTGTTCACCACCCTTCGCAAGAAACAATCTCCACCACCACCTATACAATTTACACCTCAGTATGCCCCTGTTGATGTAGGTGAGTTTCATAGAATTTTATCCAGCACGATTTGTTACTTTTATGTTCATTATAACCAGGATATGTAGAGCTGGGCCATTGTCTATATGATACTGTTTATTGCCAGTTAGCCCGTCATTGTACGATCTCGTTGAAATTTATGGCTAGAGTGCTGTCTTGATAGCTCTGGCTATAACATTTAATAGGCTGTACGGATAAAGCACCGAATTTATTAGTACGGAATCCGGTTTCTAAGAGAGAATTTTATCGCTAAACTCAATAACGATCAGTGAAAAGAGGCAATCATTTAGTGATCCACTTCTGAAGAAGCATGTTGAGATTATGTTAGGTATCTAGAGTTATAGTTTCGAATTTGAATTAAACAGACGTAATACTTCACAATAGGTGACATTGCAAGACAGCTAACTAGGTCATGCTCGTAGTCGCAGGACACATTTCTAACACAGCCAGGATTTAAGGGTGCCCAAATCCTACAGCGGGGTGTTAATGCGTTTACTGTTACGCTAAGTCTGTTTACCATATCGTCGCTTCACCGGTAAAAGGTTGTAATCCACAAAGCTTTTCCTATCGATTATTCTCCTTAAGACTGGTCGCGCCTCCCAGCCACATATGGTTATGCAGTCCATCAGAACAAATTTTGTTGTATTCATTTTCCTATGCCCATGTGTAAAGGAAAATTAACCTTACTGTACCGTACTATACGAATGTATGCTTGCATTATGTATTTACGCACTCCTGTTGTATAATGCATGTTAGGTTCATTTTCGGTTACTCGTCGGCATAGGAAAACGAACACAACGGACATTGTTCTGATGGGCTGCATATCCATATATGGCTGGGAGGCGTGACCAGTCTTAAGGAAAATAATCGATAGGAAGAGCTTTGTGGATTATAACCTTTTACCGGTGAAGCGACGATATAGTTCTCTATTTTAAACGTTTGCAGTTACCTCCTATTTGTGTTCTCAGACGATTGTGTTTAAATACGAAACAATTTCTGCTGTAAGAAGAGGAGATTTTGCACCCTTTCACATATAAATTAGCCGGCCTCATTGTCTAGCAGTAACGGACCTGCCTTTTATGTGCAGGCCTCGGATTAGTTTTCCGGCCACGTCAAGGACTTTTACCCTGATCTGACGGCTGGTTCGAGGTCCACTTAGCTTACACGAGAACAATTGATTCATTCGTACGTACATGAATTATTAACTATTATTATAATTAATTTCTAACCGCAATGCTTTGTGGATGTAGCCACCTTCCCCCTGCCTTCAGCTTCTCGCTTCATCTCACGATAGGTGGCATACTAAGATTAAGAATCAGATCAGTGCTTTGTTCTTGGTCTTCCTTTCCTTTTCTTTCCCTTGCTAAGTTTGTTCGGGAAACTGTTATATCGCAGGGTGTGCCCAAGCAATTAGGTGTCCCTTCCCTCATCATTTTGTGTAGCTCTCTATTGCCTTTCATTTAGAATTATTAATTTCTTTCTCCAGAACTTACTCGTTTACGTGGGATTAGCACTTTGTATAGATTTAGCTCAGTTTTACGACCTAAAACCTTTCTTGACACCAACCCCACCTGGAGGGATGTATTGACTATTGCAAGTTTACGTGGTTAATATATTGTGTGATACGTTGTACGCAAATGGATATGTGTAAAAGAACACAAATACCTTGCCTCCATTGTAGAATAATTAGCCGGAAGTGCTTCTAATTCCTGATCCTGCCAGAAATCGAACCCGGGGTCCACTGAACCGAAGGCCACTACGCTGACCATTTAGCCAAGTAACGGAATATTCAGAATTAATAATTAGAAAATATTTTCTCGTGTTTAAGGCAAGACAAGTGAAATATGCAACAGCATCCAGCACGAAGCAAGTAAGCGAGTTTGAAGTTTTACGTGATTCCTGATATATTAACAGCCTGTCCAGTGATTTAAATTTCTGTACTAATACGTGGTACGGTGTTTACTCAGTCACATGACGTCAACTCAGGAGCTGTTCATATGAGAGACAGTGGATCTGGTAAAGAAAGCAAAGAAATTTGACCGAGGATATCGTCATGCTGACCATGAGTGCTCCTTGCCGACGATTTATCACCGACCTTAATCCTCGTACTCTTCATATCCTGGTCAGAAATACGCTGATATGAATGCAACCCTCCCTGTTATCAGCGTTGACGTGCATATGACCTTCTGCACCCATACCCTATACCTCCAAACCGAAACCACAAACCGAGCCCGACTGTTTCGCAGGCTAGCTGGCACGAGGTGAGGACTAAACTCACTCTACTCCTATAAATCCTTCGTCACATCTCCGATCACTTGCGGTCACATCGCCTGGGTGACCGTCACCAACTCTAAACTTATCCTCTACTGGCCACCCCTTATTATCAAGTGCCGCCTCGTACGATATGCCCTGCACTTCCCTTTAAACTACCACACTGCTGACCTGTACGACACCTTCGCCTTCCCAAGACTAGCCACGTATACATCTGTCTAGCGCTAGAAATCTAATCTGCGAGCCCTTATCCTTAACTGTGAACACTTCCTCCTATCCGAGCTCCTTCAAGTCTTACGAGAACCTCCACTCTTCCTCCAGTCCCCCTCCACATCTTTCGATCCCTCCCTTCATCCAAGGATGGTGGGTATTTCATACCACAAGTACTACAGCAGTTACTCCAATTCACGTACGTACATTGCCGGGCGTTGGTTCTGTAGCAAGAACCCGCTTCTCCAAGTCGAAATACAAATATTAAATGAGTTCATATCGGGGGTATTTGGGCCTCACGGCATCAAAGAAAATTCACTATGACGTTCCTCGATGCTGTCCTTCAAATTCCTGGCAACGAGGCATGGCGCATTTTCCTCTTGGAAGTGGCCATCACCAACTGGGACAATGTTGAAATTAAACAGATAGACTTGGTTCCCATTAACTTCCAGATATCGGTTAGCTGTTAGGCATTGGTGGACCGGAATAATGGACCTTAATGTGTCTCATGAACTCATTGTCCAGATCATCACAACTCCTCCACTAGTCCGTCTGCATCCGATCCGATGGGACCGGGCGATCATCTACAGTCGAATGACGATGATTTTGCGCTGCATTTGGTGAAGCGTAGTCAGCATTGGGGTATGACTGAATTGTCGACTCCGCAGTCCCATATGCAGAAGTGTTCGGTCGACCGTGTGCTGGGAAACACTGATATGGTCATTACCGTTGTACCTGTTGGTGATTTCTCGAGATTTGCCTCGCAGTCGCTCCAAACAATGTTCGACACAGGGGTGTACGATGCGTCATTGCTTGCCCTTCGTTGCACCAATTTCGATAGGTGTTCACAACAGCCATCACAATTTTCCCTCTATCAAAGACGAAGTGATCGGCTGCTTTTCCCATTCTGACACTGAAGATGTCACTAACAGCAAGCCTGTATGCCTGCCCAATGTACACTATGGTACCAGCATGTTGTATGTTATACCCTCCCCGCTGCAGATGCGCTAAATCTTCCTGTGTTTTGATTGTCATAGTACAATGGCACTTCGGTATATAAAAATAAATGAATAAGAGAGAAGGTACCATATTCCCGTTCACCGTGCCAAAAACTCAACAATCCCGTTTTTAACGAGATCCCGCTATCATCAGCACCTCCACAGCACTCGAAATCTGTTGGCCAGAGAGTGTGTTCCCCTTTAAGAGGTCCGCTGCCCACCATCAAGATGGGAAATTAACTTTCCGTAGGAGAGGAAGACTTTTTTAAAATTCTGAAACAGTCAGTGGTCACTAGAATTCTTCATTATATGAGTTGGAGGAATTAATGATCTTCTAAATTTTATTTTTCTTTTCTTTAGTGATGTCCAAAGCCGGTCTCCGTCGTTACGCTTTCTAATTTGACCCACGACTTGTGCAAAATCATACGAATTTCTTTCTGGTTGAAGGTCTTACCATTTACTTGCTTGGATTCATTTCCTTTTGCGTACAGAATCCAAGCCTTTAAAAAGCCTATATCAAACAGATTGTAAATCATTCGAAACAGAAACAATATTCTGGGTTTAATTTTATAGTAACAATATTCATCTCTCTAAATTATTGGCAATCAAGTCAGTTCTGCTTTATAAATATGCAATGCTGCGCATTTAAGGGTTTTAAAGTCAGAAGAATTAAAATGCTATGAAATAAAATCCTCACTCATAGGAGTCTTACGTCTGTCGACCACCAATTAGCCAGCCTATATTTTGTAACGAATCATTCTTTTATTAGGCCCTATATATGGAAAAAAAAACTTGCCGGAACCTATATCGAAATAGAAACAGTTATAATATTAAGGACACAAAACACACACACACACACACAGCCCCAGAGCCAGTGGAATGAATGAATTACGCTTAAAATCGCAGACTCAGACGGGAATGGAACCCGGGACTCCATGAACCAAAGGCCAGCGTGCTAACCACTTAGCCATGGGGCTGGACATCGTCCAACTTGGTATTACTGAATACTCTCCCCTTGCATGATTTTCTGTGGGTGTAAGCTGGTATTGGCTCTATATTTCATTAACTGAGTGGTTGACAAATGCGTTTCTCTTGTTATAATTCACATGACAAAGACAACTACTCAGTAAATATATCTATTTCTTTTTGCAATTTTTGTTTTATATCACACAGACGCAGACAGCTCTTATGGTGATGATGGTACAGGAAAAGGTTAGAAGTGAAAAGGAAGAGGCCGTGGCAGTAGTAATAAATTTATAGCACCAGCATTTGCCTGGTGTGAAAATGGGAAACCACGTAAAACAATCAAGGCTGCCGGCAATGGTCTTCGAACCCAGTACCTCCCAAATAGGCTACAGGATGCTGGCTGCACTTAAACGACTGCAGCTATCGAGGTCTACATTTGCGTACCTGAAGTCTGGAGAGGTTAACGGCAGATTCGTGTATACACTGGATAGGTTAACGATAAATGAAACAATATATCTTCATTTTGCGCTCTTTTCTTTAACTTAGCCCCTATCTAAGACATTGCTTTATGTTCTGTTCCCGCCAGCAGTTGAGCACAGTTTATAAAGTGAGTGGGCGGAGAGTTATCTCTGCTGTTCTATTAGGCGATGCTCCTTCCGCCACTCCATTGTCTTCGGCTCAGGAAGTACTTTAGGTGTGCTGAATGAGCATCTTCAGATACTGCGGCTCTCAGCAAACACCTCGCCATTGTTTCCTTTAATTGATTTTTGTGCACGGACTGAGAGATTAAAAAAAAAGAAAAAACGAGCAGCAGGTAGTGTGCGTGCCAGAGAGTCCATGTAAACTTTGTTAGTCTGGTCAACACTTCAATTATGAAAATGCACACTTCAAATTACAAGCTTAATTTAAACAACGAGGTTATATTATCGTTCCATGAACAACCACGAACTTTGTTAGCTTTCCTCTTCTGGCTGACAATAAGGTAGTCGGTAAAGAGGTACGTTCAGCAAACCTTCCATCTCTTTGAGTTAACCTGCAACACAAATCCATCAGAGAGCTACACATGTGATTAAGAATAACATACTATATGGAAGATTACATGTAGAAATTAAATGACAGAGTTCGATAGCTGCAGTTGCTTAAGTGCGGTCAGTTCCAGTATTTGGGAGATAGTGGGTTAGAGTGATACCGTCGGCATCCTTGAAGATGGTTTTCCGTGGTTTCCCATTTTCACATCAGGAAAATGCTGGGGCTGTACCTTAATTAAGGCCGCGGACGCTTCCTTCCAACACCTGGCACATTTCTGTCCCAGCGTCGCCATAGGCACTATCTGTGTCGGCGAGACATAAATCAACTTGCGAAAAAGACAATCTCTGACTTAGCAATGTATCTGTTGTGGTGGTGGTGATGGTGTTGAGTCGTCAATCCATAGACTGGTTTGATGCAGCCCTCCATACCACCCTATCCTATGCGAACATTTTCATTTCTAAGTAACTACTACATCCTGCATCTCCTCTAATCTGCTTGTTGTATTCATACGTTGGTTTACCCCTACCGTACTTACCTCTTGCACTTCCCTCAAGAACGAACTGAACAAGTTCTGGGTGTCTTAAATTGTGTTCTATCACTTCTTCTCGTCAAATTTAGCCAAATCCCTTCATTCGTGATTCACCGGGCGAATTGGCCGTGCGGTTAGGGAGATAGTGGATTCGAAACCCACTGTCGGCAGCTCTGAAGATGGTTTTCCGCGGTTTCCCATTTTCACACCAGGAAAATGCTGGGGCTGTACCTTAATTAAGGACACGGCCGCTTCCTTCCCATTCCTAGGCCTTTCCTATCCCATCGTCGCCATAAGACCTATCTGTGACGGTGCGACGTATAGTAAAAAAAGAGCATTCGTGATTCGAGATATCTATTTCACCTTAAGCATGTCCGGCTCTATGGCTAAATGGTTAGCATGTTGGCCTTTGCTCACAAGGGTTCCAGTTTCGACTACCGGCAGGGTCTGGAATTTTATCCATAATTGGTCAATTCCCCTGGCACGGGGACTGGGTGTATGTGTCGTCTTCATTACTATTTCATCCTCATCACGATGAGCATGACGCATAAGGGCGTCAAATCAAAAGACCTGCACCCAGCCCCTCCGGAAGCCACACGCCATTTCATTTTCCCTCAGCATTCTTCTGTAATACCACATTTCAAAAGCTTCTATTCCCTTTCTTTCTGAGCTATACTCCCTTCATATTTCACTTACATACATTGCCACGCTCCAGACAAAAGTCTTAAAAAGCGTCTTTCAAAAGCGTTCAAAACATTCTATTCTCTTTCTTTCCGAGCTAGAAATCGTCCATGTTTCACTTCCATACATTGCCACGCTCCAGATGAAGTCTTTAAAAACATATTTCTAATTCGTATATACATTTTTGAAGTGAGAAATTTGTTTATTGACTGTATATTTGAGAATTTTTATGGCACAATTTCATAGAAATGGAAATTTAACAAATAATCGGAATGCCGTACTTAATTAATTCGTGATAGTGGTATTATAGTCTACTAACTATTTTTCCGGGCTTTGGAGGCGCGGAGATGCCGGAATTTTGCCCCCGCAGTATTTTGTTTACGTGCAAGTAAATAAACTACTTGAGCTCTTGTATCTGTCCATTTGCACACCAGATCGATGATGGATCGAATCCACCCCCGAAACAAGTGTACATAATTGTACAACACTGAGTATCATACACTACTCCTTTTTCTTATTCGGGTCGTGATAGGATGGTTTGAACTGTTACTGGCTTATTACAAACACTGCCTTCCCGCTTAGTTATTCATAGGTAAATTTCGGGGACTGGGTGTGTGTGGCATCTTCAGCATTAGATTTCATCCTAGGTGGGTCCCCATCCACACAGACACGTTGTTTATTTAAGGGCGGCAAGTCGAAATTCATTCACTAGGTCTCACCGGAGGCCATATGCCATTATTTTTACCAAGACTGCCGCGGTTAAAAACCTATCGATTGCATGGGATATATGAAAAGAAAAGTCACGTTCCTGTGGTTTGGATTCAACGTAAAACTACAGGTTCCGAGCTATTGCCTGTGCATAGAAGCTAACGTGAGACTAGAAGTTTTTCGCTTGGTATTTTCCCTCAATTTAATCCACTGTTCAGGCTTTGAGCTTTCTCAGGTTCAAAAAGATTTTCGAATTGTCGAACGAACATATCTGTAGATATTCTCAAAGCCGTTGACACTTTGCGTTCAGTTTGCTAGTGCCCGCCCATACCGTAGTATAATCTCTGCAATTGAGAAAATGTTTCCCATGTGTCGCCATATCTTACGTGGTTTAGTCATTAGAATCCAGTTGCCAACCCACAGCATTTTAAATTCTATCTCAAGGAGTGTCTTTTCGCGTTTTTGTTCTTGTAAGCCAGCTTTGAGTTCCATAAATAGCATGATCACAGCGTGATCGTCATAAGACAAGGTATCGAATTTTTTAGTTCCACCACAGTTCACTGACCTGGAGATTAAGATCATACTTCCAGAATCACCCGTTACTTGCACCAGGGTATTCCGCCTGTACAGCTCAGACAAAACATGAGGTATGAGCGCTCTCAAGCGGCAGAAAAATAACTAATGACGCAGCCCGCACTCCATCAGTGCTACCAATTCACATAGAATTCGACACTCATAACAGCCCACGAACTATCGTTCTAACACTCTGCCCATTTTTTATGCTTGAAACTATATTTTAGAAAGGTTCACTTCCTGTTACTTATGATCTAGGAGGAGCTCTATATCAAATTTCAGTCCCATCAGTTTGTTGGTTCTAGGACAACGTCATAGGGAAAGGATTTTTAGATGCTAACGGTTTAGAATTCAAACGTACTTATACAAGTCGCAGGTATCATCTAGCTTGAACAGTGGTTTTGCCGTGAGATTTGCATAAACAATAGGGATATAGTCTATCAGAAATCCTAAAATGTATGCAACTCACCAACATAGACCGGGTTAGTCTAGCAGCTAGAGCAACAAAAAAGAATGTAGGGGGCCGGTGTCGAAACCACGACTGCAAGTCCTTTGGACGTAAAATACTTCGGGTAGATTTTGGGTAGGTGTTAGAAAAAAGTCAATGCGCAGAAGTGAAGTTTTTGGAGAGATTTTCTCTTTTTGACTGGGCCATACTCCTGCGAGTGTTTTGAATCACAGTTTTTCTCCATCGATACTTCTTCTGAGCGTTTCTGGCCTTATCTATCTCCATAGCATAGATGATAGCTTTCCATGAACCTACTACGCTGGCGTAGCAGGGGGCGAGGTGATACTCCCACGTGGCGCGTCGCAGGTGGCGGATAGGGGGTCCTAACCGGCTTGCCGGCGGACTTGAGGGAAATAAAGTACCTTTCGCGGAGCAAACACACTACCCCCTGCGGGTGGGGGACGCACATGTAGAATACACCCGCGGTATCCCCTGCCTCTCGTAAGAGGCGACTACAAGGGGCGTCCAAGGGATGATTGAATTAGAACCATGAAACTACTCTTGATTCGTACCATCATGTGGGGAACACCATGGATTGCCTGTACTTGCGAGTAGTACCACTAAATTGGTACGAAATAGGTTTGTGATTAGTAGCAGTAAAGAGGCTGACCTGGGGGTTTCCAGTACCCGTGCGCCGTACCCATGTGAGCAACACCGCGGGTCTGGGCGTAGCCTGTGAGTTGTACCGCTATATGAGCGGCACCGTGGGTCTGCGTTGCCTGTGATTAGTACCCACTATGTGAGGAACACCATGGGAATACCGGCGCCCGTAATTAGTACACCTAGGTGGGGAACCTTATCGGTTTGCGTTGGCTCTGAGTGGCGTCATTGTGTGAGAAACACCATAGGTCTGCGTTCGCTGTACGAAGTGCAATCATTGCGAGTAGTACCATCTTCTGTGGAACACCGTGAGTCTTCGCTACTTTTGATTAGTACCCCCAACATGACAAATGCCATGGTTCTACTTTACTCGCGACATGTACCATTTTGTGGGGCCTTAGACGTGGATTTTGCACCCCTTTAGATATCAAGCATCATTGTGCTTTATAAGTGGTCCCTTGGTCAGTAATAATATTATTTACGATCTTTCTTGAGTCTGATCCACTGGTTTTTGTTTGTTTGTTAGTTTGTTTTTTGTTTTTTTGTTTTTGTTGAGTTAATGTCATCCATTCATTCTTCATGACATTTTTTATTTTGGTCAGTGGATGAATTTGTACCTTTTGTTATTTCATTTAGTACCATTAGGGGCCGATGACCTCGATGTTAGGCCCCTTTAAACAACAAGCATCATTATCATCATCAGATGAGAGCTTTAAGTTGATTTACTCGGTTGTAGCTGACGGCGCTTGGCCAGCCCGATTTTCTTACGTAATGGATAGGTTTCCTTACGTCCACCTTCACTTGGGCTTGTTCGATTCGGTTTGACTACGTTTTTGTCTTCTTTTCACTTGCAGAATGTTTTGATCTTCTTCAAACTGTGATACTGAAAGTTTTCACACATCTGGTCAACTTCTCTCACAAATATCATTAATAATGTTACGGCTTTTCCGTTGCTGACAGAAGAATAGGAAGCGCCTGGGTTGAATAGCTAGACAAGGGATTACTTAGAGCAACTGTTACTGGAACAAATTTGGAAATTTTATTTCTTTCACAGAGGGAGAGAGAAATTGATTGGTATAACAAAGAATAATTGAAGATATGAACAACGAGCTCGTCAGCTCCAACAGTGCATTGGATTCACAATTCGTAAATCAGGTACAAAATAAATTGAGAGAAACTCCCAGTCGTATAATTGCTCTTGACAGGTACAATATTATGAATGAGCATAGTTGCTCCGAATAGGTACAATTTATAAGAGTCTCAGCTCCAAGACACAAGAGGCTAGCCTCAATTACGCGATCAGTTGCTTTTCGCAATTTTAGTTACACTAGACCAGGGATGGCGAACCTTTTCCAACTAGTGTGCCATTTTAGGTCTGGGTTATTATTTTCAACTGTGTACTGTGCCACTTGTTATTTTCATTGCAATGGATACAACCCCCTCCCCCACTCACCATCGCCACCACCGACTTCTATCTCTAATTCCAAATTATGTTTCATAATATGTTATTACACATATATATTGCAAAATACCAAATACATGTAATTGCATGTTCCATGGTCGTATTTTGCAAATACCGAAAAAATACATTGTAGCTTTGTTATTGCAGGCCTATGATGACCCAAACAAAGTAAGTACGCTGTAGCAAGTTTCTTCATGGCCGAAAACTTTTGTGGGAGACTGTTCCACTGTTCAAGTATTAAGTTCTCCGGCTTCTGGGGAGAGTATTCACCTTCAACAGCACACTCGATTTTCACTAATGCTTCATCATGTTGTACGACCTTTTTCACCCATACATACTTTCTTAAAATTTAGTCAACTCCATTTCTAAACTCTCAGTATCTAATCACTCAAAAAAAAAAAAAAGATTCATTTGTGCAATATGAGGTTTTGAAATAAAGTGCGATAGTTTCTCCAAATCTCGAAATTAGGATAATTTCTTGGCAACTATTTGTCTTACAAAATTCACGACAATAAACAGTTACTCACTAAGAATAATTACGCGATGCTGGCAACCAAAAACAAACCAAACTTCACTAATTCACTGATATGGCTGAGCGAATGGCTCGTCGGCTGCATCTGACATTTATTTCACTTGACTTCCGAACCTATCAGTGTTGTAGTGTTGTCATACTGCACGTTCGAATGGAACTAGAATTTAGATTTTCGGTATTTATTTCTTATACGTGAAACTTTATGACTATACGACGCACGAGATATGTAGTCTATAGAACACAATGTACATACAAATTTTAATATGTGCATGTGGTGTGCCACCGCCACCGTGTTCGCGTGTCACCTAATGACACGCGTGGCATAGGTTCGCCATCCCTGCACTAGACAATCCCTAGGATGATCCCACTTCATAGTGTTCGTATACTGGGTGACCCAAGGTACACAATAAGTTTTAAGTACTGTTTTGAAATGGAACCTAAACATAGACATGGTTACCCCAAGAACTATAAAGAATAAACAGGGGCATAATTGCCCATACCACAAGGCATCGTGAATAAAAAGGAAAGGTTACGCACAACAGGCCATTAACAAAACGCAAGGAAGCGAAACAGCAGCAATTCTTAACGAACATTCAGGAATAGACAAGAACCTAAGAGGGCGTAAGTCCCAATGACAAAGAGTATGATCCCGTACTAAAATGGTGACTAAAGGGGAAGAATTTAAAAAGCTGAGACAAGATTTCCAAAATTTAGAGGTTGAAAACTTTAGTTACCCAGCTCGAAAGTTGAAGGGGAGACAACTGAGGGTCACCACTCGTGCTCCCTTGCATTAAATGTCTTCACAGTAGGGAATATAAGTAAAGTCCGAAGACTGCGCAGAAGGTCCTACATTTCAACCGAAATAATTACATTTTAGATATTAAGGAAACGGCTGAAACATTCCCCTCAAACCACCCGCAGGCACGATAACAAGTTTAGGTAAATTCTGCCATTACCTTGTAGAGCTTAATCTTCTTCAAGCAGGCCACACCCTGTCCCCTAGCCCTGTCTGGCCTTCGTCAATTTTCACTCTCAAGAACAGGAGCAATTCAGACAAGACGGTCCTAAAGTGCTCTCCTTAAATTGTTTTGTAGGGGAAGTTCCAGACTAAATAAAAGTACAATATGCTGATAGGCTGAATTTCCATACAAAGCCCCCGGATTTGATTCGCTAGAGAACATAGTTACATGAATGTTATAAGCAGATTACAACAGAGGAGGAGCCAGGTGAAGTGTTGACAACTTCGGTACATAAAAAAAATGAAATGGCGTATGGCTTTTAGCGCCGGGAGTGTCCGAGGACATGTTTGGCTTGCCAGGTGCAGATCATTTGACTTGATGCCCGTAGGCGACCTGCGCGTCGTGATGAGGATGAAATGATGATGAAGACGACACATACACTCAGCCCCCGTGTCAGAGAAATTAACCAATGATGGTTAAAATTTCCGAACCTGCCGGGAATCGAACCCAGGACCCCTGTGACCAAAGGCCAGCTTGTTAACCATTTAGCGATGGAGCTGGGAATTAAAAAACAAACCTCAGTGAAAAAGGTTTACCAACTAAAAAAACAAAATATCTTAGCGATTAGTTGGTATCTGTAGACATTAGATGTCACTAGCGAATAGATGGCAGAGCCATTTAACCGTCGAAGATGAAATTTTTTGAAGGTTTTTAAAATTTCGTGTCAACTGACATAGATGAGCATAGAGAAGATGCGCAGTTTAAGTAGCCGGGGAAGATGTACCTCCGGTACAAATAATATTGATATCGAGCTCGAAAGCTGCAGTCGTTTAAGTGCGGCCAGTATCCAGTATTCGGGAGATAGTGGGTTCGAACCTCACTGTCGGCAGCCCTGAAGATGGTTTTTCGTGGTTTCCCACTTTCAAACCAGGCAAATGCTGGGGCTATACCTTAATTAAGGTCACGGCAGCTTTCTTCCCACTCCTAGCCCTTTCCTCTCCCATCGTCCCAATAAGATCTATCTGTGTCAGTGCGATGTAAAGCAACTTGCAAAAATATATATAATATTGACAAATCTCGCGAAGACGAAATGAATGATACTTTCATGCTATTGTCTCCAGAAATACTAACTTTACCTCACGGCTAGAGCTGTAGTTTCAGCGTAATATGGTGGATGCGCGCACCACTCACAATTGCAACATGTGACATTGAATGCTATTTGGGTAACCTTTTGAACTGGAATAACTTTTTAAGTCGTCAAATGGCGTTTTCACTGGAAATATCTCATAATACGTGCCTTCTTTCATGTACTACAATCTTCATCCAAATATGACTCATTCAAGGGAATAACAAGGTAAGTGAAATAAAAAAAAAGTTATCGGGGAAGCATTTTTTTATAAACAATACGAAATCACCGATTCACTATATTTTTTCAAACAATTCTGCATTAAATGAAATAGCCTTTTAAATAATATTTGTTGTTGTTTAATTCAAAAAATGAATGATGTGTCAGCTTTGGATCGTCAATTAAACTGACTTTTCCTATATTGACCAGGCATTATTTTCTGAAGTGGACCAGTAAAACCCAAAGTGTGTAAGTCACATTTATGTATTGTTAGCTGTTACCTGTAAGATTTGATAATTCTCTTTAACAGAGGTAGCTGTGTATATTAACTGTCAATAATTCATTTACAAGATAATAATGTCCACAATGATAATAGAAAATATATTACACCTAATACAGACTGACTTACTTGGTTGAAGCCGATTTTATTAATAATATTTACCATATTAACAAGATAACTCAACTTATCTGGTTTGTACCGGTGACTGTTTTGTATTCTTGAATAATCTGGAAGTAAAGTTTGGCTATTTCTTCGATATTATGACGAAATGACTTATATTGTCAAAGGATAGAGTGCATTGACTTTAGTAGGTTACAGCAAAAATTTAAAAATCTACAAATTTGACTTTTCCCCGAAATGAGTGAATCTGTATAAGCACCAGTTTGAAGCCTGTGGTGTCTTTTTTATTCTGCTTCCTTATTCAGAATTATGCAACAATGTAGGTATGATATAACTTCGTTTTGTGCTTCCTGAAAAGCGACTTACATCGTCATTCTAGTCAACGCTTCAGTTTTTACACTGACTGACAGAGCAAATGCAACACCAAGAAGGAGTGGTTCGAAAGGGATGAAAGTTGGGGAAAAAATAGAGACGGCACGGACGAATAATTGATGTTTATTTCAAACCGATATGCAGGTTATACAATGCGCACGCCATCGACTCAGTAGGATGTAGTACCACCGCGAGCGGCGATGCACGCAGAAACACGTCGAGGTACAGAGTCAATAAGAGTGCGGATGGTGTCCTGAGGGATGGTTCTCCATTCTCTGTCAACCATTTGCCACAGTTGGTCGTCCATACGAGGCTGGGGCAGAGTTTGCAAACGGCGTCCAATGAGATCCCACACGTGTTCGATTGGTGAGAGATCCGGAGAGTACGCTGGCGACGGAAGCATCTGTACACCTCGTAGAGCCTGTTGGGAGATGCGAGCAGTGTGTGGGCGGGCATTATCCTGCTGAAACAGAGCATTGGGCAGCCCCTGAAGGTACGGGAGTGCCACCGGCCGCAGCACATGCTGCACGTAGCGGTGGGCATTTAACGTGCCTTAAATACGCACTAGAGGTGACGTGGAATCATACGCAATAGCGCCCCAAACCATGATGCCGCGTTGTCTAGCGGTAGGGCGCTCCACAGTTACTGCCGGATTTGACCTTTCTCCACGCCGACGCCACACTCGTCTGCGGTGACTATCACTGACAGAACAGAAGCGTGACTCATCGGAGAACACGACGTTCCGCCATTCCCTCATCCAAGTCGCTCTAGCCCGGCACCATGCCAGGCGTGCACATCTATGCTGTGGAGTCAATGGTAGTCTTCTGAGCGGACGCCGGGAGTGCAGGCCTCCTTCAACCAATCGACGGGAAATTGTTCTGGTCGATATTGGAACAGCCAGGGTGTCTTGCACATGCTGAAGAATGGCGGTTGACGTGGCGTGCGGGGCTGCCACCGCTTGGCGGCGGATGGGCCGATCCTCGCGTGCTGACGTCACTCGGGCTGCGCCTGGACCCCTCGCACGTGCCACATGTCCCTGCGCCAACCATCTTCGCCACAGGCGCTGCACCGTGGACACATCCCTATGGGTATCGGCTGCGATTTGACGAAGCGACCAACCTGCCCTTCTCAGCCCGATCACCATACCCCTCGTAAAGTCGTCTGTCTGCTGGAAATGCCTCCGTTGATGGCGGCCTGGCATTCTTAGCTATACACGTGTCCTGTGGCACACGACAACACGTTCTACAATGACTGTCGGCTGAGAAATCACGGTACGAAGTGGGCCATTCGCCAACGCCGTGTCCCATTTATCGTTCGCTACGTGCGCAGCACAGCGGCCCATTTCACATCATGAGCATACCTCAGTGACGTCAGTCTACCCTGCAATTGGCATAAAGTTCTGACCACTCCTTCTTGGTGTTGCATTTGCTCTGTCAGTCAGTGTATTTCTAGCTAGTTTTATTATTTTGAAGTTATTGAAAGAAGTCTGGTGTTTACATTTTTGCAACACGCGGATTTTTACCGTGGTTCTAGAGCTAGAACGAAACGACATAAGTATTATAGTCAATAATAAAGTGTATAATACCTTCAATCGTCTCAACAAATACGGTCTCATAATGCAATTAATTGCCCATACGAATGAAATGGTGCTTACGATAATATTGGTCTGTGTGCGTGACCTCGTTCAACAACTCAATAGTTGCAGCATTTATAGGTTCAGGACATTTTAGTGGCAATTAAATGTCTAGCGAAGAAGCAGCTTCCCTTGATTAAATTCTTTTCTCTCTTGGATGATTTTTATTTTTATTGCCATGGGTCGTGTTCATTAGCCGTTGAATTACGAGATTTAATTATTTCTGCTATTGATTGTGCTACGCAGACCCGTCGATCATTCCAATTGCTGTTGCTGGCAATTAATCACTGCCCGACTCTTGTTACGGCCTTGTGGAGTAATCCCGATCTCTATCAATATCGAGGGCATAGTAAGTAGTGCATTCAGTGGTGAAGTTTCTCGATATGTATATTCAACCGAAAAAAATTGGCCGTCAAAGAAAATGACATTATTTCAAAATACTCGTGTTTGAAATAAGATGAATACCGGTATATATTGTGCAGCTGGCAGGATTCCAAGTATCATCTCTTGGGCTTCCGGCTATCCAAAGTTCACGAATATTTCCGCATTTTGAAAGCGTATAAAATTAATTTTTTACAGCAATTTATTTATGTGAGGTTCCACGAACCTACTTCTCTGGCGCAGCAAGAGGAGAGGTGATACTCCCACGTAGTGCGTTCCAGTTGGCGAATAGAGGGGTCCTAACCAGCTTGCGCGCGGACTTCAGCGAAATAAAATAACTTAGTTCTCGCGGACCAAACATAACCCCCTGCGGGTATGGTACGCAGACGAAGAATACACCCACGATATCCCCTGCCTGTCTTAAGAGGTGAGTAAAAGGGGCGACCAAGGGATGATTGAATTAGAACCATACATGGGAACTTAGAATTTCCATTCGGAATTGCTAGGCGGGCAATAATTCCATTGTGGAGATTTATCTCCCGTGTGCAGTTATCAGATTGTGCCTCTTATAATGGGCTTCTGATAAGTTCACCTGCATACACCCCAGCGTCAGTGGGTAGGGTCTGACACATCCCACTCTGATGAGTCTAGTGTCAGACCTAAGACGAAACGCTGGTTAATAGAGCAAACACCTGAAAAGCCTTACATCTGATCTGTTTTTTGACATGCTCTATTGGTGGAAAAGTATCGAATTCGCTCCACGGGAACTTAGAATTTCCATTCGTGAGACTACTTGTAATTAGATCACGTGAGGAACACCATGGGTCGCCTTTACTTCTTGAGTAGTACTACTATGTTAGGTACACAATAGGTTTGTGATTAGTAGCAACATAAGGTGAGAGTATGGGTTTTCCAGTACCCGTGATTTCCAAAGATAGTAGGAATAGCAAATTCAATCATAGAATGTCAAGCCAAGTATGACTATTTTTGAAGGAAATATTTTGCGTTTGGTGTTTTTCTATTTTAGAATATAGTTTAATATCAATTAATTTCAAATGCTAGAAAATAGCATTTCTTGTTACATTTGTACAGGAACTTTAAAAATTTTAAGCGCGTCTGTAAAATGTAGCACCTGTCCTTGATTTATAATTTTACCTGTTATATATAAACCATTTCAACTATTAAAACAATTAAATCTGTTTTTTGCTTATAATTTAGAATACTATATTTTTTAAATGCATGGGTCTATGAGAGTAGGCGCTAGCACTCAATTCACAACGTAGAGCGCCAGTGTTACAAGGTTAAGAACTTTTACTACTGTCTTCTGCATGATTTATGATATGGGAGATTACTTATCTGTTGTTTGGATGCCCGGTTCCGTGGCTTAATGTTCAGCCTGCTGGCCTTTGGTTGAAGGAGTCCCGGCTTTGATTCTCGGCCGGGTCTGGGAATGAACCATTTCTTAATTCTGGTGGCTTGGGGGATGGATGAGGGCGCCGTATTCAGCATTAGAAATTATCAAAGGTGGGGCCCAATCCTCACAGATGCACAGGTTGCCCGTAGGTGTCAACTCAAAGGACCTACACCACCGGGCGAGTTGACCTTGCGGATGGAGGCGCGCAGCTGTGAATCAAGGTGGGTTTTACAGTACCCGTGTTTAATACCACTATAAGCGGAACACCACGGGCTTACGTTGCCTGTGATTAGTACCACTGCGAGAAACACCACGGGTCTGGGCGTTGCCTGTGATTAGTACCCACCATGTGAGGAAGACCACGGGATAGTAAGAGTGCCGGTGATTAGCACACACATGTAAAGAGCACCATGGGTTTGCGTTGCCTTTGAGTGGCGCCGTAATGTGATAAACGCCATAGGTCTACATTACCTGTGCGTATAATATTACCTGTGAGTAGTAACACGATGAGTGGAACCCCGTAAGTCTACGTTATTCATGATGAGTACCACTACATGAGAAATGCAATGGTTCTTACATTCTTAGTAATACGTACCATTATGAGGGGCCGTTGACCTGGAATTTGGACCGCTTTAGACAACAAGTATTGTCTATTCAGGATTGTGCTTTGGAAGCAGTCGCTTGGTCAGTCTATAGGCCTAATACTGTTTTAAGATAGTTTCTGGGAAGGTGGGGCGTTGCGGGTCGAATCCACTGATTAATTTAATTTCATAATCATTGTTCATCGTCTCTTTTTAAAAATACTAGTCAGTGAATTAATTTTGGAATTATTTTTAACTTTCAATATTGCGAGTTGGATCTTTTTTATTTTCTTGCTAGTGGCTTTAAGTCGCACCGAAACAGATAGGTTTTATGGTGGCGATAGGACAGCAAAGGCCTAAGAGTTGGAAGGAAGCGGCCGTGGCCTTAATCAAGATACATCCCCAGCATTTTCGTGGTGTGAAAATAGGAAACCACGGATAACCATCTTCAGGACTGCCGACAGTGGAATTCGAACCCACTATCCCCCGGATGCAAGCTCACAGCCGCGTGCCACTAACCGCACGGCCGAGTAGGATCCGTTGACTATTTTAAATTAATATTCATCCATTCTTCATCATCATGTTTTGAATTCTGGTCAGTGGATGAGTTTTGGTCTTTTAAATTGCCATCACATTTCGTACCGTTAGGGACGATGACCTAGATGTTTGGCCCCTTTAAACAACAACATCATCGACAAGATCATTTATGTGCGGTTATGTTATCTTTTGAACAGTATGAGTCACCATATATTAACCCTTCATCACTGGCCCTTTGTCTGTCAGACCAATGCCACGCGATTTTATACTTGGTGGGTGAATGATGCGGGTTGCAAACCTGTTTATTAGTGTGCCTTCCTCTTCCCTTATCTAGTTTAACTTCACACTCTCGGGTTGCGTGATCAGTTATAGAAGCGGAAATAATAGCCGTTTGGGCCTGTCAGACTTGGCGCCAGTATTCGTGTTACACATGTACAGTAAGTGCACGCACATTTCTATAAAATTACGTCTACGTGCATTAGGGTTTTAAAAATAATGTTTCAGATGTTGATTACTTACTTCTTGATGGATTTATTGTGAACTTATATGTTAATGACATTTTATTTAGTAAAGTATGGGCAGTGAACACTCTATAAAAGTGTTACTCGAAGCGATTCAGAATCAAGCCCTGACGAATAAGACAAAGAAGAGGAAGATAATGTGATATTGTGCAGAATAGAGTGTAAGACAATTGAATTTTTTTAAAAAGTTTCTATGTCTTAAGTCATGCTGAATTTTCGTGCCAGGGGTTTCCAGTTTCCAAATATAGTAGGAATAGCAAATTCAATCATAGAATGTCAAGCCAAGTACGACTATTTTTGAAGGAAATATTTTGCGTTTGGTGTTTTTCTATTTTAGAATATAGTTTAATATCAATTAAATTCAAATGCTAGACAATAACATTTCTTGTTGCATTTGTACAGGAACTTTAAAAATGTTAAGTGCGTCTGTAAAATGTAGTACATGTCATTGATTTATAATTTTACCTGTTATTCATAAACCATTTCAACTATTAAAACAATTAAGTCTGTTTTTTGCTTATAGTTTAGACTACTATATATTTTAAATGCATGGGTCTATGAGAGTAGGCGCTAGCACTCAATTCACAACGTAGAGCGCCAGTGTTACAAGGTTAAGAACTTTTACTACTGTCTTCTGCATGATTTATGATATGGAAGATTACTTATCTGTTGTTTGGATGTCCGGTTCCGTGGCTTAATGTTCAGCCTGCTGGCCTTTGGTTGAAGGAGTCCCGGCTTTGATTCTCGGCTGGGTCTGGGAATGAACCATTTCTTAATTCTGGTGGCTTGGGGGATGGATGAGGGCGCCGTATTCAGCATTAGAATTCATCAAAGGTGGAGCCCAATCCTCACAGATGCACAGGTTGCCTGTAGGTGTCAACTCAAAGGACCTACACCACCGGGCGAGTTGACCTTGCGGATGGAGGCGTGCAGCTGTGAGCTTGCATCCGGGAGATAGTGGGTTCGAACCCCACTGCCGGCAGCCCTGAAGATGGTTTTCCGTGGTTTACCACTTTCACACCAGGCAAATGCTGGGGCTGTGCCTTAATTAAGGACACGGCCTCTTCCTTCCCACTCCTAGGCCTTTCCTATCCCATCGTTGACATAAAACATACGTGTGTCGGTGCGACGTAAAGCAAAATTTGTAAAAAATAAATAAATATTAAATGCTGTACTAGCAGCTGAACTATCCACAACAGAATACACTATTTCTTCAGGTTATCGTAGTTATTTGTGGAGTCGATTGTGGAGACGATTTTCGTTTTTGCCGCGGGTTTAAAGCCAAATGGTCTTTTTGCCGCCAAGTGATTTTTGAGATGAAAATATGAACACTGGATCGACTGGGGCCATCAGCTAAGCCACTTATCCATCCCCATCCAACTTCGATAGAACTTTTGTTTTACTAGTGGCTTAACGTCGCACCGAAACAGATAGGTCTTATGGCGACGATGGGAGAGTAAAGGCCTAGGAGTTGGAAGGAAGGGGCCGTGGCCTTAATTAAGGTACATCCCCAGCATTTGCGTGGTGTGAAAATGGGAAACCACGGAAAACGATCTTCAGGACTGCCAACAGTGGGATTCGAATCCACTATCTTCTGGATGCAAGCTCACAGCTGCGCGTTCCTAACCGCACGGCTAACTCGCCTGGTCGTCGATAGAACATACACCTAGGTAATAATATACAACTGTTGACATAGCCCAAACGTTCTATACTCCGAACGGTTGAAATCCTAAACGGACAGTTCCCAAGCCATGTGATCAAACCTCGATCTGTGTTGCCAGCGGTCTACCACCATGAGAAGAGCTGATGTAATTCGTCCGTACTACATTGCTGGTGAAATATTATACTCCGTGTACCGGGCGGTACACCTCTACACCGTTTATTTAAAAGTTGCGCCAGTTGAAACTCCTCTTCTGGAGGAAGGTTGAACTTTATCTACTCTATTAATTCTCTACTTTCTCAGAAGATGTCACCACGTGGAAAATTTTGAGTTTTTGAACTGTGTCACTTTTGATGTGTTTTTGTTTCGCTTGAAGTAAGAAGTGTGAACTTTCTCTTCTGGAGGACACTACTGAAGATCAACAATAGCGCACCCTAGTGCGGAGTCAAAGAACTATTTTGTTGGAGAAAATTTTATTTCAAAAGTTTGTTTCTTGTTAAATTTCTTTCTGTTATTTGTTTAAGTTGGCTGTATACCCCTCTTTTTCCCCTTGTTTTAGATTTATCCAATCCCGAATTTCTTTTAGTAATTTCTGACCAATCTGGTGTATCTTCCCCCAACTTGTATCTGTTGCGGGGTCCTATCCAATAAAAACATTGTGGGCGGGTGTTTTCATTCCCCTAACGCCTAGAAACTTCCGCGAGAGTATATAAACTGCTGATTTTAGGGTCTCCGGGCCACTTCTGTTCCATCTTTCAGTGTATTAAGTACATAGCAGGAGGCGGGAAGCGCCTCTTTCCTCGGCGGCGGTCAACAATAAGGTAATGGCCGATTAATAAATTCTTTCTTTTCTTGCTCAGCAGTTTAACTTTCGGGGCGGGTTCTAAGCGTTCAACCATGTAACCTTTTCCTAAAATGTAAAAACAACTGGTATCTATTCTATTTTAAAACGACATATCGGGATAGAGAGTGCTTAACCCTCTCGAGCTCCCACTCACATCGTCTTGAGGTGAACTTATTCTCTCAACCAATTCTTCCGTAATGTAATATAAATTGCTATTAAGTCACCTCTGTAGTATGGGATTAGCCCTTGTAATAACGGCCTAGTGCCAAAGTAGGTTTTAAAATCAAAGTGTATTAGGAGTGCAAGTTCGCCTCCTCTCAAATTGTTTTAGAGGTCATTCAATTAACCTGCTTTTCATTTAATAGACCTCAGTAGATTGGGTATTTTACCCCTGTGTTTATGTCCGTTGAGGACAACTTGAAGGTGGAGTTTGGTGTGGCCTAGGAGAGGCTTAAATTAAAGAGCGTGTGGCTCTTTTGGAAACGGAGTGTTGTATGCCTCGAGGAGGCTTTACTGTGTAATTTGGAGCAAGTGCTCCAGGGTTTGATTGGGGTCTTCTGCCCCTTTGTTAAAATTTGTATATCGGAAAGTTGGGCTAGTTGCTCAAAAATTGTGAACTCAGGGCTCGAAGCCCAAACTCTGTAATCCCTGTAATTGTACATTTCAAATTGTGTTTCGGCTACTAAGTACCTGTTCTTTGTTATTACTTAATATTGAAAAGGAAATATAACCTTGTTAACTTTTACATTAACTTTGATTCCGTAGTTTGAGACCCATTCACGCCCGCACCTTCTTACACCTCTACCTACCACCAAAACACGGTAACAAGTGGTAGCAGAGCGTGGTTGAATGGGTCTCAATTTAGCCCCTTTTGACGGCTAAACGTTGTTTGTTCCGAACTCTAACCATTTTCTCAGTTGCTGGAATTTTTTGATTTTTTCCAAGTTGTTCTGTCATCATGCCCGGCCCTCGCGATGTTCTCCTTCTTAACTATTTGCGCAAGGAGGAGTTGATCTATGAATTGACTATTAGAAATGTACAATCTGGAAGCACGGTTGCAGTAGACACTAACAAGCTTAGAGAGTCCCTTGATTTGCCCATTTCCATCCCCAATTTGGGAGAGAAAGAAATGGACGACTCTCTTTCCACGATCACGGAGAATATTACTGGGCTAGCTTCTGTAGTTAGTTTTTTTGATGAATATGATCCGTCTCCAAATCAAATTAAGCGTGTGCAAGGCAGGCTATATCATTTTTCGAATAGGGTTAACGATCTGTTGTCTCTAAAACTGAATGACGTTCAGAGGAAGGAAGCTAGTACGCTCCTGGAAAATATTTCCGAGTTATCTAGTAAGGTCACTCAATTGTTAACTGGGGAAGTTCCTCCCAAATCTGATCAACCCACCATAGTGAATCCAGGTAGTGAGGAAGCGCCTCCCAAGGGAGAAGTTAATAGGATAACCGTTGCTGCTCAAACTATCCCTGCCCCATTGGACAACGAATCTGAACGTCGTGCATCATTGAGTAACATCCGTTCTGAATTGACTTCCTTGCCATTGAAACCTTTACCTACTATGTCACCCGGATTTAGTAGCTTGCCTCATCCATTGGCAATGTTGCTCAGAGGTATATCCAAGTTTTCTGTTAATACCACCAGTGACGTAATTTCATTTTTAAGATTTCTAGTGGAATTTCAGGATCATGCCCTTGTTTTTTCTCTGTCTCCATGTCAAATCTTGCAAATTATCTATCCGTATGCTATTGGTATTCTCTCCGACAAAATAGTAAGAGCCATAGCTGAACAGTCATCTATTGAAGATTTTCATGCACACTTGCTTGCAAACTTTATTCCCGCCCGCGCGAGGTCATCTCTGATTCAAAAGTACTATTATCGAGTACAGAGGTTGGACGAAAACTTGGCTGATTTCATACAAGACATTAAGTTTTATACCAGGGTGTTTGCTCTTCACTTCCCTGAGGATCAAATTGTACAAGCTATTGTGGAAGGCATTTCACCATCTTATAGGTCATACTTGTGTTTTGCGGCGTGCCCGCAAACTTTCTCTGAACTTGAAGCGTTGGCCGTCTCAGCGGAAGGAGTTAGATACGCCGATTCTTTGCGTGTAGCGAAAGAACCCCCGCCTTCCTTTAGTAACACTCGGCCTCCACCTCGCCGACCAGTCACGCCCCGTAAATGTTATGCTTGCGGGTCGCCTGACCATCTTCGCAATAAATGTCCATTAGTCAAAAGTAGTAGGGCAAATAATGGAGCTGGTTCAGCACAAGGCTGTTTTAAATGTGGGGCCTTCTCCCATATCGCCAAGAATTGCCCAAACTCAAATAGCACCCCCTCCTGCTCAACTTCTGGTGCAAATTCCACCTATGCCAATAATAAAAAGTGAGTAGTGGCTTCGGCTGAGTCGACTAATCCATCTTCCCGAGACTCAGCCCTTAGTAAACAGATTGTAAATGCAGAGAACGATCAGCCTTCAAGTTCATCTTTTGAATGCCCTAAAGAATGTCTTAGGATTGCGGCGGATACCCCCGCACCTGTTCCTTTTCTTAAGATTGAGGTAAATAACGAGCCTATAACAGCTCTATTAGATTCAGGTAGTGTTTGTTCGATTATTGCGGCGGAATGGTATTCTAAATTGAAAACGGTTTGTAAACTTCCTGACTATGTCTCTTCTCCTGTTCAATACGTTTCGGCTAATTCATCTCCATTAGAAATTCTAGGTTCCTTACTGGTCAAAATTCGTGTTTTTAAGTTTACATGGAAAGTTAAATTGTTTGTGGCCAAGCAATTGTCTTGCCCCATTATATTGGGAGCTGACTTTATTTCTCACACTGGTCTTGTGCTCGATCTGCAGTCTAGGTCGTGCACATTCAAATTTGCTTCTAGTTGTAAAATCCCACTATTAAAGTGTAATTCTGTGTCATGTTCTTCTATGTCGCCTATCCAGGATGAGATGTTGTTAGATCTTAGACATCTACCTGAGAAGCAGGCTGATAGTATTCGCAAACTGTGTCAGTCGTTTCCCGAGGTGTTCTCTGATACTCTTGGTGTCACTGACCTTATTGAATACAAAATTGAGGTTACGGATTCGATTCCTGTCCGTTTTCCACCGTATAGGCTATCTCCACCTAAAATGAAGGCTCTGAAGGAAATCATCGATCAGATGTTGAAGGACGGTATTATTAGGCCCTCTAAGTCAGCGTATTCTTCGCCTATTTTTCTAGTACCGAAACCCCAAGGAGGTTTCAGGCCTGTCATTGATTACAGGGCTCTCAATCGGAAGGTGGTGTTACAATCTGTGCCCCTTCCCGACCTTCATTCTTGTTTTTCATGGTTTCGTAAGGCCAAGTTTTTCACCATCTTGGACTTAAATCAGGCCTATAATCAAATTCCCCTTGCCGAAGAGTCTAAACACCTTACAGCGTTTGCCACGGACTGGAATTTATACGAATACAACCGCGTGCCTTTCGGGCTCCCCACGGGGGCAGCTGTGCTCACTAGGCTACTAGATAGGGTCTTCTCCGACATCAAATTCGAGTACTTATATCACTACTTAGATGATGTCGTAGTATTTTCAGAGACTTTTGAAGAACACCTAGATCATCTGCGAGAAGTTCTCGATCGCCTTCGTAAGGCTGGGTTAACTGTTAAGTTGTCCAAGGTTGCCTTCGCTAAGCCCTCTATGTCTTTCCTAGGGCATATTGTGTCACCCGATGGTGTAGCAGTTGATCATTCTAGAACACAGGCCATCCGTGATTTTAAACCTCCCAAGGACATTAAAGGTATCGCCAGGTTCATTGATATGGTGAATTTCTTCAGAAAGTTCATTCCTAACTTTGCTAATAGAGCGGCGCCCTTAAACCTTCTTCGTAGGAAAGGCATCAAATTCGAGTGGGGACCTTCTCAACAAGCCGCTTTTGAAGACCTTAAATTAGCTCTTTGTAATGCCCCTGTACTTGCTATGCCTGATTTCTCGAAGAAATTCATCGTCCAAACCGACGCGTCGTCGGCAGCAGTAGCTGCAGTCCTTCTTCAAGAGACTGAACTAGGGAGGCGACCCATCGCCTATGCGTCTAGGACATTGTCGGCTCAAGAAGCCAAGTATTCCATCTATGAGCTCGAAGGTTTGGCAGTCTTATTTGCCTTAGAAAAGTTCCGTCTCTATCTGGAACACGTTAAATTCGACCTGGAGACAGATAATCAAGCCTTAAGCTGGGTCTTAGGTAGGCCGCGTCGTACTGGTCGTATAGCCCGCTGGGCTATTCGTATTTCCGCCTTCCAGTTTGATGTTAGACATATCAGAGGTACCGAAAATGTTGTTGCTGATGGACTCAGCCGTATGTTTCATAACGACGTAGAGACCCACGAACCGGTCGACAGTTCATCACCTTCCGAGTCCATACTATCTGGTGTTAATGCCATCTTAACAGATGCTCCCATGCTTTTTAGGGATATTGAGAAATACCAACGTGAAGATCCGACGCTGGCTCCGATAATGGAAACCCTTTCTTCTGGGGAACATGCTGTCCCTTATGTTCTGAGGAATGGTGTTCTATGTTGCCCTTCGAGGCATGATAAGTTGATGAAAGTTGTTGTTCCAGCGGTTCTCGTACCTATGATCTTCAAATACTATCATGAAACCCCATTGGGGGGGCATCTTGGAATCTTTAAAACTCGTGAAAAGATTCGTGAAATGTTCATATGGAAAGGTATGGACGGTGAAATTCGGGAACTTCTAAAAGCTTGTAAATCTTGTTTGATCAGTAAACCCACCATGTCCACTAAAGTAGGCCTTTTGTCTTCTCATCAAGCGTCGCGCCCCATGGAACGCCTGTATATTGATTATGTGGGACCCTTCCCCCAGTCGAAGGGAAATGCCAACAAATTCATCTTTGTATGTGTAGATGGTTTTACCAGATTTTCTTGGTTATTTCCGACTAAGCTGGCTACCGCTCAGTCCACCATTACCTGTCTAAATTCTATTTTTGCTTCTTTTGGTCCGTGCCAATATATTGTATCTGATAATGCTAAGGCGTTCACATCAAATCTTTTTCGTAAATTCTGTTTTGACTTGTCCATCTCTCATGTAACCACTTCTGCTTATTACCCTCAACCATCTCTGGCTGAACGGGTTAATCGTAATCTCAGGTCCGCACTTATCGCCTATCATCATGAAGATCCTTCCAGGTGGGACACGTCCCTGCATTGGTTAGCTTTTGCTTTGAATTCGGCGATTCATGAATCTCATAAGTTCACTCCAGCTTCATTGATGTTCAAGTTTGTTCCCAACACGTCGCTCTCTAACCTCTGGTCTCTGAGTGACATTCTACCCGAGACAATAGATCCGGACAATATTAAAGATCTTTGGAAGAAGGCTAAAGCCAATCTTAAAGTGTCTCATGAAAAGGTTAGGGAAAGGTATGATCGTGGACGGAGACCTACCCCTTTGAAGGTAGGTGACCAGGTTATGGTCAAGAATTTTGTTCCCGCGGGCAAGCTTGCCCCCAGATTCCATGGGCCATGCATCATTCTCGATTTTCTCACACCGGTTACATTGTTACTAAGCAATCCAGCCACCGAGAGGATATTTAGGGTTCACCTGTCGCAGGTGAAACCGGTGTAAATTTAGTTTCAACTTGCTTCATATAATTTGAAAGGATATGAAGGTTATATTTTTTTTTGAGTTCAACTCTTAAGGCATTCTGCCCCTTCTATAATATTTTGGTTTTAGATGTAAGCCTTTTGTAAAACCCACCCCGATCCGTTAAACTGCCATCCTGTTCTTGCCACGGCCATTACCGCGCTCCCGTCTCCTGCTCCACCTTACACTGTGGCTTCATAATAGTAAATGCCATGGATATCTACACGCCGCTGGCCCCTCAACCTCTCCACAAGCCTGTACCCTCAAAGAAGATGATAGTCCAAGACAATTCTGCCGCCTAGCTTTAATGTTTCAGCGCCCCCGCAGCCGCGCAGCGCCGTGCAGCGACTGGGGAGGGGGATGGGCCCCCTCCTCTCCAGCGAGGACGACATGTGCACGGCGAGCCGGAGCTCTCCTCCCGGCCAAGGCTGACGTGCGGCGCACGACCTGCTACTTGCCCGCAGCCTGTATATGTTCACCGCGGGCGCAGCGTGCTTCAACACCTCTGCTCCCCTCATAGTGCGGGCGAGCGGTATCTCAGGGTACTTGAGGGGTCCGAGCGGCCTCCTTTTGGACGCAAGCTGCAACGGCCGGTCCGGTCATCCAACTTCATCAACATCAACTACATGGACAGTTACTATAAGAGATAACTACATTTGGGAATTCAACAGCAATATTTGGTGGACCGTGCAAAAAATTTTTCTTCACTTCTAAGTATTAAAAGTTTATCTTCAGAAATTCAAATTCTACAAACTTAAAGACTTTCATTCACCTGCAACAACAACATTTTGAAACTGAATTAAGAAATCTTGTAAATGCTTCTGCTATCTATCTTCGTATCAACATCATTACTTGGACTTTGTTTCAAACTGATTTCATGTGTCACCCCTGGAGGAACTTTTGGGGGGGGAGGTCTGTACCGGGCGGTACACCTCTACACCGTTTATTTAAAAGTTGCGCCAGTTGAAACTCCTCTTCTGGAGGAAGGTTGAACTTTATCTACTCTATTAATTCTCTACTTTCTCAGAAGATGTCACCACGTGGAAAATTTTGAGTTTTTGAACTGTGTCACTTTTGATGTGTTTTTGTTTCGCTTGAAGTAAGAAGTGTGAACTTTCTCTTCTGGAGGACACTACTGAAGATCAACAATAGCGCACCCTAGTGCGGAGTCAAAGAACTATTTTGTTGGAGAAAATTTTATTTCAAAAGTTTGTTTCTTGTTAAATTTCTTTCTGTTATTTGTTTAAGTTGGCTGTATACCCCTCTTTTTCCCCTTGTTTTAGATTTATCCAATCCCGAATTTCTTTTAGTAATTTCTGACCAATCTGGTGTATCTTCCCCCAACTTGTATCTGTTGCGGGGTCCTATCCAATAAAAACATTGTGGGCGGGTGTTTTCATTCCCCTAACGCCTAGAAACTTCCGCGAGAGTATATAAACTGCTGATTTTAGGGTCTCCGGGCCACTTCTGTTCCATCTTTCAGTGTATTAAGTACATAGCAGGAGGCGGGAAGCGCCTCTTTCCTCGGCGGCGGTCAACAATAAGGTAATGGCCGATTATTAAATTCTTTCTTTTCTTGCTCAGCAGTTTAACTTTCGGGGCGGGTTCTAAGCGTTCAACCATGTAACCTTTTCCTAAAATGTAAAAACAACTGGTATCTATTCTATTTTAAAACGACATATCGGGATAGAGAGTGCTTAACCCTCTCGAGCTCCCACTCACATCGTCTTGAGGTGAACTTATTCTCTCAACCAATTCTTCCGTAATGTAATATAAATTGCTATTAAGTCACCTCTGTAGTATGGGATTAGCCCTTGTAATAACGGCCTAGTGCCAGAGTAGGTTTTAAAATCAAAGTGTATTAGGAGTGCAAGTTCGCCTCCTCTCAAATTGTTTTAGAGGTCATTCAATTAACCTGCTTTTCATTTAATAGACCTCAGTAGATTGGGTATTTTACCCCTGTGTTTATGTCCGTTGAGGACAACTTGAAGGTGGAGTTTGGTGTGGCCTAGGAGAGGCTTAAATTAAAGAGCACGTGGCTCTTTTGGAAACGGAGTGTTGTATGCCTCGAGGAGGCTTTACTGTGTAATTTGGAGCAAGTGCTCCAGGGTTTGATTGGGGTCTTCTGCCCCTTTGTTAAAATTTGTATATCGGAAAGTTGGGCTAGTTGCTCAAAAATTGTGAACTCAGGGCTCGAAGCCCAAACTCTGTAATCCCTGTAATTGTACATTTCAAATTGTGTTTCGGCTACTAAGTACCTGTTCTTTGTTATTACTTAATATTGAAAAGGAAATATAACCTTGTTAACTTTTACATTAACTTTGATTCCGTAGTTTGAGACCCATTCACGCCCGCACCTTCTTACACCTCTACCTACCACCAAAACACGGTAACACTCCGTACAGCGCAATAATTATCAACGTACATTGTAAGCAAAGGCACAAAAACTGAAACCACTTTGCACAGTTACTAGTAAATGATTAAGAATGGAAAATCATGTGTGTGCATGTCCAACCCTTGTCCCGTTACTCTATGACAGGGATGGCGAACCTTTTCCAACTAGTGTGCCATTTTAGGTCTGGGTTATTATTTTCAACTGTGTACTGTGCCACTTGTTATTTTCATTGCAATGGATACAACCCCCTCCCCCACTCACCATCGCCACCACCGACTTCTATCTCTAATTCCAAATTATGTTTCATAATATGTTATTACACATATATATTGCAAAATACCAAATACATGTAATTGCATGTTCCATGGTCGTATTTTGCAAATACCGAAAAAATACATTGTAGCTTTGTTATTGCAGGCCTATGATGACCCAAACAAAGTAAGTACGCTGTAGCAAGTTTCTTCATGGCCGAAAACTTTTGTGGGAGACTGTTCCACTGTTCAAGTATTAAGTTCTCCGGCTTCTGGGGAGAGTATTCACCTTCAACAGCACACTCGATTTTCACTAATGCTTCATCATGTTGTACGACCTTTTTCACCCATACATACTTTCTTAAAATTTAGTCAACTCCATTTCTAAACTCTCAGTATCTAATCACTCAAAAAAAAAAAAAAGATTCATTTGTGCAATATGAGGTTTTGAAATAAAGTGCGATAGTTTCTCCAAATCTCGAAATTAGGATAATTTCTTGGCAACTATTTGTCTTACAAAATTCACGACAATAAACAGTTACTCACTAAGAATAATTACGCGATGCTGGCAACCAAAAACAAACCAAACTTCACTAATTCACTGATATGGCTGAGCGAATGGCTCGTCGGCTGCATCTGACATTTATTTCACTTGACTTCCGAACCTATCAGTGTTGTAGTGTTGTCATACTGCACGTTCGAATGGAACTAGAATTTAGATTTTCGGTATTTATTTCTTAAACGTGAAACTTTATGACTATACGACGCACGAGATATGTAGTCTATAGAACACAATGTACATACAAATTTTAATATGTGCATGTGGTGTGCCACCGCCACCGTGTTCGCGTGTCACCTAATGACACGCGTGGCATAGGTTCGCCATCCCTGCTCTATGAGGTCCAGTTTGAAGTGAGGTGAATCTTCGTAGCGAGGTTCTACGACCGGATGCTCTTCGTGATAACGCATCTTATCAGAGGAGTTAATGAAATGAAATGAATGACATGATATACAGTATTAAAATAGGAAAGGAGAATGTGAAACACGGCACTAGCACATAGCTTACTGCTGTGGAATAGTACCAAGGGGTCTGCTCAAGGCTTTATGTCCCCATCCAAGGGACAAATCGCCATCAGGAGAGTCATGTGGACACGGCGTACAGGTTTGGAATTGAATCCAGGCTATTGGCACGCTATCTAATGATTAGAAACGGTATACCACCACCTCGGCTAACCTGCTGGCCAACGTTCTGATAGTGAACATTGTCTCGACCAATGGTACTCGAGCCGGCTAACTAAGGTGTCGGACCATATAGCCTTGACGCCTTAACTACCATGGCCAGCAGGTGGACGAAGGATGCAAGAGAATGAGGAAATACATTATTAACTTCTAATGGCTGGCGTACGAAGAGTGTTATAGCCTACGAAACAAACCTTGCTCAAGTCTCCGAGTAGCAGGAATGCTGTATTTATGTAACGTATCACGGTTGCCAGCACCCAAACAAATGGATTGCTACACCGTTCTCTTCTTTCTTTCTTAATCCTTTTACCCTTCAGTGCAGTGACCTGGAGCGTGAGACTTTCGATCGGGGGATACAACAGGGGAGGAGGAGCAATACGTAGCCCAGGCGGCTTCACCTGCTACGCTCAACAGGGACCTTGTAGACGGATGGGATGATGGGAATGGCTACATAAGGAAGAGGGAAGGAAGCAGCCGTGGCCTTAAGTTAGGTACCATCCCGGTATTTGCCTGGAGGAGAACCACGGGAAAGAACTTCGGGGATGGCTGAGGTGGGAATCGAACCCCTTTACATAGTTGACCTCCCGAGGTTGGGTGGACCCCGTTCCAGCCCTCGTAACGCATTTCATATTTCGTGGCAGAACCAATAATCGAACCCGGGCCTTCGTGGGTGGCAGCTAATCACGCTAACCACTACACCACAGAGGCGGACTACGCCGTTCTCTACTACATCTTAATTTACACACGTCTCATGTATCTCTCGGACAATAGCGACAATCGAATCCTTTTGTTAGCATTGTTGGAGCCTTGTCGCGAATGAGAAATCATGGGGAGTGTTGACCATAATTATTACACGATATTCTTATTCAGCTTATTTTTAAAAAAATTGTTTTACGTCGCGCCGACACAGATAGGTCTTATGGCGACTACGGGACAGGAAAGGCCTAGGAGTGGGAAGGAAGCAGTCGTGGCCTTAATTAAGGTACAGCCCCAGCATTTGCCTGGTGTGAAAATGGGGAACCACTGAAAACCATCTTCAGGGCTGCCGACAGTGGGGCTCAAACCCACTATCTCCCGGATGCAAGCTCACAGCCGCGCGCCCGTAACTGCACGGCCAGCTCGCCAGATATATTCAGCTTATTAATAAACATTCAAACCAGTTGTGAAACTCATCTTTTTGTATCAATCCTCAGTTCTTTTAGACCTGAAAGCATACAGACAGTTAGGTATGACTCCGTTTGCTGTACTCCACCGACTTATAGCAAAATTATTCTTACTCCTTTTTCAATGTGCACTCTTCTGGCGTTTCCCAGCCTGACGTTTCATAGCCTATTTAATGACGTTTCATCAAGTCATACTCGTGAAGCGAAATAGCTTAACCCCATGGTGAATTTGCGCAAGGGAGTCGGCAACTAAGTTTCAAGATCGCTTCATATCCCTCCCCCCCCCCACCGCTGCCGAATGGCCTTGGCCTATCAAACGACCGCTGCTCAATTCTAAGGCTGCATATTACGAGGTATCGTGTAGATAGCAGGACGAATCCTCCCGGCCTTTATTCTGGTCTTTCTAGAGAGCTTCCTATAAATGCAAATTTATATAAATGATAGCTTGGCATTTGTCTATGGCTATATTTTCACACATGAACGTTTTTCAGCAGCGAAATTAAGAAGTTACGACCTTCAGACCGTAGTACTGACAATTCACCGACTGATTATTATTCCAGTCCAAAATATTTAGTCTACATTTATTTATTTTTTATTTATTTTTATTTATTTATTTTTTATTTTTATTTATTTATTTATTTATTTTATTTATTTATTTATTTATTTATTTATTTATTTATTTATTTATTTATTTATTTATTTATTTATTTGCTATTTATTATCGTTTTGTTTTCTATGGCGAGACTCAGGCTATAGAGCCTGTTATTATGCTCAGCCATAATATACTGTTTATTTTTTTAAATTCTACAACATACTAAAACTGTGTAGCTTAACGTCAAGTTCCTACGGTTAATATTTACACGAAGAACGTAAATCATCTTAGAACCGGGCGAGTTGGCTGTGCGCGTAGAGGCGCGCGGCTGTGAGCTTGCATCCGGGAGATAGTAGGTTCGAATCCCACTATCGGCAGCCCTGAAGATGGTTTTCCGTGGTTTCCCATTTTCACACCAGGCAAATGCTGGGGCTGTACCTTAATTAAGGCCACGGCCGCTTCCTTCCAACTCCTAGGCCTTTCCTATCCCATCGTCGCCATAAGACCTATCTGTGTCGGTGCGACGTAAAGCCCCTAGCAAAAAAAAAAAAAATCATCTTAGATATGTGCAACAGATTATGTGTTTATATGTAAATAATGTCTGCAACACCTTCTTTTGAACATTGCACGTGTTAAATATCATACTTGAGCCCGTATTGTCAGAGAGTATCAACTTGTGAAAATCTTAACTACAACCTTTTAGAATACCATAATCGTCTTTATTTATAAGAGTACATTCAATTATATTGGTGACACATGTTTCGTCCCTCTCTCGGGACTTATTCAGTCACACATAAAATAATTGAAAATACGGTAATGACACAATAAAATCAATGGATAAAACGTCTATGAATCTTGTGACGCGCTGTATTGACGTCTTGTCAGTCTTGAGTGTCATAAAATAACATGAACATGACTATGATGAGAATCACAAAGTCCATTGGTAGCGTTGCAGCATTTGCCAGGTGTGAAAATGGGAAATGGGAAACCACAGAAACCCATCTTCAGAGCTTCCGACGGTGGGATACGAACCATTTTCGGAATGCAAGCTCTCGGCTGCGTGAACCTAACCACACGGCTAACTCGCTCGGTCATAAAATGAAAAAACTGGACTAATTTTGCAATTTCTCCTGGATAAACACGAAATACTAGCACAATAGGTGAATATAATCCACTAACAGAAGAACGGTTTATGCAGGCTATATGCATTATTATTATTATTATTATTTTATTATTATACAATTTATAATCAGTAGTTTACGTGCCAAAAGCCTGAATTAAATTCCAAAACTCTCTGCAGTGCTCATATGGAGTGAGGGCTGTTGATGGTGATTCGTCCGTCTGATGGAGAAGTTAAGCCTTGAGCAGATCCCTTGGTGCTATTCGGAAGGAGTATGCTATGTGCTGGAACTGGGTTTCACCGTCTCCATTCCTACCATCATATTGAACCCATAATTCTACGATGAGAAAAATAATTTTTATTTTCTCAATATTTATTTCAAATCAACAAGCTACTTTTATTTATGAGGGCAGCCATGTTGCGCTCCTAAGAGACTCGATGTCGCGTGGGAAGGATCTCACCCGCGGCAGGCTAGTGAAATACCGTGACACCTCGGCGGACTTCGAGTGCCCGATAATTCTTTAAATTCACGGAATTCTGCGTAACGAGGGATTTTGGCAATACAGTAAATAAAGAAATAAATAATCTAAATTATTCTGTAACCCTACGTGAAGACAGAACCCCAGGGTAAATTATAAATGCAGTTAAGCCTAAGTACATGTCAGCGTCAGATCATTGGACTAGCTCCACGTGCCAAGGTCAATGGATGAAGAAAACGCGCGAAACGTCCGGGCAGAAATAATTTATTTCACCTGTTGTGAGTGTGGTAAAATTATGAGATTAACATCTAAAATAATTACAAGTCTGTCCGGAATTCTGGGACAAGTCTCATAAAAATCGGTCTATTGGACGCGAAATTAGCAGATTACGCAATCAAGCTCAGTAGTGTGTGTAGCGTCCCTCCTAAGACTATAAGAGGAACCCCCCATTGCATATTTTTCAGTGTCGATCTGGTTTTTGAAGCGGCGGTAGCTTACGCCCGTCGTCAGCAGAAAATTGTACCAGATTGATCTACAAACAACTTAATACAAGTTAGTGGCCGAGGTCCACATATTCGGTTAGAAAGGGAAGGTGACTGAAAATTTCTGAACTTTTGCCGACAAATTGTGAAAGTATAGGCGTCTGTTAAAGTAAACAGCAGATTTTATTATATCACCTCATGTGCATTTGAAAGTGGTAAGAGAGTTGGGAAGCTAGTCAGAGTAGTTCTGATTTCGCTATCTGTTGAACACCTGTCGTGGTGTGGGAGACAGGGAGAGACAACTCTGGGAAGAAAGCAGACAGTCGCAGTTGACTGCAGAACAAGAGAGGTTCGTGGTACAAATTATAACGAGGAAACTGCGTGATTTGTGTTGTAATTTAATATCGTGTGAAAAAGGCAGTGTTTGTAAGAGTGATATGTTGGAAATGATGATGTTATTTGTACAAATGTACGGCTAAAGGCACGAGGTCATCTGGCGACAATGTAGCCAGAATACTGAGGATGACTCCATTTTGCAGGTCTGTCTATATTTGTATTATGTTGTAGTTAGATTTTTTTGTTCTGTCCCAACAAATTTTTCAAGATGATTGTCGGGTTGATATTTGTAATTATCAGGCGAAAAGTGTTATAAATTTGGTCAGCGTGTGAAAATTTTAGTTTGAAAATTTCACGTCAAGAAACTGTAAAAATGCGACGTTTAGATCTGGTATTAATGTTCTATGAGATATTGTCCAAAGCGAGGAAATTTAGGAAAGCTATAATTGTAAAATAGTCGTGGCGCATGTTTTAATTTCAAATATCAGTTGAATTCAGAAATGTTTGTCGATAATAATAATAATAATAATAATAATAATAATAATAATAATAATAATAATAATAATAATAATAATAATAATAATGTCTACCGCGGGATAAAGAAATTTTTCTATGTTAAAAGTGCATTTAACCTGTATATTTTACAAGGATCGCAGGCACATAGAATATTTCAGTAAAATTCGATAGAATTATATTTATTCATGGGAAGTAAAAATTTTGGGACACCGTGTATATCAATGATACGGAAAATCGCGGTGTGTTCTTGGATTCTCGAGGTCCGAAATTCGTAGTAATAGTAAAATAAAGAGGTGTGTTTTACAATGGCTGTTGTTTTCACTAGAGGATTGAAAAATGAAAAGGGTCTTGGAAATATAAGAAAAATGGATTGAGAGCGAAGAATTTATATATGTGGAGATGAGAGGGATAGGAATATTGAAGATGAAATGAAGCCTGGATTTTAAGTGATACAGCTGGGATAAGGCGAGGAGAATGAGTTTGAGACAGGCTATGTTTGCCGAGGAAGTATTTGTGAAACAGACTGTATTGTGACAGGCTGTAGAGTATTCCGCTACCAATCCGAAATTTGAGACGACTGCTGTGTGAAGCATCGTAGATTTCTAGTAAGATCCCAAGTGAAAAGGACTCTAGTAAAAGGTTGAAAATCTTGGTAGTAAAAGTCAAGTGACTAGTTACGTAAAGCCCGTATGAATATTAAGATAATGTGACCTCAAGGATAAAAGAGCATTTTGAATACATGGTTGCTTTTTTTTTTTTTGCTAGGGGCTTTACGTCGCACCGACACAGTTAGGTCTTATGGCGACGATGGGATAGGAAAGGCCTAGGAGTTGGAAGGAAGCGGCCGTGGCCTTAATTAAGGTACAGCCCCAGCATTTGCCTGGTGTGAAAATGGGAAACCACGGAAAACCATTTTCAGGGCTGCCGATAGTGGGATTCGAACCTACTATCTCCCGGATGCAAGCTCACAGCCGCGCGCCTCTACATGCACGGCCAACTCGCCCGGTAATATACATGGTTGGTGTTATATAGAATTTCGTTTCACTGGATATGTCATTGATATAAAAATGTGGAATTGACGGTAGGCGATTTGAGAGTTCTAGTGCGGTAGTGATGATTATTATTTTGAATACATCCACTAAATGGTAGACGTGTGATGGGAATTATCATTGCTTCCCAAAACTTCATGGCACAGGCCGAGATTGTGTTTGAGTTGGAGAATTGTTCGTCACGAATATTTATTTTCGAGTTCACGTATTGTAACGAGATGGAGACTTACTGCATTTTTCGACTTGCATTCGTTTAATAGTAAGAGACGTGGTTCCATGTGTATTGAAATGTCAGAGTTGGTTTGAAATTGTTAGTTCGCCTGATATGCTAAGGGATACGTAGTACGATCCATTTTGACGCCCGACCATAGATTTAGGACGTCACATATTATCCTTGAAGTTACTGATGATATGTCCTAGTTCACGCCCGACGATAGAATTTGAAAGGTATCATGTACATAGAGATTAGTGTTAGGATGTACAGATTTTAAGTGAGCCCGACGATAGGTCTGGGATGTCACCTGTACATACTCAAGTCTCAGATTAGATGTTTCTTTTGTTTTTGCGAAGTGACCTGGGGGAAGGTAGCACCTACAGTAAAATATGAAATATGAAGAGGGTTAGATCGGTATAATGAGGCCAACTAGTGCGTAGCTACAACAGCTGAAGGGTGTTCCTTAAGATAACGGGGCCGCTATCGGTGAATGAGGGTTGCCCAAATACTGGATATCGACGAGACGGAAATTAAATTTTTACTGTAATTCTCCATGCGTGTTGAGTTTTAATGACTTCGATATGTTATTTTATTTTACGGACTTAATAGTTTTGTCGTTCAGGCGTCCGTTTCGTTTTGATAGTGTGCATATGGACACTCAGTGTATTAGTGTGAGACTTGAGTTGCGAATGCGGTTTCGATTCGTCAGCCAGTTATTTTATTTTATTTTCAATCTTTGTCGTACTTTCATTTATTCGTAGTTGAATTCGGTTAAGTAATCACTTTATAGGTAGTGTGTTGGGACAGACAATAAGTAGATGGATCTGTAATTGTAGTCATTGTTTTTCAAAGGAAAGAATTCCTTAAAGTTGTAATATTTGTCAATGTGGACTGGTAATTTTATTAAGCGTAACATAACCATTTATAACCTGAAAATCGGTTTGATAATAATACTTTTCAAGTGATTTACCACTTTTTTAATTAACTTCAGTGTTCGGCATTTCTTCTAAATGCGTGATGAATAAGTGTTTCATGCATTTGTCAGTTTTGTTCCTTTAGAACGACGTAACGTAAGATCCTCGCGGATCATGTTGTTGTTGCTTCCTTCCGAACAGTTGTTTGGGTGATGCACATTTAGCATCGGGATTACATTATCACTTAAGGGTGTCATGAATGACAAATACATGGTGGAAGTTTATTTCAATTGTGAATGATGCTGTTAACTCGTAGTGAACACCATGCTTTCCCATAATATTTCGCAACGTATCCAAAGCAACTGATAGTCAATTTGGTTCGATTAAGGGTCCATTCGGCGGGTGTTCCGTATCCGTAAAGGGTATTCGACTGGTGGATAACCTTAATTGAGAGGAAATCAGGCGTTCTACTTGTTGAAAGTCAGATTTTCCACGGATCGTATGGATTAATTCTCAGTTCTCGTTTGGAGTAATAGGTGCCCGGTTTTCAGGTCTTTCCTTTTTCAGTTTTTCAGTTTCGCTGTCCACTAATGTACTAATTTCCCCGTAGCAACTGTTCGATATTGTGAGAAATAAATCAACGCTATGCAATGTGACTGCGTTTGAAACATTCAATAATAAATAATTTATAATTTTTTTTATTTCAAAGATTTATATTAAAATAATAATGTTGTCTTGTCATTTCGATTTTAATAAAAGTTAGTAAGCACATATTTGCTCCTCATTTCAAGTAGTTAGGCTCTCTTCTGAACCCCATCGTTTGGTTAAGATCGTGACCGAATTTATTCCCGCAACGACCCATGATTTAAGAGTTCTATATTGTTCTACTGTAGCAGCCGTGGCCGACCAACGATGGAATGGTAAGTTCAAGGGTTTAGTAAGAAATGGCGCCCAACGTGGGGCCTAAGTCACGATAAGGAGCAGGATAATATTACACGTTGGAGGGCAGTAAGAATGTCGCACCAACGTGGTGGCTTAAGTCACTTAACAGAGAGGGCCTAAGTGCATCAAAGGAAGAACTACGAGTCATGTTGGTTGACATAAGTAAAATGATGACCAATTTTAGGATATATTACACGTTTGGGCCTCAGTAAGAAATGGCGCCAGACGTAAGGGCCAAAGTCACGATAACGATACGATGCCACGATAACGATAATAGAATTATATATTTAAAATAAATGTTAGGAATATATGAAATAATGTTGAGGCCTAAGCCACATTATAAATAATACAAGCGGGTGAGAACTATGGCTGAGCCACAGTTAAACGAATTATGCCCAATGAGAGTGCTAGATATTATCACGGTTAACGAGGAGCGTAACTATTTGGTAGATAATGATATTAATAAGTCACAATGCATTTAGGAAAACAGTACTTAAAGCTTTATTGAAGCTTATGTCATGTTGCAAATATAAATTTTGGAAGTGGTAAAGCTGAATTACATTCAGAGTTTATGCGTTAACATGTTCTTTATTTAATTAATTTACGGAAGCGAAACTATTTAGGATATATATCCCGAGTAACTTATTAACTTCAGAATTTTCTTTTTATTAAACAATTTGTGATACCAGCCACAGAAATAAAAATTGATAAGATAACTGTTGGAATGTTGTCAGTTTCGGTATTAAATTATAATAGCGTTTGTATGTGAAAACGCAGTAGATAGTGAATTCTCTCCTTAGTAGTCTGGAGTATTCTGGTTGCATTAACAGCCAGCGTACTCATTCTTGTATTTTTGTGGTATTGTGAGTTGGAGGATCAGGCGATGATGGAGAGGCTAATGCAGATGATGAAGGACATGAAAGTCCAGAATGAGAATTTGGATAGTAAGATGGAGAGTTTAAATGGTAAGACAAATGAGAACTTGGATAGTAAGATAGATAGTTTGGATAGTAAGTTGAGAGAGGACACGAAAGTCCAGAATGAGAATTTGAGGGAGGACATGAAGGCTCATAATGAGAGGTTGGACAGTAAGATAGACAGTTTGGATAGTAAGATGGAGGACACGAAAGTCCAGAATGAGAGTTTAAATAGTAAAGCAAATGAGAACTTAAATAGTCAAATGGAGGATATGAAAATTCGTAGTGAATGTTTGGCAGCCAGTTTGAAAGACACTAGTGACGAGTTAAAGAGTAGGATCGATGATACCCAGGCTAGGTGTAAAGAGTCTAGTGATGAGTTGAAGGTTGGATTAAAGGACGTGGTTCATGAGATACATACTATTTGCACCGAACTTAAAGAGGAAGTTAGGGATGAGATAGGTAAACTCAACCAGCGTTTTGATGATAGCCAAGTGGAGATTAGGAATGAAATTCATAAACAATTTGCGGAAGTGCAGGTCAATTTAAAGAACGATTTTGATAAACAGTTTTCCAAAATCCACGACAGTTTAAAAACCGATATGGACAAGCGTTTTGACGAGAGCCACGACATGTACAGTAGGTTATGCGATAGTCAGGAGGAGATGAGGAAGGAACTTGACAAGCATTTACTGGAAAGCCAGGCAGCGCACAAACAGCTGATCGACAGCCAGGTCGTATTTAAGGACGACATTACACAACAGTCGTAGAGATGCGGACTTCCATTGATCAGGAAAAGGGGAAAACTCTAACCATAATAGAAGAACAACGTCAAATCTTATCGGCGGACATTAAGTCACTGGATGACAAGATAGACAAAATTAGTGTGGAATTGGATAGTAAATTATTGTCAAAAACCGAAACCATGGAGAAGAAACTATTGCAAATTAATGAGGAAGCAATTAGTAAACTCCAAGTGGCTAATGAGGATTCCGAAATTTTAATTAAGGAAATTCTAGAGGAGTTAGTTGCAATCAAAAATGAACATACCCGTGAATTCAACGACAGGCACAATAGTATGGAACAGGACTTAAGGGAAATCACGTCAGCCCAGGAAGAAACGGACAAGAAAGTTGGGTTCATTAAGAGCGAGGTGAGCAGTTGGATTAGCAGCGTGGTAGATATGCAGTCCAAGGTGGACAAAGTACTGAGCCAAACCTCGACGTCTCTTAACTCTGACTTTAGTGGTCAATTGCCGAATATCAGTCACGTAAATAACAACGGTCAGAGCTCGAATGTAGATACCAGTCGATCTCAAGTCTCAGGGGTCACAAACGTTATTAACATGATTAGGTTACATGAGGCTCAGCCTAAGAAATTTAATGGAGATCCACATACCACGCCGAAGGGATTTCTTAAGGATCTCAGGGAGTACATCCGGGACGCAAAGATTCCTGAGGAACGTCAGTTAATGGTAGCTGAAAGATACTTAGAGGGGGCACCACTCTTATGGTTTAAAGGCTTCCGATACCACTTTGACACCTTTGATGAATTCCAGAGGGCGTTTCTAAATAAATTCTGGAGCACGGAAATTCAGCAAAGTCTCAGATTAAAACTGTACTCACGTCGTTATACTGCAATAGGCCCTACTAAATTCAGCGAGTATTTCACTGCACAGCTAGTAAAGTTCCGGAAGCTTGAGGCGCCACCCTCGGAGCAGGAATTGGTCCAGGCCATCCAAAAGCAGCTACCTCCCGAAGTGCAAAAGATGCTAATTGCATCAAAGGTAGAGACGCCCATACAAGCAGAAATGATCCTTAGACAGCTGGATCACACCCATAATCAAGTAGCACCCAGAGGGGGACGATCGCACGAACAGCATATAAATACCGTTAGCCAGGTTCCAGAGGGAGGTCAAGAGGCAGCGGAGCAGGGGAAGCCACAGTCGACCGAGCGAAGGCGTGAGTTTCGTAATGACTGGGAACCCTCGCATTCACGAAATGAGGATTGGAAAAGGCGTAGGGGTAACTGGAATTATCCGCAAAGGAGGAACCCTTCCTGGAGGCGATACGATGGGGGCGGAGAATACCAGAGGAATTTCAGAAATGGATATAATAACCGCAGGGACTGGGGAAATAATCGAACCCAGAACTTCCGCCGTGATGACGATGAAAGGTACCGCGAGCGTGCTCAGTACACCGACGGGTTAGGGAAAGACCACGAAAGGGAAAAATGGAAGGGGGCTATACAGCGCCAGGAAGTTAACACCGATTGTTTCGGGGCTGAAAGTCTGGAATTCCAGAAGGTACATCGGCAAGACCAGCGAAACTTCGGTTTGAACCCATTTGCGCCAAATTTTGAGCAAGAGTCAATGTCGGCTCTTGTTAGAAAAAACTTCAAATTCCCAGTAGGAAAAATTTCAGAGTCTTTAAACCCAGATTCTGAAGGAGAGACGTCAGATGAGTGGGTGGTCACACAGATAGATTCGTGGATCATTACCTCTAATGACTTGGTGGAAGACCATTTGAAACAGGAGAGGAATCAAGTAAAGAAACTGCCTTTAATAAATGTCCGCATCTGTAATTTCTATATCAAAAGTTTGGTAGATACCGGGGCCAGTATCAGCATCATTTCCCAAGCTCTTTTTGACGATTTGTGGCAGCGGAATAAATTGCCAATTATTCCGGTGTCAAATGTGAAAATTCGAGGGGTCATTCCTGACAAAATTGCTGTTTGTAAGGTACAAACCTATTTAGACGTACAAATTGGAAATTCCACTTTCGCTCATGCATTCGTAGTCATGTCCAAGATGCACTACAATGTAATTTTAGGGGCTGATTTTATCCGTGAGACCAACGCAGTCATTGATTTAAGGCGGAACCAGATAAAGTTTAGGAAAGAAGAGGGAGCGGAAGTCGTTACACTAAACGAGGAATGGGCAGAAGATAGAACATTAGGATATGGCGAAGAGGAGGCCCAATGTGTAGACTTTGTAAATTCATTAGAGGGAGTCGCTGGTGAAATTGACAGTGTAGATGACGAAGGGATTCATCATGAGGAGTTACATGACGTCTTGGAGGCTGAGGTTGACACCGATTACGAGGCCTTAATTGGGTTAAAGGTCGCGGAATGTCCTGGTACTGTAGAAGAGAAGGAAAAACTTAGAGCTCTCTTAATGGAATTTATATCTGTGTTCGATTCCAAACCGGGTCTAATACCTAACTTCACTTTTGCGGATTGGACTGTTACGGATTGGACACCGTTTAAGAGGAGACCGTACCCTATACTGGACAAAAATATGCTCAAGCTGCAAAGATTATTAAGGAGATGGAGGAGAATGGGCTAATTTCAAAGCATCCCACTCCATACTTCAATCCGTTGGTCGGGGTACAAAAACCGGACGGGTCTCTGCGCGTGTGTTTGGACGCACGTGCTCTCAACGAGCGCTTAATCCGCGAGCATGATCAAGCCCCTCCTATTAAAGAGGTTATCAAACGTTTCAGAGGAAAATCACGTTTTATTAGCGTAGATCTGACATCCTCGTATCATCACATCGGTTTGGAACTCAAGTCTAAATTATTTACTGGCTTCATTTTTGACCAACAGACGTATGTCTTCAATCGTCTCGCCTTCGGATTGAAAAACGCCGGTGCAGCCCTCATACGCGCCCTAGATCGATGTCTCACTGATGAAGTTAAGGCCGCTACAACTCGTTACGTCGATGACATCTTGCTAGCTTCAGCAAGTTTTGAGGAAAATATCAGGGATTTGAGGAAACTACTGGGGAATTTAAGGACATCAGGTTTCAAAATCAATCTGGAGAAATCGCATTTTTGTCAAAAAGAGGTCCTGTTTCTCGGCCATGTCATTGATGGTGAGGGAGTTCGCCCAAAGCCGGTGAAGCTCCAAGCCATAGACAAGTTCCCAAGACCGCTCAAAATTAAGAACGTCAGGCAATTCCTTGGAATGTGCAACTTTTTTCGGATCATTGCATAAATTACACGGAGGTTGTAGCCCCACTTCAAAGCTTGCTTCACAAGAACAACAGATGGAAATGGAGTCCCGAGCACGAGCAGGCATTCAGAAAGGCCAAAGAGCTCTTGCTAAACAGCGTTAAGCTGGGTTATCCTGATTTCGAGAAACCCTTTATCGTACAGACTGATGCATGGAACGTAGGAATGGGGGCACTCCTATATCAGGAATGTTCGGACCAGCCTCATGATAGGAATTATTTATCGTTCTACAGCCGAAAGTTGAGATCACATGAAGTCAAATACAGCGTGACCGAGTTGGAAATGTTGGCTATTGTTCAGGCATTGCAGCATTGGAGGAAAATGATTTATGGTTTTCACATAATCATTAAAACCGACCATAAGGCACTGACCTTTATCATGAAAACCGCTGTTGCTAGTGAGCGAGTGGCTAGGTGGGCCCTGTTCATACAACAATTTGACTTCGAAATTGAGCACTGCTCCGGAAAGTCTAACATCTTGGCGGACCTGTTAAGCCGAAATCCTAATGAGGAAGAACACGTCGTGAATCATTTAGACTGTGTCCAGGAAGACCACGATTTTTTATCAGAATTGAGACAACTGGGAGACTTGCAATTGAGAGACCCTTTCTGCGGAAAAACGATTTCTTTCCTCCGAGGGACACTTCCGGCTGACGATCCCCGTTACTTTGCCATTTAAAAACTGTCAAACAACTACTTGTACGTGAATAACGCGCTGGTAAAATTCGTGGACAGCGATCACGTGAATTCCCGAATTTTATTACAACCGCAGCCACGGAAGGGATTAATCTGGCACGTACACAGGGTTATCGGTCATGGAGGGATCGATAAGGTTGTGTCAACCATCCAAGAAACGTTCACCTACGTGAATTTGAGGGAAAATGTCAGAGACATCATCATCACATGTGATACATGCCAACGGGTTAAGGCAAATCCTTATTTGATCAGGCAGGCGCCTATTCCCCTCTTACCGTCGCAACCTAAAGAGCTGTTCGCGATGGATATCTATGGGCCACTCGTGAAAGGAAAGCGTGGGAACAAGTTCGTGCTGGTAAGCATCGATGTTTTCTTCAAATTTACGACTCTGTTTCCCATGCAAAAAGCTAATGCTAAGCTAGTCTTGAGGTGTATTTCCCGTAACATCATTCCGGAAATGGGCACACCGAAATTTCTCCTGACAGATCATGGACCCCAGTTTACCTCTGCACAGTTCAAAACTGCCCTTCAGAATATGGAAATCCATCACATCCTGAGCAGCGTGAGACATCCTGAGGGAAATCCTAGCGAAAGAGTAATGCAAGTAATTGCAAAATTCTTCAGAATTTATTGCGCCCGAGAGCATTTCAAGTGGGTTGATGTGCTACCCCTAATAGTAACTTGTGTAAATAACACCATACACGAATTTATTGGGAGGATTCTCTCTATCGTGCATTTCAGTAGATATCCTGCGAGATCCTGGCATGGTGTAGTCCAATGTCCCATCAGTCCCCGTCCGTCACAGGAATTATGCATTCAGAGTACGGCAGAACATCTACGCCGGCAGGCAGACCGCCGGTTACGCAGGATGAGGAACAGGAGATTCCACCGTCTCTTAGAGGAAGGCGAATTGGTGCTTGTTAGGAGACCCATGATGTCGAAACCGCAGGAAAACATCTATGCCAAATTTGCTCCCTTATATGTTGGGCCCTTCAAGGTGGTCAAAAGTTTGAGGAATAATTCCTATAGAATTCAGAGTCTGGATGGTAACAGCGAAGCTATATTCAATGCCGCGAATTTGAAGGTTTATCACAGAGCAGAAGAAAGAGTTCCACTACAGAATGACACCGCCTTACCAGCTGGGGAAATGGTCACCGAAGAAGAATAATAATAAGAAGAATTACACCCCGTAAATATGATCGTCACGTCGAAAGGAAGACAGATCGAGGCACCACTCCAAGAGCAGGCAAGCAGCTGTAGTAATCCAGATGGAGACCCTGAATGCTTACAATGTTCGTTCTTAAGAGAAGATTTTATTGATGACATATGTAACGCAATTCTATTGTTGGAAGAAGAGAACAGGAAAATACGTGAAAGTAACAGAGCCCTACGTCAAGAGTGAGATCGACTGAGAAATTTTACGCAGAATCATGGTTCATTTGTATCAAAATTCCCATGTACAATTCAGAATTTTGAAGGAATATATATGTTTAAATATTTCCCCTTACTGGGTAAAATTTCGTCGTTGTAGGTGGATTATGAACCTATAATTCAACGATGAGAAAAATAATTTTTATTTTCTCAATATTTATTTCAAATCAACAAGCTACTTTTATTTTTGAGGGCAGCCATGTTGCGCTCCTAAGAGACTCGATGTCGCGTGGGAAGGATCTCACCCGCGGCAGGCTAGTGAAATACCGTGACACCTCGGCGGACTTCGAGTGCCCGATAATTCTTTAAATTCACGGAATTCTGCGTAACGAGGGATTTTGGCAATACAGTAAATAAAGAAATAAATAATCTAGATTATTCTGTAACCCTACGTGAAGACAGAACCCCAGGGTAAATTATAAATGCAGTTAAGCCTAAGTACATGTCAGCGTCAGATCATTGGACTAGCTCCACGTGCCAAGGTCAATGGATGAAGAAAACGCGCGAAACGTCCGGGCAGAAATAATTTATTTCACCTGTTGTGAGTGTGGTAAAATTATGAGATTAACATCTAAAATAATTACAAGTCTGTCCGGAATTCTGGGACAAGTCCCATAAAAATCGGTCTATTGGACGCGAAATTAGCAGATTACGCAATCAAGCTCAGTAGTGTGTGTAGGGTCCCTCCTAAGACTATAAGAGGAACCCCCCATTGCATATTTTTCAGTGTCGATCTGGTTTTTGAAGCGGCGGTAGCTTACGCCCGTCGTCAGCAGAAAATTGTACCAGATTGATCTACAAACAACTTAATACAAGTTAGTGGCCGAGGTGCACATATTCGGTTAGAAAGGGAAGGTGACTGAAAATTTCTGAACTTTTGCCGACAAATTGTGAAAGTATAGGCGTCTGTTAAAGTAAACAGCAGATTTTATTATATCACCTCATGTGCATTTGAAAGTGGTAAGAGAGTTGGGGAAGCTAGTCAGAGTAGTTCTGATTTCGCTATCTGTTGAACACCTGTCGTGGTGTGGGAGACAGAGAGAGACAACTCTGGGAAGAAAGCAGACAGTCGCAGTTGACTGCAGAACAAGAGAGGTTCGTGGTACAAATTATAACGAGGAAACTGCGTGATTTGTGTTGTAATTTAATATCGTGTGAAAAAGGCAGTGTTTGTAAGAGTGATATGTTGGAAATGATGATGTTATTTGTACAAATGTACGGCTAATGGCACGAGGTCATCTGGCGACAATGTAGCCAGAATACTGAGGATGACTCCATGTTGCAGGTCTGTCTATATTTGTATTATGTTGTAGTTAGATTTTTTGTTCTGTCCCAACAAATTTTTCAAGATGATTGTCGGGTTGATATTTGTAATTATCAGGCGAAAAGTGTTATAATTTTGGTCAGCGTGTGAAAATTTTAGTTTGAAAATTTTACGTCAAGAAACTGTAAAAATGCGACGTTTAGATCTGGTGTTAATGTTCTATGAGATATTGTCCAAAGCGAGGAAATTTAGGAAAGCTATAATTGTAAAATAGTCGTGGCGAATGTCTTAATTTCAAATATCAGTTGAATTCAGAAATGTTTGTCGATAATAATAATAATAATAATAATAATAATAATAATAATAATAATAATAATGATGATAATGATAATAATAATAATAGTGTCTACCGCGGATAAAGAAAATTTTCTATGTTAAAAGTGCATTTAACCTGTATATTTTACAAGGATCGCAGGCACTTAGAATATTTCAGTGAAATTCGATAGAGTTATATTTATTCATGGGAAGTAAAATTTTGGGACATCGTGTATATCAATGATACGGAAAATCGCGGTGTGTTCTTGGATTCTCGAGGTCCGAAATTCGTAGTAATAGTAAAATAAAGAGGTGTGTTTTATAATGGCTGTTGTTTTCACTAGAGGATTGAAAAATGAAAAGGGTCTTGGAAATATAAGATAAATGGATTGAGAGCGAAGAATTTATATATGTGGAGATGAGAGGGATAGGAATATTGAAGATGAAATGAAGCCTGGATTTTAAGTGATACCACTGGGATAAGGCGAGGAGAATGAGTTTGAGACAGGCTATGTTTGCCGAGGAAGTATTTGTGAAACAGACTGTATTGTGACAGGCTGTAGAGTATTCCGCTATCAATCCGAAATTTGAGACGACTGCTGTGTGAGGCATCGTAGATTTCTAGTAAGATCCCAAGTGAAAAGGACTCTAGTAAAAGGTTGAAAATCTTGGTAGTAAAAGTCAAGTGACTAGTTACGTAAAACCCGTATGAATATTAAGATAATGTGACCTCAAGGATAAAAGAGCATTTTGAATACATGGTTGGTGTTATATAGAATTTCGTTTCACTGGATATGTCATTGATATAAAAATGTGGAATTGACGGTAGGCGATTTGAGAGTTCTAGTGCGGTAGTGATGATTATTATTTTGAATACATCCACTAAATGGTAGACGTGTGATGGGAATTATCATTGCTTCCCAAAACTTCATGGCACAGGCCGAGATTGTGTTTGAGTTGGAGAATTGTTCGTCACGAATATTTATTTTCGAGTTCACGTATTGTAACGAGATGGAGACTTACTGCATTTTTCGACTTGCATTTTTTAATAGTAAGAGACGTGGTTCCATGTGTATTGAAATGTCAGAGTTGGTTTGAAATTGTTAGTTCGCCTGATATGCTAAGGGATACGTAGTACGATCCATTTTGACGCCCGACCATAGATTTAGGACGTCACATATTATCCTTGAAGTTACTGATGATATGTCCTAGTTCACGCCCGACGATAGAATTTGAAAGGTATCATGTACATAGAGATTAGTGTTAGGATGTACAGATTTTAAGTGAGCCCGACGATAGGTCTGGGATGTCACCTGTACATACTCAAGTCTCAGATTAGATGTTTCTTTTGTTTTTGCGAAGTGACCTGGGGGAAGGTAGCACCTACAGTAAAATATGAAATATGAAGAGGGTTAGATCGGTATAATGAGGCCAACTAGTGCGTAGCTACAACAGCTGAAGGGTGTTCCTTAAGATAACGGGGCCGCTATCGGTGAATGAGGGTTGCCCAAATACTGGATATCGACGAGACGGAAATTAAATTTTTACTGTAATTCTCCATGCGTGTTGAGTTTTAATGACTTCGATATGTTATTTTATTTTACGGACTTAATAGTTTTGTCGTTCAGGCGTCCGTTTCGTTTTGATAGTGTGCATATGGACACTCAGTGTATTAGTGTGAGACTTGAGTTGCGAATGCGGTTTCGATTCGTCAGCCAGTTATTTTATTTTATTTTCAATCTTTGTCGTACTTTCATTTATTCGTAGTTGAATTCGGTTAAGTAATCACTTTATAGGTAGTGTGTTGGGACAGACAATAAGTAGATGGATCTGTAATTGTAGTCATTGTTTTTCAAAGGAAAGAATTCCTTAAAGTTGTAATATTTGTCAATGTGGACTGGTAATTTTATTAAGCGTAACATAACCATTTATAACCTGAAAATCGGTTTGATAATAATACTTTTCAAGTGATTTACCACTTTTTTAATTAACTTCAGTGTTCGGCATTTCTTCTAAATGCGTGATGAATAAGTGTTTCATGCATTTGTCAGTTTTGTTCCTTTAGAACGACGTAACGTAAGATCCTCGCGGATCATGTTGTTGTTGCTTCCTTCCGAACAGTTGTTTGGGTGATGCACATTTAGCATCGGGATTACATTATCACTTAAGGGTGTCATGAATGACAAATACATGGTGGAAGTTTATTTCAATTGTGAATGATGCTGTTAACTCGTAGTGAACACCATGCTTTCCCATAATATTTCGCAACGTATCCAAAGCAACTGATAGTCAATTTGGTTCGATTAAGGGTCCATTCGGCGGGTGTTCCGTATCCGTAAAGGGTATTCGACTGGTGGATAACCTTAATTGAGAGGAAATCAGGCGTTCTACTTGTTGAAAGTCAGATTTTCCACGGATCGTATGGATTAATTCTCAGTTCTCGTTTGGAGTAATAGGTGCCCGGTTTTCAGGTCTTTCCTTTTTCAGTTTTTCAGTTTCGCTGTCCACTAATGTACTAATTTCCCCGTAGCAACTGTTCGATATTGTGAGAAATAAATCAACGCTATGCAATGTGACTGCGTTTGAAACATTCAATAATAAATAATTTATAATTTTTTTTATTTCAAAGATTTATATTAAAATAATAATGTTGTCTTGTCATTTCGATTTTAATAAAAGTTAGTAAGCACATATTTGCTCCTCATTTCAAGTAGTTAGGCTCTCTTCTGAACCCCATCGTTTGGTTAAGATCGTGACCGAATTTATTCCCGCAACGACCCATGATTTAAGAGTTCTATATTGTTCTACTGTAGCAGCCGTGGCCGACCAACGATGGAATGGTAAGTTCAAGGGTTCAATATATCACGTCACTCATCTGATATCATTAACTCTTCTGACGAGGTTGATGCTAGGAAGGGCATCCTGTGATAAAAACTCGCTACGAGGATTCATTTCCCTTCATACCCGAGCCCGCAGAGAAACGGGAGAAGGTTGCGCGTACATTATACTAATTTTTACGTCCCAATACTATGTTTACGGTTTTTTGAGACGCCGAGGTACCGGAATTTTGTCCTGCAGGAATTTTGCCAGTTATCGGTGCATCTACCGAGAAGAGGCTAACTCGCTAACTCGAGCTAAGAAAGCCGTCGCTGTACCGTCCGAGTCACTCATCCTGTTTTATTTTTCTTCTTATCATCATAATCAAGCCTAGTATAAGTACCGAAATATTCGGCGCCTTTAGAGTCATGATGCACTGGAGTTCCTTCATACGATTTCCCTTTTTTAATTTCGTGTGGCTATTTCTAGCCGAGTGCAGCCCTTGTAAGGCGATGAGGGTGGGCGGCATCTGCCATATGTAGGTAACTGCGTGTTATTGTGGTGGAGGATATTTTTATGTGTGGTGTATGAGTTGCAGGAATGTTGGGGACAGCACAAACACCCAGCTTCCGAGCCATTGGAATTAACCAAAGAAGGTTAAAATCCCCGACCCGTTCGGGAATCGAGCCCAGGACCCTCTGAACCGAAGTTCAGTAGGCTGAAAATTCAGCCAACGAGTCGGATACGATTCCCCTCATACTATGGTAGACAATTTCATATATGTGTAATAATAATAATAATAATAATAATAATAATAATAATAATAATAATAATAATAATAATAATAATAAACTTACTTCTTTACAATTATATCAGTGGCTATAAAGTTTTAAAAGTGACGAGATGTCGGAATTTTGTCCCGTAGGAGTTTTCTAAAGTGTCCAAAGTTGACGACATTGAACTGTTGCATTTAAAAGAAACTGTTAACCGAAAGGAGGGAACAGTATGTTTATGGAACACTACCCTAGTATTATGGAATCTGATCCTTTGCACTGACAAATATGTTGGAAAGTTCAGCCGAGTCCGTCATGTCTCGGAAGATGTCTATCCTAGTTTTAGCTGATACGTCTGAAAGAAGTAGGAGCTATTACAGTCACAGATGGATGATGCTGATGCTGATGATGAGGATGATGAAAATTATTATTATTATTATTATTATTATTATTATTATTATTATTATTATTATTATTATTATTAAACGGACCTCGATAGTTGCAGTCGCTTAAGTGTGGGCAGTATCCAGTATTCGGGAGACAGTGGGTTCGAACCTCATTCTTGGCACCCCTGAAGATGGTTTACCGCGGTTTCGCATTTTCACACCAGGCAAATGCTGGGTCTGTACCTCAATTAAGGCCGCGGCTGGTTCTTTTTCAATCTTAGCCATTTCCTGTCCCATCGTCACCATAAGACGTATCTGTGTTGGTACGACGTAAAGCAGCTTGTAAAAAAAGTCTCATTCAGAACTGGGCGAAATGTTTTTCATTCTAATCTCGTCGTATCGCTATTGCGCCATGAAATGTTAATACAAGGTCACCATATTTACATACCGTATGCTGTATTTTCAGTTATATGCTGCTATATTGGGCTGCCATAATTGGATTTGGAGCTCCTTTACTGTATCTCCTCTCATCGTATGCCCGAGGTACTCAGTAATTTTCCTAACTATGAACATTTTGCATGCAATTTCTGATATTTCGACAGAAGTTGAAGCTTACCCGTTTGACCTTTTGTATGCAAATATTGCTCACCTCGTTATCGTCATGATCAGGGACGCAAAGTTTTGTCCGGTACGACAGAGCTTTCGCAACTGACTCGATATTCAAAGCAGATTCTGTAATTTGGATAAAAGACCACTAGAGTAAAGTAAGGTCTAGTTCATCCCTATATTCCTCTGTTCCATGCTTCACGATGGTATCAGCAGCTCTCGTGGGAAATTACTGGTAGTATTTTGGATAAAAATTACCTTGGGTAGTTCACTCGCCGTGATGTTTCAAAGAGGTTAGAGATTTTTCAAAAGAATGTAAAATCTAAACATACGTGTATATTCATTATAGTTTAAATTAAATCATTGAAATAAACAACAAACAAGCCGATTACAAGATATTAGAATCATTCCGTATTTACGGTTTTCACTTTACAAAGGTGAAAACTGAGAGTATCCTCCTAATTCAATACAATAAATATTCCGTCATTAGACGGAGTAAACATTCAAACATATTTCGGCTCGTTTGAGCCATCTTCAGTGAGAAATGAGGGGAGTTTGAAATAATTTATATAATATAAGTTGAAAAAATGCTAAAACACATAATGAAGGAGCAAATGAAAAAACAAACAAAAGAGATCCTAGACGGAAACAAAATTAGCACAAATATACAATATTTAAATTAATATGCGGAGCAAAAAACTCACTGCGACAAAATTCGGTGAAAAGGTGCTAATTTAAAATTTTGGATAAAAGACCGCGAGAGTAATTTTCACTGAATTTTGTTGCAGTGAGTTGTTTTTTGCTCCGCATATTGATTTAAATATTGTATATTTGTGCTAATTTTGTTTCCGTCTAGGCTCTCTTTCGTTTGTTTTTTCATTTGCTCCTTCATTATGTTTTTTAGCATTTTTTCAACTTATATTATGTAAATTATTTCAAACTCCCCTCATTTTTCACTGAAAATGGCAATAACGTGCCGAAACATGTTTGAATTTGTTTACTCCGTCTAATGACGGAATATTTATTGTATTGAATTAGGAGGATACTCTCATTTTTCACCTTTGTAAAGTGAAACAAGCCGATGGTACAACAGCCCATTAAAGTCTTCCAAACCAAACCAAACCCCATGGCACTACAGCCCTTAAAGGGCCTTGGCCTACCAAGCGACCGCTGTTCAGTCCGAAGGCCTGCAGATTACGAGGTGTCGTGTGGTCAGCACGACGAATCCTCTCGGCCGTTATTCTTGGCTTTCTAGACCGGGGCCGCTATCTCACCGTCAGATAGCTCCTCAATTCTAATCACGTAGGCTGAGTGGACCTCGAGCCAGCCCTCAGGTCCAGGTAAAAATTCCTGACCTGGCCGGAATCGAACCCGGGGGCTCCGGGTAAGGGGCAGGCACGCTACCCCTACACCACGGGGCCGGCATTAAAGTCTTCAGCCTGCCAAAACAAATGCTGTCCACCAGATTACCTGCAGATATTAGAGCGCCACGCAGTCAATATGAGGAAATCCTCAGTAGTTTTGCTTGCCTTATGAGAGACAGTCCACTGCCACTTCTGTCAGACAGATGCTCAGTTGAGTTGAAAGAATGACGTTCCACTCCTCAATTCGTAATTAAAGTTATTCTGTTGGCCGGGAATCTAAAACAGGCCATCCGGGTAAGAATCAGGAAAGTTCAACCTGCATCTTAGAGATTGTTATTATATTATTAGTATCAAAATATTACCAGTTTGAAGGAATTTCAGCAGGATATATATTGTTCTATTTCTTTTCCGCTAGGTGACAACAAGCTTTCATTGGATAACTATCTTACTTGTTTGAATAATCGATTTTAATATTATAAATTAATCTCGACGTTGGATGGAATTTCCTGTCGTTACAGAACCGAGACAGTGAAACGAATACAAATGGGCTGAGAATAGTGGCTCATATAGTAGATCCCTGGCTTTCTGAGTCTAAGTTGAAGGGTTCGATTCCAAACCAGAGCTAAAATACGTCAGTCTCTTGTTAAGTGTTTTTACAAACAAGAAAATATCTTGAGGGACATAATTCTAGCACTTCTGATCTCCAAAAACCGTCATAATGTCTAACGGGTTTAAGAAAGAGAAATTCACAACACATGTCATTTCTCGAAAAAGAAGCAGTCGAAATTTTAAAGGAAGGATAAAAGACTATTGAGCACCTAATGACGTACGATGTCGGCCTCAAAAATATGCATTCTGTGCTTACTCGACAAAATTAATTAAAATCATTGATACGCTAACCTATAGTGTTCCAATTACTCTGCCGTGTGGTAGAGTAAAACGGAACGTGGAAATTGACGTACAGGCTGCCTAAACGCCGGGAATTCAAAAGTACATGGACGCCAACCCATTCGGTTTCCTCTGTCATGGATGTATTTTCCTTGACTATTATAATGTCTGAACATCGCATAGCAAGGAACACCATACAACATAATCACAGCAATAGAACCAGCTTTTGGGTGGTTAGGCCGTGTGGTTCTATTGCTGTGATTATAAGATCTGTGGCCGTGAAAGCCTTTTCTGATGTTGTATCTCCAATGGGGGAGCATTTTTTGAACGGAGAAATCTTTTCTCCTTTAGCAGGTTAGCAAACTTGATTTGCTAACTCGGCGGGGCCACACAGTTTGGTCAAGAAGAAGCCCAATGAAACAATGACCAAATGTAAATATATGTAAATATAAATGTACAAAGAAAGAATTCAATAAACGGGATCTAGCGGGGGAAGACTATGGGGGGGTGTAGTGCGGGTCCTCTCCATGGGATGGTTCCCCTTGGTGGTCCGGCGACCTCTGCGCCAAATCAACAATATAAATTACGTATGTACAACACATACAATCTCGTTTAAAGCCAAAATATCAAAATATCAAAAATCAACAATCAAAGGCCAAAGAGCTACTAGTTTAGCTGACGGCCCGCCTGTCAAAGGACAGGAATGAAATAACCTCAGCAGTCAGTCAGTCAGTTTGGTCTGCCAATGCTAAGCAGAGTCCTGGAGGGGCGTGCCATTCCAGCTGATGAGTCCAAATGGCACGTCTGGACGAAACTCTGCTTTATGCACACGGCCTAACCACCCAAAAGCTGGTTCTATTGCTGTGATTATAAGATCTGCGGCCGTGAAAGCCTTTTTTGATGTTGTATCTGCAACGGAGAAATCTTTTCTCCTTTAGCAGGTTAGCAAACTTGATTTGCTAACTCGGCGGGGCCACACAGTTTGGTCTGCCAATGCTAAGCAGAGTCCTGGAGGGGCGTGCCATTCCAGCTGATGAGTCCAAATGGCACGTCTGGACGAAACTCTGCTTTATGCACACGGCCTAACCACCCAAAAGCTGGTTCTATTGCTGTGATTATAAGATCTGCGGCCGTGAAAGCCTTTTTTGATACCATACAACATATTATCTGCACCTCAAAGACGCTCAACTGACACTTGAAGTGCCCCTGCGCAACATTTGAGACTGTATTCTGTATAATTATATTATTATATGCCCTTATTTGTTGTTTTCCCTCTTGTTCCTTTCCCGTCCCTTGATGGCTGGCTGCGTCCAGTGATTCATTCTCATTTTCGGGTTATTTGTGACACAGTTTAGTTGTCTCGTTAGGGGTTTCTTTCGAAGCCAGGCTGCTGGGCTGTGAGCATCGGAGTTTACGACTTTGAGTATATGTTGGAAAAAAGCTTGGTGCTTGTGGCAGTGATTGGGCGGTTAAGTGGGACAAGTGCTTGTGATTTCTGTGTGTGTCGGACTCATAGCCCAGTATGCTCTTGTGCTCTACTAATTTCCAGTGTGGTTTTATGTAAAAAATATTACAAATGGGTTCGACAGAACATTTATATTATGTTGATGAGCCTGTTCAACAGAATTAACTGTGTAATTAGTCGGAGAAGTACGCTCCGGTTGGAGAATTTTCTTTTGGAACATTATGATTTCTTTATTATTATATATGAAACATGCTTGTCTTCCGAACTCAATGGAGTTAGATTTGTTTTATTGCTGCCGTGCGGTTCAACAGTTTAATTTGTTTGTATAACTACGTTTCCTATTTGTAACGTTTTGTTGCTGAATTTATTTAAATACTAGTAATTGTACTCGTTTTTCGCACGGGAATTGGTAATGGATTAAACGATTCCTTCATGTATTTATGCGAAGTTACATGCATGTATTCAAACGTATAATAAGGCATGTTTCTCTACGAAAGCATGTGACAGTCACGTGACGTACGATAAAGCTGAACAAAGTCGAGACAGAATGAGAACGATCAAAGAGTTTATTGAACGATACAGTTCCTGGTCCGAAGTTGCATATTGTTGCTTATCTGAAGCCTGGAGTGGTGCTGTGGCTGAAAACTCATGAAACCAATTATCTGTTCTATCGAAAAGAGTAAAATGGCTCTCAGTTCTTCCCGCTAACCACCCCTGAAGTGACATGAATTAGATTATAAAACACTCCCTTCATGATATCTCCCTTATTAATTCTCATACCGAGAAGTGACACATAAGAAAAAAAGTTTAAGGGATTGATTTACATTATGGTTGGTCATGTATATGTTGCGGGATGATAAATTTACTTTACACGCACCATCTCTGAGGCAATGTCTGCTGAGTCATAGACTGAAAAACAGTCCATTAATGATATTTCCCTTATTAATCCTCCTATCGAATAGGTGCACATGAGAAAAAAGTTTCAGAAATTGATTTCCATTAAGACTGGGAGATTTCCATTAAGGTAGGTCATATATATATTTTGTAGGAGGGTGACATCACTGTTTAGATCTTCCTATAAACCTCCAATCCATTCAGGGATTTAGAAATGATATTGGGCCTAAAACATACCCAAGAACATGTAGATTCTAAATATGAAGTTTGGTAGAAATATATCGGGTAGTTTTCCAGTCATAAGAATTAGACAAACAGACAAACCAACAGACACCAAAGCTAAGAAATATGCAGATGGTCATTATTACACCTGAAACGGATAACTGTTCGAAAATTCCTCCAAAAGTTTCAATGTACAGACACACGGTCTTTACGATTCTATTTATATAGATGCCTGTTGAATTACAGGTGATTAACTGCCTTATGGTTGTACCATACATTCGATCCACCTTCGATTCTCCTCTGGTTATTTCCTCTCAATGGGCCTTATACCAGTACCTTTTCGCCTCTTTTGGTTGTTTCTTACAACAGGTAGAGGATCCTGTAGATATGTTCCATTGCCCCCACCAACAGGCGAAGTTACCGCCTCAGCTAGGCAGCCCCTTACCCATTCATGATCTCTTTTTTACATCGCACCGACACAGATAGGTCTTATGGCGACGATGAGATAGGGAAGGCCTAGAAGTGGGAAGGAAGTAACCACAGCCTTAATTAAGGTACAGTACCAGCATTTGCGTGATGTGAAAATGGGAAACAACGGAAAACCATCTTCAGTGATGCCGATAATGGCGGTTCGAATCCACTATCTCCCAAATTGAAGATGACAGGTACGTGATTCAAACCGCGCATGCACTTGCTCGTTCGTTCAGTAATTTTGCCATTTTACAGTAATCACTGCGCCAATATTTTGGTTTGGCGATTTGTTTACTTGTGCTCAATATATCGATGTGTTTACAGACTATCTGGTATATAAGTAGGAGCGAGTTTCGTTCCTTTGTTTGTGAACAATAAAACAGAGAAAATAACTTTTTGATTTACCTACGTACGTTATAAAAGTAGAGTAGAAAGAGACAGAAAAAGAGATATAGACATAAGGGGAAAAAGGAATGAACTTTCCCGGTTTTAGGAGGTAGAGTGGTCTGTGCTGTGTATTTACCCGAGTGCAATAGAGTTATCGGTAACAATCATTGTGATGTTAACTGGTTTATCGACCTGATGACAAACTGCACGTGGGTGTACGTTTGACTTGTAACCACATACGCAAACTCAATGAGCTTACCTGTAATCTCAAACAGAATTAGCACTGCCTCCACTAAGTGCTATTAACTTAGTTACATGGACACGGATGCTGCTGAAGTAATGAACAGCTTAACAGCCAGGATATCAATGTACTCGTTATAAATTCGCAAAATATGGTAAGAATTATAAAATACAGTAGGCCTATATATGTTAATGGAGTTCAAAGGATGTATGTTTCATTACCTAAACAGGAATACCATAAGTTAATGGACCTATTCAAGCTGGCAGCGTAACAGCCATGGGGAACTAAGTTTGCTTACTTAAAATTATATCTATTGTAATACCTCTGCAGCAGTCTTGTTCCTTCGCTAAATGTTCAGATGTTCATCCTCTAGTTCAAAGGTTACTCGCTTCGATTCCCAAGTGAGTGTAGAATTTTAGGACTTTTGATTAATTATTCTAGTTCGGGGAACTGGGCGTATTTATCGTAATAAATACCTCTCTTTGAAACGCTCATACAGAAATCCAGAAGTAAACTGAAATAATACGACATTCTTTAAAATTTATTTGCGAACTGACCACTGAGTATCACGCTACAATTCCTTTTTTTTTTCCTGTGTCTAAAGTTTCCTCTTCCTCTAGTACTCCTTCAAACGGGCGCTATGCTGTTTCTTCTGCTCATCCGTCCAGGCCCTTCCCGTATTTGCAGTTCTTTCGAATTGAAAGCCTTCCAAAGTTTTTATCATGGTCTGAAATGTTTCCCTGCCTAATCTCAGCTTTCTGGATGTTGCACTTCTATAGATCTTTACGAAATTCCTTAATCCATGCCTTCGTTGTCTTTTTATTCCACAGGCATTCGAATAACTTTTTGCTTAGACTGGTTTTGTCCATTGTGTACAAATGTCCCAGAAATGAATACCTCCTCTTTTTCATGGTCTCTCAAATTTTTTCCACGTTTTTGTAGACTTCATTGTTGTTCTGAAGTTTCCAGCCAGTTGCACTCTGGAATGGGCTCAGGATTTTCCGTATTCTTCTTCTTTCTAGGATCTCCAGGTTCTCCAATTTGTAATTTATAATTTATCGACGGGCATTGGTATTCAATTAGATGCATTTCTTGTTGTAGTTGATTATTATTATTATTATTATTATTATTATTATTATTATTATTATTATTATTATTATTATTAAGGTGCGGGGCTGAATGGGTTTATCTACGAAAGTAAAATATTAATTATTTAAATCTTTAAAATAAAGGTTATATTTCTTTTCAGATGTTAAATTTTAAAAAACAGCAAGAGAAGAAACAACACATTTCAGGTACACGGTAGAAAGAGAGAAAACCTAGAAAAGGTTTGTTACAATTTGAGCTCACTATTTACAGAAGTCGCTACACACTAATCTAGCGTTCAGACAAATGGACCAGGAGACGAATCTCCCAATTTCTTTTACAGGATATTCAAAACACAGTTTCCAAGAGCACTTTCGTCCAACGGTTACAAGTTACTGCCTTCCAAAGGCACCACTCAATATTACACAAATATATATTACATTACAAGAAAAGAGCCTCAATGTTCTACAATTCTACCAAGGAGACTACGCTCCCAAACCCTCACAGCCTACTCAAGGCAACCTTTAAGTTTACATTGGTGATTGGAGCGTCGTTGCTCATTCAAAATTACACATTCAGGCCTTTCTCGGCACAACCTACAATTTACAAAACCGTATTAGCAGTCTTTTAAGTTTACATGAAAGAAATATTAAAGGGGTATTGAGTACCCATTCTGCCGGGCCTTTGTGGGAAAGTACAGGTTAAAGTTACTGGCCCAAAATTCAAAATGTGTGGAGGCTGAAACCTGCGCTCCTTGAAATAAAATGTTAAAACCCTACTGGGGCTTGTGGCCCGATGATGCAGAGGCTAATCCCAAACTACTGAGATGACTAGATGGACACGTTAATTTACCATTTACAAGTGAAAAATAGTTACAAAATCGTAGTAACCTCAAGATTAATTGAAGGGGAATTCGAAAGGTAACGCACTCTCCATCGTCGGTTTTCAATTAAGTACTTTTGACTTACTTGAGCTCTTACATGAGAAGAAAGAAAGTTTACATTCTAGGAAATTGACGGTTACATAGTTAAAGATTCGAACCTTCCCCTCGAGTCGGCTTACGGAGATAACTGCTGAGTTAGAAACTGGCGGCCATTACCTTATCTGATGTTCTGCCTGCAGAAGAATGAGGCCCCCGCCTCCTCTCTCAACACACACTCAGTAACCCGACGATCAATAAGACAAGTTAGCTCGAAAAGGCATCAGCTTTTATACCCGAGAGGAAGGTTCGAGAAGGCTCTGGACAAAATCCGGAAACGCCCTCTCATTTATATAGGACAGACAAGAAGTTACAAGAAGCCTATGATTGGCTGAAAATTAAATACACAAAAGTTGTGATTGGACCGACTCCCAAGCTGGCGGGATGAGTAAGAAGTGTTGCAAACTTGAAGTATCAAAAATAAGGAAAGTCAATTCAGTTCAGGAAACCTATAAACACAAAATTTCTTTAAATTTATAGTTATTACACTTGCAGCAGAGTGCATGGCATCAGTTCTAGGAAGATACATCTATGGAGAAAAGTCCACACTTCTTAACATAGTTGATGGAACCTGTGATACACCAAAAACAAAAAACAAAAGGAATCCAGTCATTTTAGGAAATTTTAAAATAAAACATTACTCCAACACTTTAGTAGTGACATCTTTCGATGAACGTCCCAACTTCTTGTACTACATGTATCAATTTTTATATGGTAGGTAGCGTTTTGAAGGTGCTTCATTTAAATGCACGGAGTTGAGGTGTACCTCCCGGTACAATTATTATTATTATTATTATTATTATTATTATTATTATTATTATTATTATTATTAATTATGCGCAAATTTGCCTGCTGCCATTTCTTGATGGATACAGTACTTTTGTATCCATCTCTTGGCACAGGCCAGAGTAAAGTGTAGCTTTCACCGAAGTCCCATTCTCATCCATGGCTGTTACAATATGGAAGCTGCTGGGGTATGGGTGGTGCTGAGTAATGACATTCAGAGCACGACTAGTGCATCTGAGTGTTATGAAAGGTGTTGCTCATGGGGTCAGTCGTGCTGTAATAGCACTTTCTGACCCAGTGAGGAAAGCAATGGCAAACTACCTCACTCCTCGTCTTGCCCAGTACGCCTCATTTTGGTGCTGCCATTGGTTCTTGCGATTTCCTTATAACCGCATAACCTTTGGTGGTGCTATTTGAGGATCCAACCAGCCTCTGGGCTGATGACCTAACAGACAGACACATGCGCAAATGGGTCACTTAGGACCACGCGGAATAAACATTTATCGAGATTTCCTCCTTGTACTATAGTTCTCCATTTTTTATCGATTGTTGCAATTTCTGTTTCTCCGACCAAGTACGTCGTTTTGGTTTCTTCTCCTCTTCCCCAAATCCCCTTGTGTGAACAATTTTCTTGATTACATTTCTATCCTTGAGATTTGGTTATCCTAATTCAGTGAGGTCTTTCGCTCCTTGCTTAACCATTTTGATCTCATACTTTTGATATGCAAAAATGTGTGTATTCGATACGTAAGTCTGTTGTTATTCATTCTTTCCAAATGGCTTATAAATTGATTTCGTCGCAGTCTCATGTTATCAGTAAGCTTAGATATTTTGAAATATATTTACGAGTTGGGTTATGGGTAATGTATTCCGTTTGTAATTCTTGACCCTAAGATTTTTGTCATGATTTTTTTCTTTAGTCCATAATTGTTCCTTAAAGTTGAGCGTTTCTGAAGCATAAAGATCCTCAGGTTCGATCAGTTAAGTAATGACGAATTTTACTGTTCCAGGACAAGCACTTTTGGTTATAAACATTCACTGTGTGTTGAAAAGCAATTTCCACTTTCCGAATTATTGAAACTACTAATTCATTATCATTGCCATGTTCAGTGATCCATTCACCTAAGTACTTAAATTCCTGTACTCTTGAAATTTTATTCATATCAATGGTAGGTTCATGTGGAGCAGATTTGATATTTCTCATAAATATTTTCGTTTTTTCATATGATAATTTAAATCCAATTTATGCTGCTCGCTCTTAATATTATAATTATTATTATTACTAATTGTTAACATAATTTTTAACAAATGGAACTGGAATGTTACCTTCTTTTTATGTAGTTCAGATCCCTACCTTATGACTAATGTGGTCGTGGTTTGAATAGTGGCCAATACATTAAATGTTTTGAAAGAAAATCCCCTGTGGCTGCAATTACTATATCATGTGAAGCTGTAAGTTCTTTTAAAAGATTAAAAGTCTACTTATTTCTATGCAGTGAATCCATTGACCACTACAGACGCCCCTCAATCTTCCGTGGCAAAAAATTCTGTGAGAAGCTGAGAAAATACAATACTCTGAGGGGAAGAAAGGATGCCACATTTTATTCTGTTACTTTATAGCTCGTCGGATAGGATGTTACATTATATTTTCTGAGAGCAACTGAATAAAGTATATTGAGAGCCTTTGAAACTGTAATCGTTCCGTGCCACATGGGACCATCCATTACCTCGATATTGTCCTCTTTTGATGTGAATTTTTATGTTACCCGTCTAGAGGTCATAGGTCTGAGTAAGTCGTTATTGGTTGGTTTTATTGAAATAAATACTCATTCAAAAAGTGCATATGCGATGAATATTGTTTATTTGCACTATAAACATATTATCGATTTAGTCATATTCTTTCGCACAATATGATGTATTTTGTGCGTTATGAATGCTCTTAACCCATCAGAACCCAATGGACATAGGCCCTAGATGAGTGGTTGTATCAAATATTTAATTTCTGCACTTACCTTTATACTATGTTATAACAATTATACTTTTAATAACTAAGGTTACAAGTGAAATTGTAATAATACGACAGCGCTTTTCGAAAAGGATGATTCCTAAATTTTATGAGACAGCTTCCCGTTCATGTAATATTGATTGGAAGAGATCCTGAAAATTAACATAAAAAGTATAGGTAGTGAGAGCATCTGAAGTAAAATAAATAACTATTTCCAAGATATGTTTTCAAAATTAATTTTTTCATGTACGACTAAAGTAGGCTTATTCGTCATATGTTCCCAGTTTGAAACAAATAATACTGTACCTGTCTGTGACATCGACAGAGTACCAAGTAAAAAATCATGCTTCACAAATATGTCATCTTATGGATGAAAGAACCTTGGAAAATCAAACCCGGGCATAGAGGTCCAACCCTCCCTACTTTCATTCCGAGCAACGTCTTCACTCAAGAGCATATGTGTCGTAGCACTGTCTGACGAAAATAAAGTGGGCATGTAAAATAAATAACTCGAAAGTAGGGAATTATAGTGAGAGGAATATAGTAATCTATTAAAGAGATAACGCTGGATTTCTAATTTGTTGGAAACAATTTATTCACAATGAAAGGCACTTCAGTTTGACCCTATACAAACGTCGATGCCAACTACCTTCCCTGAGTGGCTATTACTGAGATTCGTTATTTATTAATTCTACCTGGTATGGTTATAATCTCTTAGGGATGATTTCTGTCCTTTCAATTTATGAGTTATAACATCTGCAGATCCAGGTTCGAATCTCATCGATTTATTACACCTTTATTATTTTAAATAAATATGTATAGCCTCTCGTTTTTATCGGCTATGAATCATCCCTTACGGATAAACACAAATTCATTCCTTGATCATAATATTCACTTATTAATTATAATATTACCTTAATTAAACACAAGAAGAATAACACAATCAATCGCTCTCTAACGCCTTATCATATATTTGGTATGTCCGAATTTTATCATACTTTCATAACATCACAGCATCGAATACCCTCTTTGGAAAGACTTTGTTACCCTGCCATGAAACCTGTAGTCGCCATAATTATTAGATAATAAATGAACACTTAATCACGCGATTTCGAGGTACATGGCTTGTTAGGGTGATAGACTTATAATGTTAATATATGCAACAGTGGACATACAACGGCGAAGAATGGCGACTCCAGGTTGAGCCTACAAACATTTATAAATATTCCCCTAACACACACAACAAATACTACACTGTATGATAGAGCGTCATCCTGTGAAGAAAGATATATATGATACTATCAACGCTGTATGAAGTCATTTGGCCCGACAAGGCCTTGGGTGTCAAGTCCGGAACCCGAAAACGGACTGCTGTCGAACCACTGCACCCCTGACTCGAGTTGTGCCTGAAATCCCTATCTACGGCTCATTAAACAACTCCAGTTGGGAAAAGGCATCATCTATCTGCTCCTTAACGGGAATGATAAAAGTAAGTTACATTGTAAGTGAATATTTTAAGGTCTGTGCTGTTTAGATGAGGCGGAGATATCCTTGAAACCGAAACCAGGAAAAAAAAGTAAAACTCAGCCGAAAGGACGGAGACCTTTCTTAACCTTCGTTCATCTCATATCGAAGACGGCCACATATCTCGCTGCCTGAGACAGGCTGGCACAGCAGGTCCCAGTAAACAGCTGTGCACTTTACCCATAATACCTCTGAAGTGGGTGATCTAATTAATTAATTAATATTTATCGCGTCCCACTGCAAGCAAATTGTCCTTAACGGACAATAATCACATTCACTTTCTTCGAATGGTTTTTGCAACTCTCCACATCTTATTCCACTGGCTTATTTCTTATTATAATTATTTCTCGCCTCCTGCATATATCTCTCTACCACCGTCAGTCACATGCACATGAACTTTAACACCCACACTAATCAATTGCCTTTAGAATACAATTCGAAGATCCTTACCGATAGGAAAATTTGATGTAACACTTAACACATTCCCGTACTATCTAGGTCAAGGGTTCACACCTCGATCAGCATTTATTTCTTCACGTCACAGCATCCTTAAAACTAAGGGAGGGTGTTTACAATCATGCAAATGTATTTTATTAAACACCATGCTATTATATCTCACTAAATTAATGGTCAGAATGTAAGAAGATCTTGCCAAATGACTTGTTTCATCTCAATCGGAAAAACATGTTGAAGATCTGCCAAACATTATTTGAGCCCCTTTCTCTACTGGTGTATCACTGAATAATAAACATCAATAAAGACTAATTCATGCATAATTCTAATAATTAAGCCTTGGAAAACTAAACAAAATGTGTACATTTTCACCCTTTAAGTACGCCAATCTCCAAACCTACACGTTTGAAATTATCAGAGTGCATTCTGACGCACTCAGTTTCGTTATAATTAATCCTCGACTACCAATTCACATGCCAAGAATATTTTTTGAGAGTACTCAGCCTAGGTCATGTTGAGACCACGTTCATCACTGCTTAGTAATCCATGGTGAAGGCTAGGCAGGCTGCAGGTCTTGGGTTCACGGAGCTCTGTGTAGCCTCCTTACTAAGAGTGATGACGTCTGCTTGAATCACCTCCGAAGATGTCCCACGATGTCTTTACGAATGTGACGTCTACTGGCACATTGGTGCGTTTGTGCTGGGGTTCGTATCCCGTGCCATCAATGGTGCTGGTTTGACGTTAGGGCATTCAGAGGAGTAAAATACACACAAAAAATGAGACACTGGTATTCACGTAATGTTTTCTGACCTCTGGTCTTTATCTATCACTGAATTCGTAGCTACCCACTAGTGTAACTCGAGATGGATTTCTACAATGGCAAATAAGTCTATATAATGCCCTTTCTAATAAGTGTGACGATACCACAGTTCCATAACACGACATCACCTCAAATAATTATGTTCATGGCAAGCTCTTGTTTATAACTTGCTATAGACCTTCCTACCTATTGTCATTTAAACCTTCAAAACGGGATCTTCACATCCACACACGGCTTATCGAATTTAATTATCAGTTTCACTGCTGTTCAATTTCAACCAAATCATAACACTAACTATTTCACAATTATTTGTTATTGAGCAGGACGAGGTAGGCCAGCCTTTCGGCAATTAGGACATTTACTCCGAATAATTATGCGTGAAGTACGGCCATACGCTTGCTCACTCTAAAGGCAGTGAACTATAAATATTCTCGCACAACGCACCTTGATTTTTATCACACATCACTTGCTTGAAATATAATTACACTATAAAATTGAGCGTAATAAGGTACTTCCAATAAAGAAGGTTTTCATTCAAAACATGTAACTTATAAGGTGAGGATAAGTTTTCCAAGCAAAATGTCACTATCGCATCAAGAAAACTAAGTAAGAATGGATAATTTGGTATAGCTGCTGTTTCGTCTATAGTGTAGGGTAGTTTTCGCTCGAGAGGGTGTACCACGCCTTATTTTAATAACTCACTCCACTAATAGCCGGTTCTCGGAAATAAATGGACACTCATTTAATAGCTCTATTTATGCCCTCTCTACGGATCGGTTTTCATCCAAAACTGATCGTGCGTTTCAAAGTAATTACGAATGCATCTTTTGGATATAGGCGCACGCTGTGGGAGTGATGGGAAATCCCCAGCTCTGAGTTAAGGAACCCTCAAGGGCATCTGGTTTCATGGAATGCGATGCTGCTCTATGTGGCGTCATTATTGTGAATGAGGATTATTATTATTATTATTATTATTATTATTATTATTATTATTATTATTATTATTATTATTATTGGTGAGCCTGCGAAATCTGTGGGTTAGTATCCATGGAATAAGCAGGGAACTGGTAGTAATATATATTTCTTAGGTTGAAACCCTGTAAATTAGCCACGTCTTCCGACACAAGCAGAATCCTAAGCCTCGTGTCATCTCGTCCTCTCTTTTGCACGATCCAGAGGGTAATAGCAAGGTCACTCTGTACACAAACTTAGCTCTCTACTTAACAGTAACTAGAGTTCCAGCTTCCGAACTCGCCCAGCGTCGTTCGTATCCAGGACAGGGCTTAAAATGCTATTTACAACTAAACACTTCACAAATTGGTGGGGAAAAAGGCACATAAAGCTTACTGGGCTTTCCGACATGTCAGTTAACATGGTATTGAACGGATTAAATATGTAATTGAAATTAAGTTAACTGAGTACTTTAACAGCGCTACCACACCGGATATATCCTATTCAAGCGCATAAGAGAACTGTGAACAAAAAATATTTTAAGGTATTGAAGTAATCCAACTTTAACCCTCGACTGGCGTTGTAGGGTATTTAAATATACCAGTGACTTTGTACAAGCCTGGCGCTCCCTCCGTATTCCGTTCTCGCCATCGCCGTTCACTGTAGCTGTTACTTAGTGCAAGGTCAACTGCTATCTGGAGTTATAGCGTTTAGTAAATATTGGTTTTCCCAGGAACTTGATTTAAATATTGTGTGGTGCCGTTTACGACCCCTCAACGGCGTTTGTGTTACGAAGTTTGTCGTGACTTAAAATTTTGCAAGTGTTCATATATCATTCGTAGTGCGTGTTTGGTACTTTCTCTTCGTGTAATCCTTGCTGTGGCTTCCACATCTCGCCCTGGCATGTCAGTGTGTGATCCGAGGATCGCAGTGTTTTAGAGAAAGGTGCCGAAGGAAGTAACAACTGCGATCTCTCAGATGAAAATGATCCAGATTACAATTCCGAGCACGACACGGATTCGGAACAAGAAGAAGGTGAGGAAGACGAAGATGGAAGTTTCACGGACAACCTAGACTCCATAACCAGCCGTCATTTTTCTCTGGTGGGAACAGATAGAAGTGGACAGCTACCGAACGCAGCAGGCAAGTGAGACGTCAAAGTCAGAACATTATTGTCAAACTTCCAACACTTAAGTGGTTGTAAAAATGACGTAAATGACTGTGAAATTCAAGAGTTTCATGAGTTTTGTATACTAAAATATTTAAATGTCCCTTTCAATTTGCTTTGGAGCAATGAACATTTAAAATGTGTTTTCATTTAAGTTTAATTCATGGGAGTGCAATTTTCTTTTAACATCAGTGACGGTAAAACAATTGTGCATTATCTAACAATCTATAATCAACAAAGATATTAATTTCTCATTGTAGGTAATGCAAAAGGTATAAGGAATAATTGACATGTATTTATTTTTGAAACTTAAATAAAGGGTGGTTGAGGTTATCCATTCCGTGGTATCATTTTCGACCCCACAACGCCATTAACTTACCAAAGTTTTCACAACACCAATCGAAGGTTAACGAAGATACCACCGTATTGAAAAATTCTTGGCCTACGAAATATTAATGTAAAAACATTAATTTCCGTTTTGAACTCAATATCTTTAGCGCTCCGGGGAATGAATGGTTTTAACATTGAGTTTTAGGTTACGTTCTATACAGGGCTTATTTCAGAACTGAACGCCTTTACTGTACCAACTTTGCAGTCTTCATTAATAATTTGACGGGTTATTGGGGTCCATAGAACTAATATAAATATTCAGAGGGGTAGCAAACTCTATTATCCGCTAAATTTATTAAATTACTATTTACAGTTATTTACAAGTTCACTCGCGTTTGAATTTTCCACTCGACACAACTTCCACTCACTATCGTAATCGAACACAAAGCCCGGTCGAACTCCTGTTCTGAAACACGGGCTCCACAGCGTATTGTCGTTCCATAACAGCTCATTCTGCAGACGGAGCAGAGGAGGCTTCAGCTTATCGTGGCCACGGCGTTACCATGGCTCCACAGCTCTGCCTTTGGTAGTTGGTGGGCTGATCCGACCGTCGGTTGTCTGAAAGTGATTTCTCATGGTTTTCCTTTCTTCTCCTAAGGCGAATTCCGGAACAGATCCTTTTACAGTTCATGACCGCTCCTCGCTCACTGCACCTCAAATCGCCGCAACAAATCTCGTGGTCTGAGAGAATGCGTTGCCCTCTAGGTGGCCACCCGCACCCTATCAAGATATGAAATGAAAACAACAACAACAACAACTACTACTACTACTACTACTACTACTCCTCCTCCTCCTCCTCCTCCTCCTCCTCCTCCTCCTCCTCTTTGAGAATGACTCCCGAAGGTCTTTTAACTCTTTGTGATCCCTCCGACTGGCTCACTGAAGACAAACCGGCGTTCACCAGAATGCCCTTTATAGAGATCCTTGGGCAAAAAAGGAAATGAAATGGCGTATGGATTTTAGTGCCGGGAGATCCCAGGACGGGTTGGCTCGCCAGGTGAAGGTTTTTTGAGTTGTCACCCGTAGGTGACCTGCGCGTCGTGATGAGGATGAAATGATGATGAAGACAACACATACACCCAGCCCCCGTGCCAGGGAAATAAAGCAGTGATGGTTAAAATTCCCGACCCTGCCGAGAATCGAACCTAGGACCCCTGTGACCAAAGGCCAGCACGCTAACTATTTAGCCATGGAGACGGACAGACCCTTAGGAGATTCTTGTAGTTTCCACATCCAGATCATTCTCGGCACTTGCTCCATTTTTCATCAATTTACAGCTTCTACTAGAAGCTTCCTTATCTCGAGCCCTAAATACTCGTCGGTGATATCGTGTTACTCTCTGTTTATTCACACATATTGTTGCCATTGCACCGTCATTGCCGTGTATCGTCCGGATTGTAGACTTTCGCCAACGCCCACACTCCCGGCCTTCATTGTCACAATAACAATAATAATAATAATTATTCTTTTACTGAAAATATGTTTAAGGCTTATCCAACGTTTATCGACCTTAGGGCTCCATGGCAAAATGATTAGCGTGCTGGCCTTTGGTTATAGGTGTCCCGGCCGTGAATTTTAACCATCATTGGTTAATTTCGCTGGCACAGGGGCTGGGTGTATATTTTGTTTTCATCATCATTTCATCCTCATCACTACGCGCAGGTCACCTTCGAGAGTCAAATCAAAAGACTGGCACCTGACGAGCCGAACTTGTACTCGGACACGCCCGGCACGAAAAGCCATACGCCATTTCATTTCATTTCATTTCATTTCATTTCAGGGGAGGCCTAAATATTAGAATTTTCTTCTGAAGGCTGTTCCATAATACACTAAGAAATATATTAAACGAATCTCTCTCGTTGGAGCATATGACATTATCGATTGAAATTGCTGAGGTGCGATCCTAAAACTCTGAGACCTGAAGCCAAACGCTACCTCGCTTCCTGTAAAATTAAACTTCAAAATATAACGACTCTTAGTAAATAGCTGTGCCATGAAGTGTGAAAGATAAGACTGCGATATAAACTAGGGATTATATGTAGACCGTGGCAGGAGAACGCGCGTATGACCTATAACCTATTGGTCAGAAGATTGATTTTCCACTTACTCATCCCAGAGTGTTACCTCCTTCAACAGCAACGAGTTTTATGGCGTGGAAAGAAATTATTACGAAGTTCGCATGCGAAACTGCATATTTCTCCTTGTCATACGTTTTCTGGGTTAAGAGTATTTCATGTCTATCATTTCGATTGCACTTGAGAATTCAGAGATTATTATTCTCATTTAAGTGTATATGGCATGTCTAGAGATGGGAATTTGCCTGCTTGCCTATTTTATTCCTGTGTTCAGAAACGTAGGCTTTTGAGATATAAATCAGGTTTAGGGTTTATCTAGCTAGATTTAGTTGATTCATTGTGCCTATAAATGCCTATTTCAGGGATTTGTGCCTATTTAGAGTATAATTGCCTATTTCATACCTTTTGACTGTATTTTAAAGAAGCCGATATTCTTCTAGTGCATTATATTTTAGCCGGTGTGCTTGACAGAATTATCTTCTCATTTCTCAATATTCTTTACCCACGAACAAAAAATGGGAATTATTGGAAGTCACCAGAAATAGTTCTTGGGAACGTTTCATCAGGAGGAGCAAGAAAAAAAAATTGATCTCGAAGCCTTCAAACCCTCCACCCTCTGTGTGAGAACCAATTAATGTCGAACTATGTTGCACAATCCATATCCCCTATACCTCCCTCACGATGTGAACTGTTGTACGCGTACGCTTTATCCTAAGAACGTGTTGTGATTTATTGTGAAAGAAGAATAAGAAGAAGTGTATCTGCGGCAATGCCCTAAGAAAAATCATCGGAATCCTACTGGCTGAAACAGTGGATTACATGGAATCCCATTCATACTACGGATGGGAGGGTAGTCGTCTGCCAAGCTTACTGCAAGGAGGTAAGTTGTTTGTTCCTTATACTTTTTGGTGATTGAGAACTACGATCCCATTTCATTGTAACATTTATAGGCCTATTTATGTATTGTGGCAAGTTGTTTTGTTTCAATGTTGTATTAGTCGAGATCTTTCATTAATTTATATTGCTAAAATGTAAATAATAATTAATGAGCGAGGAGTTGGAACGCCGGTGGTCTCTTTTCACAGAGTCGGTATTTTGAAATGTGATTCATTTTCTTTGAAAGTATTTACTACTTAAATAAAATTTTAAAAAATCGTGAGTAACTGTAACTTTAACCAGAGCTATGTGTAGGCTCTAGTGAACTCTGTTACGCCTTCGCGAAACATAGGTTGCAGATTAAATGTTGCGCGGCTAGGACGATGTCACAGAGGTTAGACGTACAACATGGCCCGGTTCGGACGATGTCACAGCGTGTTTTACAAGGCTGCCAAGACAATCATTACAAGACCAGGCCAGTGTAAAGACCATTGGTCTGGATTGGTATGGTTCGGTTAGTATCCATTGTGCTGGGGCAAACAAAGAGAGTCTGGGCGGACGTAAGCTCCCAGGCTAGGGCTGCGAAGTGGCCAACAAGCCTCTAGCATCCCCTAGAGTCTTGCTAAATTGTGAAAAAGAAGTAAGGTTATGGGCGCATGCCACGACAATTTCAAATTACGAGGTTTTCTATTCAACGCGGGTGACAGCCTTGTGGGCACACATGATGCAGGATTTATTGCAGGCAGTAGAAAATAGTCTTCAAGACACTTGACCCGGCTGACCAAAGCCGGCGCATAGCAACATATAAAATGTTCACAAATCTGAATTTTATAGTGCAACCGTTTTAATTCTTCTATATAAGTAAAAATATTGCTAGAGACAGATTTGTTGGTCCTTGGCAAGCATAAAGGAAGGATCTCTCTTCTACTCTACTCAGGTATCGTTTCACGTCATTTTTATAATTTTCTTCATCCGGTGAACTCGACACGATACTGACAAATTATAACTTTATAACTGGAAAATTTTGAGGACATATTTCCATGTAAATTACGAATTCCCTTGTTCGTACTTTAACGTTTTTTCTTCTAGAAACATAATCTCTAATAGTCTTTTTCGTTTTTTAATAAAACAAATGAATGATATATACTGAGCTTTATTGCCAATTAGCCCAACTGTAGAAATTTAAGATACAGGAACATTGTAATTTAAATAATTTTTATTTTATTTTTCAGAGCCAATGTGAAAAAACCGTATAGATCAACATAAAAATGCTGTTATGCATCTAACACGAGTACAGAAAGCAGTATCAACGCAGCCTTTCTACCAGTCTACTGTAAACAGTGACCTACAACAATTTTCTTCAGACCTATGCACTGCAATGTTGGGAGCTAATATCCCCTGCATAAACTGGATCATATTCAAATTTCAACAAGCTGCCGGGAGCAATTACCGAGTTGGAGAAAAGTGGCATGCCCCTAGTGGAGTCATTTAGGATTGCGAAAGAAGTCAGGGGAAGTTTTGACCGAACCTCTGGTAAGGTAGCCGCTGTCAGCGAAGAGTTCGATAGGAACCTGCAGCGGAATCCAGGATGGAAACCGTTGGTAAAAGTAACCAGGGTGCTACGAGATGAGATAGATGAAACAATTGAACTTGCTTTTCCCACACTGTGGGGTCGCGTTTGCGAACTGCGTGACACATGTGGATTTGGCCCTGTTTTACGACCGGATGCCCTTCCTGCCGCCAACCCTATATGGAGAGATCTAATCACTATTGCGTGTTTCTGTGGTGGTTGGTAGTGTGGTGTGTTGTGTGAATATGAAGGGGAGAGTGTTGGGACAGGCACAAAAATCCAGTCCCCGAGCCAGAAGAATTAATCAGAAGCGATTAAAATTCCCGACCCTCTCAACCGAAGGCCAGTACGCTAACCATTCAGCCAACGATTCGGACACTGCAGCTATTGAGGCATATACGTACAATATTGTTTACATGGCGTAAACTTGTCAGTGATCGTGAATGCGAGTGAGATAAATTATGATTCAAGTAGTCCTCCACTGTCATCTTAGAAACTTTAAGAAAATTTTCTGCACATGAGGGAGTAGTAACTGAAATGAAATGTTTAAACCAAAAATCAAAATTTCAATTTTAACCTTTAAAATCTCCCATTCCATACTCTTTCAAATCCTGGTACCAGTTTGTCCATAACGACATTTTAAAGCTCTAAACGTCGTATTTTAAGGGTAGGTAGTGGTTCGGCGTATATGGAGCATGTCCATGCCCCTTTCTTCACGCTGTTAGACAAAATTATCTTCAAAGTTCTTTCGTACTACCATTTAAATAATGCCCTCGTTGGCTGAACGGTCAGCGTACTGGTCTTCGGTTCAGAGGGTCCCGGGTTCGATTCCTGGCCGGGTCGGGGATTTTAACCTTAATTGGTTAATTCCAATGGCACGGGGGCTGGGTGTATGTGTTGTCTTCATCATCATTTCACCCGTCCTGGGATATCCCGGCACTAAAAGCCATACGACATTTCATTTCATTTCATTTCAATAATACCGCTGGAATATATTTACCTTGTAGTAGACCTACGCTGTGCGCAAGAGGAGAAAGACATCTGAGGGAATAATTTACTGCGCAGAGCAGTTTTTTTTTTTTTTTTTTTGCTACGGGCTTTACGTCGCACCGACACAGATAGGTCTTATGGCGACGATGGGATAGGAAAGGCCTAGGAGTTGGAAGGAAGCGGCCGTGGCCTTAATTAAGGTACAGCCCCAGCATTTGCCTGGTGTGAAAATGGGAAACCACGGAAAACCATCTTCAGGGCTGCCGATAGTAGGATTCGAACCTACTATCTCCCGGATGCAAGCTCACAGCCGCGCGCCTCTACGCGCACGGCCAACTCGCCCGGTCAGAGCAGTTTTAAAGCAAGTATATTCCTTAAAACTTCGAATTGCTTTTATCTACCTTGAAACATTTTGAGCTCTTTGCCATGCTTAAAATGCTCCTTGCGTTAGAGTTCTTATCAGATTCACCTGATATTTTCCAGAGAATGTTTGAAAATGTACAGGAATTAAGATCAGTTCTGTATTTTATTATCAGCTGAATATTACTTTCATAGTTTTACTCCTGAAACTAGATTTTTGTCTACTAAAGGAATAATGAAAAAGTGAAAAATATATCTCCAATAGTTTAGATCTGGCTTAAAAACCCGGAGTTATTCTTAGATATACGAACATTTTTGACAAGTCTGCCAAATTATAGGCCCAAGAAAATAAAAACTGCACTGAAAGGAACGTTTTCCATGCAACATAAAGAAAATCAAAAAGTATTTGTCAATAACTTTGCAACCAATTACCTAATCAGCTCCAAATTCTGTGTGGGGCTATATCTTATTGATATACGCTCGTGTTTTAAATTTGGTTTTAATAAGTAGTAAATTATAGAAGTTCAAAATTTCAGTCCTGTCTCCTGTTAAATTAAGCTCAAGCGCTACGTAATCCAACAAAGTCATAAATAACAATAATAATTATTATAACCACATTGCAAATAAAGTATTTTAGATCTTTAGATATTTTCAATAGTGAAGCAACCAGCGTTTCGCCCCTGTGTGGCATCGAGTTTGCCAGTTGGATTGCCCCATTTTACCAAAATACTGATGTCTAGTGCGCCGTTCAGACACCACTGTATGCCTCCTTTTATAGGACAATCCATTGACAGTACTACAGGGGAGATACAGTATGTACCGTCATATAGTCAACAGTTATGCAGTTGTAATATAACAATAACGTCCAAGTTTAATTCCTTGCTAATTGTTACATCGGAAAAGTTGAAGTTCCTTTAAAAGGGAGTGAGTGAAGTTGGATGATAAAATAATATGAACACAATTCTTCATACACAGGTTGTTCCCGTAAGAGCGTGCAAAGTATCAACGGGATGTAGAGAATGCTCCACTGAACAATTTGAGGTAGGGAACTTGTGGTCGGAGAAGTGGGCTTAAGGAGATATGGAAGTAAACTTGTCTACCACTTTGTCTCACAATACTGTTTCCCAACTTATTTACAACTAACATGCGTACAAGTTTACAGGTACTGTACTGTTTATTTACTTGTGCAATCATTATTTCCTGCAAGGAAACAAGGAAGACGTCATGATGCAGGTATTTTTTTTACTTTACCTGTCCATAAGGTGGCTCTGTTGTATCGTATTTTCATTGTCCCATGACAGAACGCGCTATGAATCACGCATGCCTTGAGGTTGATGGCCGTCAGTTTCAGCACATTGTGTAATATATAGTGAAAATGGTACGTTATTGTATCAATGATGGTATTTGCAGTTAACTGTAACTAATGTAAATACAAAAGTACACAGTAATGTGATTGTATACCTATTATCTCCTTAAGCTGGCTTTTCCGACCCCACGTTCCCCACCTCAAATTGTTCAGTGGAACATCCTCTCTGTCCCGTTAAATTTTTGAACGCTCTTACAGAAACACCCTGTATATTTGTCATTTCATTGTTACAAAGTATCGTTTTCTACGCATGATGATTTTATCAGCAGAAAAACCAAATGCGAAGAACAGGCGTTTCCAGTTGTTACATTAAAAATGACTTTTCATTAACTAACAAGCAGTGCTTTCTACGTGTAAGTGTGCGTCAATGTGAAGTCGGTGAATACCACTAGAAGTTTTGTTGAACAAATGGAAAATTATGAAGCGTGAGAAAAGAGCATCACGGAGTTGAGAGTGAAAGAGCGTCGAGTGGGTTGCGGCTGAACGATAATTGGACAACACGAGTCAGTTGCTCTCAGCCCGCAGTGAGGAGTGGGTCCCCATTATCGGTGGGCAAGGGTTTATTAAACTTACACCCTGTCAATACTCGCCTCGCACAAGTTCTATGGCTGGCAATCACAAACTCATGTCCAGCTTATCTTATCTAAGGAATGAAGCATCATCACAGTAATTGTTAAGAAAGAAAACTAAGGCACATTTCACATGAATTGAGAGTAGATACGAAAACAATACATGTTATCAAACAGTCACTGAATGACACCACATCTCTTTGGTGAAATTTCTGAACCTTTGGATTTTAAGACAGGGGTCAGAAGTCAGAAGATAATAATAATGGTCTGTGGCGAGGTCTTATGCAGTTCTTTCCAGTTGACGCCACGTAGGCGACTTGCTCGTATGTGAAGATGTGGCTCTGCCTAAGATGATTCCTAATGCTGAATACGGCACGAACAACCAGATCCCGATCCATATAAATTAATTAATGAAAGTTGAAATCCCCGACCCGGTCAGGAATCGAGTCCGGGTCCCCTATGACTAAATAACAGCATGCTAACAATTCAGCCATGGAGCCAACATTCTTGTGCTAGAGAAACACTATAAGTCATATTTCATCGCCTTACTCTTCCGCGCTCTCATGAGATTGCGGGTACGAACAGTGAACCACATGATCCTGTTTTAAGGCCGGATGCCCTTCCTGACGCGGACACTATGTGTGGGGGATGTATTCACTATTGGGTGCATTTGTGGTGGTTTGTAGTGTAGTTGTTTAGTGTATGAAGGGGAATGTGTTAGAATAACAAACACCCATTTCCCGAGTCAGAGGAATTAACCAGACGCGATTCAAATCCCCATAATATTGTACCCTTCACCAGGTGATTTTGACGTCGATCACTTCATCCTGGGTTCTGCCTCGGCTGCACTGAAATAAAAATACTCACCGTTGATGAACGTCTTCCTCAGGGGTGGTGACGTTCACTGGACTGTCGAGGTGCTCTCGCAATATTGATATAAGGTTAGTAGGCCAAACTGTACTATTGAAATAACTAAACGATTGGCTCAGACTGAGGTTAAAAATATACATAATATATTATAAAAGAGAAAAAGTGCTGATGAACATTTTATGACATAAATACAAAAATATTAATTAAATCAAGTGTGTGTGATGTGGCCAGTGTGACGGGGAAACCAAGCACAAACATAAACAAAGGCGAGTGATTCCGTACCATATGAATCTAAAGTAGGATAACGATGGCTAAAATTACTTATATCATTAATTAGATACACTCAAAAGTAATTAATAAAATGCCAATATCCTCAATGTAATCACGTCATTTACAAATGAATGACGCACACCAATCGTCCCTGCAACTTTAAGTCAATGGTTACTCATTGATCCGAATCTTGTATGAAATCTCGTAATGAAATTGTTCACTTAAAAACAACATTAATTATTACTATTTACTAAGTATTAATAGGGTTACACATATTGTATAACTCAGAACATTAAATAATTCGTGGGATTAAACAATCTCCTTTACCAATCTCATCTAAAATAAAATTAGATCAATCTTTACATTTATTTACTGATCTCTGATGGTTGAATGTCTCCATCTGACATTTTAAAGTTACTCAGAATAAAAATTGTCAATAAATGGGTATTTTAGATTACAAATGTAATGTAGACATCACTGTGTAAAATCATGAGATTGGACGTCAATTACCTCAAGTTAAATTTAAGTATCTAATCAACTGAACAGCTATTGCATTTAAAACATTTCTACCTGACAAGTGTTGATCATATTCGAGTAGTATAATACAGGGATTCTGACGCCGCCTCCTCCTCCGGGCTCCCAGGGGCCCCTCCGCCTCCCGCGGGAAATTTGAATTTTGGCGGGACATTAGAATTTTGATGCGAGATTTGAATTTGTAAACAAAGCCACGTGCTTTTTGACAGCTGTCATCGACAACAACGCATCGCTAACCTCACTGCTGCCATCTTGACGGTCCTAAACCTCGGTGGTACCAACTTAACCTAACTAGCGCGAGGTAAACAAAGCCACGTGTTTTTTGACAGCCACGTGCTTTTTGACAGACAACAACGCATCGCTAACCTCATTGCTGCCATCTTGACGGGCCTAAACCTCAGTGGTACCAACTTAACCTCACTAGAGCGAGATTAGAATTGGTAAACAAAGCCACGTGTTTTTTGACAGCCACGTGCTTTTTGACAGACAACAACGCATCGCTAACCTCAGTACTGCCATCTTGACGGGCCTAAACCTCAGTGGTACCAACTTAACCTAACTAGCGCGAGATTTGAATGGGTAAACAAATCCACGTGCTTTTTGAAAGCCACGTGCTTTTTGAGAGACAACAACGTATCGCAAACCTCAGTGCAGCCATCTTGACGGACCTAAACCTTAGTGGTACCAACTTAACCTCACTAGCGCGAGATTTCAATTTGTAAACAAATCCACGTGCTTTTTGACAGCTGTCATCCGCTATATTTAAACTACAGAGCACCGTGCTGCCCTCTTTATCGCAGTAGCTGCAAATTCGTCACCTGTCATCGGCAGTGCTGCCATCTTGGCGGGTCTAAACCTTAGTGCTACCACTTAACCTCACTAGCGCGAGATAAACAAATCCACATGCTTTTTTGACAGCTGTCATTCGCCATCTTTAATCTATAGAGCACAGTGCTGCCCTCTTTAGCTACTTACCTTTGAAATGTGGTGGCGGATAATTTGAAAATTTTTTGACAGCAGCCATCTTTGAGCACCGTGCTGCCCTCTCTAGCTAGATACGTTTGAAATGTGATGGCAGACAATTCCGCGTGACAGCAGCCATCTTTGAGCACAGTGCTGCCCTCTTTGTGGTGGCGGTAAATTCCACGTGCTCTTGTTTGGAAACAAACACACGTGCTTTTTTCTGACAGCTGTCATCCGCCATCTTGCATCACAAACCTCAGTGCTGCACTCTTTAGCTAGATACCTTTGAAATGTGGTGGCGGCAATTTGAAAAATTCTACATTCTCTTGTTTGGAAACAAACCTATGCGCTTTTTTGACAGCTACCATCCGCCATCTTTAAACTAGAGAGCACCGTGCTGCCCTCTTTAGCTACTTACCTTTGAAATGTGGTGGCGGTAAATTCTACGCGCTCTTGTTTGGAAACAAACCCATGTGCTTTTCTGACAGCTGTCAACCGCCGTCTTTAATCCAGAGAGAACAGTGCTGCACTCTTTAGTTGAAATGTGGTGGCAGCAAATACCACGTGCTCTTGTTTGGAAACAAATCAACGTGCTTTTTTGACAGCTGTCATCCGCCATCTTTAATCAACAGAGCACCGTGCTGCACTCTTCAGTTGAAATGTGGTGGAGGCGAATTCCACGTGCTCTTGTTTGGAAACAAATTCTACGTGCTCTTCAGCTGTCATCCACCATCTTTAATCAAGAGAGCACCGTACTGCCCTCTTTGTGGTGGCGGATAATTTGAAAAATTATTTTTTTGTCAAGCAGCCATCTTTAATCCAGAGAGAACAGTGCTGTTCTCTTTAGCTACTTACCTTTGAGGCGGTTAATTTAAAAAATTCTATTTGACAAGCTGCCATCTTTAATGAAAAGAGAATCGTGCTGCTATCTTGCGGGTAATTTTTACGTCACAGCTGTCATCCACCATCTTGCATTGCTAACCTTAGTGCTGCCCTCTTTAGCTACTTACCTTTGAGGCGGACTTTTTGAAAAAAATCTATTTGACAAGCTGTCACCCGCCATCTTGCATCGCAAAGCTCAGTGCTGCACTCTTTAGTTGAAATGGTAGCGGATAATTTGAAAAATTCTTTTTTTGGCAAGCAGCCATCTTTGAGCACCGTGCTGCTATCTTTATCGTAGTAGCGAGCAATTTAAAATCTAGATGCTTTTTTCTAACAGTTGTCATCCGCCATCTTTAATCTAGAGAGCACGTGCTGCCCTCTTTGTGGTGGTGGTAAATTCCACGTGCTTTACAAACCCACGTGCTTTTTGTCATCAGCCATCTTTAATCAAGAGAGCGCAGTGCCGCACTCTATGTAGTAGCGGATAATTTGAAAAAATTCTTTTTGACAAACAGCCATCTTTATTCAACACAGTTACCGCTATCTTACATCGCTTATCTCGGTGCTGCACTCTTTAGTTGAAATGTGGTGGCGGTAAATTGGAACAAGTTTAATCATACATCGGGGGAGCTAGAGTAAGCACGTGCTGCAGTGATGACGTCATCATGCATGTTTAGACTTGTCCGTTTTCTTAAGAGTAAGTCGGTGTAAAGGAATGCAATAAGTATGCTTCATAAAAACAAGAGTTTGCATGTGCTGCAGCGATGACGTTATTGTAGGTGCGCATGTTTAAACCCGTTCATTGACTAAAAGCTTTAGTCTTCGAGAAACAGTGATAGAGAGTGGAGTGCAAACATGACGAAAACATTAATAGTTGATGTGCAAGGCTTTAAAGTAAACGGAAACAAAGTTGTGTTTAAAGAGGTGGCTGTGTTAGATTGCAATGTGTTGTGGGCACCAAAACTTGTTAGTTTAGTATTTAGCCCACCGTTGCGTTACTGTTTGCAAACAGATGAAAATAAAAAGCAGACTCAGTGGATAGAAAACAATTTAGGTTTGAAGTGGGAAGAAAAAGGAATACCTTATCGTTTTCTACCTTTAATGATGAATGCACATTTGTCAAGAGCAGATCTTGTTCTTTTAAAGGGTTGTGAAAAGAAAGAATGGTTGCGTGATTTTCTACCATCATCGTGTGAAATTATCGAAATGCATGAATTGGGGTGCCCATCATTTAAAACTCTTCCGATAGAGCATAGTAGAGAAACAAGTAAACAGTCTTTACAACATGTATGCATGCTCTTTGATTGGTTGTGTTGCAGTGCTTCCCGGGAAGTGAACAACATACACTGACTGACAGAGCAAATGCAACACCAAGAAGGAGTGGTTCGAAAGGGATGAAAGTTGGGGAAGAAACAGAGACGGCACGGACCAATAATTGATGTTTATTTCAAACCGATATGCAGGTTACACAATGCGCACGGCATCGACTCAGTAGGATGTAGGACCACCGCGAGCGGCGATGCACGCAGAAACACGTCGAGGTACAGAGTCAATAAGAGTGCGGATGGTGTCCTGAGGGATGGTTCTCCATTCTCTGTCAACCATTTGCCACAGTTGGTCGTCCGTACGAGGCTGGGGCAGAGTTTGCAAACGGCGTCCAATGAGATCCCACACGTGTTCGATTGGTGAGAGATCCGGAGAGTACGCTGGCCACGGAAGCATCTGTACACCTCGTAGAGCCTGTTGGGAGATGCGAGCAGTGTGTGGGCGGGCATTATCCTGCTGAAACAGAGCATTGGGCAGCCCCTGAAGGTACGGGAGTGCCACCGGCCGCAGCACATGCTGCACGTAGCGGTGGGCATTTAACGTGCCTTGAATACGCACTAGAGGTGACGTGGAATCATACGCAATAACGCCCCAAACCATGATGCCGCGTTGTCTAGCGGTAGGGCGCTCCACAGTTACTGCCGGATTTGACCTTTCTCCACGCCGACGCCACACTCGTCTGCGGTGACTATCACTGACAGAACAGAAGCGTGACTCATTGGAGAACACGACGTTCCGCCATTCCCTCATCCAAGTCGCTCTAGCCCGGCACCATGCCAGGCGTGCACGTCTATGCTGTGGAGTCAATGGTAGTCTTCTGAGCGGACGCCGGGAGTGCAGGCCTCCTTCAACCAATCGACGGGAAATTGTTCTGGTCGATATTGGAACAGCCAGGGTGTCTCGCACATGCTGAAGAATGGCGGTTGACGTGGCGTGCGGGGCTGCCACCGCTTGGCGGCGGATGCGCCGATCCTCGCGTGTTGACGTCACTCGGGCTGCGCCTGGACCCCTCGCACGTGCCACATGTCCCTGCGCCAATCATCTTCGCCACAGGCGCTGCACCGTGGACACATCCCTATGGGTATCAGCTACGATTTGACGAAGCGACCAACCTGCCCTTCTCAGCCCGATCACCATACCCCTCGTAAAGTCGTCTGTCTGCTGGAAATGCCTCCGTTGACGGCGGCCTGGCATTCTTAGCTATACACGTGTCCTATGACACACGACAACACGTTCTACAATGACTGTCGGCTGAGAAATCACGGTACGAAGTGGGCCATTCGCCAACGCCGTGTCCCATTTATCGTTCGCTACGTGCGCAGCACAGCGGCGCATTTCACATCATGAGCATACCTCAGTGACGTCAGTCTACCCTGCAATTGGCATAAAGTTCTGACCACTCCTTCTTGGTGTTGCATTTGCTCTGTCAGTCAGTGTATGTAAACTGCAGTATCGAAATAACCTTAGTGTAAAAGAAACATTTGTAGAGTAAAGACATCATGTCATTTCTAACAGATACTAAGTGTAACGCAGTTGAAAAGGCGATCGTATAGTTTTATGCATGCAAAAAGAAACTAAACACTTTTACTGAAGAAGAGTTAAATGCATTACCAAAGGCATTTTTGGTTAATGTAGCTGCGAATGCTGTAAAGAAGATTCGGGATAAGGTGCCTCGTGAGTGGACTCAAGATCCTGTTTTGTCAGAGCTTCAAACGTGTAGTTTACATCATGAACACGTGAGTTTAGGTAGAAGACCTTCTGTGAGACAGTGCCGTACATGTCAACTAATTAAACTGTATCACGGACCTAAAACTAACGAGTTGTCTTCGCTTATAAACACTTATCATGGCTGTGGAGAGAGTAAACAAGGAAAAGGTGAAGAAACGTGCTGGGGAAAAGATGAGGAAGCTTGTTGGGCGAGGATTCATCAATAGAGTGATTGATCTTCTTTTCTTAGTGCTTCATCTCCCCTGCGGCCCTAGAACACGTTCGCCTGACTCGTAGTTACATGCTGCCTGCATAGAGTATGTCATGTAGCTGTTAAAATCTGCTTCGTAAAGTTATGCTGTGTGTGTGTGTTTGTTATTACCTAGTGCTTTAGCTGCTCAGAAGATAGCAGCACTTGTCGTTGTTGGTGCAATAAAACGAAAACTGAGTGACAAAGACCGTAAAATAAACAAAGGATAAAAATGTATATATAGTCTAAAATAAATATAAATTGTCAAAACATATTACAGGTGTTGTTTAATCCTACAGCATCTCCTAGTGACTTAGAAGAAAGGAAACGTAGAGGATTAAAAGAAAACACACATAAGATTTAAAGTACATCCTCTTTTTGTTAATCCATGAATTAAAGCTGTTATTAAAACCAAGCCATTTAACATACCGTTTATTGCCACGACGTCGAATAACACATTCAACTAAATAGTGATCAGGATATTTTGTTTTCTGCAGTTCATCGATGTAGAATCCTCCTTCAATAGGCTGTCCTCTGAGATCGCGAAGTAAATACGTAACTGGATTAGTAAGCTTAACACTTCTGGTTTGAAAAATTTCAGTGCTCCAGTTAGGTGTGTATCCTTTTGCAAAGATAGACTTGTGTTTGATGATGCGAAGAAAACCACCTTCTTTAAAGCGATGGCGACGTGGATCAGCTGTTTTAATTACAAGATGAATAGCATTTATACGAGGTGTATTCTTTGTAACAAGACGTGGCTTTGTTCCGATAGTGCGATGAGGTGTATCGTTGTAGGTAGATAAAAGTCTAGGTAGCAGATCAATCCAACGATATAAAACTTGCGCTGTAAATTCTCGCCACATCATTGTTTTGAGTGTACGATTAAAGCGTTCTACAACACTTGCCTTGAGATTGCTGAACGTAGAGTAGTGTTGAATGTCAAGAAACTTGAGGTAAGAAGAAAAATCCTTGTTGTAAAACTCTTTACCTTGATCAGTTTGAAGAAGCCTTGGGCAGCGTTTCGATTCTTCAACAATATGTTTAAATGCTTCTTTAACTTGAGCTGCTGTTTTAGAACGCACGGGTTGTGCAAAAGCAAACTTCGAGTACACATCGATAACAGTAAGTAGATACTTACACCCCGTATTACTAGAGGCATATGGAAACATTTCTACTAAGTCTGCTTGCCAGAGATCATCTTTTCCTCGTGTAATAACGCGTCTGCGACAGTAGGTGCGACGTGCTGGTTTATGTAACTCATGTGCGATGTTTACCTTTACAGGTGAGATCTTCTCTTGACGAGCCATTACAAAGTAATACCGGCATAACGTAGTTCTCTTTCTATTTCTAGAATTTTTGATCCGTGACCAGTGTGACCAGCCTCTTGCGATGCTCTTAAAAGTTGTAATCGTTCAACGAGTAAGTTTGGGTCATTCCAGTATCTTACATCCACATACGGCAACAAAGGCTTGTAGATAACATCAAGACTACGTGCAGTCGGAAACAGCTTAGAAATAAACTCACGATACTTGTAACACTTATTCGCATTTACAGCTTCTGTTCTCTTGTAATTACGTCGTGTCGCGTCAGTAGCAAAAAGTAATGCTTTATATTTTTAAGATCATCGTGTAAAATTATATCCTTGTCAGGTATTCGTGTGAAAAGAAGTTCTAAGAGTCCTTTCGTAGGTTTATAGGTAACACCTTTTACAATGAGTCTGTTGTTATTAATCTTAACATTTGAATTTCCTATCCGGAAACAGTCATCTTCGTAGCGAATACCGTAGGTAGTGTCAGTTTGTCCTGTAAAAAGTTTTTCTATATAAGGTGCAAAGAGAGATCCATAGGTATTTTGAATGAAAGTTCTAAACTGATTGCGATACTCTGGTGTAATCATAACCTCAGACAAAGATGGTAGATTTTGCGTCGATGTAGTAGGTGTTTCAGCAATAACATCTGTAGTTAAAAACTCAACACGCTTAGATGGTGATGTATCATTAAGTTCTTCTTCTTCCTTATCTTCCTCTTCCTCTTCTTGATCTACATCCTGCTTTTTCTCTTCCTTATGTTGTTCAGGCTTTTCTTCTTCTTCTTCCTTCATGCTTCTCTTTATGATATGATGTTTGCATAGAAGCAAAACGTGAAGTAGACTGCGGTAATGAAGTAGAATTAAAAATTTCTTTGAGTGGTGTACTTAGTTGTGTTCTTAAAAATAAATCCGTGTCTGCTTGAATACGTTTAAGCTCTTTAAATTTCCGTCGAATATTGTTTCAAGCTTGGATGATATGTTTTGTGATCTCCTTGCTAGATGTTAATGATGATGGTTTTTAATCAAGTAGTTACTGTAATTCTGTGTTAATGCATATAAAATGATCGAAATCCATGCGATATCGTCCATGCTGTACATCACTTTCTTTATCAATAACTAAAAAGCTGTAACGGTCTAATGACCAACATTTAGCACACATACGTTTAAAGTCATCGAATGTCATATCAGTGTTAACATGATCGTTATACACATGTCGCATGTTGCGCTCATCTTGCCGAAAAAGCACAATAACATTTGCGTTGTCGCGTATCAACTGCTTAGGCACACGAGAATAGGTTTGGCACAAATAGATGCAATCAACATATTTATGCCGACCCATACTAAAGAATGCACGAATAACGTTTCGCTGTTCTGTTGCGACATCATCAAAGATCATAAGAGAATTAGGAAGCACATCGTCTGCTGATGGTACTTGCTCATGCGAATTAAATTTAAAATATCTTATTCCATCTTTAACTAGATCGTGCATTACAGTTTGTAGAATAGTATATAGTGGCTGATAGAGGGACTTTGCGAAAACGTAAATATTCTCGACGCGTACACCATTTACAGAAGTAATAAGTGTGAGTAAAAGATATGTTTTACCGCATCCCGACGGACCTGATATAATACATCGAACAGTAAAAGGAAACAACGTTCCATGACGTTTTCTTGTAGTTGTACTAGAACTAGGTAAGAGATGTGGTACTATGTCGGTAACAGGTAGTGTGTCTTGCTGCTTTATAATCTTCATGATAACTGAATCATAAAGTGCGTAATAGTAATGAATATATATATATATTAAACGAAACAAGAGGCAACGGTTAGTTTATGATTTTCTCTTGACTAGTAAAGTCGTGTACAGCATGATGAAACAACGATATCCAAACGACATGAAGAAGAAGAAGAAAGTAAAAACTGTTGGATGGAAAGATGTTATAAAGGCTGCGCAAAAAGCTATTCGAGGGCAATACAATCCTCGTGTAGCTATTACTAAGGCGTTACGCGCAGCAAGAGCGAGAATTTCTTCAAAGTGCAGAGCAATATTTAGTAAACGTGCACGAATTATTCCTGTACCAAAACGAGGAGGATTTCTTCCTGCGCTGTTTGCTGGCTTAGCAGCTTTAGGGTCATTGCTAGGTGGTGCTAGTGCTGTAGCGAGAACTGTCAAAGCTGTAGAAGAAGCGAAACAACAGTTGAAAGAGAGTGAACGTCATAACAAGACGATGGAGGAAATTGCGTTACGAGACAAAGGTGTGAACATGAAGCTAGCGCCATACAAGAAAGGGCTTGGTATCTACATTTCTCCAAAAAACGTCTACTGAATGCACTGCCATATCGAGCTCTAACGCATGATGAAGTTTGTACGTTTGCTAAACAACTAGGAATTCATTATTTTCGAGGAGTGTATATGCGCGATCAACTACCAGCGCGCCCACGTGAACGTGAAAGTGCCGTAATTAACTTGGACGATAGTCGTGGACCTGGAACTCATTACGTTGCTTATGTAAAACGTAAATCTAAAGTATGGTATTTTGATAGCTATGGAGACTTACCTCCTCCTTTTGAGCTCATACGTTATTTCGGAAGCAGTGCAGACATTGTTTACAATAAAAACCGTGTGCAAAACTTTAATACACGCATGTGCGGACGATTATGTCTTATGTTCCTATATCAAACCCAGACAGTAGAGAAAGTGTATTAGTGTCTACGTGATGACGAACAGTGAAAGAACGTTTGCTGTACGTGGGGAAGGACCTGAAACAACCGTCTATTTTAATCCACTAATCGAACTTAGCTATCAGCCGCATAGTCTTGGACTAGTATCGTTTGAAAGCTACAATAAAATCTATAATGTGCGTGATGGTGTAAACAAGTTCTATTACGATGAGTATGTGCTAACACTACCCTCAGGTAGTTATACAGTAGACGAAATTCACGACTATATTGAAAGTACGTTAATTTGATCAGTTTGGGGAAGATAGTTTTAGTAATCATAATAACAAGTTCTCAATCACTATAAGCAACATTACACATAAATGTGTTATTGAATCATCATTTAAGATTGACTTCAAATCACAACCTGATTCGATTGGACCACTGCTTGGATTTTCATCGAGGGAGCTCCTACCGAACGTACGTTACGAGTCTGATCAACATATAAAACTCTTCGATGATTATCATGTGAACATTACTTGTAATATTATTACAGACTTGAATAGTAATCTACAACCTTCGCACGTCCTGCACGACTTTATTGTTACAGAGGAACGTGGATATAGTATTTGTGAGAAACCAGCAGTAGTTCTTTATCATCCTGTGTCTGTAAAACACATTAGGAACATTACTCTTAGACTTGTAAATAAACATAGTCAGCTTATTCATTTAGATCAGCACGCGTACGTAGCTTACAAACTACATCTTAAACCAGTATGAAAACCATCTATAAAACACAGTGTACATTCCGAAGACATACTACATGTGTGCAGAGACTCATCGAGTTAACAGATACCCATAAGCAGATACTCCAAGATTTAGGATATACACTACTACAACAGAATGGAAGAAATGCTAGACATTACGAATACAGTGGAAAGTCGTGAAGGTGTAGTACGAAGTGAGCTTCATTCCTATCAACCTTTTACGTTTGGATTAAATAACAATGATGAAATTAATTTTATTATTTATCAGCAAGATGTTTACACCTTACAACACGAAAGCTACCTCTATATTGAAGGACGACTAGAAAAGTCGGATGGAAGTGGACCAAAAACTTCACAACTAAACAACCATGCTCTAGCTTTTCTCTTTTCTGAAGCGCGATATGAAGTAAATAATGTTGAAATAGATCGAACGAAGAATGTTGGTATTACAAGTGCAATGAAACTCTACCCTTCTTTCTGTGATGAAGAAAGTAATCTTTAGCGGATGACTGGATGGTGTCCAAAAGCTACTAACAATTGGATGATTAATGAGGATGGAACTTTTACGGGCATGTTATCACTGAAACATATTTTTGGATTCGCAGAAGACTTTACACGTATTATAATCAACGCAAAACAAGAGCTTATTCTAATCCGTGATCGAAGTGATTACAATTCTCTTAAAGCAGTAGAAACACCGGTAGAGTCGAAAATAACACTGCATCGTATACATGTGGATTCCACATGTAACCTTATCTGATCGTGAAAAACTTCGATTGCTCAAGATTGTGGAAAATGATACACCATTACCTATACGTTTTAGAAGTTGGGAGCTGCATGAATATCCTGTGTTACCACCTACAAACAAGCATAGCTGGGCTGTTAAAACATCACGTTTTACTGAGAAGCCCTTGTACATTATTTTTGGATTTCAAACTAATCGTAAATTCAATCACGAAAAAGATACCTCACTGTTTGATCACTGTAAATTAAGACACGTTAGACTATATCTCAACGGAATTACGTATCCCTACGAAAAATAGGCATTAACTTTGAGAATAATAAGTTTGGGATGCTCTATGACATGTTTTGTAAATTTCAATCATCGTATTATCAGAAAGAAGATCGTCCGCTATTTACACCTCAAGAATTTAAAAATAAAGCACCGATTGTAGTTATAGACTGCTCTTATCATGAAGAATCTATAAAAGAATCTCCAGTTGATATTCGTTTAGAATTTGAAACATCTGAAAACATTCCTGCTAACACAGCAGCCTATTGTCTTATTCATATGAGTGATGTTACTTACCATCCGCTAACGAATATTGTTACGAGACTATAAATAAGAATAAATCTTTATCATTTTCATTAGTGTGTGCTTCGACATCGTACGCTATGGAACAAAACTGTAAATGTGCATGCTGTTTGCATGCTCATACGCAACATCTTATTTATCTTACACGAGTGAGTGAGGCTATTAAGATGTTCTTTAAACATAGATCGTCGATGCCGAAACATCTTATTCAATACTTACCACCAGGATTTTTATATACGTACGCTGCCTCTTACGTACATAATTTTTGGGACATCCTTCCTCTACACAGTAAGATGTCGATCGAAGTAGCTTTATGCAGAACTTGTGAACGACAATACAAGCATCGAGGAAAAAATGGTGATGATGATTGGGATGGACCAAATCCAAGGATTGAACACTGTACACAGTGTACGAATGAACTTTCTCTAGTACCTCATGATGATGATGATGATGATTCCGAAAAGGAATAACAACAAGGTAAGAAGTATATGATCTTCTCTGTAAAGCATAACATACTTAGTATAATATATTTCTAAATGTTTTGTTTAATTTGAATGTTGCAGGAACCATTTCAGAAGCATACGTTGTTAAGAAGCACACCAACCTTGACAGCAGCAAAAACGAACACTGTTGTAGTACATTTGTAAATAAATATTTGATCGCATTCAAAAATGTCGTACTTATTGCATTGCTTTACACCGACTTACTCTTAAGAAAAACGATCAGGTCTAAACATGCACAATGACGTCATCACTGCAGCACATGCTTACTCTAGCTTTCCCGATGCATGTTTAAACTTGTTCGAATTTCCCGCCACGACATTCCTTTAGACCGACTTACTCTTAAGAATACGGACAAGTCCAAACATGCATGATGACGTCATCACTGCAGCACGTGCTTACTCTAGCTCCCCCGATGTATGATTAAACTTGTTCGAATTTACCACCACCACATTTCAACTAAAGAGTGCAGCACCGAGGTAAGCGATGTAAGATAGCGGTAACGGTGTTGAATAAAGATGGCTGTTTGTCAAAAAGAATTTTTTCAAATTATCCGCTACTACATAGAGTGCGGCACTGCGCTCTCTTGATTAAAGATGGCGGATGACAAAAAGCACGTGGGTTTGTAAAGCACGTTGAATTTACCACCACCACAAAGAGGGCAGCACGGTGCTCTCTAGATTAAAGATGGCGGATGACAACTGTTAGAAAAAAGCATCTAGATTTTAAATTGCTCGCTACTACGATAGAGATAGCAGCACGGTGCTCAAGGATGGCTGCTTGTCAAAAAAGAAGTTTTTCAAATTATCCGCCACCACATTTCAACTAAAGAGTGCAGCACTGTTCTCTCCGGATTAAAGATGGCGGTTGACAGCTGTTAGAAAAGCACATGGGTTTGTGTCCAAACAAGAGCGCGTAGAATTTACCGCCACCACATTTCAAAGGTAAGTAGCTAAAGAGGGCAGCACGGTGCTCTCTAGATTAAGGATGGCGGATGGTAGCTGTCAAAAAAGCGCATAGTTTTGTTTCCAAACAAGAGAATGTAGAATTTTTCAAATTACCGCCACCACATTTCAAAGGTATCTAGCTAAAGAGTGCAGCACTGAAGTTTGTGATGCAAGATGGCGGATGACAGCTGTCAGAAAAAAGCACGTGAGTTTGTTTCCAAACAAGAGCACGTGGAATTTACCGCCACCATAAAGAGGGCAGCACTGTGCTCAAAGATGGCTGCTGTCACGTGGAATTTTCTGCCACCACATTTCAAAGGTGTCTAGCTAAAGAGGGCAGCACGATGCTCAAAGATGGCTGCTGTCAAAAAGCATTTTTCAAATTATCCGCCACCACATTTCAAAGGTAAGTAGCTAAAGAGGGCAGCACTGTGCTCTATAGATTAAAGATAGCGGATGACAGCTGTCAAAAAAGCATGTGGATTTGTTTATCTCGCGCTAGTGAGGTTAAGTTGGTAGCACTAAGGTTTAGACCCGCCAAGATGGCAGCACTGCCGATGACAGGTGACGAATTTGCAGCTACTGCGATAAAGAGGGCAGCACGGTGCTCTGTAGTTTAAAGATGGCGGATGACAGCTGTCAAAAAGCACGTGGATTTGTTTACCTATTCAAATCTCGCACTAGTTAGGTTAAGTTGGTACCACTGAGGTTTAGGCCCGTCAAGATGGCAGTACTGAGGTTGGTGATGCGTTGTTATCTGTCAAAAAGCACGTGGCTGTCAAAAAACACGTGGCTTTGTTTACCAATTCAAATCTCGCGCTAGTTAGGTTAAGTTGGTACCACTGAGGTTTAGGCCCGTCAAGATGGCAGCAGTGAGGTTAGCGATGCGTTGTTTTCTTTCAAAAAGCACGTGGCTGTCAAAGAACACGTGGCTTTTTTTACCTCGCGCTAGTTAGGTTAAGTTGGTACCACTGAGGTTTAGGCCCGTCAAGATGGCAGCAGTGAGGTTAGCGATGCGTTGTTGTCGATGACAGCTGTCAAAAAGCACGTGGCTTTGTTTAAAATTTCAAATCTCGCGCCAAAATTCAAATTTCCCGCGGGAGGCGGAGGGGCCCCTGGGAGCCCGGAGGAGGAGGCGGCGGCAGAATCCCTGTATTATACTACTTATTCGGTCTCTCAGCGACCCAAATTTAGCGTATCTACACATGAAAAATTATCTCTCACATATGCACTATTTCTGAATGAAGTCTATTTACATCAACACACACAGACAAAAAAATATTATAAGGTACGCTGGTCAGTGATGTCTAAATTATTATGCTTTCCGTTTAATATCTAATCAAAAAGTGACTCTGAGCTGTTGTTTAGTTTTGTGGACGCAAGCTCTCATTTCCCTAACCTTAAATCAAGCACAAAGAAAATTATTCCATCTTAATCCCAGAAAAGCTCTCTACAACTCAAATCACAGTCAGACACAACCTATGCGAAATTAAAATCCAATTAAAGAACATCTCAAATAAAGGACAAGAATATGCAAATATTCTGCATTTATTTATATACACACCGATTCAAGCACATAGTCGATTTAAGATTTAAGTAGACAGTAATTTACATAATTCTACACGGGGTGTTGACTTCAATGTCCAATGATACATTCATTGAAATCAGCGGCGACCATCACCTATATTTATGTTATTCCTGGCTGTCAACTGCTCTAAAAAATTTAAATAACATCTAATGGCAAAATGAAGGGTAATACTCAAAATCAAGCATGGCGCAAAAGACATCTCTCGGAAGACGTTAATACAACCCCAATTATAGTGGATCATGCCTACATCCCAAACTTTATAAAAATTCTAAAAAAAAAGAAAAACGGAAACCATTAGATATTATTATAAAACATCATCTTACCTATGCTGCACGTGCCAGTGTGCCTTATTTATCCATCATGCAATTAAATTTTCGATGATTAGTTGTGCTGGCTGATCATTCAAACATATGCCTTTTACATCGTAGTATTGAGCATTTTCTTAACTTCCTAATTCTCCACTTATTCTTATTAATCATATCGTCGAAGACATCAAATTTCACTCATTGCGTCGAGTACATAAACAGCAGCACTATATCATATTCAGAGCTATGCGCATTTCCTATTTCTCTGTTCGTATTGTCACGTATCTCACAGCTTGACTGCTGGTGTACACATTGTTTCCTTCTTTACTCTCATTTTATAACACGTATTTTTCAGCTACACCGTTGACCTAAAAATATCTCTTTTATTTCTCTCAGGATAATAAAGTCGCGACGAATGCTCATAACTCTTCTTCATAACGGGCAAAACTAACGTTCAACTTTCCACAACCAATTCATCAACTTGGATGTAGCAGCCATAGCTTCTTTACCTTAATTATTAAAAGGACAACAAACAATCTCAATTGGTTTCCACGCCTACCCAGATCATTGGAGATCGCATAAAATATGCTAACATGAAAATCACAACATAAAAAAACATCTCCCTGGGCGAAAATGAATTTGTATCATCACCACCATTTACCACATTACACCACGAGAATAAAAATCTCATTACACCACGATAATAAAAATTCCTAGAACTTACCATTTTTGAAATTATCATCCAGTGGAAAAATCACCATAATGAAATGTACGTTACTCTTAGTACAAAATCTGAGTCAAATGCTGATGTGGAAATATATCTTCAGTACAATACAACCATCATTATACTTGTGCGTGAACGGCAAACAAAGCTATCTACAAGGTGACGTCTGCGACGTAAATCCTACGTGACTAACCTTAAGTGACCATTAAATTACAGACCTAAAATCTTAGACAACTCGCGTCCTAAACTAATTGTATTTACGTGACTAAAATAAACATCTTAGATTGGTATTTTCATTTACTGATTGTAGATTTGTCGGTCGTTTCTTCCATCGTCCCAGTGGCTATTTTAGTTTAAGCCATGGCTGTAGAGATGTTGCCTTTATGAACTTGCTGTATCCAGACATAGTTGAGATGTACACTTATTTTTCACACACATGGCTTAGACACTATTTACAAATTGTATATCTTAGATTAACACTATAACTGGCATTATTAGGCTTGGCATACGATTTCACTAAAACACTGACCATGAATATGTTACGAAAATATTCCGCCGGACTTCTGCACCGCTGGGCAAGACCTTTCCCTGAAGTAACGGTATTTCAGCTTCTCCGACCCCCTTCACGAGGTTCCTGCTTGTTTGTTTATGTTACCGTGGTTTGGTGGATTAGCTGAGGTGAAAGAAGGTGCTGGAATGAACAGGTCTCAATCTACGAAATTAAAGTTAATTTAAAATTTAACAAGGTTATATTTTCTTTTTAAGATCAAGAAATAACAAATATAACAGGTACTTAGTAGCCTAGCAACAAATCGAGAATGTACAATTACAGTGATTACAGGATTTGGGCTCCGAGAGCCAGACACACACTTCTTGAGCTATAAGCCCAACTTGACACATATACGAGATTCAACAAAGGGGCAGAAGACCCCAATCATCCCCAGGTATTGCTCCCAATTACACAGTAAAGCCTCCTCGAGGCACGCAGAAATCAAAATTTTAAGAAAGAGCAACCCGCTCATAAAGTTCAAGCCTATCAAAGGCCACACCAAACTCTACTTCCAAGCTGTCCTCTGAGTACATGAAAACAGGGGTAAAAATACCCAACCTACTGAGGCCTATTAAGTAAAGAAACAGGTCAATTACATGGCCTCCAAAATACCAACTTGAGAGGAGGCGAAACTGCACTCCTAATACATTTCTTTAAAAACCTATTTGGCACTAGGCCGCTTATGCAAGGGCAAATCCCATACTAAAGAGGTGACACGATAGGAAAACTTATTACATTACGAAACGAAGAAAAATGGTTGAGAAACGTAGTCACCTCAAAAACAATATGAAAGGGAGCTCGAGAGGGTTAGGCACTCTCTATCCCAATTTGTAGTTTAAGGAGATAGAATTTATACCAAGAGTCTATTAGATTTTAGAGAAATGTTACATGGTAAAAGGTTTCGAACCCGCCCCGAGGGTTAAACTGCTGAGCTGGCAAGAAAATAAGTTATAAAACGGCCATTACCTGTTGGTTGAACTGCTGCCCAAAGAAAGAGGCGCTTCCCGCCCCCTGCTACGTAATTTACACACTGATAGATGTTACTGAAGTGGCGCAGAGACCCGAAAATCAGCAGTTTATATACCCTCGCGGAACATTCGAGACCTTTCATGAATGATAACACCCGCCCACAAGCTTTTTATTGGACGGCCAAAAGATTACAAGTCAAAACTGAAGAAGACATCTAGGATTGGTGGAAAATTAATTACGAAAATTACTCATTGGTCGAATTCAAAACTGGCGGAAAGAAAGGGTTACTATTGCCAACTTAAACAATGACTGAAAGAAATTTAACAAAGAACAAACTTATGAACCCAAAATTTCTCCAAAAACACAGTTCGTTCACTTCGCACTAGGGTGCATAATTGTAGTCCTTCAGTAGTGCCATCTAGAAGAGAATGTCCACACTTCTTACTACAGGCAAAACAAAAATACGTCGAAAACGACACAGTTCAGAAAACTTCAAAATTTACAAGTAGGGACATCTTCTGAGAAACTTGAGAATTAACACTGTAGTTAAAGTTCAGGCTTCCTCCAGTAGAGGAGTTTCAACCGGCGCAATGTTTGTTAGCGGAGCGGAGGTGTACCGCCCGGTACAGTTTATATTACTCGAGATCGGTCACCTCGCAATTCCGGGAATTCTGCTAGACTGAATGAACTGTCCGTAAATTACACATTCCTTTTCTGGCAGCTATCTGACTTGACTAAAAACAATAGTTAGCAAGTCTCTGCTTCTATGTTTTGTTGCTCTTCCGCCATCCTAGTATTGAATCTGTCTCATATTTCCACAAGAGTCCTTGCAACATGAAATGCTGTCGCATTTGTGAATGTTAAAATTTGTGCGATAAAGCGTGGTATTGATAGCCTGTTACAATATTTGTAATGTGTATTGTCCCGCTGGAATTCCTATTCTGATTAAATACCCCCTTTCCTTTGAGAACGGTGCCCTAATAGTCTTACATTACTTGTCAGCCTGAAAGCTTGAAAGTTAATGTTTCCATCACTGTCTAGGAGTTATCACAGCAAATTCGAAATTAATGTTCCCATCACAGTTAATGTTATATCACAGCCATATTTAAAGTTTATAAGTAACTTACTCAACTCTCGGAAAGAATTTTAGTTGGCGAATTGCAATACATTGATACAACACACTCTGCGTACGGAAGCAACACTGAGACTCTTGAACGGCACTGAGGTTCTGCCAGAGAATGCGGTAGGCTGGTCTATTTTACAATTTCCGGGCCACCACGGGGCTCCGCTTCCTGCCCTTAGAGGTTTAGCGTACTAGTATCCGTCCGCATTTGCACGTGGCTATCTTCAGCAGAAATAATTTTTCTCATACATGTCGTACACCTATATTTACAAGTATTTCTGAAGACACAATATTACTGCAAACACTCTGACGGACGTTACTTTAACCGACGATCGTAGAGTTTTTAATTGACTTGTAAGCGTCCGTGGCACTATTTTCTGTAGTTGGGCGTAAACTGACAACACGTGATTCAGAGCGCGGGATCTGCTATTCACCGATGCACTTTCTCAATTAACCTTATTATACAAGTAATTAATTACAAAAATATCATGGAAAAACCGCTATTTCTTCCTGCTGTCGGGATCACCCTGCTTCTGCTTTTACATTGTCCGGATACCCAAGACTGACTAAATTATTTGAGGGGTATGTTCTAAATGTGTATTCTTAAGCGTTCCCATTGGCTGAATATTTCTTGAGAGTGTGTGACGTACTTCTGGATGGACTCAACCACTAGTTGTCAAGTTTGGTAACTTTTTATCCTTGTTCCCCACTCTGCTTTGTCTCTCTCTATTCCTGACTTTTGTTACTGCGAAGGTGCAGTTTTATGACCACGGCCATCCTGGTTCTCGTGAGAAAGTGACAACAGAAGTGTGCAGTCTTCGGTGTCCTCAGTTTATTAGAGGGCTGATAGCAATTACTTTGCCGAGTCCCAGAACGTGCATTAAGACTCATGTTGGAGCTCAATGTTTCAGTCCCCACAATTATATTGGACCTCACATGCCGCCTGAGTGAAAACTACGCAGTACTAACTGATCTACCAAATATTGGATAACAATTAATTCTGTATTTTTACATTAATTCGATGTATGGGTGCAAAATGTATTTTATACATTATTATTATTATTATTATTATTATTATTATTATTATTATTATTATTATTATTATTATTATTATTATTATTATTACAGAGTTATCCTTGGAGCAGAAATAGTTGAAAGAAGGTGTTGGGTTGATTGGATCTAATTACAATATTAGGAAATTGAATTAAAACTTTAACTAAGGTTTATATTTCTTTTTTAATTTCAAACTTAACAACTTTCTTAATTGAGTGAACAATAACAAATTTTGTGGATTAAAATAGAGAACCCCTGGATAGGGGATTTAAAAATTGTCGGCTTCAACCCTCGATTTACAAGTTTTGAGTTACCAGCTCACATTTACAAAATTTTCAGTTCAAAATGAGGGATAATTTTGTCAAGGGCAGAAATCCCCCAATTCAAGAGCACTTGCTCCAAAAATATAATATCTAGCCTTCCAGAGGTACCTCACACTATAACAAAATTTTTGAAAAGAGCTTACATGCTCTCGATTTCTTACAGCCCACTAAAGGCAACATTACATCAAAATCTTACACACAAGGCACGAATTACGAATGGAAATAATTTTGCACATAAGTATGTAGTACCCAACCTACCGAGCCTTTTCGGGAAAGAACAGGTTTAATAAATGGCCCAAACACAAACTGAATGGAGGCGTACACTGCGCTCCCAGATAATGAAATATTAAAAACCTACAGGGCTCTCGGCCGATGAGACTGACGCTAGTCACAAGCTACTGAGGTGGCTCGCATGGAAATAACTTTAATATATTACAGGAAAGAAAACAGTTACGAAATCGTAGTCTCACTTCAAACCAAGATGAAGGGGAGCTCGAGAGGGTAACTCACTCTCTATCTCCGATTTTAAGTGTCAAATAAACTTTATAAAACTTTATGAAATTTTACATGAAAAAATAAGACGTTTACATAAAAACGGCTCCATAAAAAATCGGACCTTCCCCTCGGATAAGTATGCGGAAACAGCAAGAAATATCGAATTTACGTGGCCATTACCTGTAGATGTTCTGGCGGCCGAAGAAGGAGTCGCCCCGCCTGCTGCCTTAACACACACACTCAGAAAGACGACGATCAATGGGCCACTAAACTTGAAGAGCCGCAACTTATATACCCTCATGGAAGGTTCGAGAGGATTCTGGGGTAATCCGGACACACCCTCTCTTCTTTGTTGTCTGAACCCAAAAGTTACACTCAAAACCGAACAAGAAGACAGTGATAGGCTGAAAATTAATTACAGAAAGTTTCCATTGGCCAGATTCAAAACTGGCGGAATGACACAGAAGCGTTGCAAACCTAGAATTACATAAAAACAAATGAAAGCTGAGAAAACCTACAAAACACAAAATTTATTTCAATAACAACTTCCTTTACCCAGCACCAAAGTACATGACCATAGTTTTTTGGTAGCGACATCTGCGGACAAATATCCAAACTTCTTGATGTACACAACCACACAGCAAATAAAACCAGTCAGTTTAGGCAACTTCAAAATCACACAATTACTTAATACTTTAGTGGTGACATCTTCTAATTAAAGTCTCAACTTTATGTAGTAGCAATTTCACATTTTGGTCGATAGAGGAGTTCATTAAAGGCGCTTATTTTGTATCTGCATGGTTGAGGTGTACCTCCTGGTACAGACCTCCTCCTCCAAATGTCCTTTCTAGGGGTGACGCAAAAGAAATTTGAGAAGATATTTCCAGTTGAAAACATTTTTATAAAACTTTTTCGAAAGTTAGTTTGTAGGAAATTTTGACCAACGCAGCTTGAAGCCTTCTTTTGATTGCAGAAGTTAATTACATAGTGATTACTTTTGACGGCAAGACCTGCTGCCGCTGCCGACACCCAGGTGAGGTCGCCCGGCCCCTCAAGTACTCTCAGATACGCCTCTCCCGCTACTATGTGAGGGGTAGTCGTGGTGATGGTCGCCGCAGATTAGATGTATATGTGCAGTCCCCAGATGGTTTGGCGGTATAGATACCGCACTTCAGCCTTTGCCGGGAAGATGGACTCAGGCGCGCCGTCGAGAAGGAGACGTCACTGGAGCGAAATAGGTCCATTCTTCACTCTGGTATCTCTCGCTCGATGTTACAATACGGCGGCTGACAGCTGAGGGGGTACTGAGACAGTAAGATCTACGCGACAGAAAAGTGTTGTTGTTGAAGTTTGAGAGTACTATCTTTGTTGGTGTGAGGCAGAGCGGCGGGCGGTGTTGTAGGTGAGTGTGTGCCAATAATGCGTGAATGGAGCAGACGGGGGCTTGGTAAAGGTCACCAGGGAATAGTCGACAGAGGTTATCAGAGAAGAAGATCGTACATATCCGGTAATCCCAAATTTATATCCAAAACAGGGCAGAAGACCTCAAATTTATATGATTTAAAGAAATATAACCGTCGACACCTGCCAAGTTTTTAATTACACAGGTTTCACCTGAGAGAGGAGAACCCCAAAATATTCTCTCTGTGGCTGGATTACTGCCTAATAATGTAACCGGCGTTGAGAAATCTAGAATGACGCATGGCCCACGGAATCTGGGGGCAAGATTGCCCGCAGGAAGAAATCTTTTTACCATGACCTGATCTCCGACTTTTAAATTGGTGGGCCTTCGTCCACGATCATATCTTTCCTTAACCTATTCATGGGAAACCTTAAGATTATGTTTAGCTTTCTTCCGTAGATCGCTAAGATTATCTGGTATCTGGTAAAATATCATTAAGCGACCAAAGGTTAGAGAGCGGCATGTTAGGAACAAATTTAAACATATTATAAGCTGGAGTGAACTTATGGAACTCATGAACCGCCGAATTTAAAGCAAGGGCCAACCACTGCATGGACGTATCTCACCTGGAATGATCTTCGTGATGAAACGCAATTAGAGCAGATCTAATTCACCCGCTCAGCCAGAAATGGTTAAGGATAATAAGCTAAAGTAGTTATATGTGATATAGACAGATCAAAACAGAATTTACGGAATAGGTTGGATGTGAATGCCTTGGCATTATCGTCAACTATATATTGACAGGGGCCAAAAGAAGGAAATATGGTGTTCATACAAGAAATAGTGGACTGAGCGGTTGCCAGCTTAGTCGGAAATAACCAAGAAAATCTAGTGAAACCATCTACACATACTAGAATGAATTTATTTAAGTTCCCCTTTGATTGTGAGAAAGGTCCGACGTAGTCTACATATAGACGTTCAATAGGGCGAGACGCTTGATGAGATGGCAATAGACCTAGCTTAGTGGACATTGTGGGCTTATTAAGCAAGCAAGATATACAAGCTTTTACCAATTCTCGAATTTCGCCGTCTATCCCTTTCCAAATGAACAATTTTCGGATCTTTTCCCGAGTTTTGAAGATGCCTAAATGCCCCGGTAATGGGGTCTCATGATAGTACTTGAAGATCATAGGCACAAGCACAGCTGAAACCACTACTTTCATTTTTTGACCATGTCTCGACGGGCAACACAAAACCCCGTTTCTCAATATATAAGGGACAAGTTCCCCAAAAGGAAGGGTTTTCATAATAGGAGCCAGCACTGGATCTTCACGTTGATATTTCAGTATCCTGAACTAACATGGGGACATCAGTTAGAATGGCATTAATGCCCGAAGGAATGGGCGAAGAAAGAGAAGAACTATCTTCCTGTTCGGTGGTCTCCACATCGTGAGAAAACATACGGCTTAGTCCATCCGCAACTACATTTTCAGATCCTCGAATATGTTTCACATCAAATTGGAAGGCTGAAATCCTGACGGCCCAGCGGGCCATCCAACCAGCACGGCGCGGCTTAGATAATACCCAAGTTAAGGCTTGGTTATCTGTTTCTAAGTGGAATTTGATACGCTCCATATAGAGGAGGAACTTCTGTAAAGAAAACAAAACTGCCTAGCGCTCAAGTTCATAGATGGAATATTTGGCCTCTTGAGCCGATAAAGTCCTAGAAGCATAGGCGGTTGGTCGCCTTCCGAGTGCTGTTTCCTGAAGAAGGACAACAGCCACCACCGATGATGACGCGTCGGTTTGGACAATGAATATCTTGCAGAAATCAGGCATAGCTAAGACAGGGGCGTTACAGAGAGCTAATTTCAGATCTTCAAAAGCGGCTTGTTGAGACGGCCCCCATTCGAACCTTTCCTACGCAGTAAGTTCAAGGGCGCCACTCTGTTAGCGAAGTTAGGAATAAATTTCCTGAAGAAATTCACTATGCCTATAAAAGTGGCAATACCTCTGATGTCCTTAGGCGGTTTGAAATCACGGATGGCCTGTGTTCTAGAATCATCAATGGAAACACCATCGGGCAATACAATATGCCCTAGGAATGACATGGAAGGTTTAGCAATGGCTGCCTTGGATAATTTGACAGTCAACCCAGCTTTACGAAGGCGATTGAGTACCTCCTTTAGATGATCTAGGTGGTATCCAAAGGTCTCAGAAAATACGACATCATCAAGATAGTGATACAAGTATTCAAATTTGATGTCGGAGAAGACCCTATCTAGCAGTCTAGTGAGAACAGCTGCCTCCGTGGGGATTACGAAAGGCACGCAGTTGTACTCATCCAATTTCCAATCCGTGGAAAAAGCTGTTAGATATTTCGATTTTTCAGCTAGAGGGATCTGGTTGTACGCCTGAATAAGGTCTAGGATGGTAAAGAACTTGGCTTTCCGAAACCGTGAAAAGCAAGAGTGAAGATCAGGCAGGAGCACTGATTGTAACACCACCTTACGATTTAAAGCCCTATAGTCAATCACAGGCCTGAAGCCACATTGGGGTTTCGGTACCAGAAAAATGGGCGAAGGTCGAATAATACCATCTTTTAACATTTGATCGATGATCCATTTAAGAGCCTTCATTTTATGTGGGGACAATCTATAAGACGGAAATCTAACTGTAATGGAATCTGTAACCTAAGTCTTTTATTCGGTAAGGTCAGTAACACCAAGAGTCTCAGAAAATACATCAGGACACGTATGACACCAATTAACGAATACTTTCAGCCTGCTCCTCAGGTAGATGTCTAAGGTCTAACAGCATCTCATCCTGTGTAGCCGAAACAGAAGAACTTGACACAGAGTTACATTTTAGCGAAGGGATTTTACAATTATTAGCAAATTTGAAGGTGCACTACTTGCTCTGAATGTCGAGCACCAGACCAGTGGAAGACATGAAATCAGCCCCCAATATTACAGGGCAAGACAAGTGTTTGGCCTCAAACAATTTTATTTTCCAAGTGAATTTCAAAATACGAAGTTTGGCAAAGATGAAACCCAAAATTTCTAATGGAGAAGAGTTAGCCGAAACGCATTGGACTGATGACATACTATAATCAGAAAACTTACGAACAGTCTTTAATTTAGAATACCATTCAGGCGGAATTATAGACACACGCTCTCTGAGTCGAATAGAGGAGTGACAGGTTGACTATTCACTTCAATTTTGAGAAATGGTACAAGTGCGGGAGTCGTCGCCGCAATTTTGAGGCATTCTTTAGGGCCTTCAAATGATAAATTAGAGGAACCTTTACCCTTACCAGAGCTTTCACTGGGTCTAACAGGGGCTGAGCCTTGGGAAGATGAACATGCCGACTCAGACGATGACACTAGTCACTTTCTATTATTAGAGTTCGTGGAGGTTGCACCAAAAGTTGAGCAGGAGTGGGTGCTATTGGCATTAGGGCAATTCTTATTTAGGTGAGTAAACGAGTCACATTTGAATCAACCTCGTGATGACCCTGCTCCATTATTTGTCCCACTCGATTTTACCAATGGGCACTTGTTACGCAGATGTTCCGTTGACCCACAAGCATAGCATTTGCGGGTGGTGAAAATTCGGCGAGGTGGAGGCCGAAAACTACTAGAAGATGGACGGGGCTCCTTTTCAACTCTTAAAGTGTCGACATATCTCACTCCTTCACCTAAGACAGGCAAAGCCTCCAATTCTGCCAAGGATTGGGGACGAGACGCAAAACATAAGTAACGCCTATAAGGTGGAGAGATACCTTCCACAATAGTTTGCAGTATTTGGTCTTCCGAAAAGTGAAGTGGGAACACCCGGGTGTAGAATTTAATGTGTAGGATAAAATCAGCAATATTCTCATCCAATCGCTGTACTCTAAAATAGAATTTCTAGATCAAACATGACATTGCTCTAACCGGAATTAAATTTGCCAAAAGGTGGGCGTGGAAGCCTTCTATGCATGAGCGATCAGCAATGGCCTTAACTATTTTGTCCGAGGGGACTCCTACGGAATATGGATACATATTTGGAAGAATTTGAGAATGAGAGAGGGAAAAGACTAAAGCATGATCTTGAAATTCAACTAAGAACCTAAGAAACGAAATGACATCGTTAGTGGAGTTAACTGAATATTTCGAAATTCCCCTAAACAACATAGCCAATGGATGAGGCAAACTACCGAAACCGGGTGACAATTGGTGACGGCATAGAGGGTTGGGAAGTCTCTAACACATCATTGTTCAAAAAGAATGGGGGATTTGTTTAGAGTGACCACACTCAGTATCCAATGGTGCAGAAGCTTATTAAGTTGCCCCGGATTTTCTACTTTCTACTACTTTGGGAGAATCCTGCTCACTTGCTATGTTTATGCCAGGGGCTTGCTCCGTTTTGGGAGCAGCTTTCCCAGTCATCAATTGATTAACTCTGTTTGACATTTCTGGTAGACGGTCAACTAAATTACTAGCCTCCTTAGCATGATCTTTCAACTTTAGAGACAATAGGTCCCTAGCCCTATTATAAAAATGGAACAATCTAGCCTGTACCCTTTTAAGTTGGTTAGTAGATGGATCGCTTACTTCAAAAAACTTACTACAGATGCTAATTCGGTGGAGTTGACAGTGATGGTGGATAAGGCATCATCAATTCCATTTCCCCCAAAATTGGGATACAAAGTGGCAAATCTAATGACACTTTAAGTTTGGCAGTATCTGCCATAACCGTCCCTCCAGATTGGACCTTTCTGATGAGTAACTCGTAAATCAATTCCTCCTTGCGTAAATACCCAGGAGCGAGGACTTCGCGAGGGCCAGACCTGTTGATAGAAAGTTAATAATTTGGAAAAATTCCCAGCAACCGAGAAAATGCTCAGAGTTCGGCGCGGACTCGGTTTTAGCCGTCAAAAGGGGCTTAATTTAGACCCATTCAACCACGCTCTGCTACCACTTGTTACCGAGGTATCCGTCGAGCAGAAAGTGGTGAAGAAAGGTGCTGGGGTGAGTGGGTCTAACTACAAAATTGAATTAAAAGTTTAACTAAAGGTTATATTTCTTTTTGAATTTCCAACTTAAGAAATTTCTTCACTGACTGAACAAAAACAAATTTGAGGGTAAAATAGAGAACCCCAGAATAGGGCATTTAAAAATTGTCGGCTTCAACCCTCGATTTACAAGTTCTGAGTTACCAGCTCTCATTTACAAAATTTTCAGTTCAAAATGAGGGATAATTTAGTCACGGGCAGAAATCCCCCAATTCAAGAGCACTTGCTCCAAAAATACAATATCTAGCCTTCCAGAGGCACTACACACTATAACAAAATTTTTGAAAAGAGCTTACATGCTCTCGATTTTTTACAGTCCACTAAAGGCAACATTACATCAAAATCTTACACTCTCTGGCCTCACAAGGCACGAATTACGAATGGAAATAATTTTACACAGGGGTATGTAGTACCCAACCTACCTAGCCTTTTCGGAAAAGAACAGGTTAAATAAATGGCCCAAACACAAACTGAATGGAGGCGTACACTGCGCTCCCAGATAATGAAATATTAAAAACCTACAGGGCTCTCGGCCGATGAGACTGACGCTAGTCACAAGCTACTGAGGTGGCTCGCATGGAAATAACTTTAATATATTACAGGACAGTTACGAAATCGTAGTCACGTCGAACCAAGATGAAGGGGAGCTCGAGAGGGTAACTCACACTCTGTCCCCGATTTAGAGTTAAATACTGTATGAAATTTTACATGAAAAAGACGTTTACATAAAACGGTTACATAGTAAAGAAATCGGTCCTTCCTCTCGGATAAGTATGCGGAAACAGCAAAAAAAGATAGAATTTACGTGGTGCCCCGCCTCCTGCCTTAACATACACTCAGAAAGACGACGATCAATAGGCCAGGAAACTTGAAGAGCCGCAGCTTATATACCATCAGGGAAGGTTTGAGAGGATTCTGGGCTAATCCGGACACACCCTCTCATTTTTATTGGCTGAACTCGAAAGTTACACTCAAAACCGAACAAGAAGCCTATGATAGGCTGACAATTACAGAAAAATTTCCATTGGCCAGATTCAAAACTGGCGGAATGAGACGGAAGTGTTGCAAACCTAGAAATACATAAATGAAATTTGAGAAAACCTATAAACACATAATTTCTTTCAATAACAACTTCCTTAACCTTGCACCAGAGTGCATGACCATAGTTTTTTGGTAGTGCCATCTGTGGACAAATGTCCAAAATTCTTGATGTCCACAACCACATAACAAATAAAACCAATCAGTTTAGGCAACTTCAGAATAACCCAATTATTAATACTTTAGTGGTGACATCTTCTAATTAATGTCTCAATTTTATGTAGTAGCAATTTCACATTTTGGTCGATAGAGGAGTTCATTAAGGCACTTATTTTGAATCTGTGGTGTTGAGGTGTACATCCCGGTAAAATTATTATTATTATTATTATTATTATTATTATTATTATTATTATTATTATTATTATTATTATTATTATTATTATTATTATTATTTCGTTATTCCCATTCATAGAGCGCGTTGGAACTTCTTCATTGGCTTGATGAGTTCCAAAACCTCTTCATGAACTCACTGTGTTGCCTTTTCCGTCTTTCTCACTACTTTGTACCAGTCCTGCTGCTAGTTTCCACTACAAATGTGTGTTTAAGTCTTTACTGAGGTCCTGTAAACATCGCGATTTTTTGTGATGTCTTCCCTGATATTCAATTCCTCTGGTTTCCTGCATCCTAATTTTGGTCCTGTTTTGGGTACTTGTCCTTCGTATGGTACTGAACTAATTGCTTGACTATAAAGGTCCAGTTCTTTTTTTTATCCACATTCCGTTTTCGTGTGTGAGGCAGAAAATTTTCCTAAGAGTTTTAAGTTCTTGTTGTTCAATAACTGCAATTTTAGAATGACCTCCTAAAATTAAGCTTTTTGATCCACATAGAGCTTCTGGTAGGATAACTCTTTGGTAATATTTCAATATACCATTACGTGATATTACTCGTTTATTGTAGTTATTATTATTATTATTATTATTATTATTATTATTATTAATTATTTATTAATTATTAATTACTAAGAATTATTATTAATTATTAATTATTATTATTAATAATTATTAGTATTAATAATAATAATAATAATAATAATAATAATAATAATAATAATAATAATACGAGTGGCTATTGCTAGCCTGGTGCGACCCATGTATGGCAGCCCCTCCGGTTAGTATGGATGGCGTCTTCGATGTGTAGAGAACAGCGTTTTCTGTGTGGTGGAGGATAATTCATTGTGTGGTATCTGAGTTGCAAGAATGTCGGAAACGACACAATCACCCAGACAAGGGAACTGACTGTTTAAGATTGGTTTGGCTTACTCCGTGACGAAATACTCTGTTTTCGTATGGCTGAATAATCCTTACTCAAATTTGGTGGATGTTCAACCGAATAGGGTGGTGAGGATGATAACTGGTGCAACCATTTTTTGTTCTCTTTTTTTACAAGTTGCTTTATGTCGCACCGCACAGATAGGTCTTATGGCGACGATAGGACAGGAAAGAACTAGATGTGGGAAGGAAACGGCCGTGGCCTTGATTAAGGCACAGCCTGAGCATTTGCCTGGTGTGAAATGGGAAACCACCGGAAAACCATCTTCAGGGCTGGCGGCAGTGGGGTTCGAACCCACTATCTCCCGAGAATACTGAATACTGGCCGCACTTTAGCGACTGCAGCTATCAAGATCGGGGCAATAATATTTACCCTGTCTGTTGGCTTCCGATACCAAGTCATGTAGGGCGTACTGCCACTACAGCTCCCTCAGCTCATGCCACTTGGGCGTGACAGATCTTTTAAAAACTTAGGCTCTGATGACGTCGAATTTATATGTATGAAATAAAATGTTTGTTCGTTATGCAAATCTACACGCCTCCACTTATCAGTATCAAAATTTGCACAAAGGTTCATGGGGCACTCGGATGGACCGTAGAGTTAGTTATATCGTCAAAGATTTAATAAAATAAAATAGGTCATAATATGTGGTATACGGTATGTGTTCACGCCATTTTTTGGTGGACGTAAAGCAAAATAAAATTAAAATTAATCATTGTGTCATGGTTGCTTTCTTCGGAGTATGTTGAAAATATAGCTTAAATCTAAAAATATGATGGCTACATAAAATGGGTCATAAACGTTCTGTGACTTACTGTCCCTCTCATTATAAATGTACCAATACTACAACTTTTGGATTTCCTAAGGACAAACGGGGAAAAAGGTTAGGAGTACTCACCGTGCTTAGTAACACTTCGGTGTGTTTTAAATGGTATATCTATCCAAGGTTTTTTACCAGAGAAGATGAAAGATTTCTTTCGATTGTGACAAGGAAATGCTTTGTAGATTTATTTAATTCTATTGATAATAGAAGGGTCTGAAGTGTACATTCTCAGTGTTTATTTTCGTGTGTCGCAATGTTTTCATACTTTTCCTAGTGCTGATCTGATTCTGTCCAGTTACAGAATGAAAGGTATTTTAGGAATTCTGTTATCTAAAATGTGTTAAAACTTGACAATGATTGTATGAGTGGTGTTCTGTTGAAACTAATCATAACAACTTGGGTTATGTTAGAATGATTTTTAAAATCTCTTCCCTGTGTTATGAGTTATCATGAAAGTTTTCCGACCGGGCGAGTTGGCCGTGCGCGTAGAGGCGCGTGGCTGTGAGCTTGCATCCGGGAGATAGTAGGTTCGAATCCCACTATCGGCAGCCCTGAAGATGGTTTTCCGTGGTTTCCATTTTCACACCAGGCAAATGCTGGGGCTGTACCTTAATTAAGGCCACGGCCGATTCCTTCCAACTCCTAGGTCTTTCCTATCCCATCGTCGCCATAAGACCTGTCTGTGTCGGTGCGACGTACAGCTCCTAGCAAAAAAATTTCGATTTTCAATTTTCCTCCATTTAGGGTTAGGTACTGTACCAGTAAATCGACCGAACTGGCTTAGATGGTGTTTGAGAGCATGAAGTGCAGCAGTAAAACAAATATGATGAAACTGGAAATACGTTACGACAATACGCTAGCGGGAAGAGGCATATTCACCTACGTGTCTCGGAATCTCAAGGAAAACATGAGAGATCGACAGAAATGTTCTTATGTACATGTTAACTGATAGTCCCGTCAGCGACAACAGCTAGTGCTAAATAAAAATAAGTACGAGAGACTGCGTAACTACAGCATCCTACGCCCTCTTACCTGAATAATAATAATAATAATAATAATAATAATAATAATAATAATAATAATAATAATAATAATAATAATAATAATAATAATAATTGACAACTACCGAGCGAGTTGCCCGTGCGCTTATGGGTGCGCGGCAGTGAGATTGCATCCTGGAGATAGTGGGTTCGAACCCAAATGTCGGCACCCCTGAAGATGATTTTCCGTGGTTTCCAATTTCCACAGCAGGCAAATGCTGGGACCGTACATTAATTAAGGCCACGGCCGCTTCTTTCCCACTCCTAGGCCTTTTCTTTCCCTTCATCGCCATAAGACCTATTTGTGTCGGTACGACGTAAAGCCAATTGTAAAAGTTCATTACACAAGACTAGTTCTAATTTCGGGTGGTACGATTTAGTGTGCCCAGTAACTTGGAAATGAAGGGTGTGTGTGTGTGGAACTTCGATCTACTGGGAACGAAGAATGTAACGGCTTGCTACCGTCCACTCATATTTCATTTTTATGAGTTCAGTCGGTAAAAACTTCACATCACAGTTCAAATTCTACTGTATCTAATGTGCAGTGGGTTTTTGATGTGTTGCAACACTGTTTATGTAGTATTAACTCATCAGACATGTTCATAAAAGTTGAGCGAACTTTATGTCTACACCGTGAGACGCGCAAGGCCGAGGTTATAAAGACAAGGCTGTAAAAATGTAACTAACAAAATGACTTGTCCTGACGACTATCCATCTTTCATATTTTTCTTTTTGAATATAAACGACCCTGCACGAGAATGCGTCTCAGAGCACAGCCAACATTCTTGAATATTTAAAATAAGGCAGTGTTCATTATACTGCAAGGTAATACACAGCTCGGTGAAATCTGTCCTAAAGTAAAAATAATCGAGCTGGCCTGTGCACCTAAGATGGCAAATGTCTTATTAAAGGGGACAGAATTATGGCACATCAGAGTTTCTTAAAAAATAAGTAACGCGACGGAAAACTAAAATTATTATTATTATTATTATTATTATTATTATTATTATTATTATTATTATTATTATTATTATTATTATTATTATTATTATTATTATTATTATTATTATTATTTTAAAATAATCGAACTGGAAGTTGTACCATTTATACGTTTAAAGTAGTTATCAAAACTCCGCGTAATACTGAATTCATTTTAGGCTTTTGCTTGTCAGGATGATTGTTGCCCAACCAAATGACCTGCAGAATGTGGAGTTCCACGTGGTCAGTGTAACAGTATCCTCTGCCATATTGCTTGGGTTTCGTGACCAGACCCAGTACAGAATTAAATCAAATTCTGGGTAAGAGACTGGCATTTACCACGGAGCTGATGGTGGATTTGCCTGGAGTGAAAATGGGAAACCCACTATTTCCCAAATAATGAGACATTGTTTGAGTATATGTGTACCCTTCACTTCAGAGTATTTTATGCAGTGGCAACATTCATTGAAAGGACGTAACAAGAAGTAAAGTTTTGAAAAAGCTACGATTGGGTATCGGGTGTCGAACTGTTGACAGCATGTTACGGTGCGACAAGGAATTACTCAGAAATGCTAACCGAAACTTCTAGAGTTTAACCAAGGAGACCAGGAAATAACAGAGCTATCAAAAGAAAACTGCTCGAGTGGTTTGATGTGAGGAAGGATGACTCAAGTTATGGGAGAGGCTTATTCTGACAATCTAAGTTTGAACGCTGTTTTCCCGAAGTTTACTTTTTTTAATTACTTAATGTACCTTTTCTCAGCTTCTACTACAAATGGGAGCCTGAAACTTTCACAGTTTGTTTATTCAAGTGTTCTACATGTACTAAAGTCCTCTAATGGTTTGATTTCAAATGTCTAGTCACCCTAATGCAAATTATGTTCTGTAAACTACGTATTTTTTAACACATTACAAAAGTATATTAATTAAACCCGAGACACATTTTTAATTATGTACGGCTCAGTAACTAGTCGAGGTACGTCTCCTAAACACACAAAAATTTCATACGTCTGTTATGGATAGTATTTTTTTTTTTGAGAAAAGGCAAATCAAACATTGATAATTTAGCATTGTAGGGATAGGACATTCCGGGTCCCCTTAAAAGTCTTTGGCGGCGGACTCAGCGTGTCCCGACAAAATTCAATTAGCTCAGCTGTAGTATCTCTCCAGTAGATTTCCACTTTCTTTGCTGGACCGCTGCACAATCGGAATATCGAACTACTGTGGGTAGGCAAGCCATTATGTATGCAACCAGTTCAGAATGTTCTCAATTCAGCAGTTGACGCCCTACATTATTATTATTATTATTATTATTATTATTATTATTATTATTATTATTATTATTATTATTATTATTATTTCTTCGTTATGCCCGGCTGAAGAGTGCGACTGGACTAATTTACCTGATGTCGTTGCCTTTTTTTCTTCTCCAGAAATCTCTTCATCTTCTCGCTGTGGCTTTTCTTGCGAACTTCTGACCTGGTTTTGTTGGTGATAGCGGCGATTGTCGACTAATTTTCTGAACTTAGATCTATCTAACGCAATGTCATCTGTGATGCCTATTTACTGAAGACCTTTTCCAACTTCGATCAACCAGTTGTTTTTTACTTTCATTGATAGGGCAAGGTTCAAAAATCTTTTGGTTAATCTTTGATTAGTAATTCTGAGAATATATCCTTAAAATGTCAAGCTTCTTTTCCTAAATGTGTTAGTACTGTACCCGCTCAAAGCCTGAGTCCCAACCAGCATTTATCTCAGGGAGTGTTACGGTCCGAATCCATCGCAACTAATACTCAATAAAAAAAATATTTTGAGATATAAGATCTCAAACTAAATGTAAGGGCGCCATCCAATCAGTACTACAGGGTTGAACGGGACACTCTAATCTTTAACTTTAAGGCTCATCATAAAACACACAAATTATATATATTCAGATCAAAGGGAAATCATGAAGGCTCCGTCCTAGGAATGGGGACGGATATTTAAACGGTCACCAAGGGTTTACTATTCTACAAGAACAAGAACCTGGAACTGTTTCCTTGCAAATGCTAAAGGAGCATTTTATTTAAGTAAACAAATGAAATTTTACACACAATCAAAATCTGTTGACCCTTGATTTGCCGGTAATTTGGCAAATTATTCCTGAAAATGATTACATAATATTTGTCACTTTTGACCACCCTTCCATTTTGGTGGTAGAACCGTTGATATCTGAAGGTATCAGATTTACCTTCGTTAACACCATGACCATATTTGATCATGGACCAAATACCTGTTGGCTAAGTAGGCGCGATCACATGGACCATGTTATCGCCTCCACTTTGATTGAGATGAGACCAACCCGGGAAACCACAAACTCTCCCCGGGTTCCTAACCAAGATATGCTAATCGTTAGTTGAAGGAATACGACAAAGGGACTCTAACCTAATTGTCCAGATGTAGGGATTTGCCTTCATTTTACACATATTAACTTAACTTATTATTTACAACCAATTGACATTATTACGTTAATTCGCCAGCTGACTTCCCTAGTATCATCCATCATCAGCATCCGAAATAATAAGAAAAAATAAAAAAATTATTTTATTAAATATTATTATTATTATTATTATTATTATTATTATTATTATTATTATTATTATTATTATTATTATTATTATTATTATTATGTTTTGTGGAGATCATGATTATCGTAACCCATAATCATCCTCGGACTAATATTTCAACTTTTCGCGATTTTATTTGATTTTCATTTGAAATAAATAAAAGTACCTTCTTTGATTATTCTTCTTCTCCTTCTTCAAATATTCTCATTTTTATTTTTATTAGTTAAAAATCTCAAATTTTTCATTTCAACTCCCAACATCATTATTATGTCCAAAATATAAAAAAAGTAAATTCTTCTTTAAAAAAAGTATTTTTTATATATTTATTATTATTATTAATTTGAAAAAAAAATTAATTTCGCCTGTTACACGGTAGTCCACTCTTAATATGTTTAACGCATAACCCCTTTTACAACTCCGATTTATTTTGGCACTAATCAATCCAGATATGATTTACTTGGAATATTATTATTATTATTACTTCTTTCGAGAATCTTTATTTTTATTCCCCATCTTTATAATTTGGTCACATACGTTCTCTCCCAAACAGAAATCACCAAGATCCGAATTCACATCGGTCGGGACATAATAGTTTTCGAATCCGCAACCTTATTTTCGTACTGCCGTTAATTCATGGAGACCATATGCTCCTAAGACAATTCTCAAATCCCATAACACCTCGCAGTTGGGCAAATACCTCCAATATCTGCAAGTGTTAAATTATTCCTTCCTTTTCCATTTTGAAGTCCATTTATCCATTGGAACTCTTCAAAACATTTCACAAATTAACCCTCGGTGTGTGGACTCTATTCTGCCACTCAATACACCGGTATATAAATACAACCTCTATGTGGGCCTTAAGATCCATCTATTTCTTCATCAACATCAGTACAATTCACTTTCATTTCGGGCCGGATTTCTGTCCCACAAAACTCCAAATCTCAACTTTTGGCTCAAATCCCTCTTGATCTCAAACATACCGCGACCATATTATAAAAGTGCCTATCTCGTTTCTACCAAATTTATTTATGATTATTATGGAGTCCAGAAACGTTAAATCAACAATTAGTGTTAAAACCGGATTCACTGCCCAAATTATAATTATTCACGGCACATGTGATCTCCACATTTAAATTACTTTAATTTGCAATCCTTTTGTCCAACTAGGCCCGTGCCTTTATTCTCAAAGATTATTATTAAACACGCCTTTACACATTACCAAATTCTATTGTACTACTTCGACACTTGTACATATTATTATTATTTTGTCCACTGGCGAACTTCGCGATATTTACAAACAAATCAATGGACTTCATTCCGTCCCACAACAATTTAAATCACTTGGCAATCCTACCTCTGGATTATCTTAACAACATGCCTTAATATCTATAAAAATTCCGATAACGGAAAAACACTTTGGAAGCACTCCGAAATGAATATTTACATTATCTTTACGTGAAACGTGCTCCATATTATATCAAACAACTCAAGCACTTGAAGGAACAACTCAACCCTACTATACTCTATTTAATAATCAAAATTATGATGAGTGCTCGATCTAATCTACATATTAATTTGTCCCTTTGTCTATCTACCTTTGAATTTATACGAGCCGTAACGGCTCGTTTCACAATCAAGTTACCATGATAAATTAATATGATTTCCTCCCCCTAACGATAGCAATCTATAAGTATGTTAAAAGGTACTCAACTCTGCCATTGTAGTCTGCTAAAACCGTACGAGAAGCCATAGCCCCTCCAGTTTTTAGCAATGCATTCCACTGGTATTCATGCCAGCTTGAAGAATTAATCCTTGACCCTTTTCAACTTTACACATTTTGAATAAAAACAAATAAATTAACTGTTGCACTTTGGAATAATTTCCACCCTAAATTCTATTCACAAATTTTACACTCTCGGCCTTGTATCTAGCCCACTTAATGTAGATTTACATTCTTCATTCCTTTCCCGGACACTAGGAACATGGGATACATCGGGTTTCCCTTTACAACGGCCCGTACGCGCACTTGAATTTCCCGTCTCACGTTCGTGTAGCTGACCAGGTATCAGTTTAGAATGGACTGTTTACTAGGTGACATAAACACTCGTGACCGTTCTCATGTAACGCACTTCCTAATCTGTTGGTAGAATCTCACACTCCGTAAGTTATGATTTACTGAGTCCTGTCTATTTCAAACTCTTCATACTAGTAGACTGCTCAAGACTGTAATATGAGCTACAACACGTCATGAATCACTGTACTATGTAACAATATAATACTTTGAACTCTACTCCACGAGTAAGTACACACTCGCACCTCTGGCGTAATCACGGCTCGAACGATGTGTCAAAAGTACTTACGCACCACTGGCGTGGTGACCGCCCGAACACAATATCAGAAGTACTTTCGCGCCACTGGCGTGGTGACTGCTCGAACACAATATCAGAAGTACTACTATCAGTCCTTGTCTACGACCTCATATTTATACTTGTATCCCCTCTCTTCCGAGTTCAACGGAGGTCATCTTGGGGCGCACAGTCCCGATAAGTTATCTTCATACGACAGTTTGCGGTTTGGCCCGTGGCTTTAATATATGATCCAATGATGTAATTATGTTCTCAAATACTCTATACCAATTCTCAACTATTATCGTTCGCTGGTAATGGATATGTTCGCGAATTTAGCTGCCGTATCCCGGCTCGGGATTTCGCGCTCTATTGTGGCGTCCTTTGCCTTCAGCCAATCAACGAATAGCGTCCATGAATTCTCAGAATTACACCATGCAATCTCCCGCAATTATTATCTTTATATGAGTTTTATGGTATAGTAAGGCTCCTAAATTCCACTTTATTCTGAATCGATATTTCACTTCTTTCTATCAGTTTAATCCACGGAGTTAGCCTCGCTAGTGCTTCTTACAATACGAAGTTGTCGCCTTGCTTTGGTCAAGTGAATTTTTCCATTGGTCCACCTTACCCACGTGACCGGGAAGGCTCATATTTTTTTCTTCCAGTGCCAACCCCGCTTTCAACTCCCGCGAGTTACATGGAGATACCTCGCCATCATTTCTCAGAAATTTGCACCCGGCTCCCTGCGCTGTTGCTACTACCAAGACTGCCCGGGGCTATGAAAACTTTGGCAACAAATTACCCTCTCTCTTTCCTTCGTTGTCCCAAGTTCTGTGAAACCTAATTCTATCCCTCATTGTGTTTGTTAATCTCACTGGAGACAACATTCTGTGGTATGGTGAAACCTGCCATCTCGGCCTGGCCTGTTCTTACTGTATGTACAGTAAGATACTATTTATTCTGAACATGAAATATATATTCCTTAATAATTCATCATAATTACAATTGCATGACGCTTATCACACCCCCACCAGGGTGCAGTACAGGTCATGAGATTTCCTTATCATCCAGAATACCCTTGTACAGACTGGTCCAAAATATTGCTTAAGATTTTTCTTTCTTGCTTTTCTACATATTCATTTATTCATGAACATAACAGGCGTTCAGCCCCAAATACATAGCTTTTCTACATCTTTAATCAATGATCTGCCCTCAATGATCAGTGTTTCAAATGCATATTATTATTATTATTATTATCCGTCCCCGTAGCGTAACGGTTAGCACTATTATATACCATCATCGGAGGCCCGGGTTTGATTCCCGGTATTGCTAAATATTTAATAATGTGATGAGGGCTGGTAATAAACGTGGTTAAGATACTTTACCCGGCCACGAATCGAACCTGAATCCCTCTGAACCGAAAACCACTACGCTGACCATTCAGCCAAGAAGCCGCGTTATTATTATTCCATTGTACACTTTGCGAACTTAATTTCGGACACGCTTCTTATAAAGTTCGGTTCCCCACCTTTAAGAACTGCTCACACCGGAAACCCAATATCGAGCGATCATTATTACCTGACACATTATCCTTAGACAAAACGTTCCGCCTTATTATCTTTGCTTTATCCTTTCCATCTAATTATGAGAGTGGTGTATTTTAGGAACTCTTTATGCCTAGAAGGAGAGATAATAAGCCTACTCTTCGTAACGAAGCTGGAAGAAGCAGTTAAAAGAGTTAATGGCTCAGTGATGAGTTTGAATTTTATAATCAAGTTTGCAGTACTACTTAACTGCTGATATCGAAAAATAGCCACGAGCCTTGCGGTCTTGCATTGAATTATACCGTAAGGATGTGACTATTGAAATAAAAATTATCGCATACCTTGGCCGAGATTTCAACAATGGACACCATGGTTGAGAATCCAGTGACGATCATGACCCACTTTGGTTTTCTATTTTCGTAACAGTTTTGTTTGAAAACCAGGTACATTGCCCCGTCAGTTCTGGCTGGGTCAGAAAGTGGGAAGAATCTCCCGACAAGCCCCTTGAAGGTATGTACTTGGAAGATGAGAATTATGTACGGATCTGGTAAGATATAAAACACAATTTATGAAATGTTGAGGTTACGCATGTACTGTATATTATGAGTATTACTGAAATGAGATAGATATTAACACTGCCTTCGTGATGTACAGGCCGTACTGTATCTCTGATGACGTCACACAAACAGGCGAACTGTTTCTTCCGTTAGACCCGTGTAATGCAAGGACGTGATGCGTCTATACCTTTTGTAATTATGAATTATTTAAGCAAGTTGTATGAATATTACAGCTGAGATCACTAAACCCTGTAATCGCATCATAACTCGAAAGTCAGGTCTATGTAATATTAGGACAAGTAGGTTTGAAGTGCGATCTACGCGGTCAAAGCTTCAGTGTTTGACTCGTCAATGTACCCAACAAATAATTATTATGCATTAATACAAATATGGAGACAACAAACGTGCAATAATAAATTTTACTTCTATATCTCTAGATGGCCATAAATACAGTAGCTTTCTTGTTTTTCTTATGACACTTCTGGCACTATCCTTTGAAGATTTTCTTGAGACCCTTTCTTCTATACAAACATTTGTATCATTTTTGTTTAGGAATAGCCCATGTTTTCCCAAATATTAATGCACTGATCATCCAGATCTATTAGTTACTTACCACATTCACAGAAAATGCCGAGGAATGGTTCTTACTCGCATTAAGGCAGCGCGTACTCAACATTACGAACCCATTGGTTCCATTGGTTACTGTCCATTTATATACTTGTTCTGTATCAACAATAAAACTCTCTGCTGTAAATCTGTGAAACAAGAAAGTCAAAAGCAGAACTCATCATCAGCTCTGGAAAATGAGTAAAACATACACCTTTATTCTTCTTAATGGGTATTTTTTAGGTTGGGAGTTTCGTTTTTCATAAAGTTTACCTGCCCCCATACGAAGAAAATGAAAATATTAATGTCTATTTACTTGTATAGTTGTATTTACGCCGTGGTACGCACAAGTTCTCAGCGTTGTGGCAAATGCGAACTTTCGCACACTGTAGTTAAATTTGTAGCACGTTATATTTCCACAAAAACGTGTTATACGATAACAATTAAATGAATAAATTACACGAGAAGTATTACGTCCCTTGAAAATACATTACTCACCACGTGAAGATACCATGCCTAACCCAAACTATGAGGACTCATTATCTTAATAACAGCTGTTTACGTAAATCCTTACGCGATAAATTTAAAGAAAAAACATGCAATATACTTAAATATAAATTTTTGTCTCTCAACGGTCACAATTATCCTAAGAATGCTCCCAATCCTTATGGATTACATTCACAAGTACAACTTGTAACATTCACTTAGCTCGCCTCAATCGATCAGCTGATTGGCTTGGCGCGCTTTCTACAGTACGGCCTGTACATTACGAAGGCAGTGATATTAATGAAAGAGTGCCTGTAAGGTATACGTTTCTGGCAAAGATGGCAGCCGACAACTTAACTGCGTGTTTCATTATCAGCAGGAAGCGTATTACGGTAGTTATTAACGCCCGGAAGTTAGGCAAAATTCCTCTTTTATGTGAGTGTATATATCGGTGTCAAATAGAGATAAATGACCGAGCGAGTTGGCCATGTGGTTAGGGTCACGCAGTTGTGAGCTTGCATTCATGAGAGAGTGGGTTCGAAGCCCACTGTCAGCAGCCATGAAGATTATTTTCCATGGTTTCCCATTTCCACACCAGGAAAATGCTAGTTCTGTGCCTTAATTAAGGCCACGGCTGATTTTTTCCTACAGCTAACACTTCCCTATCCCATCGTTGCCATAAGACCTACCTGTATCAGTGGGACGTAAAGCAAATTGTTATTTAAAAAAAAAGTAAACATGTTTCTGTACATTTGGGAACGGTAGGACCAAGTATTATTTTGCCTTTCTTTGTACCTATTTGAGCTTGTGTTGCCTATTTCAGAGTGTATTACTCTTCTCGCCTTTTTGAGTTGTTATGGATATTTCATCTTAATTTAATACATAAAAATAACATTTGCACAAGAGATTTTTTCTATTGCATGAGTCCCTACTAAAAATCTTACTCAATAAGCCAACTGGTCGAGAGGGTTGTCGGGTCCATGCCTGTTATGTAAGATGAGGTGTAATGCATTAAAAAGGTTGCATTAAACCATTTACATAATTTTATTGCCCATCTTAGTCCTTCGTTCATTATTTTAATACTTATTTCCTAAATTTTAAGTGATCAATTGCCTCAATATTTTAGCAAAAATAAATGCCAGAACTTCTGGTCTCTAGTTATTATGATCAAGATGAGAGGTGACTCACATTTTATTCAGTTGTTTACACCGAATTGTGACAAAATTGAAATGTATACAGTCTGTATGAGAACAAAATGATCAGGGAGCTCTTCGTGTTATGTTAAAAACGATGGTGCAATCGGATTGGCGGAGAAAATTTATCTTTTAAAGAAAATTAGGTTAAATTTGTTACTTCACGGTGCGCGATTCAAATTGACGAACTTGCCGTATTTGCTATACAAGAGATCCAGCCGCAGCCTGTTGCCGTGCTATAGGGTAGGGAAGGGAAAGGAGGGGAAGGGAAGGGAAGGGAAGAGAAGGGAAGGGAAGGGAAGGGAAGGGAAGGGAAGGGAAGTGCGAAGTTGGAGACAGAGGTAATGCTCGGTGCTAATGTACAAGTTTCTCGTTCATTTCGCATAGTCGCTTTCCAGCCCCAGCAGGCCGTGTACAGTTTGTTCTGCACAATCGACTACTATGCGAACCCCGTAGAAAGAGAAGATGAACTTTTGCCAAGAATACAGGCAGCTTACCAGTTCGTCCATGACACACCAGATATCCTGAGCAGAGTTCAAAAGTTACTGCTACACCGTTGTGAACTGTGCATCGAAGTAGAAGGGGGCATACTCTGAACATCTACTGTAATCAAACCATTGGACGTATTGCTTCCTACGTTCAGTATTTCATCCCATTTACAATGTTGTGAGTGGAACCTAAGTGGCTCAGGCGGCAGCGCTCCGGCCTCTCACCGCTGGGTTCCGTGGTTCAAATCCCGGTCACTCGATGTGAGATTTGTGCTAGACAAAGCGGAGGCGGGGCAGGTTTTTCTCCGGGTACTTCGGTTTTCCCTGTCATAATTTATTCCAACAATGTTGTCCAGTATCATTTCATCTGTCATTCATTCATAATTGTCCCAGAGGGAAGCGACAGTCTTCGGCAGCCGGCACAATTCCTATTCTCGCCGCTAGATGGGAGCTTCATTCATTCCATTCCTGACCCAGTCGATTCACTGGAAGCAGGCTGTGGGATTTCATTACAATGTTGTGAGTGAAGCAATACACAATCGTGGGGTGGCAACGTTAGATCTTCGGGCATGTTGAGTAATGAAGAACGTTACTGCGACCAACAGACGAGAGGAGAAACCATCTGGTGCATTCCTTGACTGACAAGTGTGTCTTAATTACAGTGTGTTTTTGTATTGTGTGTGCAGTTACGGCTGTTTAATTTACGAACTGTGGATATTGCTTGTAAGAGACAAGGACAATTCTGTGCGCGTCGAGCGAGGAAACTAGTGCATACGCGCGGAGCATTATTTTTGTCTTCACCATTTCCTCTCCCTCCACTTCTCTTCACTGAAACATACTATCGGTTTGTACTCTGGCATAGCAATATGAACAGCTCTCCTGGAAGTAACATGCTAACCTCATTTTATCGAAAAAATCTCCGCCAATTCTATTGCACTATTGTTCTTAACATAACACGAAGAGAATCCATGAATTTTTGTCGGTATAGTCCTGATGCACCCTGTATAGAAGACATTGATGCTGAAATTTAGGAAGAATTCAGTAACATCAATGGACAAGCCAGAGCGGAAGACATTGTTTGAACCTTTGCCTTGGTACAAGAAACCCAAAAGGAGATCACCGACTTGAGTTCCGCAGAGAGGAGAGACCTAGATATATCTAACACGTGGTTTATACCACTGCTCAGAAGACTGTATGAATGGAAATCCCCAGCTGATGAAGCAAATAATGTGGTCAGGAACAAGATCGATTAAACGCTAATTAACCAAAGATTTCATAACTGCTTTTTATCGTAAGACTTATACAAGTGCTGACGTCAATTATGATTACAACCCTCTTGTAGGAGAGCTGAGAACCAGCCTTTAGGAAATTTCTACTAAAAGAACATTCATAAAGTAGGCTCTCTTAAAGCGTAATGATCTGGACAACTAAAATCGAGTAAGGGACACCATTTTAATAAATTAATCGATACCTGTCCCAGTAAAATGAAATAGAGGAGATACGGATCAATGTTAAACGTGGTTTGAAAAGAGTAACTGATAGTCAACTAAAAGTAAACAGACCACATAAGAGAAAGACATGGATGTCAGACGCAATATTCGATTTGATGGAGCTGCTAAGAGCACCGGAGATGCGAAGTCCATCAAACGAAATATAATAAAGTTCAGAGAAACAAAGGAGATATGGGTGAATAAGAAGAGCCGTGTGATTAAGGAGTTTGAATAGAAATACTGTACGTCATTAACTCCCAGAAGAAAAAGTTAAATAAACCCCTGGTTTGGAGAGAAAACGAATAATGGGTAACTTGTAACTGAAGTGGAAGGTAAGTTCAGTAGATGGGAAAATACATACGGGAGCTCTTTAAAGATCGTCGTGGTTGAAAACCTGAGATGGTCAATATTAACGGCGTTATGAAATTGCACGTGCAGTTAGTCTGCAAAATTTAGGAAAGCTGCAGAAACAGATGGCATTCCGGAAGATCTCATAAATATCACGGCAGAAGCTTGGATCAAGACGTCTACTGCGTTTTATCGCAAGGTTTATGGTGCTCGAATAATACTAAGAGACTGATTTTCACCAACTTTAATCACTCTTCCGAAAAGAGGTAACGCGAAGTCATGCGGCGACTTTAAGACAATCAATTTAATGAGGCATGTGCTAAAGATATTTTGAGTTATACATGAGCGCATTTTAAAGAAATGCCAAGAAAATAATGAGTGAATCCCAGTTTGGATTTCGGAACGGTTTAGGTGGTCATGCGGCTTTATTTTTGATACAAGTTCTACTTCAGTGTTGCAAATATGTTAATTGCAATGCGTGTGCCTGTTTTTGTAGATCACACTAAGGCATTTGCGTTGTTGTATGACCGAATGATCAGTAGGTCTATCTTCAAAAACACCGGAGTGGATGGAAAATATATTGTATATTCAGTCCGTCAGCGATTCCGCTGGTGGGATCCTCTACAGCTCTGCCATCAGCTATCATAGATGGCCTAGGCATCATTTAAGGGGAGTACTAGGGAAAATGAGGAGTGAGGTAGTTTCCCGTTGCTTTCCTCACCGAGCCAGAAGTTGCTATTACATATCAGTCTGCCAGGCCCACTAAAATGCATGCATCAACCGACCCTATGAGCAACATTTTCACACCATTCATAGCAGGGACTGGCTGCAGAAGGAATGGCATTACTAGTATCACTCATACCTCAGTCACTTTCATTTTGTCAAAGCCAAGAATAAAGCTGAGACAGATCAATGAACGTAACAAAATTGTTCTAGCCCATACCAGAAGACATAGTGCACTGTAAACACTAGGTCCCGCCAGCAAAGGCACGGAAAATATTTTAGAATAATGTAAAGATACACAGGGAACAGCAAGCAACAGTTCGCATTGATGCTAAGACATCCAAGCCTGTGGTGATAACGCAAGGAGTATTCTATGGCAGAGTTGCATGTTGTTTCTACTTCTGGTCAACCTGTATTCTGAATATAGTTTCATGGCGGCTCTAGAATTTTTTTGAATGACATCAAATTCAATGAAGAATAAAACAGCAATATTCGGAAAGCTGACATCGCATTACTCATAGCTGGAAATTTAGAAGATCTTCAGTTTCTTACTGATAGTGTGCCGCGAGTCATATTGTAAATATAGGCTTGACCTCAACGTCATAAGCAAGGCACATACATCTCCAGGTATTCTGACAGAAAACAACCCGCTAATAGATAAGGGTCCTATATTTACCTATTTACTTCCACGCGTAAATTAACTCTGGGATTATGCATATGGTATCAGATACAGGATCGGGAAAGCAAGAGATATCTCCGGGAAGATGAAACACTGACTGTACAGCGACAAGTTGAGCTGAGATTTGAAGAAAGTGATTGTAAGATGCTATGTGTTTTCAACTCTTCTATATAGCGTCGAAGCGTGGACCCGATATGTTCAGTTAATTATATAAACTTTCAAGCTTCTGAAATGTGAGTATACCGGGCGAGTTGGCCGTGCGCGTAGAGGCGCGCGGCTGTGAGCTTGCATCCGGGAGATAGTAGGTTCGAATCCCACTATCGGCAGCCCTGAAAATGGTTTTCCGTGGTTTCCCATTTTCACACCAGGCAAATGCTGGGGCTGTACCTTAATTAAGGCCACGGCCGATTCCTTCCAACTCCTAGGCCTTTCCTATCCCATCGTCGCCATAAGACCTATCTGTGTCGGTGCGACGTAAAGCCCCTAGCAAAAAAAAAAAAAATGTGAGTATACAGAAAGATTTTTAAGTTTTATGGAACGACCGTATCACAAATGGGGTGGTTCTTCGTATGATGGATTGTCAACCTAACTTGATCGTTAAATTAAAAGAGGATGCTGAAGTATCTCGACCACGTTATGAGAAATGAGCAAAAATATTGACTCCTGCGAGATATACTTCAAGGGAACGTAAATTGTAAAAGAGGGCCTGTCAGAAGAACAACTTCCTGGTTGACCAACCTAAAGAGAATGGATCAATCTAAATTCTGCTCAATACTTCAGGACAGCAATGAACAAGCCAATGTTAGCCGTGATCACTGCCCACATCCGGAGCGGATAAGGCAATTGAAGAAGAGGAGGGAAGGAGAAGTAATATTAGTGTAGTGTCCGGCGCCATGGCAGTATGATCAGCGTTGTGCCTTACAGTTCGGGCGTCCCCGGTTTAGATTTCTGGCCCGGCTGAGTATTTTATTCGTGTCTGGTTAATTCGTCTGGCGTCCGGATCCATGGCTAAATGGATAGCGTGCTGGCCATTGGCCACAGGGGTCCCGGGGTCGATTCCCGGCGGGGTCAGGAATTTTAACCATAATTGATCAATTTCGCTGACACGGGGGCTGGGTGTATGTGTCGTCGTCATCATAATTTCATCCTCATCACGACTAGCAGGTCACCTACGTGTGTCGAATCAAAAGACCTGCATCTGGCGAGCCGAACTTGTCCTCGGACACTCCCGGCACTAAAAGCCATACGCCATTTCATTTTCATTTCGTCTAGCTCTGGTATTGATATTCTGAGTTTGCCTCAACATACATACACCTCTTCATTAACAGATAACACATGATATTATCAACCATCATAAGAAAACGGAATAATGAATATCCCTCCACGTAGGGTTCACGTCAGGAAGGGTGACTGGCTGTAGAACTGAGCTACGTCTGCATGTGTGAGGCAGTTCTTATTCATGGCCCTACCAGAAGTTGGGAAAAATGGTAGGGAAAGAAAGAAAGAAAGAAAGAAAGAAAGAAAGAAAGAAAGAAAGAAAGAAAGAAATGATAAATAGGATACTGTGCACCATACTTTGAGAAAATTACCGTCGTTCAAAGCTTATAAAACAAGAGTGGTGGTGGTAATTATTGTTTTAATGGTGTGAAAATGGGAAACCACGGCAAACCATTTTCAGGGCTGCCGATAGTTGGATTCGAACCCACTATATCCCGAATGCAAGCTCACATCTGCGTGATCCTAACCGCACGGCCAACTCTCCCGGTAAAATATTATGTTTGCAATATAAAATCGTGAAACATTCAACCGGATGGTTTTATAATGTAATGCGATCTAATACTTATGAAGTGATATGAGGGATTTTCATGATGATAATTTTAAAGGAAAATAATCGGTGGCACACTAGACAGTAAAAGTAATAAACAACACCTTAATTGACACGCTAGTTGGAAAAGGTTTACCATCCCTGTTCTAGGTAGTGCCATTTATCAAGGTTCATTTTATTGTGTACCTCGGTGCGTAGATGCGTAGTTTGTCGAGAGATTTCCAGGTAGCGAAAAGTGGTTGGAAACCGGCAGCAGATTCCTCTTTCAGTTCCATCAGTGGATTTGGTACTGTTGTCTCCATAATTCAAATCGACGATTTCTGGACGAAATAAATAATGGTTGTGTTGACAGGATAAAGCCTTTTCATGACTACAGTCTGGCTGGTTGCATCTGGGTTCTCAACAAGGGGTGGTCCAAGTCAGATGTCCGTCTCAGGCGTTCGCTGTACAAATCCTAGTTCTGCATGGTAGTAGGCTCTGACGGAGATGCGTATATTGACTATAGAGTTTGGGCGCGCCATTAGCCTACAGGTTTCAGCAGTGTTACGATTGCCGCAGATGTGGATAGGTGTTTGTGCCCAACGTACCTATAAATATCTTTGGTTTTCGAAAATATAACTGAATGTTTCTTCTTTTGTAAATTACAAGTGATGCTATGGAGTTTCTGGACAAAAGTGATGATATTATAGATGAATTAAATAGATTTATTAGTGAAGGTGATGTATTAAAAAAGTTTGGAAATGACAGTGTTTTCTCAACCCAAAGTGTCCTTTCAAGTGTCTCAAAGTCACTCAAAGACGTAATAAATAAGTTTATTGTTTTTGTTTTAAAAAATTCTTACTCTCCAGAGGTTGTTTACCGGTCAAATACGTTCTCTGATGCGGCCGGCATTATTGCACGCCATATGCCGTGCGCACTCGTCAAAATGTTAATTAAGGCCACGGCCGCTTCCTTCCCACTCCTAGCACTTTCCTATCCCATTGTCGCCGTAAGACCTATCTGTGTCGGTGCGACGTATAGCAACTTTAAAAAATGAAAGAACGGACTATTATATCACAACGTTCGATATAATCTATTCTTACATGAGTGCAATCTAAGGCTCCTACATCACCGGGTAAATGTGATAATTGATGTGTCTTGAATTATTGCGGGGCATTAGTTTTTTTGCGGGGAAAATGATGTAATGCCTTGTTTAATGCTGCAATGGCAGCAAGAATTCTTTGGAGAATTCTACACACTGTTGTCTTGCACTCGTGAGCAATCGCCTACAATTACATGAAAAGTGTCTCAAGCATAATATCTAACAAGCAGAGGCCACACCCTGCGTTAAACCGATTTCAACGAGCTTCAATGTACCTGTCGGGGGACACTCAAGAATAACTCGTTTATAAGGGCTTAGGTCAATATGCTTTCGTTTCAGGAAAAAAATGAGGTCAAATGTGATGACAAAGGATCCGCTTCGGACAAAACACCAAACGGCAAACAAATTTTACCTACGCATGTCAGGTCCGCAACCTAATAATTTCTGAAAAATTGATGAATCCCCGATTCCAATGCGACGCATATGTAGTCTACTTGGAGTTCCATCACAATCGAACGGAGTGGTGGCCGAGTGGTCACCGTACTTGTCTGTGAACCTCGCAGATCGAGTTCGAGTCTCGTCGCAGGTACAAATCTTGTACAAAATGAATTAATATTTGAGGGAACGTGAAGATAAAAATGGAAATAAAAATATTATGCAAATTGCAGTACACTTTATTTTCTACCTGAAATTAATATATGCCTAAACGTTCTCACAGTTACTGCTGGATCTTTCTCTCTGTATATATATTAATTTGAGGTAGAAAATAAAGTTCTTCTTCTTCTTCTTAATCTGTTTATCCTCCAGGGTCTGTTTTTCCGTCCGAATCAGCGAGGGATCACACCTCTACCGTCTCAAGGGCAGTGCCCTAAAGCTTCAAACTTTGGGTCGGGGGATACAACTGGGGAGAATGATCAGTACCTCGCCCAGGCGGCCTCACCTGCTATGCTGAACAGGGGCCTTGTGGAGGGATGGGAAGATTGTATGGGACAGGCAAGGAAGAGGGAAGGAAGCGGCCGTGGCCCTACGTTAGGCACCATCCCGGCATTTGCCTGGAGGAGAAGTGGAAAACCACGGAAAACCACTTCTAGGGTGGCTGAGGGGGGAATCGAACCCACATCTACTCAGTTGATCTCCCGAGGGTGAGTGGACCCCGTTCCAGCCCTCGTACCACTTTTAAAATTTCGTGGCAGAGTCGGGAATCGAACCCGGACCTCTGGGGGTGGCAGCTAATCACACTAACCACTACACCACAGAGGCGGCAGAAATTAAAGTTCACTGCTGTTTATCTACTATTCTTCTTTCTTAATCTGTTTACCCTCCAGAGTTGTTTTTTTCCCTCGGACTCAGCGAGGGATCACACTTCTAACGCCTCAAGGGCAGTGTCCTGGAGCGTGAGACATTGGGTCGTGGGATACAACTGGGGGAATGACCAGTACCTCGACAGGCGGCCTCACCTGCTATGCTGAACAGCGGCCGCGTGGGGAAGGGGGATGGAAAGTTTGGAAGGGATAGTCAAGGAAGAGAGAAGGAAGTGGCCTTGGCCTTAGGTTAGGTACCATCCCGGCATTTGCCTGGAGGAGAAGTGGGAAACCACGGAAGACCACTTCGAGGATGGCTGAGGTGGAAATCAAACTCACCTCTACTTATTTGACCTCCCGAGGCTGAGTGGACCCCGTTCAAGCCCTCGTACCACTTTTCAAATTCGTGGCAGAGCCGGGAATCGAACCCGGGCCTCCGGGGATTGGCAGCTAATCACAATAACCACTACACCACGGAGGCTGACTTACCTAATATTTCGAATCGCATTTTTAACTTCTTGTTCCATCAAATAATAATTTAATTTGTATAAAATGTAGCTACGGTGGGACCAGAACTCGCGTCATTGCGCATCGTAGACAAGTACGTGACCACTCGGCCACTGCTCTTCTTGACTGTGGTATAATTCCAGCATGTGTTGCATTGGAATCGGGAGATCAATTTTCCGGAAATGATTAAGTTGCAGTAAAATGTGTTTGCCTTTTAGTGTTCTATCACCTCCACTTTGTCCGTAGCGGATCCTGCCTCGTGACATTTGTCTTCCATTTTTTCGAAAACGAAAGCGTATTGAATAATAATAATAATAATAATAATAATAATAATAATAATAATAATAATAATAATAATAATAATAATAATCGTATGGCCTCAGGTACCGTGTGCAAACATTTCAATTTGACGCCATCTGGCTGTCTGCTCGTCAATTTCGACGTTCCGTTTTACTCTAGGCCCACTACATGGCAGACCGAGTATTGACTTAAACATTAACATTAACTCGTTGAAATCGATTGGACACAGGATCTGACCCCTCCCTGTAAAAACTATAAGTAACTGCTGCACTGAAGACACTGATGTTTCAGTCTGTTGGAAACTCTATAACCTATTTTCAATTTCTTCTAGCACCTTGTTCATTGTGGCTGTGATAATTAGACATCCTTGTAGAAATCTTTCTTCTGACAACTCTAAAAAAGGTTTTCTTCTTAGTATGCGTTGCCCTTTACCTTCTTCAGTTCATAAATAGTCTTCACACAGCAGTAAAGCTTCAAACTTACATCTTCTACATGCCTCCAATTTGACATTTTAGTAATTGTTATGAGGTTTAACACAGGGCTGCTGCCATGTTAATTTAACACAAGTATTAACAATTTGTTAGAGTTAACAATTCTTGATGAGGCGACTATTTTGTTAAATTATGTGTTAAGTCTCCTTAACGGATTCGTTGAAGAAACTGGGCCTAGGAGTGGTAAGGAAGCGACCGTGGACTTAAGTAAGGTGCAGCCCCAGCATTTGGTTGGTGTGAAAATGGAGAATCACAGAAAACCACTTTTATGGCTGCCGACAGTGGGGATCGAAACCTCTATCTCCCGGGTGCAAGCTTACAGCTGCGCGCCCCTAACCTCACGGCCAAATCGTTCGGTCGCACTGTTCTAGGATGCGCCCAAGAGTTTCACTCACTGGGCAACCATATCTGCACTGACTACGTCCTGATTAGGTAGTCGCTCTCTATAGTCTAAGATACAGCATTGAACTCCAGCCCAGTCGCTATGCTGTTAAGAGCCTTAGACACTCACATTGCTAGTTTTCTGGTATTTAATACAAATGTTATTGGGGATGAAATTCTGGCATGCCTTTATTCCATAACATATATAAATTTAAACTGTGTTCCTTCTTTATATTTTCCTGCTCATTTTTAGCGTGTAAGAGATCTCCGGTGACACATTCGCTGTCACCCATAAAGTTAATTAAAGCACAACCATAATATATCCAAATACAGATCAGGTTTCTCTGCCATTTGGTAGAGTAAAGCAGAACGTCGAAACGGACATGCAGGCAGCAGAGATGGTGTCGAATTCGAATGCCTCCACAAAGCAGCTGAGGCTATGGGTTTACTGTTATTATTATTAATAAATTTATTTGCTTTACGACCCGCTAACTACTTTTGCGGTTTTCGGAGACGCCGAGGTGCCGGAATTTACTCCCGCAGGAGTTCTTTTACGTGTCAGTAAATCTATCGACACGTGGCTGAAGTATTTGAGCCCCTTCAAATACCACCGGACTGAGCCAGGATCGAACCTGCCACGTTGGGCTCAGAAGGCCAGCGCCTCAACCGTCTGAACTACTCAGCCTGGCATTATTATTATTATTATTATTATTATTATTATTATTATTATTATTAAATTTCCGGTTCCATAGGTGAGTGGTTAGCGTTTTGGCCTTTGGTTGCTCGTGGCTCCGGGATCGATTTGCGGTCGGGTCGAAGGATTTTATTTCTAAATCGTTAATTCCCTTAGTTGGAACTGGGTGTTTGTGCTATCCCCCAAATCCCTGCCACTTACGCACTACACACACTTTCTCCCACAATAACATGTCGTTTTCCCATACGGTTGATACCACCACACTCGCCGGAGGGTCTATCTTATGCGGGTTGCACCAGGAAAGTCATAACCATACGAAATATTTATTATTATTATTATTATTATTATTATTATTATTATTATTATTATTATTATTATTTATTATTTATTATTTCAATGACCCAGGTCCATTGTCATCACATTGTAGCGCTATCATCACGGACAGCTTGTCATGTAATCCAGCGACGACATCATGATCTTGTGTTATCCCTACCCGGTAATAGTATGTCTTTGAGAAAGGGCAATTGACGTGAACTTAGCCAGGCTTTGTCCATTATTCAACAAAGGGCTAGCCCATTCCCTGGCACGCTGATGGACGGCAACAATGTAGCTGATGATGTAATACAACTAAAAGCCGGATTTTAATATCATGGTGAAGTTTTAACTCTCTGGACAAAGTTTGATATATTGGTGATGCTGAAAATATTTAGTCCTAACATCCTCTTCATTCCTTTATTTATTTGTTTACAACCGTAATATGGAAAGTAAAGAAGATGCATGGTTTGTGTAGTAGGATTTATTTCTCTGCCGTGAATTGAACATTTTGATGATGATAATAATAATAATAATAATAATAATAATAATAATAATAATGAAATGAAATGTCGTATGGCTTTTAGTGCCGGGATATCCCAGGACGGGTTCGGCTCGCCAGGTGCAGGTCTTTCTATTTGACACCCGTAGGCGACCTGCGCGTCGTGATGAGGATGAAATGATGATGAAGACAACACATACACCCAGCCCCCGTGCCATTGGAATTAACCAATTAAGGTTAAAATCCCCGACCCGGCCGGGAATCGAACCCGGGACCCTCTGAACCGAAGGCCAGTACGCTGACCGTTCAGCCAACGAGTCGGACATAATAATAATAATAATAATAATAATAATAATAATAATAATAATAATAATAATAATAATAATAATAATAATAATATGAATGTCCGGCTACTTGGTTGAATTATCAGCGTATTAGCCCTCGGTTCGATTCCCGGTTGGGTTGAATATTTTAACTATGAATGATCAATTTGTGTAGCTCGCGGACTGGTTGTTAGTGTTTGTCCCCAATACACATCTTCATCTACTCACAGACCTTCAAACTAAAAACTACTGCAAAAACTCACAATAGAAAGTTAATCCCGCCACATAAGTTTGGTGTCAGGAAAGACATTCGATCCCAAAATTGGGCTAGTTCCGTACAATGTGCCAACCCCAGGAAATTGGGAAACGGCCAAGAAGAAAGCCAGTAATTAATCTGAAAATATATGTCGTAGCCGTGTCAAGAATATCCTTTGCGCGATGGGGGCGGTAGAATGCAACCCGGTATGCCCTGCTTGTCGTAAAAGATGGAAAATGGTGAACAAGGGGAGCTTGAGTTGGCGACCATGGTTCCTCTAGCTGAGTCTGGCAGTGCTTCCACTTACTTGTGTCTGTCTCTTCACTTTCACTTTTCCTATCTGACCTCCCTTGGTCAACTCTTTTCTTCCAGCTACGACAGTATTCGATTTGTGAGGACTTTTTTTTTGCTAGCTGTTTTACGTCGCACCGACACAGATAGGTCTTACAGCGACGACGGGAGAGGAAAGGGCTAGGAGTGGTAAGAAAGCGGCCGTGGCCTTAATTAAGGTACAGCCCCAGCATTTGCCTGGTGTGAAAATGGGAAACCACGGAAAACCATCTTCAGGGCTGCCGATAGTGGGGTTCGAACCTACTATCTCCCGAATACTGGATACTGGCCGCACTTAAACGACTGCAGCTATCGAGCTCGGTGATTTGTGAGGACTAGGGTGTCTTCCATTTGTATATCCTTCGTGGCACTCTCCTTAGTTTTGCCGATGCTTTTGAAATTTTGGACCTATTCTATTTCCCTTCAGATTAGTCTTATGGGAGGATGGTTGCCTAGTTGTACTGCGTCTTAAAATAATGATCACCATCACCACCTGTCAATGCTATGGGATCACCATGATCTCAAACTCTTGCGAGGTGGATCTCTGATTGTTTCGTTGGTGAGGTCCTTCACTTTCATTTATATACTCTGCTCTAATTTGAAAGGAAACCAATTACTCGATCAGAGTCACAAAACCAGTATTACAGTTTCATTTATGAAGAACAAGGAATTTAGTTCATGACACCTCACTGTAACTGTCCTCGTGCAACACTTCCCTTCCGTCTGTCATTGACAGCAACTAGGTAACTCACATCTAAGTTCCTAATGAGAATATTTCATTGCTCGTATCTATGGATTGAACTGTTATACTTATAGTGTTGACTTTCAAATGCTTGCGTTTTGGAAATACATTTGGGGTTGTCGTATACGCAGTATAATATTCTGTTTCTGCTGGAAGTAATGCTGACAGAATATACCAATGTTCCACAGAGGAAGATAGGTCAGAGAGGGTCATTAAAAACCAATCATCTCCAGCTTCGTTAATTGCTGCCCACAGCGTCGACTTGTCTATATCATGATTACAAAACTCGCATCACTCTTGTTAGGGAATTGGGACCGCAACGGCAGGAGATGACAGGAACAGTATACCCCATGGTATGTCAATATTACAGATCATATTAAACCACAGTCATTGCAGGACCAGTTGATGAAGAGAAATTCACAACCTAGTGAGTTGGCGTCGCCAGATATCGATCCTACCGTCGATAGCACTGTAGATGAAACATCAAGAGACCGCTAACACATTCTCTAAGATAATTAAAAATGTAACAATAAGGACTGAAATATTACTAGGAATGATATTGTTATTACGGTTGTTGTTAAGAGTAAATTAGAATATTGTTGTTGTTGTTCTTTGTGTCATCGCCGGCTCCTTGTAGGAATGGTCCGCGTCTTGGTCTTCGGTTCAGAGGGCTCCAGGTTCGATTCCCAGTCGGGTCGGAGATTTTGAACTTAAATGGTTAATTCCCCTACCTCGGGGAATGGGTATTTGTACTATCCCGAACACCACACACAGCACTATCCTCTCCTACAATAACACGCTGTTTTCTAATACACGGCAGATGCCACCCACCTTCGTAGGAGGGTATGCTTTACAAGGCCTGCACCACGATAGAAATAGACACACGAAATTATTATTATTATTATTATTATTATTATTATTATTATTATTATTATTATTGTTATTATTATTATGTTTCGGGCAGTTATGGACCACGTAATTTCAACCGTTTTCCGTCTTGAGCTCTAACACTCGCCCAGTACTCTCGCATCCTTCTTCGGTGAGCTACCTTCCGTTCTTCGCTCCACGTCTTGCCCGTCTTCATTTTAGGTTTTGTTTGAAAACTCTGTAGACATTCAAATTTATTCTTTAAAGGGGCATGTTGCAAGATGCCATTACGTAAGATTCCCCTTTCTTGTAAATCCTTTTCCACCTCGGTGAATCAGACCCGTTTAGTTTTCTAATTCGGAAAGTAGGCGAAGATTCGAGTGGACAGTCTTTGTGGTCTCATTCCTGTTAAGTGACCATGGAAATAAATACTTCTTTTTCTTTCTCCATATGCAGATATAGTTCATGATTGTGCCTTCCCCAATATTTCTCCATTCTCTTTCACCTTCAGTATTCTTCTGCAACAACCTATTTCAAAAACTTATACCGTGTTTCCTTCTATATTTATTACTTGCTTGCTTTCTGCGTTTATCATCATCGTCATCATCATAGTCATCATCATCATCATCATCATCATCATCATCATAGTCGTCATCATCGTAACCATCATCATCATCATCATCATCATCATCATCATCATCATCATCATCATCATCATCATCATCATCATCATCATATACACACAACGTGCCACACAAACGTGCAATAGTGAATTCATCCTTCCACGTATGATTGGCGTCTGGTAGATCATCCAGCTGGAAGAAGACAGTACCAAGTGCTAACCCCAATATATTTCGAAAAAGACCAGGAAGAAGATGAACTTGTTATTATTTATTTCATGAGTTTCCTAGATCGGCATGATGCAGCTCTCGACGTCACCCTGTCCTGTACCAACTATTTTTCCTTCCCTTCCACATTACTACATTTTACACCTACGTTAAATTTCTGTTATTTTCATACTGCCCCCATTTTTCCCGAGCTAAGCCCAGCCATCGAGCGATGAGTCCCAAGGTGGACCGTTCGATCGTTGGCTATCACTTTCTAGAGGCATTTAAGGGTTGTAAGGATTGATGACCAAGCAGGATAAAAAGAAATATTAAAACAACACTCTGACATTTATTCACATAAGCAATTAAACAACAAAATATTCTTGCTAATATTTCCTTTTTACATAACAGAGCTTTCATAATATCGGGTTTCTTCCTCGATTTAGAGTGACTCGTGTTCATATCTCCAGCTCTACTGTGCTGTAAATGAAACCAAAGAAGTAATTAGGCCACTTGCCTTTTTAAACCAAACATTTGACTGAAAGAACTAAATAAACATGTGTTCAAAGTTTCACCAATTTAAAGTTGCCTCAACACGTGGTCTTTACAATGTACGCAGCTGAATTAGTCATTTACAATTATTTAATAATGGTTAATGACGCTAACATGAACTTCAGTAGCAAAGAAAAACTGTTTCCAAAATTCTTAAAATTAATTAATTATTATCTCGATTATTATTATTATTATTATTATTCAATTAACCTGTTTCATTGTAACACGATCGTGTTCTTACTAATTCTCCACCGCATCATTTATCTAATGTTCATCATTAATATTTCAGAGTAATGATTTTTGATTAATTATTAATGACTTATTTTTACAATGTTTCAAAGCAATCATGCGGCTGACAAATTTCTACCTTTAATCTTTGCATTTCATTTCTATTCAGATTAATCTTAAAGTATTTCAGATTTTTAGAAATTTACATTACCAACGTGTGAGCTAGTTAAATAAATTTTCTTACAAATCGAGTGCCTTTACAAAGTAACGAGATGATCTTTCCTTTTAAATCTCGCAAAAAAAAATTAAATTCCTTCCTAGTCTTCCTTGACTTAATTTAATTAAACTTTCCCTTAAGGGCATGAAATTATTTCTTAAGGCAACACACAACGATGAATGTGATCCGCGTCACGGCGAGTGCGCAACCAGATCAAAATTAAATGAAATAACATGGCACAAGAGAAATATATACATTTACACACACATTCACACTAGGGAAACACGTTTTATGTACACTATTTACAACGAATCCTGACTTGGCAATTTTAGTTATGATTTTTATCGATGGTCGGGACGCGTAATGTCTCGCAAAAATAATTCGTGCACAGAAATTCTCTTACATTAATGGTGGCTAGTGATCGAAGTCATGAGTATCACTTGATAGAAATACATTTCACATATCAGCGCAAGTTCATCTAATTCATGAGATTATAATGGAAGATTCTAGTAAAATCTATAAGCACTACCATCATGTGGGCTACAGGTTGAATTTACCGCAAGCGTGAGCCTTACTCGCATTATTTTTACTTCCTACCTGTAAAATACACTCACAAACACGTGCTCCACTAATTATAATCTATCTTGCGCTCCAAATACACAAGAATAAATCAATATCACCACTAATTCATCATTTACTCAATTATGCAACAAATATCCCTCAGGATAGGCCATATTCCAGACCTTTCATGAACAGAGCACATTCTATCTCACATTTAGGAATTCTACAGTAGTTTTATGGCTCACGAGCGTTTACTTCTGTTTTACCCGATCTTTAATCAATATTATTATTATTTAAGTGATTATTACATCTACTGATTCTCCTGGAATGTCGTAAAATTAGATGACTTCATCATAAAAAACAACAAGTGATTTTAAAAGACACTAGGTTCGACCCTATTCACTCAAAATGTACACGCAAATTTTCCGTCCGGTAACTTTCAATATTACAAATAAAGTAGATTTATCGTGTGGTCAGTGATTATTAAACTTAAGCTCCTTAAGCATGGGAAGTCAGTCAAAGACAACCTACATGTCTACTCTAATAGATTCCAAAATCTCATTCACACGTACCTAGTCTACCATGACACCTTAAGAAGTAGGAAAATGAAACATTTCTAACTACAGCAAACTGATAGATCTACGACTTAAGAAGAAAGACCTCTAGTTGTACAAAAGATAGGACAGATAAATTAAATCAAAAAGGTACTCAAGTTTTTGTAGAGTTCGATTCCCGTCGACAGTCAGTTATTTCAGCATACTCCGGCCAGTCTTCTTCCCATTACCAGAGACGCCTTACATTTTTACAGCTCCATGGAGGCTCTGCGATGGATGTCCCTCGATGAAATGATGTTGGTAGTTGCGGAATTCTTCATCTTGAGATCTTCAATTCCAAGACGTCTTCGTTGATTGCTGGTCACAAGCTGTAACTGAGATGACAAAATTAAGTATTTTGCACAAGCGCACGCAGAATATAAACAGCTCGTCTACACTGTCACACTTAACTTGGCTCCTAGGTGTTTTTATTCCACAGAATTCACTAATTATCAGACTAAATTCTGGTAGAACGGGCGTCGACTTGTCTTGAAGTTTCTCCTTCCACGTGGTCCGATGAGGTGATGTCTCTCACAGCGAACAAGCATTAAGAAGAGCGTAAAGAGAAGAGCATTAAGCATAAGAGAGCGATTCACTCGAAGCAAGGCCTTTTATATCTAATTAGCCCAGGAAGGCGTGTTCTTCAGCGAGTACGGTAATTGGCTGATGATCACCTTTAATTTGCGCAGACTATTCTAGAAACAAGCTGGGTCGCGCGTGCGAAGGTAGTCACGTGGTTAGCTATAACCTTGACACAGTCCTGCCGGTGACGTATCGCACCCCTCTGAACGACAAAAAAAACTCGTTCACGGCTCGCCACAAGTTCCCAAGTGATGTGTTGCAGCTTCAAGCAGACAATAAAATCTTTGCTTTCCACTTGTTAAAATATTCATAAAATCGCCAATTTTCACGGGGACAATACTATGGTCTATCTCTTCTGTTCTTTCCCCCACTCCCGTACAATTCACTCCCCGCCCCCCCACACACACTTTCCTGAACAACTCCTGAGCAAAGCCAAAGCAATCCCCGTACCGGCTATGAAGATCACCTGCTGTAATCTCGGTGCAAAGTAGAATTGTGAGGATAGCTCTAAGTCCGGCCGCCTCTGTCTCCAGGAATTATCCCGATTATCATTTTGGTGTAAGGCCGAATGAGGCTAAGTGCAAATCTCGTTTCTAAATCCTTGTTCTTTCTGACGGGGAGTCGAACCCACATCTCTCCTGGTGAATCAAGCACGTCTTTAGCCTCGAGTGATTCAAAATATGTCCTATTTATCTATTTCTTCCAGCCAAATTTCGCTAAATCGTTCTCCTCTTAGCAACTCATCATTCGTTCTACACCTTCAGCATTCTTCTGTAACACCACATTTCTGAAACTTCTATTCTCTTTCTTCCTGCGTTTGTTATTGCCCATGTTTCACTTTCCTAGTGAATTGGCTGCACGGTTTGAGTCACGTAGCTGTCAGCTTATATTCGGAAGATAGTGGGTTTTAGCCCACTCTTGCCAGCCCTGAATATGCTTTTCATTTCTTTTCTTATTTTCAGCCAACGGCCGTAGCCGTGTTGAAACACCGGATCCCGTGAGATCTCCGAAGTTAAGAAACATTGGGCGTGGTCAGGAGTTGGATGGGTTACCACGCGCTGTTGGTGGGGGGTAGGGGAATGGAGGAGCGGAAAGGAACTGGCCACCCTCCTGCACGTAAACTCCGGCTCAGGAACACCTCTGCGGAGGTTCGGACCTGCCTTGGGGCAGAATAACCCTACTGTACTCTCTCTTATTTTCATGCCACACAAATGGTAGAGATGCACCTTCGGCCTTGCATGATATTAAATCCTATTTATGTTTCTTCATGCTTGTCCCCTTCGTTATGAACATTACTGAACAAGTGTGAAAAGTACTTTTTCATGTATATAATTTTAAACCTTATACTGTATATCCTCCGATTTTTCTGTTCTTTTCCTGTCGTTTGCTAGCGGTATTACTTTCATACTAAACCCTTTAGGTCCATATTGAGGGATACCTACCTTTCTTACCTATCAGCAAAGCTCATGAGATCTGTCGCTTGGGTCGTATCGGGTTCTTCGTCACTTGCTGAGGTAAAGGTAGGGTTCAGTAATTCTAATCTATCTACTGGAATGAAAGGTCTGTTTAAAAGATTCCTATTTATTCAGGAAAATTCTGAGGCATTCTGATATGTCAACGGTATCATAGAAGTCAACTGTGTCCGCTGGACACCACAATCATTTTAACATAAAGGTCAGAACACTGGTGTGAGACTTTAACGTAACTGCCTGATGGGCATTCTTACTAGAAACCATTGTCTCAATTATTAATCATTTAAGAAAGGAAAGTCTGGAAATCCTTAAATTCGGCTTCCATGTGAGACCACATGTACCATCATAGTGATTCGTTATGGTCCAGCCCTCGTAACACGAACTCTGGACTCTGGGTATAATTAAGACAGTCCAATTGGTGTGTGCCACACAGTGGTTCTACGGCATGGACCTTTAATTGAATCGATGTGACCTGCGTCTATGTCATGGACTGACATCTAATCTTCTAAGTTACTTTAAAGTCATTGTGGATGATGACCGCAAGGAAATGATTCTACAATGGCATATGGCCCTAATCTAAGTCACTGAGGTTGATGACCCCCTGACCATCCAAGTTTCTAGGCTGAAGGCTAAACACAATTAAGTTACATCGGTTGACGACCAAAGTTTCCACTTTACTATCCCCAGCACATTCACTGCTCAATCAATCAAAGTTCAATAATTACAACAATAGCAATGCTCACAAACTTTGTGGCAGTAACATCCATTTCCTTCGGATATGTCCCTTTAATCGTTACTTTATATTTAAATATTCCCCCAGAAAAACAAACTAAAATTTCCAGAATGCATTTCCAAGTTATTCGCTTGATTAAAGTTATTTCAAATGCGGTTTCACGGAATTTAATAATTAAATAAATTTAAACGATTTAACGAAATGTTAAAGAACAGTAAATATTATCTCCGCGGACTCTGGTTTCTTCAAAAATTCCTACGCAGCTGTGATGTGAATTCAATCTGGTGATGTTTATCTGGCTGGAAAAGAATTGTTACATAATTCATGTCCAGTTATATATCTTGTCTCGTGATCTCACACTTTAAAATCTAATCTAGTCCTAACCGTTATTAACACTTGGATATCCTAATAATCTACGTACGAACCAAACAACTCGCCATATAATTACGATGTCATATCTCGTCATACCATTATGAATTTTGCACACCCCTCGCAGACAAACCGATCATCACAACCATCGCTCTATATTTTGGACAACCCTGAATTTGGTTACTCTGTTCCTTATACTCAAAGTTCGTGATTTCAAATGTTCATTACGTCCCCAATTACAGTGCTTCACAATACTCAGATCATTACCGGCTATGAATTTCAACTAAATCCAGCATTTTAACGTTTTCCCCGGCCGAGAATACAGTACAATCTCAATTCCACGCCTGTCCCGTTATCACAGCTGAGGCCTCTCACCCCCAAGTTCGCTTGGCAGTTACATGAAACACCTGGTTTATTCACAGTTGACTGGCTTCTCAAAATGCTCTCTTTAAACTCTGCCGACAAAATTAAACAAATACGATATTCTAACCAACAAAATGCACAGATTATGCTTCAAGATGCTCATACTAATTATACGCGTCGCCAATTAATACCGCTATGGTTTTCTATGAATTTCTTTCCATTCCCAACAATATAAATATACCTCGGGCTATCGTGTCCCGGCTTCAATGACAGGACTCTAACCTGATTCGCACATCTCATCTCAACTCATATAAAACATTCCTCGGGCTTCCATGTCCCGGCTACAATGACAGGTCCAACCTGCTTCACAAATCTCATATCAACAAAACTAACCTCTGTTTTCCAGCTCTACAATTATCATCGACAAAGAACTGGAATAAAATCCTTACTAGAAATCTCGACGTCTAATATGGCACAATGTATTACTCATGAATAACTTCGCATAAATGAGATCGTATTTAATAACTTGATTTTTACGAACAAAATGACTGAAACATTCTACTAGATCTTTTTATTGTCAGTCAGACACAGTTTAAAATGAGCCTAGAGAAACGTTTCTCTCCGTGACCAAATTCATCACCCTAGGTTCTCACCCGACAGCGCGCTTCCACTCGATTGAAAATGAGTAACCATGGATTATTATTATTATTAACGTCAAATTGCAGACAGAAAATTTTTACGTCGACTGAACATCTTAATTTGGCATCACAAAATATAGGCAGTACACTTCACACGGATGACGATCTACATTGGACGTGATATCACTTCGGAACCCTATTCAATAACTTTTTACAACATTATACGGCACTCGCAAGACTTCAAAAATTTATCAAAGTGGAAAATAAAACAAATGACTCTTTTAGTCATATTCTCACATTTACAAAACTTAGTAGGGATGACCACTGCGTCGTATATCTCCATTCAAACACACTTTTAGAGATCATGAGACAAGATATAAGAGGTAGTAAGACGGAAAGTCACCTACCTCATGTAGTCATAGGGCTCACCTGCGACCCTGGCATTTTATTTAGCCATTTTTACATTCATGGCTTTACAAACCATTGTGTTTCTTCAGGTTTACTGGAATAAAGCATAAAAAAAGAAAATACCCTTCACTTGTTTGCTGAGCGCACACGATGGACTATAATTATTTCGGCACACGAATTACTTAATCACATTAGAATTTATTCAGTACTTTGACCGTCCTATCTGGTACAATTATTTCACTCAAGAAAACTATCTCCTCATGGAGTCAAGACCTAGCCACACTGGCTGAAATCTGCAGTTGAACTCAGTCTACATTCGTAGTTTGATTTCGCAGAGCAGCTCAACAATTTTTCGTCCGCTTTGTATCACAAATGCCGGAGAAGGAGACTTCGTCATGGCGTCCCTTCATATTTATAGCAGTTACCCCCTCTCTTCGGATATCTCCCTTTGCCGCCAAGAAAATTTCTATAGATTTTCTGACTTACCTAAACTGTAATTTCAAGAGTTTTGAAAGTGACTACATGCTTGCTACATTTCTGTCGGTAGTGTTCATGGACATTGAAAATTTATACGGGTTCGATTTGTGAGATGATTGACCTCCTTTGATAGGCACTATATTTTTTTGACTTGGCTTGGTTCACGCCATGTACACGCGCTTTGAAATAGTTCACAAAAATGACTTGAGATTCTTCCGCCGTTGACACGTATGGCTTACGTCACGTACCCCAGAGCGTGGGACCGAAGGTAATCACCCCCTCGTCACGTGTCAAATCCATGCTATCAAGAATCCAACTTTTAGTTTCATTGTTAATTTATGCATAATGTTCTTAGGGCACAAAGGTGATGGGTTCAATACTCTTTATTGAATTGAAGAGATTTATTCCCCTTCCTATTCCATCGTTATCGTAAGACATGACTTGTCGACGAGGCATGAAATAAGTACAAAAAAGAAAAGTACTATACTCCTCAGAATCATCTTTCTAATGTATACTATATGTCTGAAGTGAGCAAATTATAAAGCCTTCCTTGTTTGCCTTAGTCTGCAATTTCTATCCTCGTTACTTTTGTTTTCGTCAATTATTGAACTCCTCAAGTAACAATATTCATATACAATTGAATTTTGATATCTCGAACCTCTATTACTCGAATTTTCGGTATCTCGAAGTAACTTGAATTTCCCGGCCGTTTGTCCTATTTTCACGCGTATTTATTTCTCGAATTTTGTGCAACATTAACTGTGCAATACGGCATTTGTGGTTTGTGAGTAACAGTTAACAAGTACAGAAAGGGTTACAGTGATGCTGGGAGCTAATAAGACGGGAACCGAAAAAATAAAACTTCTAGTGATCGGAAAATCGGCGAAGCCTCGCTGTTTCTCGGGTGTGAAATATGAAATCGGTCACGTACGAAAGCAACCCCCGAAGTCGCGGATGATAAGCTCCATTTCCGAATCTCGGCTGCGTGGCAATTGACGAGAAATTTCAACGTGAAGGGTGGAAAGATTAACAGTGATAAAGAGAAGAGACTAACGGATTTTTTCCAAAGGTATCAACCGAGGTATGTTTCTTATTTCACTACCGTATGTACTGTACTAAAAATATACTGTAATGAGTATAGCCCGGATTTTCATGCGGTAATAGGTTAGATTGCAAACTAATTTGGTTAGTAGGGAATGTCGTCCACCCGCTCTTCCATAAAGTAGAAAGAGTAACATAAATTATAGGGGTTCTGATGTGCCGTGCCCCTAATGTTTATGCAAACCCCACAGCATAATGGTTGTGAAGGTAGACTATACTTGCTTCTCGCTTCAGTAATTTTGCATTCTAACCTATTAATGCATAAATTTCCGGGCTCTAGTAATAAGTGTTATAATTAAAGTGATGCCGTAGAATAGAGTTTGTTTGGATATTTTTAAATACTGTTAAAAATAATGTATTCAGTGCAAGCCCGTAGATACATATGATTCAATTATGTGCTATACATGCTCAAATTCGGTATTCTCTATATCTCGAAATTTCAATAACTCGATATATAATTTAGCTCCCGAGGTGATTCGAGATATCAAGGTTCCACTGTACTTCATTAATACTTCATTTCCTAATGTGACATTTCGTACATCACCGGACTTTAAGCTATAAGAAAATAAAATAAGTACAATAAACCTTTTCAGTGCAATGAAGAAATGGAGTGACAGTAAAGGGATAAGAAAAACTGGGGTAAGATATAAAGATTAGAATAATATAACATCTTATTATTCTTTTGCTACCGGTTTTCCCCCACCTGTGGGGTCGCGAGTGCGAACTGCGTCGCATATGTGGATTTGGCCCTGTTTTACGGCCGGATGCCTTTCCTGACGCCAACCCAATATGTAGGTGTGTAATCACTATTGCGTGCTTCTGTGGTGGTTGGTAGTGTGGTATGTTGTCTGAATATAATGAGGAAAGTGTTGGGATGGACACATACACCCAGTCCCCGAGCCATAATAATTAATAAGAAGCGATTAAAATCCCCTATTACAGCTTTCCAACCATCTACTTTCCTATCATCGGCACCTATCTACTCATAAAATTCAGGTTGGGCGATCAAAATTTCATACCACGGCTTCGAACTATCCAAATCTTGGTCAATCAACTCGTAAACGGCGGTCTTTCGCATGAACAAGTACGATGGTCGGGGGTATACTTTCGGTTCTTAGGGTAAAATGTTTCATTTCAGCTCTCAAATTATATAAATAAGTCGTAGGTTCCGTTGAAGAGTAGTCATGTATGCAATCAATCATTCAATTCCCCCACATTTAAGTAATAACCCGATATAATGTTCATTATTCAGCATAAATAACCTAATTAACTCTTATACTATATTATTACTACGTATTAAAATTACTTTGAGAAAAGAAACGCATAAATAATCCTAAGTCTAGTTTATTAGCATGCTAATATCGTATAAACGAAATAGCAATTAAAATATTGGCAATAGTGAAAAGAAAATGCATTCAGATTACAATATCATTCTTGAATTCGTAGTCGTCATGGTAAACATAATTGAAATTCCTCAAATTATAATCATTAAATTGAATATTCCTTAATTTCATCCGGTCGTATAACCATTTTTCTTTATTCAAAATGTTTCATGGGGTAAGATAGGGATAATTCTTTATTTATCAGGAGGGAGTGGTATATCTTCTTGTTAGGTTTATTTGGAATTGCTTTGGGTTATCCGTTGGATTCTCATTTGGAGTTTTGGTTTGGATTTTCATTTGGAGTTCTGGTTTGGATTTTTATTTGGAGTTCTGGTTTGGATTTTCATTATGACACTTTCACGACACGAGATAAGTAATACGCTTCTTAATTAAGGTTTAAAAGAAACATCAATGCAACTATAAATGTACCTATCGATACTAACATCAAGTATATAATTATCATACACTTTCATATGTGCAAGATAAAATCAAGTACTCTTACTATTGAATGCCACCACAAAGATAATCAATCATTTGAAACCGCGAAAGTCGTGCCAAACGATTTCATAATTATGTGCACTTGCATTTAAAATCAACTCTCAAGTATTCACCGCTGTGCCAACATTAGGTAAAAGAAAAACTGCTCTACCAATCTACATTCACATACTAAGACGTTTATACAGTTATGCGATGTTCCTTCATACTTATATTCAGACTATATTGCATGTAATACTCAAATTACCTAGCGATATCTTTGGTACAAATGCTATTTATCGACCATTTAATGCTTGGACTGAATCATACATTCACTCAAACGTGACCTAATTCCAACGCTGGCAGTGTTAACTTTTATATCAAAACCGTAACCGACACAGAAACTCGCAATAACATCATCTAGCCATTGCGAACGCAAAGAACAATACATATCTCCTCACACTAACAACATAGTGCAATTCTCATATTTCAATTCTTTCCGACACCTCCATATATAAAAACATACACGTCTAACTTCACCTCAATAACCTATGTGTTACGGTAAAAAAAAAAAAAAAAAACAGTCCAATAGCCTGAATCTCCTTTCATAAACTGCAACTTCCTAATATTTAATCATTTCTTTTCAATGCTATTATCGCACTGGCCATGTCTGCTGATCAAGTGTTCATAATTACTAGGTTACGTAACGTACTTCGCATACACTTCTCTTAACCACAACTGGTTCGATATTAATTGGTCTATTCAAGTAGATTGGCATTTCAACATAGGCATGTTCATTCTGATCTTGTTTATGACATCCTAAAATTATCTCACGAGCACTGCATTTGTATTACTTAAAATAGCACATGTCAGCGGTTAATTATTCAAATCCACACACTAGTATTCACTTATTGGCACTTTATATTTTTCTGTAGGCACTTCTGTACTCAAATAAATATATTCTAGCAATTGGCTATAATTTTTATAATGTAAACTTTGAAACCATATTACTTATCTCGTATCGGCATTTCGCTGCTGGCTACTTCCTCGACTAGGACATCTCGGAATAGTCAATCATGCTCCAGGATTACGTCACGGCTGGCTTCGGCTAGGCATCTTGGCTTGAGCTGTTTCATCTTGAGCAATCTTTTCCCATCAGTTTAGGCGAGCTCCATCACGTCAGCAGTGTTCATGCAACGGAAAGACAGCAAATATTTTGTAGAATACATATTACTCTGTTGAATTGCAGGTTTTCCAATACGTATAATTGAGTTTATATTTCATATGACTGATAGAAATATTTCTCTTAAATTATATATATCCTTAATTTGGCCTGCTTTCCGTCAACTATGTCGCCTAAACAGATACCGCTTATAACTTGTGACAGTTATTTCTGCGTTTCTTGGTATAAACTGGCCACTTATAATGCTATTTTCGGCCCCTTTTCACGTCGATCTCTGACTTGGCTGTAGTCACACTTTACCTCAATATCTGGGCTCTTTTTCTTTAATTCCTTGATTATCCCGCAGATATTGGAGGTTGAATCCTTCGATTTAATATATATTACTTTAGTATTTTACAATACGTTGATTTTTCTCTTTATCTCGTAGTAAGATGTGCTGTTCTTCCTTAACGCAGTTCTCTTCACAAGGTAGTTAAGAATCGACTCCATTCAATTATTTTACGGTCCATAGTTGTTCAATCTTGAAAACTCTTTTCTCTCTCGCCGGTCAATATCGACCTGCGCCTTCTACTCAAGATCGACTTGCCGTATGTGTACACCATTCGTATTTACGCCGCCTGAAGTTGCTCCGTGCCATGCTTATCCGCTGCATTGCCATGATAGTTACCGTGTCAACTGTAACGCAATGGTACACTACCCGGCAGGGGATCGAACCCAGGACCCTCTTAACTGAAGGCCAGTACGCTGACCATTCAGCCAACGATTCGGACTAGAATATTATAACATAAAAATGAAAACTGATTACAATTCTTCAATATTTTTCATAATAAAGGAAATGAGCAAGGGAAAAGAGAAATATTATGTAGTAACATGCAAGCCGGAGCAAGATCACTACATAGTATGAACCATACAAATGTAACGTTGTATTTGGGAGATGGTGGTTCCGAATCCTAATATCGGAAGCTCTTAAGGGAGTTTTTCGTAGTTCCTCAGTTTCATGCCAGAGAGTACGACATACAGCAGGGTTGTGGGTTTTAAGTGCGCATTGTTAATTCCTCTGGCTCGGGGACTGAGTGTCTGTGCTCATCTCAATGCACTTCCCTTTGTCTACAAACAACACGCCACACTACTATAGATACAAGCGTTAGTGTATGAATTCCTCAGCATAGGGTTGGCATCAGGAAGGGCATGCAGCCACAAAACTAGGCCAACACTACAGCGGACCCCGACCACAGTGAATTAAGGAAAATACCCGTAATGAGAAATTTATTCATTCATTCATTCATTCATTCATTCAAGCTTCGTCCTTGTGTTTTACGAAGAAAAGAAAGGACATAATAGGAAATAGACGAAAAATGATTTGATATTGAATGTCTTAACTCGAACGCCCCGTATTAGCATGGTGCATGGTTTATAGCGCACTGCTGTAGATATTCATTTAAATTCTAGAAATACTACGACTATCGCTGCAGACCTCAACACTCTTTTTCTGTAATACGATTTGCATTTTATTCCGGACTTTGAAAACTTCCACTTCATTTCATTCCAAGCCTGACACATTCCGTTCCACTCAGTTGAAATCAAAATTATTATGCACATATCTTTAGAACTATTTTACTTGGGTGAATAAGAGTGGTAAACAAGCGGCTGGATGTTTGTGTGAGGGCAGTGCCCCTTGAAGAGGAACAGAGTGTAATAAACAGAGGAAGTCTGCAGCGAGAACATTTTATAGTCTGGCACAAGAGAGCGATCCCTCCGTTTCCATTCTCATGTGTCCTTCACAGAGAAAGGAAACAATGAATGAATTCTGCTCTGTGGTATGCCAACAGAATCTACATATATGTATACAGGGTGAAGCCGAACTCCACCGACGAACTTTCGGACGATGTGCAGGGATACCTTTTGAGTATATTAATGAATACAGGAAACACGCACTGTTGTGCTTACAAATGTAGCTAAGATTTACAAAGTTGGCTAACTGAGATTACCGAGCTCGATAGCTGCAGTCGCTTAAGTGCGGCCAGTATCCAGTATTCGGGAGATAGTAGGTTCGAACCCCACTGTCGGCAGCCCTGAAATTGGTTTTCATTGGTTTCCCATTTTCACACCAGGCAAATGCTGGGGCTGTATCGCAATTAAGGCCACGGCCGCTTCCTTCCAACTCCTAGGCCTTTCCTATCCCATCGTCGCCATAAGATCTATCGGTGTCGGTGCGACGTAAAGCCCCTAGCAAAAAAAAGCTTCCTTCCCACTCCTAGCCCTTTCCTGTCCCATCGTCGCCATAAGACCTATTAAAGTATAAGGGACCCGTGATCTCCGGTGGCCTGTTAGAGATTATTTCCCCAGTTTTCTGTGGAAAAAATCTTCATATCAGTGAGAAAGCCTGTAATATGCAATAAACAAAACACAGAATAATACGAGAACCCTGAGACAAAACACGTACACTTATGTCACAATGTGTTCAATCTGCTCCGTCAGTGAACTCTAGGGCCTACAGTACGTAACAAATGCAGAACCGTTCCCTTACAGGCATTGTTTAAAATGTTGACCAATGTGATCACCGCATCGTTCGCTTCCGGCTCGTTAAATAAATCTTCGGGGCAAAATTCCGACATCCCGGCTTTTGTAAAGAACTAACACTTATCTAATTCATTAACGCAGGTTTGGTGTTAGCAGGTTTTATTTGCTGGCTTGCCCACTCAGCAGTTGTGCTGGCACAATACGGTCATATCCATCAGCTGGTGGATGGGGAAGATGGGGAGGGGCTCATTTGAATATTATTTTCAGTGTAATAAAGGTACAAAGATAACTGGAGCAGTAATCCAAACGAAATGCTATACTCTGTGACTAGCTACCGGAGACTACGGATCCCTTGAACCAATATCCTCTGAAGGTACTCCTGAACACCCTCTAAAATTTTGTCAGTGGAGCTCGGCTTCACCCTGTATGTAATGAATCAAATTTCCATGTATAAAGAAAGCAAAAACACAATATAAGCAAACAAAGAAACGTGAAACGGAACAACAAGAATTCAAACAAAGGCGTGAATCTTAATATTTTGAATCAAATAGGCAATTACATTATTGTAATGTTTAAACATGATATTCTTGTTAAAAGATAAATGTGATAATAATCTCACATGCAAAATTTCGTGGCAAGAGGTATCATTTTCTTCGCTAAAGTTACGATAAGAAATTCTAGCCAACGAACTGGTGTTTAAGAACGAGCTACTCAGGTCATTAGATATATTTCTGTATTAATAAGTTCATTTTGAAGAACATCACTGACGCAGGTGGTTACAACAGCATGGAATTGAAATGTCGCTAACCGACAACGACTACGCAATCATCGCCATACTTGAAAAAATAGAAGTGGAATTGTCCGTTGCCTGGTAACCGTTAGGCGGAGATAGATATAACCAGTGACAACGCTATTGGTTGTTTGATCAGATATTTATAATGTTCTTGTTACTGTTTGGGTCGTCAGTCCTTAGATTACCATATCCTGTGTTAACATCTCCACGAAACTGTTGCACTGTGCACCTTCTCGGTTCTGTTTATTATACTCATTCGCGCCCCTTGCACATCCATGTAAAACCAACCGAACTTACCCGTTTTTTGTACAAGTTGCTTTACGTCGTTCCAGCGCAGATGAGTGTTATGACGACGATGGGATACGAAAGGCCTAGGAGTGGGAAAGAAGCGTCTCCGTAAATCGCAGAAGTAGTTAGTGGGACGTAGAACTATTACTAAAATATTATGACTTTTTTTTAAACATACACACGGTTAATTTTTTTAAATGACAAGGATGTCGGGAAGGATACTGCTATTATACCTTATCTCAGTCCGTTTTAGATAGGTATTCCGTTTCATATACAATGCATGGAAAAAGTTCTCAGAAATTATCAGAAGAGTAAATCACTAATCGAGTAGCAATTGTTAAATTCATTTGAAAGAAATAAAAAAAAACCTCCTGGCCCGTGTTACGAAACCACAGATTCTACAGACATCTGTGTGCCATATTGTTGGCATGACGACCTGATATTCATATTTCTTAACTTACGGAACCACGTTCACTACTTATATCTTATACTACCTTAGTTGACCCCATGATGTTGAGTAACTCTGATCCTACTCCCGAAAAGCGAGATTGAAATCCTTAAATGAGAAGTAAATGGAATTCTAGGTCTATAAATAAATAAATAAATAAATAAATAAATAAATAAATAAATAAATAAATAAATAAATAAATAAAATCTATATGCTTCAAAAAATCTGTGGATGTCAAACTAAGACACTACAATGCAGTAATCAGACCTTCAGTCCTCTGTGCAGCAGAGTGTCTATATTTAACTAAGAAGACCCCACTATGAGCCTTCGAGGTACAAGAAAGAAAGTTCCTGAGACGGATAGTGGGACCAATAATTTTACCAGATGGAAACCGATGGTATCAACGAAATCGTGAGCTATATAGACACCAAGAAAATCTCATAGATGCCATTAGAAGAAGGCGACTGGCTTTTCACGGACACCTATCCAGAATGGACTCAAATAGTTTATCCCATAGGATCTTCAAGGCTGCTAACAAGGGCAAAGCTACTGGATTCGTGTGGATGAAGCAAGTGGAGAAGGACCTTTCGGAACTCCATATAAATCAAAATGACATAGCTGATCGGAGTAACTATCATACAACTCTTAAAACTAAATCCTTTGTAACATCCCTCACAGAAGTTACCCACAGACAGGAAATGGTCTGAGGAACGTAAGATTGAATTTAGCCGAAAAATGAAGGACTACTGGGCCATCAGGAAAGCTCGGGGTACCAACAAGGAAGCAGCTGCCAAACCAACCGCTAAGAACACCAATTGTGGCCAACAACGACGATGACATCAAGAAACAGCTAAAACACAAGCACCGTGGTCCATAGATGGCCCTAACGAAATAAAAATACATAAATAAATAAATAAATAAATAAATAAATAAATAAATAAATAAATAAATAAATAAATAAATAAATAAATAAATAAATACCGACTTCCTCAGCGCCACATTTTGAAACGTATTTTCCAGTAACTGACAACTGATTTTAGAAGTTTTGACTTGTACCGTCAGAGTTGCAGCAAAATTTAAAGCTTCTGAGAAATCTTCCGTTAGTATTTCTCCAAGATGTGATTATCTCGAAGTAAAGGGTGGAGTAATTACGTCCTTCAAAGAGTATCTTAATCCATGGATTGTCGGAAGGTTGAGTGAGGCTCCTTACTTACTTGTGTTTGGAAGTAATGTTTCAGTAACGTACTTTAATTCCCCGGCTAAGAAGCTCCTTAGTGACTGATGCTTAATTAGTGGATGGCCAGTATAGCTCTTATTCAAATGAACCACTCCCCTTCTTCCCATCCACCAGCCAACGGCTATGGTCGTATTGTGCCAGCATAGCCGCTGAGTGGGCAAGCCAGCAAACAAAAACTGCTCACACCAGACCTGCGTTAATGAACCACTATACGGAGCTCGGAACACACAGTGCCGTGGTGAACAGCCATGTTACATCCGAGATGAAGTACCATTCTTTGGGGTGTCTACTTACAGGTATTCAATTAGAATCTGATGTAATCAACATTACCGGGAATGTGAGAAATAACTTCTAGAATAACTTTTTTTTTTACCTCTGCAGGCAATGTTGCTCCATAAAATTAACACATTGGGGCGAATTTGATTAACTGAGGCTCAGATGATAGAGCACTTAATACCTGAATGACAAATACAACTAGTAGTTCTAGGTATAATACCAACATAATGGTCCTGAGTGGTGCATGGCATTTTCAGTCTATCTGTCGATTTCAGCTGTTAAAAATTTATCGTCTTCCCAGTGTCGCTGTGAAACACAGACAGGTATATGGGTTTTAGATACAGACCTCATTAAGTTGGTGTTTTGATCACCTAACACAAAGTCCTTACTGATATATAAATGTCGATATTGGTATGTTTGTCTATATTTCCTTCGCATAAAGACTACTTCACGAATCAAACTAAAATGTGGCAAGATGATAGCTTCAGATTACTTACAAGCTTCAGATTACTTACAAGATATTAATTATCACATTGTCTCCTTAAGGGTACCAGGCAGCGAAATAAATTGTGGAACAAACAACAAGAGAACTTACGCCTGGGAGCCTTGAAAGATAATTTGTTCCCTAAACGGTTAAAATGTAGTCTACCAAATATATATAGAATTCCTTTTTCTAGAACGTTTATGGACATTTTCTTTCTAACTATAACAGTTTTCTAGGAATAATGCTCTTTTGACGCACTCTTTGTCGGTATGCGTGTGAGTCATCAGTCCACAAACTGGTTTGCTGAAGCTCTCCATGCCACCCTATCCGGTGCTAACGTTTTCATTTTTACGTAACAACTACTTCCTACATCTACTCTAATATCATTCTTATATTCATACTTCGGTCTATCCCTACAGTTCTTACCGCCTAAACTTACTTCAAAAACTAACTAAACAAGTCCTGGGAATCTTAAGATGTGTCCTATAATCTCATCTCTTCTTCCGGTCAACTTTTTCTACATTCTCCTCGCACCAATCCGATTCATTATCACTTCATTCGTGATTCGATCGATCCATCTCACCTTCAGCATTCTTGTGTAACACCACACTTCAAAATCTTCAGTTCTTTTTCTTTCTGAGCTAGTTATCGTCCATGTTTCACTTCCATACGATGCCACGCTCCAGTCGAAAGCCCTCGAAAAGCATCTTTTTAAACTCCGATATAAATGTACGTAGTGAGCAAATTTCTGATGAAAGCCTCCCTTACTTGTGTTAGTCTGCATTTTATGTTCTCCTTACTTCTGCCATCATTAGATATTCTACTAACCAAGTAACAATATTCATCTACTTTGTTTAAGACTTCATTTCCTAATCTAGGTATTTCCTGCATCACCTGACTTCGTTCGACTGCACTCCATTACTTCTGGATTTATTTATTTGATCTTGTACTCCTTTCCCACGACTGTGTCGATACCATCCAGATCTTCTGCAGACTCAGATAGTAATACTATCAGAAAATCTCAGAGTTTTGATTTCCTTTCTTTGAATTGTTATTCCCTTTCCAGATTCCTTTTTGATTCCCTTTACCTCCTGCTCCATATCTGATGAAAACCGAAATAGTTGGTAAACTCGAGGATTTTAAAACAAGTTTGCTACATAAACAATCATACGCGTTTTCTTCGTAACTCTCACGATTTTCCACTTCAGTGCTTTTTACGTGTTGAAGGAGCGTTGAATGCATGCGGCGCAGATCACTCATACGTTCAGCATGGAGTCGGAAAAACTGTAGGTTCAATACATGTGCCAATGTTTTAAAATGTTCAAGATCTATTGAATAATAATAATGTTATTGTTTTACGTCCAAGTAACTATTTTTGCCAGTAAACCTACCGACACGAGGTTGACGTATTTGACCACCTTCAAATACCACCGGACTGAGCCAGGATCGAATCTGCCAATTGGGATCAGAAGGCCAGCGCCTTAACCGTCTCAGCCACTCAACCCGGCCAAGATCTTTTGAAAATGAACTACACAATGATGAATGGAATTTAGTAACGATCAATAAGGAATGCTGCAATGTGTATTTTAGATCAGTAATGTAGTATCGCTTTAGGAAATGTTTAAGAAATCACACACACACACTTCTCCTGTGAAAGACTCAGCTCGCTTACGCGAGGTTGTGGAGGGAAGGAGAAGCGATAAAGGAATGTGTTCAGCAAGCAGTCCTACGTGTTTGCTAGGGAAGCGTTGAATAGTGGGCCCAAATGCGCGTATTCCCGTCCGTAAAGGTTGGATTCATTCTTACAGCGGAGCGCCCATCTGTGTGCTCGTGTCCGGGAAATAGTGGGTTCAAACTCCACTGTCGGCTCTGAAGATGGTTTTCCATGGTTTCCCATTTTCACACCAGGCAAATAATGGGATTGTACCTTAATTCAGGCCACGGCCGCTTCCTTCGCATTCCTATGCCTTTCCTGTCCCATCGTCGCCATAAGACCTATGTGTGTCGCTGCGACGTAAAGCAAATAGCAAAAATAGCATTCTTACAGCAACAATGATGACCTACGCATTTCTACTGAGATCTCATTTAATTGTATTGTGTTACGGACAAGGGAAACAGGTGAAGGGCACATTTACTTCAATGACGCTGCCAGAGATACTGACAAGATATTCCTCTTACATTTCGAATTAGATCGAGTCCGTCAGAATGAAAACATACGTCCAGTTGTAGCCGTTGCGTCTGCTAGAATAGCTGCAACGTTTCTTCAAGAATGGAGAACAGCTTATTCAGCTGACTATTTTCGGCAGACATGATCGGTAATACTAAAGAGGACTTCTTTTCTTCATGGAGTCTCTAAATATTAGTTCCTAATTAGCGTCGAACTCTAAGATCATTTGCTACCATTCTTTCATTCTCACCTAGATATACCTGCTCCCTTTACAAAGCTGCAGGTTGTTCTCATTGTGTCTTCTTGGATTTTTTCTCTCTCTTTACCTGGTAGTCCTAGAGTGGAGAGTCTGATTATACCCAGCGCTTCACATTCGAAAAGTATGTGTTCAGCTGAATCCTCTGCTTCATTGCATTTCCTACATACGTTGTCTCTTATTACTCCAATTCTATGTAGGTGTTTTTTGAGATGGAAGTGTCCTGTCAACAGTCTTACTACACATCTTATATTTTCTCTGCTGAGTTTCAACAGTTCTTTAGTATGGTTATTGTTTGGTCCTTTTATCAGTTCCTTTGAGAGCCTGCATCCTGGAGTATGTTTTCAGTTTTCCATTTGTTTATTTTGTACCCATTTTCCTATGTAGTGTCGGACTTGTCCGTAGGCAATCCCGCATACAGGTTCTTGGCCTACAAAATGCGTTTCTGTTCCTTTCCTGGACAGTTTATCTGCCTTTTCATTTCCTTCTATACCTGCATACCCTGGTACCTATGTCATTTTGACAATATTGTACTTTGAAAGCTTCAGGAGAAGTGAGTGGCAACACCAGGCAATTCTGGATATTATCCGGACTGCCTCTAGTGCCTTAATGGCCGCTTGGCTGTCCGTAAAAATGAAAATGTTCTTATTCCTATAGTTCACTTTCAGATTTTCTTCAAGACATGTTGTGATAGCTATCACCTCAGCTTGAAAGTGTAGTGTGTATGCCCAGGCTCATCTGGATTGATCTCTCAGGTCTTCCCCCGTTGATCCCTCCTCCAGTGCTATCCTCAGTCTTTGAGCCATCAGTTCACCACACTATATCTTCTCTATCAGTATTCTACTTGTTGATATCCTAGCCTTCTTTTTTATTATCTGGGTCTGAAGTGGTTTATCAAAGTTGTACTTTGGTATCATATAAACAGAAGGCATATGTAGAATTTCCTCTGTTATTACTCTGTTAATTTTACAGTGTCCTAGATTGGGTCTTTGTGCATTCCAACACTCTGATTGTGCCAATCTATATGAACTCATTCTAGCCTGTCCTTTTATGAAACTGCATAGTGATGGGAGGTCTAGTAAAGTATTCAAGGCTTCCGTCGGCGTAGTTCTCATAGCCCCAGTTATGGCTGTACATGCCATTCTCTGTATGCTATCCAGTGTATTGCCGAGTTTTCCTTGACTTACTTTCTGCTGCAGATGAGGTTAAAGCGTACCTTTGTCTCCGTCTCCGTTGTTGACATGGGCCCAAAAATGAGGGTGAAATGTTTAATGATTCAGAATCTGGAAGTCATTCTGCGGAATTGGTAATGATTTGTGAAGGAAACTTGAGTTTAGAGCATGACCGTCAAGTGATCTCCTTATTTGCGTTGCTCTGTTAGACCTGTTGGAAGAACGTATAAATAAAGTATATCGTAACATAATCCGCAACATCAAGAATCGAACCTGGCTTTCTGAAAGAACAATACTTGCTCATAAAAATTACGTTGTTAACATTCTTAACCATAAAATGTTAGACATAATTCCTAGTGAACCTGAAACCTTTATATCACAGGACACAGAAGTCGATTCGGATCAGAGCACTTCGTTTCCAGTAGCATTTTAATCACTTCAAGCGTCTGTTGTGCCGTCGAATAAGCTTACGCTCAAAGTTAGTGCTCCTGTTTTTCATATCCGAATCCTTGACACACCAAAACTACTTAACGGAACGAGATTACGCATAACACACTTCGACTATAATACTTTAATGCTAATACTTTTTTAGCGCTGGGCCCAGGGTTTAGGGGTAAGGAGCCTGTCGATTATCTGGAGGCTGCGGGTTAGGTTCTTGGCCAGGTCAAGGATTTTTAACTGATCCTAGGAGCTGGTTTGAGGTCCACTCAGCCTACCTGTGCCTACAAGGGCTCAAGGGGTTTGGAGTTTAGTTTGGTTTTTACTATTCTTTTTTCTGTAAAACAAGGAAAACTTGTCCTCATTCCCATTTCAGTAATTCCCACTGACCGTATGAGGTGGATGCGTGGTTTTGGTCATGTAACTCTGAGATTGTACTCGGGAGATAGTGGACTCGAATCCCACCGTCGGCAGACCTCAGTGTGCTTTCCCACGGCTTCCCAGTTTCACGTCGGGAAAATGCTGGAGATATATCTTAATTAAGATCATTGTCGCTTCCTTCCTGGCCATGTCCTATCTCATCATTGGCATAAGACCAGTCTGTCTTTGGTTTCCAGCCATGAAAATCTTACGTTCCGACGTAGTAATCTTATAGAATGAAGGGTTAGTCATATTTATTAGAAGTCGTTAGTGTACAGCCAACTATCATCCCCGCGCTACCGACCGATATGGAGATATTCTTGGCAGTGCTGTGGCTAGGTAGGAAAGATAAGCAACGGGAATTTGTTTTACTCCTGCCTAGTTTTATATTGCCTTTGATGTATTTCATGACGAGAGCCCAGAATGTGTAAATATGAGTGTGTTACGGTGCAGTTGCTGTTTCAAAGAAATGTGCTTCCATTACCTCTTTAAATATTATCACTAGTGTGAACAGAATGAGTCCAAGAATTTAATACGCAGTCGTCGCCGAATTTATCACATTCATACCTAATCTTTATTTCTGCCTCAGTGTGAAAAGCCGTAAGCTGAAAACCATCCTAATAGAAGTATAAATGACCGAGAGGGTTGTCCGTGCGGTTAGGGTCGCGTAGCTGTGAGTTTGCATTCGGGAGATGGTGGGTTCGAATCCCACCGTCCCGTGGTTTCCCATTTTCCCTTCAGACAAATCGTGGGGCTGTACCTTAATTGAGGCCATGGCCGTTTCCCTCCCAATCCTAGCCTCCTAGCCCTTTCGCGTCATTACGTAGCCGAAAACATTCCATTTAGTGTACACTCTTGCACATGAGGTGTCCTGATTTGCTTTGATTGGATTTGATTTGATTTGATTGGATTGGATTTGATTTCATTGGATTGGGTTTGCATTGATTGGATTGTATTGTATTGGATTGGATTTGCTTTGATTGGATGTGACGTGACGTGACGTGACGTGACGTGATTTCGACGAAAAAATATTTCACAGCGTAACTTTAGTTGAACATGATTAATATCATACCAAATTTCATCAAAGTCCGAGTGTCACACTTCGAGCACTGACGCATGATATTTTATTGCATACTTTATGTAGCCTTTGCAAGCACAGAATTTTCAAGAACAAAATATTATGTATTCGGGTGGTGAACGGGCATTATATTTAACCTTTTAAGTAAACTACATTGTATTTCTGTCATCAAATTCAGAGTTCTTTTCAAAAATATTATTTTTCTATCTGAAACTATACTGCCAGGTGTATGCATAAGTCTTTTTTCTGGTTTCAGGAAGAGATAGCGCCAGCGAACAGTACGCAGCTTATGAATTTAACACATAGGTCTGTTTGTTCGTCTGACATTAACCCACCAACACATACAAGTTGAGTCCGTCAAACACTGGCGTCTGTGTTGTGTCGTTCGGTGATCATGTCGACGTTTGTGCCTGAAAACGATCATTTTTGGCATGCATTGCTTTTCTTATTTAATGAAAAGAAAAAGTCTGTGGAAAGTCATTTTGCTGGTAGAAACATATGGTGAACACGCTCCATAGGTTAGAACATGTCAGACATCGTTTTGACGATTTATACGTGGTGATTTCAATGTGAAAGGCAGTGCGCGCTCTTGTAGACCACAAAAGTGTTTAGACGAGCAATTGTAGGCGTCACTGTATGATGACCCGACTCAAACTCAGCAGCAACAAACAAATTATTTAATTTAAATCAGACCGGAATAGGCCAGAAGACATGGAAAAGTGATTCTGTTGCACGACAATGCACCGTCACACACAGCAAACCCGGTAAAAGACACTTTGAAAACGCTTGGGTGGGGCATCCTTCTTCACCTGCCGTACTGCCCCGACCTGGCGCCATCTGACTATCACCTTTTCGCATCAATAGGGCACGCGCTTGCAGAGCAGCACTTCAGAAATTTTGAGGAAGTGGGGAAACGGCTCGACGAATGGTTTGCCGCAAAAGACAAGCTGTTTTTCTGGCATGGTTTTTATGACTTACCTGAAAGATGGGCGAAGCGTGTAGAAACCGATGGCCAATATTCTGAATGAAGAACTAATGTATTTCCTTTAAAAATTACGCGTGTTCTTTATCACAAAAATCGGCAAAAACTTATGCATAAACCTGGTATGGCATATTCATGGAATGTGTAGGCCTATACAACTTAAGAATTCAGTATGAATGGTATATCCGTAGGAGAGACACGTAACGTTCCTAAACATGCTGAAAACCTCCTTCGGGGACCTTTTCGTTGAAAGAAAGTTCTGGTAGCCGCTGTAATGTTCGAGCAATTTCAGATGTTTCAGAATCTTGAAGTCGCGTTCGTGCATAATATCTATGCTGACTATCCTGAATAATTTTAGGATCGGCTATTCTGAAATAAATCGTCGATATACGCTAAGTAGTTAGGTAGCTATTACATGTTATTTAAACCTGAAATTGTGTGCGGGCGTGTGATGTAGACCTAACTTCAATTGCCCTCAGAAATTGCGCAGTTAACGTTTAACCAAATCTCATCCATGGCGAAGCACGAGCACTGCAGCTAGTCTTTCATAATTCTGTTTTTAGTTCAAAACGACGGAATGTAATATGTAGCATCGTAAATTGGGAATATGTCTGTTGTGGAGGGTTAGCGGCAGTATTGGTCGTTATATAGTACCTATATATTTGTATTACTTGTTTTGCGAACGTTTTTTGAATATGTGGTTTTGTATAAATTACTTTCCGAACGTATACATTCTCTTGTAACGTACTACATGACTATCCCAGAGGTGAATTTTCTATCATATACTGTAATTATATCATGCAAGAAAATGTATATTGGTGAAAGGGGAACATAGGGTCTTACGAAAATCAAATCAAATCAAATCAAATCAAATCAAATCAAATCAAATCAAATCAAATCAAATCAAATCAAATCAAATCAAATCAAATCAAATCAAATCAAATCAAATCAAATCAAATCAAATCAAATCAAATCAAATCAAATCAAATCAAATCAAATCAAATCAAATCAAATCAAATCAAATCAAATCAAATCAAATCAAATCAAATCAAATCAAATCAAATCAAATCAAATCAAATCAAATCAAATCAAATCAAATCAAATCAAATCAAATCAAATCAAATCAAATCAAATCAAATCAAATCAAATCAAATCAAATCAAATCAAATCAAATCAAATCAAATCAAATCAAATCAAATCAAATCAAATCAAATCAAATCAAATCAAATCAAATCAAATCAAATCAAATCCACTATCTCCCGGATAATGATAGGCTTAGACTGGGTCTGGTGTGGGTAAACATTATATGTTCCCTATTTTCACACCAGGCAAATGCTGGGACTGTACCTCAATAAAGGCCACGATCGCTTCATTCCCACTCCCAGCACTGCACTTTCCTATCCCATCGTTACCGTATGACGTAAAGGAAAATTGTAAATATATAGTACATGTTGGTAGAACATCTTGAGAATTCTTCACATTTTAGCATATAATCATCGTCTAAAACGAATTTTGCGAGCTGTCAGTTTGCTATGTTTTCATGCAGTACAGCAAATAATACATATTATACTATAATAAAAATAATAATTGCATGGAAACAATATTACAGAAATTATATCAAATCAAGATACTTAATGTTTACAAAAACCAGAATCAAAAAGGAAATACGTGAAAACTAGAAACAAACTTTACATGAATATCACTTACTAGTAATAGGGCTATAAGGCAATAAGGAGCATTCTGAGTACATAACAGTAATTCGCTGGTGACTTCAGTGCAGATTCAGCCGTAAAATGACTTACTGCTAGCTAGATATTACAATTACAACAAATCTAAATCGATTCAATTCGAAGCAGGCCTATCTGAACAACATATCATCAGCGTAATCGAAATTCGAAACTAGGTGTAAAATGAAACGCAGACTAGTCCAGACAAGTGGTCTGAATAGACCTGACAGTAGACTGAAGCTACCTCTAAGAAGAGGGCTGTGTTCAGCCAGAGGATATAATAGTGGAAACAGTACAGAGTCGCTAATATAAAACGAAAAAGCACGCTTCCTCTTCATAATCCAGGCTTGCTACAAACCATGCATTATAACGGATTCAGTGTAACAACCTTTTCAAAGCCTTGTTTGGCTTACTGCACGTTTTAAATTTCACTGGATGGTGTGGAAATCCTGTCATGTACCGAGATTACCATAATAAAAAAACAGTGAAGGCAACAGTGGATTGGATGTTGATCAATGACCGCAATTTAAATAGTAATTTCGTGCCATTCTTCATCCCACCACACACTCACATTTACACAATGTTTTCGCGTACCGACGTATATAATTTTACATAATATACACAACAAATAACTGTAAATCATATCCCCACGATTTCACCTTGAGGCGTGCAACATTGTCTGCTCTTGCGGCCAGGTGTAAATTAACAAAACATTGGGACTCGCATCAAAGGACAGGAAATAAATTTCCGTCTCAACCAGCCAGACAAATCAGCAATAACTGAGCACGCCCATATTCGACCATAATATGTTCTAAAGTGTTCGAGTTCTTATATCTATAAAATATCAAAGGTCTACGATCATACGGAAAGCAGTAAAAATTCGTAAAATTGCCAATTCATTTATCAGTTGAGCAATGCCTCGTTGCTAGCTATAAAAGATCTGGGTAGGTAATTTGTTTGCTGTTCTTCATTGCCTCCATTTCGTTTCGGTTTTTCGAAACTCAAATCAAACCAAAACCCATAGCACAACAGCCCCGAAGGGCCATGGCCGCCGTTATTATTGGCTTTCTAGATCGGAGCCGCCATTCCTCACCGTCAGATAACTCCTCAATCGTAATCACATAGGCTGAGTGGACCTCAAACTAGCCCTCAGATCAGGTAAAAATCTCTCACCTGGCCGGAAATTGAACCCGAGGCCTCCGGGTAAGATTCAGGCACGTTATCCTTACACAATGGGGCGGGCTTTCGAAACTCATTATCTCCTGATTATTGTTCACTCAGTACGTCATATATCGTCGTTGCGCCACGAAATATCGTTTTATGACAATGTTGAGGGGAGAAATACTGACCCGCAGTACATGCAACACTTAGAACGAAACATCGTAGCCACATACTTCATGCGATACTGAACTTTCTGGTCGGAGTTCTAAGCTGAAATATTAACACATAGCGGTTATTCTAGACGCAACGACCATATTCATTATCTATGTACATCCGTTATTCGATTATTTCTTTTCCTTTCGTCTCTTTAAGCAAACACTGAATATTATTGCCTCTCCACAGAACGCGATCTTCCGGAGATGGGGTGCATCGTGATGATGATGATGAGAAAAATCAATCAAAGTACATTTTATTGAGAGGTTTTCAGAAAGATAAATAAAAATAGAATTGACGAAGAATCCTCATGTACCTTACGTGCATTGTACGGTGCTCTAATTTTTTTGAGGAATCTTCGGTTCATTCTTCAGCTGGCCACTTTTCGGCGCTCTCAATTTTAGCGTGGAAAGCCAAGGTGACGGGTGAGAAGACGAGGAAACTACGTTACAAGCGAAACGAGCTCACGCCTTCTCGCGGAGGGCGTGTTCTGTTACTACCACCGAATCAAGATATTTAGTTTTATGTTTGTTATTACCTTCTTGCGTTTAATTAATTAGACACATTATTTTATTGCTTATTGTACAAAACAGGTTAGTTCATCGCTACATTAAGCATAACGTAAATGACCTCGTCTTTGCTATTGGATTTACGTCGCACCGACACAGATAGGTCTTATGGCGACGATGGGACAGGAAAGGGCTAGGAGTTGGAAGGAAGCGGCCGTTGCCTTAATTAAGGTACAACCCCAGCATTTGCCTGGTGTGAAAATGTGAAACCACGGAAGACCATCTTCAGGGCTGCCGACAGTGGGGTTCGAACCCACTATCTCCCGAATACTGGATACTGGCCGCACTTAAGGGCCTGAAGATATCGAGCTCGGTACCTCGTCTTTGATTTCTGTGATTGAAGGCAATAGACTGATAATGAATACTGCTGCACTTAAATAGACGTATCTCAATTTACTTGTGGCTATGGCCCAACTCGAAAAATTAACTTAACAGGAATTTAGCAGACCGTGGAAGATTAATCTCTATACAAAAACATTGTGAGACATGAAACTTACACGAACGTGATCCAGATTATTTTTGTACATAGTCCCCATAGTTGCCTAAGGCTTTAGGATTAGTATTATAGACATACCAAGGCAGCCATCCCAAAGGACTCGACCAGGGAGCGTGGTTTCGTGACCAAACGTGACATAGCTAAGTGTTACATCGCTTGCACTTATGTACTTGTACATGTATCCTCGTTTTTCATCTTTCATATCCAACTGCCCTTACTCAGAAATTGTCCTCTTCCGACAGTGGCGTTATTAAATTTGCGACGCCTACGGAGTCCTCCATTATTACGCACTTCGTGGCCTTTCCCTTTCCTTTCCCGACGCTTTCATTCACACCTCTTCCTTTTTCCATTCTGATTAGAGATAAAAGGGCATGAATACATCACTCTACTTCCCCTTAAACAATAATGATTACCATCACAACCACCTAAATATTGAAGAAATCAAAATAAAGTGCCGAAGTTTACCGTTGATTTCAAATTTTCTTCTACACATGTGTTTCTTCTATGGCGTTAAACGGTGGATGTCCGACTAATTGGCTGAATGGTCAGCGCACTGGACTTTGGTTCAGAGGGCTCCGGGTTCGATTCCCGGCCGGATCGAGGATTTTAACCGTCATTGGTTAATTGCAATGGCCCGGGGGCTGTGGGTTTGTCCTGTCCCCAACATCCCTGCAACTCACACACCACACACAACACTATCCTCCAACACAATAACACACATTTACCTACGTATGGCAGATGCCGCCCACTCTCATCGGAGGGTCTGCCTTAAAAGGGCTGCACTCGGCTAGAAATAGCCACACCAAATTAATTAATTTAAACAGTGGATATGTATGAATGAATTACTAAATTATTACATGGAGTTAGTTTGGATAGTAGGCCTACTATGAAGTACCAAAGGTATTCCAATTCGTGAAATTTTACAATAATGTTTGAAGTAGCCAACGGCCGTAGCTGTGTTGAAATACCGGATCCCGTGAGATCTCCGAAGTTAAGCAACATTGGGCGTAGTCAAGATTAGGATGGGTTGCCACACGCTGTTGGTGGGGGTAGGGGAATGGAGGCGCGGAAAGGAACTGGCCACCCTACCGTACGTAAACTCCGACTCGGGCACACCTCTGAAGAGGTTCGTACCTGCCTGAAGTCAGAATACACCCTTACATTAACTTATTATATTTCATATGAAAGGACGAACACAATGAACAGAATCCCCTCCCTCTCACACACCCACTTATGGATGACCACCAACCGTGGGAGAGAGCAGTGGCCCACTGAAGTGAAAAGGCGTATGGCTCTTAGTGCCGGGAGTGTCCGAGGACAACTTCGGCTCGCAAGCTGCAGGTCATTCGATTTGACGCCCGTAGGCGATCTGCGTGTCGTGATGAGGATGGAATGATGATGAAGACGATACATACACCCAGACCCCGTGTCAGCGAAATTAACCAATTATGGTTCAAACTTCCGACCCTGCCGGTAATCGAACCCGGGACCCTTGTGACCAAAGGCCAGTACGCTAACCATTTAGCCATGGAGCCGGACAGCCGCCCACTGCAATTACCGCAATCACATACGGTACAATAAATGTTGTTAGTTTTAGGAAATATCAAACATATTCATACATACGATCGAACGAAGACAATGAACAGACACCCCCTCCCCGAGTCACGGATGTGACCACCCCCGGGTGAGAGACTTTTATTTTTGCTAGTGGCTTTACGTCGCACCGACACAGATAGGTTTTATGGCGACGATCAGAGAGGAAAGGCCTAGGAGTAGTAAGGAAGCGGCCGTTGCCTTAATTAAGGTACAGCCCCAGCATTTGACTGGTGTGGAAATGGGAAACCATGGTAAACCATCTTCAGGGCTGCCGACAGTGGGATTCGAACCCAACATCTCCCGGATGCAAGCTCACAGCCGCGCGCCCCTAACCGCACGGCCAACTCGCCCGGTGAGAGAGACCATCTGCCCATCGCAATCATCGCTATCACATGCCACTAGTTCTGTTCGTTATAAAATACATACATACATACATACATACATACATACATACATACATACATACTGCGCCCTGGTGGGGGTGCGATACGCGTCATGCAATTATTTTTTTTTGCTAGGGGCTTTACGTCGCACCGACACAGATAGGTCTTATGGCGACGATGGGATAGGAAAGGCCTAGGAGTTGGAAGGAAGCGGCCGTGGCCTTAATTAAGGTACAGCCCCAGCATTTGCCTGGTGTGAAAATGGGAAACCACGGAAAACCATTTTCAGGGCTGCCGATAGTGGGATTCGAACCTACTATCTCCCGGATGCAAGCTCACAGCCGCGCGCCTCTACACGCACGGCCAACTCGCCCGGTACAATTATTATTATGATGAATTATTGAGGAATATATATTTCATTTTCAGAATAAATAGTATCTTACTGTACATACAGTAAGAATAGGCCAGGCCGAGATGGCAGGTTTCACCATACCACAGATTGTTGTCTCCATTGAGATTAACAAACACAATGAGTGACAGAATTAGGTTTCTCAGAAATTGTGACAACGAGGAAAGAGAGAGGATAACTTGTTGCCAAAGTTTTCATAGCCCCGGGCAGTCTTGGTAGTAGCAACAGCGCAGAGAGCCGAGTGCAAATTTCTGAGAAATGACGTAGGGGTATGCCCATGTAACTAGCGGGAGTTGAACGCGGGGTTGGCACTGGAAGAAAAAAATATGAGCCTTCCCGGTCACGTGGTTTAGGTGGACCAATGGAAAAATTCACTTGACCAAAGCAAGGCGACAACTTCGTATTGTAAGAAGCATTAGCGAGGCTAACTCCGTGGATGAAACTGATAGAAGGAATTGAAGTATCGATTCAGAATAAAGTGGAATTTAGGAGCCTTACTATACCATAAAACTTATAAAATGTTAATAATTGCGGGAGATTGCATGGTGTAATTCTGAGAATTCATGGACGCTATTCGTTGATTGGCTGAAAGCAAAGGAAGCCACAAAAGAGCGCGAAACCCCGAGCCGGGATACGGCAGCTAAATTCGCGAATATATCCATTACCAGCGAACGATAATAGTTGAGAATTGGTATAGAGCATTTGAGAACATAATTACATCATTGGATCATATATTAAAGCCACGGGCCAAACCGCAAAGTGTCGTATGAAGATATCGGGACTGCGCGTCCGAAGATGAACTCCGTTGAACTCGGAAGAGAGGGGATACAAGTATAAATATGAAGTCGTGGACAAGGACTGACAACTACTTCTGACAAAGTGTTAGGGCGGTCACCACGCTAGGGGTGCGTGACAACTTCTGATATTTTGTTCGAGCCGTGATTACGCTAGAGGTGCGAGTGTGTACTTACTCGTGGAGTAGGGTTCGAAGTATTATATTGTTACATAGTACAGTGATTCATGACGTGATGTAGCTCATATTACAGTTTTGAGCAGTATACTGGTATGAAGTGTTTCAAATAGACAGGACTCAGTAAAGCATAACTTACGGAGTGTGAGATTCTACCAACAGATTAGGAAGTGCGCTACATGAGAACGGTCACGAGTATTTATGTCACCTAGTAAACAGTCGATTCTAAACTGATACCTGGTCAGCTACACGAACGTGAGACGGGAAATTCAAGTGCGCGCACGGGCCGTTGTAAAGGGAATTTAGAGGTATCCCATATTCCTAGTGTCCGGGAAAGGAATGAAGAATGTATTTACATTAAGTGGGCTAGATACAAGGCCGAGAGTGTAAAATTTGTGAATAGAATTTAGGGTGGAAATTATTCCAAAGTACAACAGTTAATTTATTTGTTTTTATTCAAAATGTGTAAAGTTGAAAAGGGTCAAGGATTAATTCTTCAAGCTGGCATGAATACCAGTGGAATGCATTCCTAAAAACCGGAGGGGCTATGGCTTCTCGTCCGGTTTTAGCAGACTACAATGGCAGAGTTGAGTAACCTTTTAACATATTTGTAGATTGCTATCGTTAGGGGGAGGAAATCATATTAATTTATCATGGTAACTTGATTGTGAAACGAGCCGTTACGGCTCGTATAAATTCAAAGATAGATAGACAAAGGGACAAATTAATATGTAGATTAGAAAGAGCACTCATCATAATTTTGATTATTAAATAGAGTATAGTAGGGTCGAGTTGTTCATTCAAGTGCTTGAGTTGTTTGATATGATATGGAGCACGTTTCACGTAAAGATAATGTTAATATTCATTTAGAAGTGCTTCCAAAGTGTTTTTCCGTCATCGGAACTTTTATAGATATTAAGGCATGTTGTTAAGATAATCCAGAGGTAGGATTGCCAAGTGATTTAAATTGTTGTGGGACGGAATGAAGTCCATTGATTTGTTTGTAAATATCGCGAAGTTCGCCAGTGGACAAAATAATAATAATCTGTAAAAGTGTCGAAGTATTACATTAAAATTTAGTAATGTGTAAAGGCGTGTTTAATAATAATCTTTGAGAATAAAGGCACGGGCCTAGTTGGATAGAATGATTGCAAATTAAAGTAATTTAAATGTGGAGATCACATGTGCCGTGAATAATTATAATTTGTGCAGTGAATCCGGTTTTAACACCAATTTTTGATTTAACGTTTTTGGACTCCATAATAATCATAAATAATTTGGTAGAAACGAGATAGGTACTTTTATAATATGGTCACGCTATGTTTGAGGCCCAGAGTGATTTGAGCCAAAAGTTGAGATTTGGAGTTTTGTGGGACAGAAATCCGGCCCGAAATGAAAGTGAATTGTACTGATGTTGATGAAGAAATAGATGGATCTTAAGGCCCACATAGAGGTTGTATTTATATACCGGTGTATTGAGTGGCAGAATAGAGTTCACACACCGAGGGTTAATTAGTGAAAATGTTTGAAGAGTTCCAATGGATAAATTGACTTCAAAATGGAAAAGGAAGGAATAATTTAACACTTGCAGAGATTGGAGGTATTTGCCCAACTGCGAGGTGTTATGGGATTTGAGAATTGTCTAAGGAGCATATGGTCTCCATGAATCAACGACAGTACGAAAATAAGGTTGCGGGTTCGAACACTATTATGTCCCGACCGATGTGAATTCGGATCTTGGTGATTTCTGTTTGGGAGAGAACGTATGTGACTAAATTATAAAGATGGGGAATAAAAATAAAGATTCTCGAAAGAATAATAATACTGTTAATAATAATATTCCAAGTAAATCATATCTGGATTGATAAATCGGAATTGTAAAAGGGGTTATGCGTTAAACATATTAAGAGTGGACTACCGTGAAACAGGCGAAATTAATTTTTTAATTAATAATAATAATAAATAAAAAACTACTTTTTTAGAAGAAGAATTTACCTTTTTTTATAATTTGGACATAATAATGATGTTGGGAGTTGAAATGAAAAATTTGAGATTTTTAACTAATAATAATAATAGGTAATAATGAGAATATTTGAAGAAGGAGAAGAAGAATACTCAAAGAAGCTACTTTTATTTATTTCAGATGAAAATAAAAATCGCGAAAAGTTGAAATATTATTCCGATGATGATTACGGGTTACGATAATCATGATCTCCACAAGACATAATAATAATAATAATAATAATAATAATAATAATAATAATAATAATAATAATAATATTTAATAAAATAATTTTTTTATTTATTTTTCTTATTATTGGGATACTGATGATGGATGATACTAGGGAAGTCAGCTGGCGAATTAATGTAATAATATCAAGTGGTTGTAAATAATAAGTTAAGTTAATATGTGTAAAATGGAGGCAAATCCCTACATCTGGACCATTAGGTTAGAGTCCCTTTGTCGTATTCCTTCAACTAACGATTAGCATATCTTGGTTAGGAACCCGGGGAGAGTTTGTAGTTTCCCGGGTTGGTCTCATCTGAATCAAAGTGGAGGCGATAACATGGTCCATGTGATCGCGCCTACTTAGCCAACAGGTATTTGGTCCATGATCAAATATGGTCATGGTGTTAACGAAGGTAAATCTGATACCTTCAGATATCAACGGTTCTACCACCCAAATGGAAGGGTGGTCAAAAGTGATAAATATTATGTAATCATTTTTCAGGAATAATTTGCCAAATTACCGGCAAATCAAGGGTCAACAGATTTTGATTGTGTGTAAAATTTAATGTGTTTACTTAAATAAAATGCTCCTTTAGCATTTGCAAGGAAACAGTTCCAGGTTCTTGTTCTTGTAGAATAGTAAACCCTTGGTGACCGTTTAAATATCCGTCCCCATTCCTAGGACGGAGCCTTCATAATTTCCCTTTGATCTGAATATATATAATTTGTGTGTTTTATGATGAGCCTTAAATATAAAGACTGTAGAGTGTCCCGTTCAACCCTGTAGTACTGATTGGATGGCGCCCTTACATTTAGTTTGAGATCTTATATCTCAAAATAATTTTTTATTGTTTATGAGTTGCGATAGATTCGGACCGTAACACTCCCTGAGATAAATGCTGGTTGGGACTCAGGCTTTGAGCGGGTACAATACATACATTATCATTATAGACTGTTATACCGTTAAGCGTTCAGTCTGCAAGCCTCTGTGAATTTACGAAACGTCGCCACAATCCTCGATTTGCAACTAGTGTTGTGGCCTCATTTAGTTCTATACCTCTTACCTTTAATTCGTTAGAAACTGAGTCTAACCATCATCGCCTTGGTCTACCTCTACTTCTCTTACTCTCCATAACAGATTCCATTATTCTCCCAGGTAACCTACCTTCCTCCATTCACCTCAGATCAACCCACCACCGAAGCCGGTTTATGCGTACAACTTCATCCATCGAGTTCATTCCTAAATTGCTCTTTATGTCCTCATTCCGAATACCCTCCTGCCATTATTCCCACCTGTTTGTACCAGCAATCATTCTTGCTACTTTCATGTCTGTTACTTCTAACTTATGAATAAGATACCCTGAGTCCACCCAGCTTTCGCTCCCGCAAAGCAAAGTTGGTCTAAAAACAGACCGATGTAAAGATAGTTTCGTCTGGGAGCTGACTTCCTTCTTACAGAATACTGTTGATCGCAACTTCGAGCTCACTGCATTAACTTTAGGATACCTTGATTCAATCTCACTATATTACCATCCTGGGAGAACACACAACCTAAATACTTGTAATTATCGACCTGTTCTAGCTTTGTATCACCAATCTAACATTCAATTCTGTTGAATTTCTTACCTACTGACATCAAGTTAGTCTCCGAGACGCTAATTTTCATACCATACTCATTGCACCTATTTTCAAATTCCAAGATATTAGACTGCAGGCTTTCGACACAATCTGCCATTAATACCAAGTCGTCAGCATAGGCCAGACTGCTTACTACACTTCCACCTAACTGAATCTCTCCCTGCCATTTTATACCATTCAGCAGATGATCCATGTAAACTACGAACTGCAAAGGTGAAAGATTACAGCCTTGTGTAACCCCTGTAAGTACTCTGAACCAAGAACTCATTCTACTATCAATTCTCACTGTGGCCCAATTGTCAACATGAATGCCTTTGATTGATTTTAATAATCTACCTTTAAGTCCCCCAGTGTGGCGAACATGTTTTCTCTCGGTACCCTGTCATATGCTTCCTCTAGATCTACGAAACATGAACACAACTGCCTATTCCTGAAGTGGCATTTTTCAGTTACCTGGCGCATACTGAATGTGTGATCCTGACAGCCTCTCTGTGGTCTGAAACACACTGGTTTCCGTCCATCTTCCTCTCAACGACTGATCGCACCCTCCCTTTCAAGATGCCAGTGAATACTTTGCCTGGTATACTAATCAATGAGATACCTCGATAGTTGTTGCAATCCTTCCTGTTCCCTTGCTCATAGATAGGTGCAATTACTTCTTTTGTCTAATCTGAAGGTATTTTACCAACGCTCCATTCTAATTTTACTACTCTATGAAGCCATTTAATCCCTGCCTTCCCACTATACTTCACCATTTCAGGTCTAATTTCATCTATTTCTACTGCTTTATGACACTGGAGTTTATTTACCATCCTTTCCACTTCCTCAAGCGTAATTTCACCAACATCATTTTCTTCCTCCCCATGAGCTTGGCTGTTCGCAACACCACCAGGATGATTTCCTTTTACATTGAGAACTTCAAAATATTCCCTCCTCCTCTCCAGCGATTCCCTGGGATCTGTTATGAATTCACCTGAATTACTCAAAACACTGTTCATTTCCTTTTTCCCTCCCTTCCTAGGATTCTTTATTACTGCCCAGAAAGGTTTCCTTGCTGCTTTCCAGGTTATTACCAAAATCCTCCTATGACTTCTTTTTGGATTCAGCAACTATTTGTTTCGCTCTGTTTCTTTCATCTACGTACAAATTCCTGTCTGCCTCGGCCCTTGTTTGGAGCCATTTCTGATAAGCCTTCTTTTTACGTTTACAAACTGCTCACACTTCATCATTCTACCAAGATGTTAGTCTTTTCCCATCTTTACACACAGTTGTTCTTAGGCATTCCCGTGCTATTTTTACTACAGCATCCCTGTATGACACCCATTCACTTTCTATATCCTGAATCTGCTTACTGTCTACTGTTCGAATCTTTTCACTAATCATATCCATGTACTTCTGTCTAATTTCCTCGTCCTGGAGATTTTCCACCCTTATTCGTTTGCAAACAGATTTCACTTTCTCTACCCTAGGTCTAGAGATACTTAGTTCACTACAGATCAGATAGTGGTCTGTACCATCGAAAAATCTCCGGAAAACTCGTACATTCCTAACAGATTTCCTGAATTCGAAGTTTGTTAAGATATAGTCTATTGTGGATCTGGTATCCCTAGCCTCCCATGTGTTGCGCTGAATAGCTTTATGCTTGAAGAATGTATTCGTAACTGTTAAACTCATACTAGCACAGAAGTTCAGCAAACGCTTCCCATTCCCATTAGCTTCCATATCTTCCACACATTTACCAATCACGCTTTCGTGTCCTACAGTTCTATTCCCAACTCTCGCATTGAAATTGCCCATTAGCACTATTCTGTTGACCCTGACCACGATGCCACTCATTGCTTCATAAAACTTGTCAATTTCATCCTCATCTGCACCCTCTTATGGTGAATACACGGACACAATTCTAGACCTAATTCCTCCAACTGACAAATCTACCCACACTATTCGCTCATTTACGTGCCTAACAGAAACTATGTTGCGTGCAATGGTATTCCTAATAAATAGCCCTACCTCAGATTCTGCCCTTCCCTTTCTAACACCCGTCAAATACACTTTATAATCTCCTATCTTTTCCTCGTTATCTCCCCTTACCCGAATATCATTTACTCGTAGCACATTCAGATGCATTCTCTTTGCTGACTCAGCCAGTTCTACATTCTTTCTTCCATAAGCCCCATTAATATTGATAGCTCCCCATCGAATTCCATTTTGTTCGCCAAGTTGTTTCCAATGAGTCCCTCGCCTTGCTAATGGGAGTGGGACTCCGTTACTTCCATAGGTCCGAGGCTTGCTGAAAGTGTTCTGAGCTCGGTAAATTCATGAAGCAGGATGCTACCCTACTTGCACATAGTCCAAGTGAGGATCTCTCCTCTAACGGGTTATGGACCACCGGTGAATTGTATAGTCCTAGCCGCATGCGCACAAGGAGGGCCATGACTCAGAATATGTCCGAGATGCCCACTCCCATTCCATAGCAACTGGTATCCCGACTACCAGGACCACTTACTAGGCCACTCAGCCGTTGACCATGGTTCACGAAATAGGACGTAACTTACAGTAACACACACCATGAATCATTGTTAATATAGCAACATTAATCCAACTAACAAACTGTCACAACATATGGCTAAATTATTTTTTTACCGCTACAGTACATATTCTCTGAAAGTTATTTAGTCATAAATGGTGGATATGATAATATTGCTATTTGTTTTACGCCTCAGCATCTACTTTTGCGATTTGAAGAGGTGCCAAGGGGTCTGAAATACGGTCCCGTGGACCGAGCGAATTGGCCGTGCGGTTAGGATCACGCAGCTGTGAGTTTGCATTCGGGAGATAACGGGTTCCAACCCCAATGCTGGCAGTCTTAAAGATTAATTTCCATGGTTTACCGTTTTCACACCAGGCAAATGCTGTGTCTCAATTAAGGTTACGGCTTCCTTCTTCCCACTCCTAGCCCTTCCCTATCCCATCGTCGCTATAAGACCTACCTATGTCGGAGCGACGTAAACAAAATTGTTTGTCCCATGTGTGCTTTTTACAAAGGGCACTAGGAAAGTTTTGCAATGTGAGTGAACGCTTTAGACTTTTTCAAAACAATTTCCATCACTCTCAATACACTTATCCATAAGTCGAAACCAGTCACTGAACCAACTCTGCCACTTTTCTTCGGTTACATTTTCACACTCTTGATCCCATGCTGCCAGAAGCTCCTCGTCGGATGCAAAACGCTGCCAATTCAGCTTCATCTTCACTTCTGGGAAGAGTGCAAAGTCACATGGGGCAATATCGGGACTGTGTGAAGGGTGATCAAGCACAGTGTACCCTGATCTGGCAAGAAAATCCATTGTTACATTAGCACGATGTGCTGGAGGATTGTCGTGATGCAAGAGCCAAGTGTTGGGCCGTGACCTTGGACGGAGGTGCTTGAGAGCCTGGATGACTTGAGGCAGACAAGTCTCACTGTACCACTTCGCAGCAACTGTCCTTTGTGTTTCTAGTACAACCCGAGTCAGGATGCCCCGTTTAGTGAAGAATACTACAATCATCCTTTTCTTCACTGACATTGACTTTCGCACAGTGACAGGAATACCCTCATCTTCACACAGCCACACCTTGTTCTGGGATTTTGTTGGGACATCGTAATAATAAAGCCAAGTTTCGTCACATGTAACGATGCTATTGACGTTACGTGAAGTCCCATTTTCTAACTGTTTTAGCATTTTTTGGCACCATTTCACCACATGCGCCCTTTGTTCCTCTGAATGTGAATGGGGAACCCAAAGGGAACAAACCATTCTAACACTGAGATGGTCATGTAGAATTGAATGAATAGCTGGTGGAGGGACCTGGAGGGTCTCTTCTACCTGCCTATATGTCAACCGCCACTCTTGCTGCAACATTCTCCTCACAGCTTCAATGTTTTCCTCAGTCACTGATTCAGACGGTCGCACAGGACAAGGATCGTCTTCAACCCCAAAATTTCCCCTCTGGAACTCTTTGTACCAGCGGAAAATTGTTGTCCGATGTGGACAGTCTTTCCCCAGCCCAGGAGTCATTTCCTCCGGGCACTGGTCAACAGTTAATCCACGAGCAAATTTGTAGCGGATAATTGTGTGCGGTATTCACCTTTAGACCACACTGACTTCTTAACTTGCTTTCAATCCCACTGCTTGGTAACAACTGGTGTTAAGGTCGCACCTTGCTGTCTTCTAGATCGGTCTTCACCCGACTCTTCATCCCTCACCATAACAGGGGTGTTCAGCCAACCGTTTTCGCGTATTGCAAAACTTTCCTAGTGCCCTTTGTATGCGCTGGTAAATCTACAGACAAGAGGTTGAGTAGTATTTGAGCACCTTGAAATACCACCGGATTGAACGGAGATCGAACCTGTCAGATCGGCCTCTCAAGTCCAGTACTCGATCATCTGAGCCACTCAGCCAAGTTAGGTGTACGTCGGTACCAGGTCAGGAGGGTACGATCTAATAAATGTCAATGGTGCCGTCGCAGTGATTAGTAGTCTCAGTGTGGCCTGTTATTGAAAATATGGAAATCTACTGTACAGCCTATTTTGTCATTCGACCGGGTCAGGAATGGAATGAATGAAGCCCCTAACTAATGGCGAGGATAGGAGAAGTGCCGGCTGGCGAAACTTGTCGCACTCCTCTTGGGGAATGATAAATGACTGACAGATGACATGTTAATGGAGAGTGTTGCTGGAGTGAAAGATGACAGGGAAAACCGGAGTGCCCGGAGAAAAACCTGCCCCGCCCCCGCTTTGTCCAGCACAAATCTCACATGGAATGACCGGGATTGGAACCACGGTATCCAGCTGTGAGAGACGAGCGCCCTGCCACCTGAGCCGCGGAGGCTGTTGGCCTATTATTATCGTGCAATAATACGACGGCAATTTGAAGCAACTTATGTCCTTCTGTACGAGGTTTCAATTTTCAAGTGTCGATGTACCCCGTAGATGGAAAAGTTAGATTAGATCACGCTACCTATACCAACATTCGATCATTCCAACCCCGCAATGATACAACTGATGGTGCGTCAGTGCGAGTGAAATGAGGAGCAGTCAAATAGGCAGAGGAGAAACAGTGGAGTACCTGCTCTACTTCAGCGATAAATTGAAATAAATGTGGGAAAATTCAGTTTTTAATTTAAAGAACTGTCTACGAATAAATTGAGTTATTTTACATTGTCAGAAAGTATTGGCGGTAGCTACTCAGACCCGCATGAATTCGCCGAGGATGCTTGATGTCCCCAGGAGCTTTAGCCGACACGATCATAATTAAGCTCTTGGAATGACAAACCGTCGATATAAATGTAGCACGTCGAATTGCGCGTACTCTGAAAGGACCTTGCAGAATCTTTTTGGTCTACAGACTAAGAGCTATCGTTTACTAGCATCAAGAATTTTGACCAAAAGCACCTTTTAGGCAACTGTGCATCGAAGGCTCACATGATGATGATGATGATTGCTTAAAGGGGCTTAGCGTCTAGATCATCGACCCCTAATTGTACGAGATGATGCAGAATGATATGATTATCAAAATTCCAAAATCGATCCACTGACTATAATTCAAAAAGATGGCGATGAAAAATGATATGAACTTAAAATAATAAGTGAATACGACCCTCAATAACCCACCTTCCCCCAAAAATCTTAAAACACTGGAATGAACGGAACAAAGATCTGCTTCCAAAGGAAAATCCTATATCAACGGTGCTTGTTGTCCAAAAGTGTCCAAAATCCAGTCACCGGCCCCTCATAATGGTATTAATCACTGGTAATTTTTGCTGTTTTGTTTAACGTCGCACCGACACAGATAAGTCTTATGGCGACGAGTATCACTGGTAAAGTAGATCCACGATGTTCCTCATATAGTTGTATTAATCAAATGTAATCTCATGGTTACAAAAACATCATCCCTTGGTCGCACCTTTTAGTCGCCTCTTACGAGAGGCAGGGCATACTGCGGGTGTATTATTCATCTGCGTTCCCCAACCCCCATGGGGTGTCATCCCTTTTAGTCACCTCTTACGACAGGCAGGGATACAGTGGGAATATTCTTCTTCTGCGTTCTCACATGAATTGGATTTTAGGCACGGCGGCTTTCTACGGGATACGTTACCAGTGTTACAGACCTAAGAAAAGAAGTGGCAGTTCACATGTTTGGGCAAATAAAGAAGAAAGCTCTCTGCCGTGAGAGCTGGTGAGCCAAGAAGGGCTATCTTCAGAAGAGCAAACCAGTCAGATGACTAATGCACTATGGATGGAGGGAAGTACATGTCTTGTTTCGTCAACCCTTATTGAAGTTCAACGTACAGTCCATTATTATTTTCCAATTGGTTGATATTCTTCCTTCACCAGCTCGATTGAGTGCTTCCACATCAGTTATTCGATATTAAGCAGCCGCACCCAAAACCACACCTCAAATCCCTGTGGCTTGTCAAGTACTATACAGTGTCCGCGCATTACCGTCATACCATTCCACTGAATAAAACAGGTATTTTAACAAATCGCTTCGTGAAATATAGACTGAGTGTGGTGTTAGCTAGCATTGTCTGGTATTTGTAGAATGTTCTTGACATTCAAATCCATACTTTGACATCTTGTTGACAATAGTCATCCTTCAATATTTTCCTACCCCGGTATTTATAAGAAGATACTTGTTCAAGTGCCTCGCTCTGAATGAAAATGTGGAAATTTTTCTTCAGATTATCAACGACATCATTTAATGGCTTGAATTGAATACCGTCTGTCGCTTTAACGCCTCTCCACACGACCCAATCATCTGGGCCCGATGTGCAATGGGCTGGCTCGCTGTGCTCTGGAAACACACGCGGTTAAGGATCCCTTATTTTCTAAGTTTCAGAAATAGGAATTTCCCTGACTTTGTTCTCACTGAAGTCGATACGAATGCTAATATATTGGGCTAAAAACTGGTTATTACAGAGAAAATAATTTAGTCATGAAAATGCTGTTACAATACTAGAACCATTCGATTTTAGAAACTTTCAATGAACTGGTCGGTGACAAATCGGCTCGAATTGCATGACCGCTGTACTACACGGCCCAGCTAGCAGAGTGTCGCAATAGTGAGTTGGGATATTGTGTGGTACCCCTGACCAACCACCCGGCATGAGTTGTGTCCGCCCGACCGGTCCCGACAAGCCTACACACCACTCAATCTGCAGGGTACCTGAACATCGGGCCCAGCAGATTTTGTCGTGCGTAGAGGCTTGTAACTATTCACGCATCGATTAACTTGATTAGAGGAGGAAGGAGTATCCTACTGTATATACAGTACCCATGAACTGTAGCAGGAGTTGAACGCTGGTGTGCGTCAATTGTCTGAGTGAACAGTGATGAAATATGACAATAAAAAAAAAACTGTTGAAACATGCAAATTTAACATTATGTTGTTATCTACTGTCGTTATTCTTTACAAATGAGGGGCCGATGACCTTCGATGTTAGGCCCCTTAAAATAAAAAGCATCATAATCATCATCATCATCATCTTTACAAATGCGTGCGACCACACGTCACGAGAATCGTGCTAGAGACGGTACTGAAGGAAACTATGAAAGATTCTTGACCATCCACACTAGGTAATCTGTCACAATGTGACTTCCATTAGTTCGGACCACTCAAGTAGCAATATTTGAAGATCAAACGCTTCCACAACGATGATGAACTCAAGGCTATGGTGCTAGAATATTTCATGCAGCAACTACGATCCTTCTCTTCGAATGGTATCCGACAGTTCGAAAAATATTAGGATGCAGTCTGAATACACAGCATGACTTTTTCTCCTAAGATGGCATTGCTTTTTATTATTTAAAAAAATATTAGTCTTTTCTTTATTTAATGAAAGATGCCCTAGTTCATCTTGAGGTAATGGCCATAAAGACCCTGAATTCTAAATTTACATAAATGGAGAAGGCAAAGATATTTTTTACAATTTGTTTTACGTCGCATTGACACAGATAGGTCTTGTGGGGACGATGGGGTAGGAAAGGGCTAGGGGTGGGAAGCAAGCGGCCGTAGCCTTAATTAAGGCACAACATTTGCCTGGTGTGACAATGGGAAAACACGGAAAACCATTTTCAGGGCTGCCGACAGTGGGTCAGTGACTTCCATTAGTTCGGAGCACTGAAGAAGTACTATCTCCCGGATGCAAGCACAGCTGCGCGCCCCTAACCGCACGGTCAACTCATCCGGTAGTGCAAAGTATGAAACTGAGACAAACTGGAGACAGGGGTTCATCTTGAGTGACGAAGGTTCTGACACAGGGAGGGACGTCAGTAATAAACGTGATAATGGAGGATCGTGTGGTTAGCTAGATTTTAAAGATTTTAAGAATATATCTTGCAAACGTCATTTATTGCATTACAAAAAAACAAAGCAAAGTCAAAGCAAAGACACCTCCGCACAGGCCATGAAGGCCCTTGGAGGAGTGGGAGGTAAAGGCTTCCACAATTGTTAACCTTGGCACGTGATGGGGTAGGGTGGTTAGCTCTACGCCTGGCCGCCTTTGCCCCCAGGAATTAACCTGGTACTCATTTTTTGGTGTAGGCTGAGTGAACCTCAGGGCCATATGCACCTCCGGAAGTGGAAATCTCGTTTCTTAAATTTTACGACTTCCTGACGGGGATTCGAACCCACGTCCTTCCGGGCGAACCGAGCACGCCTTAACCGCCTCAGCCAGGCATCCCCTCATTGCATTACTACTACTTACAAATAAAAGAAACCCTCATGGGAAATTTAACAGGATAGATAATATATTTTCCACAAAATATGAGACACAAGGTTCATATATATTTTTCATATAATTAATTTCGACGGTCTAGGTTATGTCATTTTCGCTCGTTATATGTTTCGTAGGATCAAGTATCACCGCTGTTCTTTGTGTTTACTTTGTAATTTCGGTATTTTTGATCCTGTTAAAAAAAAGGGCCCAGGTGAGTTTCAGTTGATCAAATAAATAAATAAGAACTATTTCGATCATATATTTCCCCCAACACCGTCTCAAAATTGAAAATGGATATTAACCTCTGCTTTATGCGTGAATTCTATTTTGTACTTCGGCACTAAAACTTTACCGTCTTCGAACGATGAAAGTGCGAATGAAGTATGTTATTAACAAAATAATGACTTGGCTGATTCTGTATGCCTTTGGGATATGCGCTTTAGTGTTAAGCATCAAAGTGTCAATAGAGCATTTAATTTGGTACAATCTAATAAGTCATTTGTAGTATGAGGCGCTTGGAGTCCTGTAATTCGACGCCCCTAGAGCTGCTTGTCTCCCGAGGCTTGCTACCTCCTTCTCTGTTCCTCACCTAGTTTACATTCCGAGAGAAGAGAGAGACAACAATGTAGTCACCTATGTTGTGTTTAACAGATTACGACAATCTGTTCCGTGTCGCTTTGAAGACAACGCAGTTGAAATCATTAGCCAAACGCCATTATCTCCCTGCTTTGGTGCTGTATTTAATCTAACGATGAATACAATGCAGAGATTAATCGCTGATTAAAGCACGTGCCAAAGGGAACGGAATTAACGAGCGTTTACCTGGTCGACTGACAAACAGTAATGGCGCTATTAAAGCCTGTAAATTGACACCGGTCGTCCTCTATATTTTTGCTAAATAAAGGGAAAATGTAGAAGAAATAAGTGGCATTGGGAATATTGGATGACAACTCTTAGTTAATTTAAATAATGAATATTGAAAGGTGATAAGGATGTTTTAAAATACACACTTAGGTTTGCTAGGAGGCAGTTCGAGTTTAGAAAATGTTATTCCAGAGCAGGATTCTCGCAAATATAGCGGACATTTTTGATTCAGGATATTAAAGGGACTCTATCGCTATTGACCTATCCAAGGCCTTTGATAGGGTAGATCATGGGAGACCGAGCTCGATAGGTGTATTTCGCTTAAGTGCGGTCAGTATGCAGTATTCGGTAGATAGGAGGTTCGAACCCCACTATCGGGAGCCCTGAAAATGGTTTTCCGTAGTTTCCCATTTACACACCAGGCAAATGCTGGGGCTGTACCTTAATTAAGGCCACGGCCGCTTCCTTCCCACTCCTAGCCATTTCCTGTACCATCGTCGCCATAAGACCTGCCTGTGTCGGTGCGACGTAAAGCAACTAGCAAAAAAAAAAAAAAGATAATGGGAGACTGCTGATGAAAATTAGTGCCATTGCACCAGACAAAAGAGTGGTTGAATGGCTGACTAAGATTCTAACAATAGAACTCGGAGAATTAGAATTTTGAACCTGTGACGATTAAGAGTGAGGTTCCGCGGGTCAGTTTTATTGGACCTTCATGTTTCCTTATGTGTATGCATGATATTAGTAAAGAAATGACCGAGCTTGATAGCTTCAGTCTATTAATTGCGGCCAGTATCCAGTATTCGGGAGATAACGGATTCGAACCCATTGTCGGCAGCCCTAAAGATGGTTTTCCGTGGTTTCTCATTTTAACAGCAGGCTAATGCTAGAGCCACTACCACGGCCGCTTCCTTCCCACTCCTAGCCCTTTGTTGTCCTATCGTCGCCATAAGACCTATCTGTGTCGGTGCGACATAAAGCATCTTGTGAAAAAAGAAAGTAAAGACATGGAATTACAATGCTTTTGCGGATGATATATATACATATTTACAAGAACATCAGAATACGTACTGTGTGTGACCAGAAGGATCTTGAAGTTTACAAAAAAACGCTAGTAGACGTAATATTGCTACTTAGAAAAAAACTATTCGTATGCAAAAATAAAAACAAATTGCTTGGATTTTACGGAATGAAACACATTCATAAGGGATCACCACACAAAGTGATAAATTAGTCATAGAATAGTGAGCGACTACAAACAGACCTCGGCAATGACGTGAGTTGTACAGAAAACCATTGATATGGTGGTAAACGGGATGGAAAGTTAGTTTGTGAGTTTTGCCACAGAAGATGTCCTTCCAGCTTTGATTACTGTGTTAGTGGGCAGATAGTACCTGATGGGGATCACTGTAAGTACTTAGCTGTTAATACTGGGTGGGAAAAAATGGCCCTGGAAATATTTACAACAGGACTGACACGAGATTGACCCATGTTAATGAACATCACAGAAGATGATGGAAAATGGCCTCATCTGAAGGAATGGAAAACTGAGGAACCAAAAGTCCTGACTCCACTTCTAAACCAACAGCAGATTTCAACACGCGAACGTTCACATGCACAACATTAAATTTGTAAGGATACAGATGCAGATCCTTTTTTATAATGTTTCGATACGATGACCTATTAATTCGCACTTGCACAGATAAACGTCGTTGAGATTTCGTCGGGCTTCGTTCCAGGCTTTCCTTCACTCGAGCAATGTTTTCTTGTGCCCGAATTCTTTTCGGATAGTTACGGTTTTATTCGTTACAGAGCCAGTTTCACGTCATTTTAGCATTACAGACTTTGCTGGAAATTTTACCAAAACACTTCCATCCTTAGACACGTGCACAAATAGCTCCGCACAGGTTTTCCACGAATCGTGTTTCACGAAACACTGGACAGTGGACATGCACTGTTTTATCGTAAGTACCGTTGTGTGTTGCATTCAAACACGTCTGCTCCCCTCAGTCACTCACACGGAGCGACGTAGTTGAGAGATGCACAGCAAACGATTGGTGCATCGAAATCACGGTTTCTAGAATTTCATGTGATGGGTTGCATTCCGTAATATAAATATTTTTCGTGCCAATTTAACTTTGCCCGCCTTGTATAAGAAAGGTATCCATTGGAGTAATCACATTAACGAGATCGAAAATACAGCTTAGATATTTCCATTTAGTTATGAGGATGTTAAGGGTTTGTATTAAGGATGTAAAGGAGAGAGCGTGTAAGTCCCTGGTAAGACCCCATTTTGAGTATGGTTCAAGTGTAGGGGACCTTCACCAGGATAACTTGATATGAGAACTGGATAAGATCCAAAGGGAAACAACATGATTTGTTATGGATGATTTCCGACAAAAGAGCAATGTTACGAAAATGTTGCAAAATTTGTGCTGGGAAGACTGCCCGACTAATTGGAATGTTCCGAGCTATCAGTGGAGAGATGCTGTGGAAATATACACCAGTAGACGCGTAAGTGTGATTAGATTTAAAGGTAGGAAAGATCATAACATGAATATAAAATTGGAATTCAGTAGGACAAACTGGGGCAAATATTAACGTATATTAAGAGGAATTTGGGAACAGAATAATTTATCAAGGGAAATGTTCGACAAATTTCCAAGATTTACATCATTTAAGAAAAGACTACGTAAACAACTGATAGAGGATCTGCCACCTAGGCGACATTTCTAAATACACATCAGTGGTGACTGATTTGATAGGTCCTACTGATTGCTGCCTAAAGGGTAAATGAAATGATATCAGTGAGGTACTCTGAAATTCGTCGCCGGGCTGAGTGGCTCAGACGGTTGAGGCGCTGGCCTTCTGACCCCAACTTGGCAGGTTAGATCCTGGCTCAGTCTGGTGGTATTTTGATGTGCTCAAATACGTCACCCGCTTGTCGGTAGGTTGACTGGCACGTAAGTGAACTCCAGAGGGACAAAATTCCGGCACCTCGGCGTCTCCAAAACCGAAATAGTAGTTAGTGGGACGTAAAGCCAATAACATTATAATTGAAATTCGCCAAGGACTAGTCATTCAAATGCGGTTTACCGGTATTTTAATTATCTTTACTACTACTGGTAGTATTACTAGTGTAAGTTACATGGTCTGAAACTCAACAATGCATACTTTAAAATCATTTAAATTTATCAAAACATGAAACTCAGTCAGATTCTTCATGGAGTTCTAAATTCAGATGTACCGGATTACCTCCTCACCTCATAACCTCGCCTTTAACTATATCTCGAAGTCCCTCTTTTGTAGTCACTGCCGCTAGGCTGTGGAATACTCTCACTACGAACATTAGAGATTTGCGTTTCATAGGAAATCCGGTGAAGTGAGTAAGATGGATCAAAATGTGATTTAAAGAGATGTGATATCATATAATACGTATATTGAGTACTCAGCCCGAAAGCTAGATCTTTTCGCAGCAGTTCCGCCCTCAGCTGTCATAGATGACCTGTAGGTGTCGCTGAAGAGGCGTACAAGGGATTTTTTCCGTATGGCCTCCGAAGAGACCTCATGCAGGTCTTCCTAAATGACTCCTATAGGTGACCTGCGTGTCTGTGGAGATGGGATCATTCCTATGATGAATTATAATACTAAGGACGGCACATGCACCCAGTCCTCCAGCCAGAGGAATTCATTAAGTTTAAAATCCACGACATGGCATGGAATCGAACCCGAAACCCCTTGGACGAGAGGCCGGCGGGCTAACGGTTTCACCATGGAACCGGATTACAAGGAAAATGAGGATGAGGTAGTTTTCGATTGCTATTTCATATCAGTCTGCCAAGCCCACTGAAATGCTTGCATCAACAGACCCTATGAGCGAAGTTTTCACGTCATCCACAACAGGGATTGGCTGCACAAGGAATGGTATTTCCAGCATCACTCGTATTTCAATTTCATATTCTTAAAGCCAAGGATGGGAAAGACAGGTCAATTAACACATTTGTTCTAGCCCTTACCAGAAGACAGTGGTTTATCTACAGTATTAATGTCCTTATATCAGCTTTTTTAATGTTTGGTGATTGAGAATAATTATGAGCTCATGTGTAGTTCTTATTCCATGTATAGTACATCATCAACTTCAGATATTCGATCGTCCTGCCCCTTTTCTCTTCTTCCGTTTCCCTGTCTTTATTGACCTTTGAAGCACCTCACAGCTAATCAAGATGAAATACGTAGGTTAGTGACATCGTTTTGTGCTCTCTGTTTTCCAACCTTAATATGATTTCCTGGCGTTATTTGTAAGAATGTCATATTGCTATAAATACGAAGACTTCGATCAATTTAACGAACATTTCTTTCTTTTCAGTGCATGACTCTACAGGATAATTTTAGTATATTGTATAAAAATGACACAAGTTATTTGTAATAATAATGGCTTCATCAACTATGTATAAGTTGGTGTTAGGGAGGCAGTAAAACACGACATATACATTTATTTCACCTTATCCCTGACCCCCTACCAAGAAATAGAAACCGGGCGAGTTGGCCGTGCGCGTAGAGGCGCGCGGCTGTGAGCTTGCATCCGGGAGATAGTAGGTTCGAATCCCACTATCGGCAGCCCTGAAGATGGTTTTCCGTGGTTTCCCATTTTCACACCAGGCAAATGCTGGGGCTGTACCTTAATTAAGGCCACGGCCGCTTCCTTCCAACTCCTAGGCCTTTCCTATCCCATCGTCGCCATAAGACCTATCTGTGTCGGTGCGACGTAAAGCCCCTAGCAAAAAAAAAAAAAAAGAAATAGGAACCGAGGGTCACGTCGGAGCCGATGACTTAGATGTTAGGCTCCTTTAAACTACAATCAAGCGAGCAAGTCGGCCATGCGGTTAGGAGCGCTCAGCTGTGAGCCTGCATTCGGGAGATAGTGGGCTCGAACCTCACTGTTGGCAGCCCTGAAGATGGTTTGCCGTGGTTTCTCATTTTTACACCAGGCAAATGTTGGGATGTACCTTATTTCTTCCCACTCCTATCCCATTGTCGACGTAAGACATATCTGTGTCGGTGTGACGTAATGCAACTTGTTAAAAAGACATGCATTACGGGCTAAATTGTCGTAACGCTGACAACGTACAACTCCAGAATCTGGCAACCATCTATATGGACAGCAGGTGGCTTGGCAAATCAAACTACAAAATGAGTTGTATGTGTTGCGGGGTATTTCCATAATCTTCATCATCTGCTTGTTGATAATAATTAATAATTAATAATAATAATAATATTAATAATCATAATAATAATTATTATATATTATATTATTATTATTATTATTATTATTATTATTATTATTATTATTATTATTATTATTATTATCCGACTCCTTTGATGAATGATCAGTGTTGAGCCTTCGGTTTAGAGGGGCCCGGGTTCGATTTCTGGCCGAGTCAGGAATTTTAATCGCGTCTTATTCATTCTTCTGGCTCGAGGACTGGGTGTTTGTATTTGTCCCAACACTGTCGTCTTAATATTTAGAAAACATACTACACCACCAATCTTAACAGAACACAAAATAATGATTACAACTCTCCATATAGGGTTGTGTCAGGAAGGGCATCCGGCCGTAAAACAGAGCCAAATCCACATGTGCTACACAGTTAGCACCCGTGACCTCACAAGTGTGGGAAAAGCGGTAGAAGAAGTTTATGATTATATTATTATTATTATTATTATTATTATTATTATTATTATTATCGCGAAATATGCACAAATGGATATACGACCTGACTTCTATGAAATAACAATGAAGTCTGGTTTGAACTTACTGGATCGTAGAAGATGTGGAAATATATTTAGGTTAATTAGGTAGAAAGCGTTATTCTCATTTCTTGAAGACCTTCCTAACCAAGAAGTGCGAGACGTTAAATAGAGGAGTTAAGATCTCAAGCTCCAGCTTGTATATTGCGTACTTCTATTCTCGTTATTCTCTCATTTATACCTCGTATAATTCCTTCAATTAGGGGAAGTGCTGGGTAATTACTTACTTGTGGCCACAAGAGGATTGCAATTATTCTATTCCCCTGTGCACGATTATGCTATAATTACCGAACTAAAACTGGGTTTTTTTGTTATACGGAGACTTAAAGCCTTGCTTCATAGTTTATATTAGAATTTGTAAATCCAAATCAAAGATACTGTGCGAGGTTCTTGGAAATATTTCCATTCGATTCTACTGTAGCTTTACTCAGACAGGCTTACAAGAAAATTTATAGCGATATCAATGTGAAGGAGCTTCGAAATAAAAATTGGAAATAATAATAATAATAATAATAATAATAATAATCAGGGCTAGGATTTTAATCGCTTCACAACATACATTGATAAGTTGTACAGATATCCTGATCACAGTCCCACATTATAGAAAAGCTGATTTATTAGGTTGTTATTTGCCATTTTAATTTTTAGGTCACCTTCTAAAATTATTCGTCATTATTTGGTAATTATATGGAATTTATTAGACTATATTATACTTTTCGAATAGTTTTTCTTACATGTTTGAAGATTTTAATGAATTGCGCGTGTGGCATTTCATATTATCACAACATTTTAACTGAGGATGAATGCGGAGAATTTAGAATCTTCACAATACTTTGTCAGTCTGGGGACTAAATAAACTTTGTTCACTACTTATTTCTTCGAAATGTGCACATTCCAGGAGGCAGCCCCTCCAATTGGAGAAGTCTTCCTCGTGAACAGTCGAGATTTTCTTCTGAAGACGCAAAATGTAAGGGATTTCACCTTGTTTTCTTGAAACGGCAAAAACCGAAAAGTGTCTAACATATACTAAATACAGGCTAAATCAACTCGATTATTCAAGTTCATTTAAAATTTATATCATTATTTTTCAAGTTTTCGGTTCATTTTACTGGATTTTGGCATCACATTATAGATCGTTCCTTAAACATTTTAGGTCATCAAATCCTGTCCGTAATAATAATAATAATAATAATAATAATAATAATAATAATAATAATAATAATGATAATTTTACAGTCCACTAACTACTTCTAGTGTTTTCGGAGGTACTGCGCTGACGGAATACTATCAACCGATATGAGCCGAGATAGAATCCACCAAGTTGAGCCCAGAAGACCTGCGCTCCGCCCTTTGAGCCATTCAACCCGCGTATCTGATAATTATTGGAAGCTATTTACAGTCTACATTTCTGAACCCTTGAATATATTTTCATTGTGTAAAGCAGTGAGGCAGTTCTACGTCTTGTTTCGGAAACGTTATTGGCTAACAGTTACAACCCTCAACGGTTCTCCATCAATGATCAAAAAGTAGTTTTCTAACACGAAGTTTATGTGTTTTAATTTTCTTTTTATTATGTTTTCGGTGACATAAAAATGGAGAAGGCACAGCTCCACTATTTACCTGGTGCGAAAACAGGAGACCACGAAAAACTATCTTCAGCGGCTGCCGATGGTCGGATTCGTCCTCACCAACTCCCGAATGCAAGCTCACAGATACGCGACCCTAACCAATTTTCCAACTCACTCGGTATCTTTGAAATGGGACAATGCCTACTAATACTAGGAATATTAAAGTGGGGAAGATGAGGATTGCAATGGTTATACTTTGCATGAATCTAGTGAAAATTATTAGCCTGGTCCCGTTGTACACCTTGACGAGAAAAAGAAAGAGATGCTAACAATTCATGCGGTGCCCCACAAAGGTTAGTACTCTCAGAAAGCAGAATGTTTGCAGCTTTTCATGGCCAGCTACTCCCACTCAAGAGCACTCGTGAACTGCAAAAGTGAGAAGCTTCAAGTAGACATGCACAGTGGGTCTCTCCTTTATTCGCTTACAGCTGTAATTCATCAGCTGGACGTGACGGCACAGTAGGGTTGTACAGCAAGTTGTGAAGCCACAGTCCTGTGTGAATCATGTAAAATATTCTCAGCTTCCTGTGATACCTACCAAGAGCTGAACACAAATTAAATTAACATTTAATTATCATTTAATTACATTAGCAATTCAAATTATTAGAACGGTCCTCGGAGCAAAGTTGATTCTGTCTGCTCTGCTCCCAATGCGGTAATCAATTCCAGTGGAATCCCTTTCACCCGCAAGCTGAAGTAAATGGAGTATGATGAAAGGCGCGTCAAGGCAAATTGTGGACTGGAAATTAAGCAGTAAAATGTAATGCTGAGGTTTGATATGAATGACATTTAAAGTACTGAGTGAGTTGGCTACGTGGTTTAGATCAGATAGTTGTGAGCTTGCATTCGACGGATCAAAATATCAAATGGACTTTGAAAGCGAGAAGCTTCAAGTATATATGCACACTGGACCTCGCCTTCCTTCGGATGCATCCTGCAAATATGTTCTACGACATAATTTTTTGTCCTAATGTTCACCATTCATGTCACATTATAAGTTGCACTTTGGTTTTAGATGTAATGACTATCGACATTTTAGTTTAAAATCATTTAATCATTCATGCAAGATAGCAATATTTTACACAATTAATAATATATTTATATGCAACTGACACCTGGATAAATAGCAGCGTTTGTGTCCTATGTACTAATGGACACCTAAACCAAATTTGTCCTCGTAGCCCAAAAGATGTGACTCAGGGAACTTTTCGAACAAGAAAACATAAATACGTTTAGTTTTAGGAAACAGACAGATGAATACCTGAAGTGTGCCTCATTTAAAACTATTCACAGCCATTTACTCGTCCGTCTGTCAGTTTCTTATTCTTATTCACATTATTATTCTTATTCTTATTCTTATTCTTATTCTTATTCTTATTCTTATTCTTATTCTTATTCTTATTCTTATTCTTATTCTTATTCTTATTCTTATTCTTATTCTTATTCTTATTCTTATTCTAATTTTAATTTTAATGTTAATTTTAATTTTTAGGTTTAGGTTTTTGTTCTTGTGACATATTATCAATTCCCATCCTCTTTATATGGTTTCTGCTTCTTCAGGGCGCCCTTGTTTACTTTTAAATTGCTCGTCTAATGATATTATTTCTGACTATATCAGACATATTTGCAAAATTACTAACTGGTTTGTCAGAAGGTAGTTCGGGTTTCGGAAATGTCATTCCAGTGAGGCTCAACTGCTAGGATTGCTGCGAGATATAGCAGATATTTTACATTCAGGAAGCCAAATTGACTGGATCACTATTGACTTATCCAAGTCTTTTGGTAGGATAGATCGTGGGAGAATGCTGATGAACATGCGAGCTGTTAGACTAGATAAAATAGTGATTGAATGGGTGGTTACGTTTTGAGAAAACAGAACTCAGAGAATTGGAGTACCTGATCGTGTATCGATTAAGTGGGGTTCACGCAGAGGAGTATTATTGGACCTTTATATGTTCTTACGTATGTAAATGAAACACGCAAAGAACTAGAATCACAGATAAGACATTTTAGCGGATTATGTTCTACTGTACATCCAAATATTTCGCTTGATAAATTATTCCATTACCTAATTCTTCTTTCAAATGTATACTTGCTCCAATTTGTCCTCGTTAATTCGAAATTTACCTTCATGTTTTAATTTATTAAGGGAAATATTCGAATATTTTCCAACTTCTTTGCAATAATTTAAAAAAAGACTAGATAAACAGTTGACAGCGTGATGATGTTGCTTGTTGTTTAAAGGTGCCTAACATCTAGGTCATCAGCCCAGTTCATAGGGACTGGGCGAGTTGGCCGTGCGGGTAGAGTCGGCAGCTGTGAGCTTGCATCCGGGTGATAGTCGGTTCGGACCCCACTGTCGGTAGCCCTGAAGGTGGTTTTCCGTAGTTTCCCCTTTTCACACCAGGCAAACGTTTGGGCTGTACTTTAATTAAGACCACGGCAACTTTCTTCCCACTTCAATCCCATCGTCGCCATAAAACCTGTCTGTGTTGAAGCGACTTAAAGCAACTTGTAAAATAAAATAAAAGAAATATGTTCCTCAAATTGACAGATCACATTGAAATATCAACCGAATCTTTTGAGAAAGGAACGCACAATTTTGGAAGTTCAGGATTTGACTAGTGGTTTGAGTTCAGATCTCTCTGTGCCATACGCATTAGTCATATAGAAAACTTGTCTCTCCCAAAATCTCCAGAATTCGAACCAAGGTACTAAGTGATTATACCACTGCACTAGCACGCTCTCTGCTTTTCTTCAGCTTATATCTCTTATTTTTGTAGTCGCCGATACACACTGGATCATTATGGATTTCAGCCGAGGGATTGAAAGTGGATGTTCCTCCTGACACCTGGCGATTTTTCAGGTGAATATTGAGAATTAATATTCACAAGGATATAAACCCACACCATCTCGATGGATATCCAACAGCTAATCTACTGCACTAATCATGCTCTCCCTCTCCCGCAGCTAATTATTTCCATCTCGACCCCCGACGATATGGCTATAAATATGGACATTCACATAGTTTTCTATCTGAACAGTTAATATTTGTGTGCTGTTTACCTGATCTTGTTACTCGCCTGTTATGCTTGGTATATTTTGTTATGAAAGTTTTATTTGCAATTAGTTTTTTGACAGTACAAATGAAATGTACTCCGTCTAGCTGTATGTTGTCTTTTATAAATAAATAAATGAATGAATGAATAAACAAACAAACAAACAAACAAACAAACAAACAAACAAATAACGATTTCTTCATCTTCCTCAGCATTATTAGCCCTGCTTAGGATGAGGGGTTACTGACATTGCAGTCGCTGGTGCTCATTGATCATTTTTAAGTTTGAATGGGGTTTTAAATCCGGATACCTATCTTGACGCTATGTGAATTTTCAGGTGAAAAGTGCAACACGAGACAGGCTGGGAATTGAAATTCTGCCATCCTGGTAGAAACCCAGAAGCTAAGCTACTCTGATATTCACTCCATCTTCAAAATAAAAACTGAAATATTTTAAAACTGTATTCCTAAATCAGTGAAGTAATGAAAAGCGACTCAGTGTTGCAACTGACTCAAATTACTTGAACATGCTTTTCACCGTAAAAATTATGCGTCAACTCTTCAAAGAAACTTTTCAATATAACAATGCATTTCCTCTCGTGAAGGTGAGTTATAATCTCATTTGAACAACAAATAGAATAGATTGTGTTTAAATTATTCTCTGGTTAGCTGGAAAATTTAATTACGCAGTACTATCTAGTGTGCATCGTTAATGGACGGTAACTAAACCGCATGCTGAATTTAACGCAAAGGTGATTTGATTACAACAACGATTAAAAATTTGTTGGTATCGTTTAAGGAATAATTGAAATTATTAAAACCACGCCACCTGTAATGAATAATAATGCTATTTGAATATAGATATGATAGTAAATACATCCGTATCATGGTTGCGCCTCAAAGTATCGTTATATGACAATGTTAAGGGGAGGAATACAAACATGTATCACTTAAAACGAAAAATCCTTGATATAGTTCATGCAGTACTGAACCTTAGATGACAGAATGTTTCTACTTTGAGTTTCAAGGTGAAATATTATCACATAGTGGTTTCTATAGGCACATCGGCGATGTGCTAGAATTTATTTTTACCGCGTGTGTGATATTTGAAGCCGTTTCTTTAAAGTATTGACTCAATTTATTACTGTTTATAACAATTAGGTCCATCATTCTATCGAAAATAATTTTAGAAATAGTAAATCTGGAAAATACCTGTCAAAGGAAACATATGGTAACAGAGTTATACCTGAAAAAAGGAACACAACTTATAAATCATATGTATTCTTTTTCAAGTCGTTTCTAAATCTATTCATACTTAAATTAGTTTCGACACACCGAAGAACCAAAGAATTATTTTTAAAAAATATTGAACTTTCTAAATAATATGATGATGATGATGATGCTTGTTGTTTAAAAGGGCCTAACATCTAGGTCATTGGTCCCTAATGGTACGAAGTGGGAGTACTTATAATAATAATAATAATAATAATAATAATAATAATAATAATAATAATAATAATAATATTAAAATGTATCCACTGACTATAATTTAAAACAACTGACGATGAAAAATGTTTATGAATTTAAAATAATCTGTGGATATAATTCGGAATGGCTTATTTTCTTATAAAATGACAGCGAAAATAGACTAAAGTAGAATAAAGCATTTCCTTGAAGTGCAATAATATATAATTTCATTCAAATTAAACGTTAAAAAACACAGTGAAATACATAAAAACAGGCTAACACAGTGTAAACAGAATAAAACGTAGTTAATAATAAAATTAAATTAAAAGCAGATGAAAACTCATTTTTATACATGGTAAAACAGGCCATTATCCCCCATAAAACGGATGACGAGGTCTGCTGATTGCTCTTCATCTCGTAGGATGAGGGAGGGTACGCGGAAGTTTCAGACTACGGCACAGGTCGGCCAGGTCCACGCATTCCGTGAGGATGTGTATCACGGTACACACCGGAGGGGGTTCTTCTTTTAGTAAATAGGAGTGCTTTACTATACCGTGGCCGATCCGAAGACGACATAATGCCACTCCTTCTCTCAATGGGACACAACCAACGTATATCACTGGCTTTTTAACCTTGTGAGGCAGCGGAGGCATTATGACAGCCTCCTTGGCAGCCACATTCTAAATACATCGTGTATTAAAAATAATTCACTATGCTAATTTACTGCCTGGGGATTTCAGTTTGGTAGCTGGAACAGTAAATATAGGTCCTCTAGCTTAGTGGTTCTTAGCATTTGACAAAGTGCCTCTCACTCAGCAAGGTGAGATTTTCATTTAGTTGCACGTAGAAACATTAACATCATATATTGTCATGCGACACTAAAATAAGTGCTTTGAAGATTTGGAGCATAGACATTTTTTGTCCGTGGATGCGTAGAAGACGTCGTATCTATTTATCCAACTATTTATTTCAATGAACGTAATCTCTTCGTCATCCCGAGATGATGCAGCTCTTTTCAGGTATTTCCTCAATGGAGGTGAGCTGCACGTACAATTTTAAACATACACCAGCCCTCCTGCCATTCTTAAATACTGGCAGTGCCGGTAATCGAACTCAGGCCTCTGAGGATGGCAGCTAGTACTGCTAAACATTACGCTAGGGAAGCGGACATTTATTTCAATAAGAATGACATTTAACGCATGGATTAAAAACCGGTTATTTTTATGGGAAGATATTTTCGTTTCAAACTTCCAGTTACGTTTCACGTAGTGGTTTTGACTGTGCCTGGCTGAGTGGCTCAGACGCTTGAGGCGCTGGCCTTCTGACCATAACGCAGGTTCAATCCTGGTTCTACCGAGCTCGATAGCTGCAGTCGCTTAAGTGCGGCCAGTATCCAGTAATCGGGAGATAGTGGGTTCGAGCCCCACTGTCGGCAGCCCTGAAGATAGTTTTCCGTGGTTTCCCATTTTTACACCAGGCAAATGCCGGGTCTGTACCTTAATTAAGGCCAGGACCGCTTCCTTCCAATTCCTAGGCCTTTCCTATCCCATTGTCGCCATAAGACCTATCTGTGACGGTACGACGTAAAGCGAATAGAAAAAAATCCTGGTTCAGATCGGTGGTGTTTCAATGTGCTCAAATACGTCAGCCTCGTGTCGGTATATTGACTAGCAAGCAAAATAAATTCTGCGGTACTAAATTCTGGCACCTCGGCGGCTTTGCAAACCATAAAAGTAGTTAGTGGGACGTAAAGCAAAATAACTTTTTAATATTATTTTTGACTCTGGTAGACAGGCTTGCAGCTAATAATAATAAAATAATAATAATAATAATAATAATAATAATAATAATAATAATAATAATAATAATAATAATAATAATAATAATAGTCTCGGTATTATAAAGCATTTCAACACAATACTGAATCTACAAACTGGATTTATTAGTGATCAAAGATGTATTACTACGTTTGAAACGTATTCTATGCTCATAGTCTTCTTCTCAGAAACAACTTTGATATTAAATTCATCTAAACGATTTTCTCAAATTTAAATGTACAACACAGGAAAGTACCTGTTGGTTTTAGGCACCTTACCGTAATTTCCATTATATTCAATCTGGTTTTGAAGTATGTTAATCGATATGTTTCAAGAAAGGAAAGGCACTTTAAATACAAGTCTTGCAGAATTGGAATAAGGTCTAATTTTTCAATAGGTTTTAAAGTTCAAATCTGTGCCCTCCTGTGTGTTAGTAAATGTTATTTCTGTACTCATGTGTGTTCTTGTGTACCTTTCAGCCGCCACGCCGATTCCGGGAGGCCCGCATGTCCTAGCTGAGGCTTCACTCGGGGCGGCGACCATGAGCGCTGAATCTGGCGGCGGCGGTAAGTTTGTAATAGTACCACCTGTAGCATAGTTTAATCTGAGATCTAGTTCTGTAGCACATAGGAAGATTCATATTCCACTAGAGTCCGGACTTTCATGCATTAATAGGTTAGAATGAAAAGTTACTGAAGTGAGCAGCAGGTATAGTCTACCTTCACAACGATTATGCTATGGGGATTGCATAAAAATTAGGGGTACGGCTCATTAGAACCCCTACAGCTTATGTTACTCTTGCTACATTATGGAAGAGCGGGTGGTTGACAATTTCTACTAACCAAATTTGTTTGCAATCTAACCTGTTACTGCATAAAAATCCAGGCTTTAATTATAACATTCGTTCCCAATTTTCTTGATAATAATTCTGTTTGTTTCTTGAACTATCGTGCAAGAGTATAAATCACGTGGAGCAGCTATCTATAATGTAAGTGGACAGAAATTGCAAAAGGCTTATCACCACCTTGTTATATTGTATAGTAAGGGGGAATTTCGTAATTTGTACCAATGTCGAAATCGTACCAACTTCATAACTGTTACGTCAGCAACTGATGCTGCCATCTAGCATGAATGTAAAGTATACGTCCAGGGAAACCATTGATGAGCAGTCAATGAAACGATAGAATTTGTTCGAATTATTGCTTTAGTGCAAATTTCTCAACAGATGGAGAGGATACATAATTATTATGGAGACTAAAACGAAAAGGTATTCAAAAACTGAATCTCAGCTTCTTGCATGTGAAGTAACAAAATGAAACTGTGCTCTATTTACTCAATTCATAAACCAATTTCTCTGCCCCATCCGCAGAATTACAATAAAACTATGGGTGTGTTTGTTCGTATCACTGGAAATAACTTGCCTTTTAACTGCAAGGTGGACTAAAAGTAGTTCTCCCTTCTGTGGAGAAGTTGCCTTAGGCATTGCAACTAAGACTTCCTTCTAGAACGCTCAACTACATTGTCAACCTACTCCCGTCTACCTGAGTTTCCACTTTCAGCACATCTCCTTCGTAACTGTAAGTTAGAAACAAACAATGGACACTATTTCTAGAGAATTTCGAGAATGACTGAGTAACAGGAACCCGCTGAATTAAAACCACCCACACATTTCTTTTATGGAAAAAGGGCACAAGGAGTATAATGTTATTATGTCTATGAAGAAGTACATGATCTCTCCAACACAGGAAGCAACCGACGCATTGACATTGAGCTTTTAAGCCATCCTGTTCAGAAGGTTTCATCATTGATCCAACAATTAGATTTGAGACCAACGAAAACCAGCCGGAGAGGTCGATGCAGAAGAAAAAAGGATTTATAAAGAAACGGTGGACTTCTATAAGCGAAAGTACAAGCTCTCATCCATCTCTGTAATCGGCTTGATGTTAGGTGCTCGAGGAACTATACCTCTGCAATACTTTTGGGCTGAATAGAGATTTCATATATAACATCGCGATTACCATACTCAAGAAGTCCATCATGATCTTGAAGAACCATGCTTGCGGACCTCAAACAAATGTTTGACATGCCTCACTCGATTGCCTACACGTAACATCATACGATATCCATATATTGTTGTTAAGGTACTCTTTGTCTTTGGGCAACCTGCAGCTGTTGCTGGAAGATTGTACAATAAAATAAACAAATCATTAAACGGCACTAAATAGGCGATTATGTTTTAAATATGCAGTAAACTTTCAAACAAGCAATTACATGCACTATAAAACTATCTTACTTTGAATGCAAATATCTGAAAATGAATTTATGAAGAAAAAGCCTGCTTTCATGTGTCAAGGAAAACTGGCAAATAGACGAAATCCGAGCTCTGGTAATTTTATTAGTAATTATATATTACCATGAACATATTCGGGAAGAGAACTGCATATCGCGTTTACTCAGAGCCTTCATGAGATTTAATCGCAATGACTGTTCTACTCCAGGGACACAGGAATTTGTTCTGCGGTGCATGGTCAGCAAATAGTCTCACATCAAGAAATACATTACTCCTTTGGGAGGTATCTGTTCAGTTCGACGCCAGGCTGACTCGATAGGGACTCGTCAGCCGGTCAATAACAAAATAACAATCCAGACCATTACCGGAGACTGGGCCATTACACTACCCGAGTGCACGGAAACACTCTGCTTCTCACTTTGTAGTTCTGGTCCTATTGGAAATGGTTCTCGTGAGTATTACAGTAATTGAGTTCCGGGTGCAATATACAGCTGAAGATAAGAACACGTGTTTCTTTCCTTCTGAAAAGACATTAACAGCTCAGAATTTTAACAATACATTATCGTATCCTTTCTTAATGTCATGCCGTTTCCATTATATAGAGTATGTATTTTTCTATCAATTCACTATGCAATCAATACTATTACAAAACAGGAAGTAGAGAATATGTTCAGTGCTTTACTTAGCATCCTAAACGAAACACATCTCTTGGCACTAAATCTACCTTATATCTTTCAAGATTGACAAACTTTCTCGACAGTACATCATCCTTTAAGAAACAGTACCACGTATCTGGCAATGCTCTTCCTGACCATTATTTTCCTTAAGCCTGGTCATGTATATGCAGTCTATCAGAACAATCTTCGTTATGTTCATTTTCCTACACCGTCGTGTAAAGAAAAATAAACCGCACCGTACAGTATCGTATGTCTGGATGATGTATTTGCGCACTCTTACAGTATAATGTATTTGAGAATCATTTTCCTTTATACTTAAGGACATCCGGTCAAGAAACAAGCCTATGTCTATATGCGAGACATAGTTCGTTCCCACGACCCCACATTTGTAGGAAAATTGGCAGAAGAAGAATCACACGGAGTCGGGGATTCGGTTGGATTAATTTATAAGGCATGTTTTTACGACCGGATGCTCTTCCTGTTGCCAACCTCAGTTGAGGAGCTAATGAAAATGAAATTAAATACGGTAATGGGATGGTAGGAATATGCTGTGGCCTGTGAATTAGAACTGTCCTAGCATTTGCTTGTAAGTTAAAATGGGAAACCGCAGACAATTTTCAGGACAGCCGAAAGTGGGGTTCGAAACCACGTGTCTCTCGAATGCATATTTCACACAGAACAGAAATGCATGACATAAATGATGTTGCCATGTGGTGAAGTTTCTGCTCGTACCTTAAATCCACCGTGTGTGTGCTTCACGTGCAACATGGCAGATGGCATAATTATCTTGAGTGACGTTGCTGCTGATGGTGGCGTTAATGTACTTTCTCAATACCGGTAATATCGTTCGATGTGGAGGCGTAAGCATTGTCCTTGAGGAAATTCCGCAGGTAGAAAACACACACTGCGAGATCTGGTGAACGAAACGTTGTCTTCAGCTACTGCACGACCAATCCGTCTACCTGGCAGATGTTCATTTAAGTAATGTAGGACCCCTGTATTGTTCGAAAATTAACTCCCCGTTCATACGTCAGTTGTGAGTCATGTAGAAGTATACATGTCTATTTGCAGTCCACTCCATGAATAAAAATGGCCCAAACACAGGTTTATTGAAAATAACACAATGCACGTTCATTTTCCGACCGTTTCGTTTTATCTCACTGATAACGTACATATTTTGGGTTTCCATATCCCAACACTGTGTTTATTGACGGAAAAATGAAATGCTGCTTCTTTACTTACACTGACACGTGCTGCTAAACCTTAAATCCTCTAGATCATTGTCAGCAAATGTTCGCAATTTTCCACTTGGTTGATCATTGCGCTGCAGTTTGTGTACCAGTTGCAAACGGAGCGGGATCATTTTCAATCAATCGGCTTGGTAGAATCTTGTATGTTCTAACCCCACTGTCGGCAGCCCCGAAGATGGGTTTCCGTGGTTTCCTATTTTCACATCAGGCAAATGCTGGAGCTGACATTAATTAAAAACACGGCCGCTTCCTTCCCACTCCTGGCCATTTCCTATCCCATTGTCGCCATAAGACCTATCTCTGTCGGTGTAACGTACAGTAATTTGTAAAGATAAAATAATCTTCCATTCTGTTGAATTCGGTAGTGTCGACTTTGTAAATCCTGAACCCGCTTATCGTTAATTGTTTGGAATTTTTCACTAATCATGGCACTTCTAATTTCCTCGTCCTGGAGATTTTCTACCCTTATTCATTTGCAGACGGATTTCACTTTCTCATCCTAGGCCTAGAAGTGCTTAGTTCAGTGCAGCACAGAAATCCAGTAAACGCTTCCCATTCCTATCAGCTTCTATATCTTCCCCAGATACTTTCTCCTAAGTCTACCCGTCAGTTCTATTTCCAGCTCGCCCGTTAACACTATCATCTCCTTGCTATTGATACTGACTATGGTATCACTCTGTGCTTCATAAAACTTACCAAATTCCTCCTCATCTGAACCCCCACACGATGAATACACAGATAATTCCCATCCTAATTCCTAATTCCTCCAAACTGTCAATTTGAAATAAAACTTTAATTGAAAATGAAATTGATACGGTCACAATCGAAATTAATATACTTATCAACGAAAATACGCAATATAAAAGTTTTAAATATTAATAATACAATAAAGAGTACACTTCTCATTGAATATAATGAGCTAAGGTGCCACTAGGATATTTGCGTCCTAATGCTAATGTTTACAAAATAACCAGTGAATTAATTATCTATAAAAGTAGCCTGTGTAGCTTCGCGCTGACAGGTTGCCTAATGATCGTGGCTCTTAGTGAGTGGTTAGCATTGATCGTGATAAGAGAACAGATACAGAAGCTTATAGCATAATCACATTCAATCCGGGAGGAAGTGGACACATTCCCAGCGGATTAATCTAACACTCTGTAGCTTCTACGGGATATGCGATTAGAAGAGCCCCTAGAGTGACCAGCGCGGCTCTAAGTAAAGTGTCTTAGCTGGTCTTGTGGGACCTACTTATAGGATCAGGAGACCTGGAAACAGTGACATGGGCATTTCATTTGTGCAGTAGCTGAATAATTCGTGTTGAGCGCGAACCCACAATAACGTCCTCGATCCCAGTTGCAACAGGGCCTTATACTATCTAGTCATACCGGCATTGGGTTGTTAATAAGGTCTGAGTTAGGTGAACAGATTCATCAAAACACCCAATTAAGTTTTGTCCACTACAAAGCTCTCTTAGTGACCAATTCCAACTCTTCACAATGAGATACAGTATTTAAACAGGATAAAACACCGTTTCACGGCTGGTGTCCCGATAAATGTAGATGTTACTTCTTTTATAGTGTTGCATGTCAATGTTTTCGTAGGTCCCTTCGGCATTTTCTGGAAGGGATGAGTAAGTCAGGCAAACAACCTCCCAACGGGCATGATGATGTGGCCGGGCTCTCCTTGTATTGCCTTCATCCGGTTTCTCTGCAAGCCTTTTCGAGGGCGAAACAAGAATATTCCGTCTCTAACCGAGCTCCGAAGGTCCTAGTACCCCATCACCAGCGATCTAGAAGGAGGCTCGCCGCGAACAAAGGGAGAGAGTAGCTGGAGTTAGACGACAGTAGTGCTGGCTTTCGTCAATGTTCGTTGGTGGATGTCCCACCGTAGCAAGTGTCAGAGTATCGTCGTGTAGGAGTGTTGTTCGAGTACTGAGTGGAGTATTGTATGTGTACGAATGTGGAGTTAGTGTGTGCAACAGTTGGTGTGAGTTGAACTGGAGCTGTGTCAAATGTTGCTGTTCTTGTGAGGAGTATTGTAGTGCTGGCTAGCACTATTTAGCTGTTGCTGTTATGTGAACGCTGTTTAGTTTCCAGTGTTGAGTAGTTCATTGTGTTGAGCAGCACCGTTGTCTGTGAGTAAATTATCTTTGTTGACTGTGTGTTATTGAACTAAGGAACAGTCACCGCATATTGTGACAGTCGACAGCCCTACGTCAGAACCTGACTGCGTGCGGCAGCTATTCGAAATGACTGAGCGTGTGGAGCCAAGCGAAATTGAGACCTGTCAGTCAGGATTATCACCGCCCAGGTAATACAAGCGTGCCGAACTACCCACCTTGAGAAGGACAGAGACTTGGTAAATAAACAGAAATTAGCGGCGTGTGCTCATTCATGGTCGAATATAAATGTGCGTGTATAAATAGACTATGTGTGCTTACTAATTGGGCCATTCTGAATTAAATTAGATCGGTAATACAGCAGCGTTTTATTCGCAAGAGTATTCATAATACACCCTTTTATCCGAACGAAGCTCTCCACAACTTGTTCAGGGAGTATTCTCAAGATGTACCTGAAAGGTTTGCCCGACATTATTCCAATCGGCCACATATGGAAAGTGATCAAGAAATTCATTCGAAGCGAAGATCCTACATTCAAAACATTGTAAGTTAACCAGACAGTATGGCTTCATATATCTTCTGAGATCTTCCGTCCACTTTTGCAAACTACTACTCAATTTCTGCTGAACTTCCCTGAAGTAGAGGAGGCCCTATATGTTAGTTTGTAGGTATCTCATTACTATAAGCATGCCAGTGTAAGTTTACTATTTCCGGGAAGTATTTAGTTTTGCCACTCTTCTTTTACTCTTTCTCCTTCTTTGTAAAAGGTTTGTTGAAGGACAGAACTAACAGTTTAAAGTATCCCAAAGGTAGCTTTCTTCGGAGCTAATTAAGCGTGTACAATGGATATTCATGTCAACAGTGGATCCTTAACCCGTAACTGTATTACGTACGTAAATAATGGTCGACGTGTGTAGTTTTGGTGTTGCAAATCTCCATCTGTAAGAAGGACCTGTGCTTCGTCTATGATTTCTTGGCAGTGTTTGTGACACTATAACGTATATTGAGTGTGTGTTAGTGTTATTTAATGGATCTGAGATCGTGGAATGTGGATTTTTGGCACAAATATTGCGTATCCTTCGTGCCCCAAGCGTCAGCCATTTTGTTTTTCGTACAATTCAGTCCATAGATAACACTGCGTAGAAATACACTCGGTTATATGTTCACCAACATTTCCCGTAGTGTCAGCCATCTTGTTATATTAACCATCAATGCCATGGAAACCACGAAGAAGAAGGGAACACTATACGTTCTCACCGGCGTTGCCTAGGACTTGGAGTTTACAGTTCTGGGTGCCATTACAATGGACGTAATGGTTTTGTATTGCTTTCATCTGCATTCTTCGGTATCCTATTATCCACAACATTCGTTGTAAACACTAGAGGTCCAGGGTAGAGGTCCAGGGCACCCTCTTGTCCTGGGGGTGGGAAGTTGCACCTAAAGGCGGAAGAGCCACTGGATGGCCAACGGCATAGGATCAGGAAAGCAAAGGGAAACCACCTAATTATCTTACCATGAGCGCATCATGCAGAGTCAAAAAAGGAATGTTGGTATGCTGCGCGATCCGAGTAGCGATCGGCGGCAGTTTGGGCACGGGCTGAACGATGTGAAATGTGCGACCGTACGCGCAGAGGTGAACGATCAGGGCCCGCACGGTAAATCTTCTACTGATCGACCAAATGCAGACCAACTTAGCAAAAAGCTACATGGAATGTGAAATGTGATTGAAAAACTTCGCTTTGTAGAAAGAGAAATAAAGAAACATCAAATCGACATTTGTGGACTGTCAGAAACTAGCTGGAAAGGATGTGGGCATTTTGAAATAGATGACGATGTAATATACATCGCCGGAGCAAATGATACAGGTGAGAGTGGCGTCGCGTTTCTTCTTGATAAGCGGATATCGCAATATGATGAGGAATACAGACCTATCAATGAAGGAATACTGAACCTCACTCTCAACACCAAACAATATAAACTACATCTAATCCAGGTATATCTACTCACCATCACGGCAGACGACCAAGTGATCGAAGATTTCTGTGCCGACATGGAAGATACTATAGCATCACTTAAAACAAAGAGGTATTGCCATCATATTGGGAGACTTCAACGCAAAAGTAGGAACCACCTCAACCACTTGCGAGAAACAGTAGGACAGTACGGGCTGGGTGCACGTAATGAGCAAGGCAATCGATTGTTAAAGTTTGCAGTCGACAACAGCCTTTCCATTATGAATACCATGTTTAAACACCACAAACATCGCCTCTTTACGTGGACCTCTCCGAATGGGCATTTTAATAAGCAAATTGATTACGTCTTTGTCGATAAAAGATAGGAACCTCCTTCCATATTGTGAAAACAAAACCTAGTGCCGAATGCGGATCGGACTAGAATCATACTGAGCAAACCAGTGGTCAAAGAGTCTAAAATGTTAACGGCTTCTGAACCAATTACTTTCCAACAAACACTCCGAAGCACTGGAACACCTGACCTAGAGGAAAATTGTGACACGGCTTGGAGGAGAATTGAAGAATGTATCACAGATGTAGCGGGAAAAGTCCCAAAGATGAACACCATAGTGAAGCGACAACTTTGGGACTGGTTGAAATGAGACGTAATATCCGGCTCACAGTTACAGATCCAGAACAACAAGGACGACTAATGTAAAAAAAAAAAAAAACAATGATATCAAACACGCTTGTAGAAGAGACAAGAATGAACTTATTAAGAAACTGGGTGCAGAACTAGAGGCACATGCGACCAAAAATCACAGCGCAAAACTGTACGACAAGATGAAACACCTAGCACGGGTGTTTATGGCTAAGACTCAGATTATTAAAGACGACCGAGGGGGATTATTAAAGACGACCAAAGGAATGGCATCACAAATGCAGCAGGCATCCCCAACGTACGGAGAGACTACTGCATAAAGATGTTCAATGATGTTCCATAACCAATGCCAGGTCACCAGAACACCCAACAGACATTGAACCAACGATCGTTAGAGAAGAAGTGGAACGTTAAATAGAAAAGCTCCAAAACCGGAAAGCACCAGGCCAGGATGGAATCACTGCTGAAATCCTAAAGAACATGGGTGACCTATGTGTCTACATCCTCCACAAGTTATGTCAGAAGATATGGACATTTGGAAATTATCCGGATCAGTGGTGCCACTCCATCTTCGTATCACTGACTGTGCAAACTATCGAACGATAGCCCTCCTCTCGTATGCCAGTAAAATAACTCTCACGGTGCTGAACGAGACGCTGAAGTCCTTACTTCTACAAATATCAGAGGAACAAACCGGATTTGTTCCAGGGAAAGGCTCTCGTGACTAGATCCTAAACACCCGGAAACTCATAGAGAAGGCAAGGGAGTACAATATCAAGATGTCCCTGTGTTTCGTGGACTACGAGGAAGCCTTCGACAAGGTGAGACGGTCAAAGCTCTGGGCTATGCTCATTGAGATGTGGACGCCGAGATATTTCGTGTACCTGATTCACAATTGTACTCTTCGAACATTGCGACAGTGAGACTTAGTGGCAACTTCTCAGACATCTTTTCTACTAGTGCTGGAGTGCGACAAGTTTGAATTATATCCTCCTCCCATTTAATTTATACAGTGAGTACATTATGAGGGAGTTTCTCGAGGATTGGAGTGACGGCATCACAATTAGTGGCAGGAAAATTAACAATCTCGGATATGCGGATGACACTGTGATGATTGCAAAAGATGATCATGAACTATAAACCATCATGCGGAGGTTAGACGAGCGAAGCAGAGAAGATGGTCTTGAAATCGAGAATAAAAAGACCAAAGTGTTGATTGTAGATCGTGTTAATTACAACAGACCTGCCATAAGAAGAATTGCTGGTTATGAGGTTGTCAGTCGCTTCGGGTATCTGCGATCTATCGTCACAAATACCTGAGACTGTGAACCTGAGATCCGTAAGCTCATTGCTATTCCGAGAAATTCAAAACTTACTCGTATCTGGAAGGATACCTCCATCACTTCCAAGACAAAGCTCACCCTCATTCGAACTTTGATCTTCCCTATCACGATCTATGAAGCAGACACTTGGACGATGAAGGCGGATCGCCGCAGGATTGATGCTCTAGAAATGTGGTGCTATAGGAGATTGCTGCGAATACCATGGACAGCACACCGTACTAATGAATCGAACAAGCAACAGCTCGGCATCAGAACAAGACTGTCCACCCTTATCAACCAAAAACAACTCAGACATTTTGGTCATATTGCCAGAAGACAGGAGGCAATGGAAATACGTATCATAGACGGAAAAGTCGACGGCCGAAGACCCAGAGGATGTGCACCGTTACGATGGATGGACCAGATCAAGTGCTTGACCAGGATGAGCTTGCAGCAAGCCCATGCCCAAATCAGAGACTACTGGATGCAGATCACCAAAAGGCTTGTCGCGTGATGCCACTACACTCTTTCGATGGGTCGTACTCAAAGAGAGAGTATTTAGGCCATATTAAGTGTGTCCGAGAATAGGCTGATGATGCGTGGTCAGTTGTTAGCCAATGAGTCTAGTCTCCTGCAACGTTACGAGCAGCACACTGACGTATCACTCGTCATATTCTGTATTTCATATCCAAGAAAACATTTCAGTTGCTCGTCCTGCACTGTAGAGGTTATAACCAAAGATACCGAGTTCAATTATTGTCTCGATCAGAATTTCAGTTTAATGACCTTAGGATTTGTACAGGATTTACACAGCTTTTCAAGGTCTACTACGGAGCCATCATGTGGCCATGCGAGAGGTAATTATTGTTTGAAGAGGGTGTACAACCGGGCAACCATCTTCTATTAACACTAATCAGAAGGAAAATGGGAGAGTTCTCGACATTTGGTAAAATAAAGTATCGGAAAGAAAGACAACACCCACGATGGACGTGAAAATGAAAGACACCCTAGCCCTCGAAAACAATAGAGTCGTATTCGAAAAAGGACAAGAGTTGACGAAGGGATTTCGGATAGGATAAATGAAAGTGGAGAACCTGTCGCACGTAAGTGGAAGTTATTGCAGGGCTTACCCAAGGGCCCAGTGATCGCAAGGGACCAATTTTATTCGCCATTAAGATAGGCAGAGGATACCGTGGATGTTGTAATACCGCTCCACCCACTGGAGAGTCCATGAGAAACTCCACTGTTTTCAGGATGTCTCGCTGGGCGCTAGTTAGTCTGTGTAAGTAATGGAGTTAGTTGATTCTTTGAATTATGTGTGTCTCAGAATGTTACTGCTTCATCCCCAATTTGTGTCAACTGCCAAATACAAAAACCTGGATAAATACCATTGTAGTGCAGACAAGAGACTGAATTAACAATTAAGATGGCCGAACAAGTGGCCGTGCTGTTTGGGTAACGTAGCTGGCAACTTTTATTTGCAAGACAGTGGATTCGAACCCCACTGTTAGCAACCCTGAAGATGGCTTCCCGTGGTTTCCAATTTTAATGGAAGGCACAAGGTAATTAAAACCACGGTCATTTCACTCCCACTCTTAGCCATTTCCTATCCCAGCGCCGCACACTGGTCTAAACGCCGATTCTAGCCGGCAATAAATCGTATCATCCTTCCGGGTCCACAAAAGCCGATGAAAATTCATACTCGGGGGTTTTCGAGGTCGCTGATTGCGAATCCGTTAACGGATTTTCGATTAACGGAGTAGCGGATCCACTACACGTCTGCTAACTCGCAAAACTTAAGGTAGTCGAACAAAATTCAGTATTCCGCGAACGGATTCGTGGTAAATGGCGCGCTACGCTCCCGTTAACTCTTTAAAGAAATTATGAACAGGGTTTAAAAAGAAAAACGTATGGAATCCTTGACAAATGAAATGAATTTATTTTCATAAGAATCGGTCATCTAAATCCATGACGTACAACATATCAACGGTTGTAAAAATTAGGCCAGTTTAGCGAGGAAGGTGACCTGAATAGGAATAAGAATATATTAAGTTATATTTGAAATGTTTCGATTTTTTAGCGCCATCTTAGTTATGAATAAGACAACTTACGAGTCATGCCTTTGGTTCGCTACCTGTATTTGACATTTCAACGTCCTCTTCTTCTGCTTTCGAAGTCTCTTCTTCGGAAGTCTCTGCATCCGAAGACTCCTCTTCATCTGTGTCCTATCGAACACGAGCAAAGCGTGTACTTCAGGGGATCTGCAATCCTTATTCCGGGATTCTTGGGCCTCCTCGGACAGCTTTCCGATTGGCAGTAGGGCATATCTGATCGCCTGAGCACCATGAATAAAAACTTTGTGGACGGTCGGAGGCATAGGATACCAATTATATAAGGACACTTAAAATTTTGCAGTGAATCATGTGTATAAGGAATGTGCCGATATTTTTGTTGGCAAGTGTTTTAATATGATACAATTGTTTTAAATGAGAAAAAAGAAAAATCTAGCCGTGAACGTTCAGGCAGGAATTCTAAAGATAAAAATGTAATGCACAAATGAAATATCAGCCCTTTCACAGCAGTCCATTTCACATCTTGATTACATGACTAATTTCAGTCTTTAAATAATAACCTGCTAAATAATTTTTCATTCATTTATCCAGAATTGCTTTAGTAACTTTGAAGTTAATATCTTAGTAACACTTTCTTTCTAGACGCAATTTATTTAACCATTTCCGTATGTACATTTCCACTGATATTTGGATTTAGCGCTAATTTTCAGGTCAAGCCACTAGGAGCGCCACTTGCGACTTGTCTCCCATTTGAACAAGGCTAAATCCGGAAGTGTCGCGCATTGTCTCTACTGTATTTGGTTTCACTAATAAGAAAAGTCCTCTCAGTTTTAATTATTCTGTTGATGGTATGAAAGTTCTTTATGGGAATTGTACCGGGAGGTACACCTCTACACCGCACATTTAAAACTTGCGCCTAAAAGAACTCCTCTTCTGGAGAAATCTTGAACTGGAAACTACACCTACTTAAACCGTTGCTCAGAAGATGTCACTACAGAAATCTAATGAAATTTTGTTATTTTGAACTTTCATGTACTGTATGAAATTCTACGTGTTTTGTTTACCATTTATCAAGAAGTTGGAACTTTCTTCAACAGAGGTCACTGCTAAAAAACTATGGTCATGCACCCTGCTGCGAAGTGGAAGAACTTTGATTTGAAGAAGTTTTGAATACCTAGGTTCATTTTTTACTAAATTATGTTCATTCATTTTTGGGTTGGCAATATTGATCTTTTCTTTCCGCCTGTTTTGAATTTACCTAATCATGAATTTCTGTAATTAATTTTCCGCCTATCACAGGCTTCTTCCTCGATTCTGAGTGTCACTTTTGATGTTAACCAATAAAGTGAGAGGGTGTGGCTGGTTTATTCATGAAAGGTCTCGAACTTTCCCCGAGGGTTTTCAAACTGTGGATTTTCACGTCTCTTGGCCATTTGATCGTCATCTAACTTAGTGTGTGTGTCAAGCGGGAGGCGCCTCTTTCATCAGGCAGCAGTTCTTCAGCAAGGTAATGGCCAATTAATATCTTTATTTCTTGCTAGCTCCGCAGTTTAACCCGAAGGAGAGGTCCGAAACCTTAACTATGTAACCTACTTTTCTGTAAATGTAACTTCTGCTGGCTTTTGCAGTAACTTCATAAAACTTTAACTGTAAATCGGGGATAGAGAGTGATGTACCCTCTCGAGCTCCCGTAATGTCTTAAATTTTCTTTATTATACGAGTCACCTCCATAGTTTGGGAATAGCCCCTGTTTCATCGGCCCAGTACCCCATAGGTTTTTAGAATGGATATTTAGAAGTGCAAGTACACGCCTCCATTCAATTTGTGTTTCGGGCCATTTACTTAACCTGTTCTTTTCCGCTACGGCCCAATAGGATGTGCCTTGATGACAAGTGATTGTAATTTTCTGATGTCGCCTTGAATAGGCTTGGAAAACGGAGAGCACGTTAGCTCTTTTTCAAGTGTTGTAAAAGTGCCTCTAGGAGGCTTGATATTGTAAATTACGGAACTAGTGCTCCATTGTATTAGGGGATTTCTGCCCTTGTAAAATTGTGCTCTTTTGTAAATTTGAGCCGAGTGCTCAAGAATTGTGAAGCGAGGGGCTGGAAGCCCTGATTACAAAACAGTCAGTAAATTTTGGATTTTCTTGCTTTGTTTAAACTCTGTCATGGTACCTGATATGTCATTGTTATCTCACTAAGCGAGAATTTGTTAACTTGTTGCTTTTTGAAAATATAACCTTCTACTTCAGTTTAATTTCTTTCTTGACATAGTACTTAGACCCATTCACCCCGGCACCTCCTTTCACCTCTGCTGGTCCATGGGTAGCCCCGTAACAGGAATCACTGTATGTACCTCTGTATTCATATCGGAAAGATCTTTATTGGGGTAATCACACAATCGGTACTGTAACGTAATAAAGGGTACTAATCTCTGCACATGGTATGATTGATTTTAGGGGTTGTGGTAAGGATGTAAATAGAGGGCATATAAGTCCATGGTAAGACCCCAACTGGAGTATGGTTTCAGTTTATGGGATCCTCACCAGTATGACTTGATTCCAGAGCTGTAGAAAATCCAATGAAATGCAGCTCGGTTTGTTCAGGGCGATTTCCGACAAAAAGAATAGCGTTACGAAAATGTTAGAAGACTTCGGAGAAAGGAGACGAGCTGCATGACGAAGTGGTTTGTTCCGAACTGTCAGTGGAGAAATGGTATGGAATGTTGTTAGTATACGAATAAATCTAAGTGGTGTTTTTAAAAGTAGGGAAGATCAAAAGAATGAAGATAAAGTTGGAATTCAAGATGACAAACTGGGGCAAATATTCGTTTATACGAAAGGGATTTACGAATTGGAGTAATTTCCCAAGGCAGATGTTCAATCAATTTCCAAATTCTTAGCAATTATTTAAGAAAAGACTAGGTAAACAACAGATAATGAATCTGCCACATGGCAGACTGCAAATCAATGGATATTGATCGATGATGATTGCATGAACTTTAGTAAGTCATGTCTGAGACATTTTATAATTTCTGCCAATCAATCAATCAATCAATCAATCAATCAATCAATCAATCAATCAATCAATCAATCAATCAATCAATCAATCAATCAATCAATCAATCAATCAATCAATCAATCAATCAATCAATCAATCAATCAATCAATCAATCAATCAATCAATCAATCAATCAATCAATCAATCAATCAATCAATCAATCAATCAATCAATCAATCAATCAATCAATCAATCAATCAATCAATCAATCAATCAATCAATCAATCAATCAATCAATCAATCAATCAATCAATCCTGATCTACATTTAGTGAAACTCACAATCTGACTATTAACCCCGTTTATCATCATACCATTGCCTACTGTCCATCTCACAACATTATTGAGTTCATTTTACACTTGCTCGCAATCTTGTAACTTACTTTAAAATTAATTTAAAATTAATTTATAAATCCGTTACACTTTAGTCATCTTTTTGTATAAAATAAATTGCATATTGTATACATGAACTCGCTCCCTCGTCTTCTACGCCCAAAACCATATGCATGATACTATGCTTTCCCATGTAGTGGAATAAACGTACGCGAAGATTTTTTTAAATTTTACGAACCTGGCGGGATCAGTTTTGTGGGGCCTGGGAACTCCTACATTTTCACGCCTTTCGTTGCCTTGCCCTTTATTATTTTTAATAGTAACTGAGAGGCGTGAAGAGTATACAAGGCTACATTCCAGCCTGCGATAGGAATCCACTAAATATACCGCTTCTTAAGAATTAATACCGCGTATCTGACAATGCTCTTCCTCTCCATTATGTTACTTAAGATTGGTGACGCCTACCAGCCACATATGGATATGTAGTCCATGAGAACAATTTTCGTTACGGTTTGTTCATTTTAGTACACCGTTGTTTAAAGGAAAATGAACTTTGCCGTACCATACCGTACCGTATGTTGGCAGGTGTTTGCGCACTCCTACAGTAAAATGTATTAACTTGATTTAATCTTCCTTTACACATCAGCATGGGAAAATGAACACAGCGAAAATTGCCCTGATGGACTGCATATCCATATGTGGCTGAGAGGCGTGACCAGACTTCAGGAACATACGAAGGGCATTGTCAGATATGCGGTATTTTTCCTGAAGGTACGATATAGGCCTATGAGAGCAAGAAGAGTCAAAATCCCTTGCCATATTCTTGAATCTAAAGTCATCGGACTCTTTTTTTGTAAAACTGCAGTTACGGCTGAAGCCCCTGACAACATTATTGATTTAATGCCACAATATACAGGGTGTAACAACAAGGTACGCCCATACTTTCAGTACACGTTCCTCACGCGTAGAAGAAGAACTGTTATATGGACATGGTTCTAGAAGCCTTATTTCCATGTCGGAACTAATTTTCTAAAGCTCTGCATAGTTCATTAATCTTGGGAAACACACAGGACCCGAACGTACCAGCATACCGCACGGAACGCTTTATGACATAAAATGTTCAAAGTATCTTCTCTAAACACTAAAACACGCATCAAGGGATTCAATGAAACGGTGGGTTGATGCATGTTTCAGTGCTAACGGAAGGCATTTTCAACAGCCGCTTTCCACTTTTCCATCTCCGCATCACTGTAACAAATCTCCTGGGCTGAGATGGGGCGTTACTCTCGAAGACCCCCGCCGTACCCCTTCAGGAAACGTAATGGAAACTTGTGTAGTTCATTAGTTTTGTTTACTAAAAATGTGTTCTTGAAATAACATTTTCTTAATTGTCATCAAATGAAGGAAATGGCGAATGGCTTTTAGTGCCGGAGTGGCCGAGGACATGTTCGGCTTGCTAGGTGCGGGTTTTGAGTTGACACCCGTAGACGATCTGTGCGTCGTGATGAGGATGAAATGATGATGAATACGTCACATACACCCATCTCCCGTGCCAGTGAAATTAACCAGTGATGGTTAAGATACCCGGACTTGTCGGGAATCGAACCCGGGACCCCTGTCACTAAACCATTTAGCGATAGGGCCGTACATCGGACGAAGGTTTCCTACAGATATATTCTTTTCCCTTCGATAATCACGTAAAATGGTCCATTGTCATTTCGGCTGTACCTATTGTTACTACTGCTATTCAAACGATTATCTGATCGAGAATTATTTGTAATTTCTACTGGATGAGATGGTTAATTATTGATTGTGTGTGCACTATATGGGGAGTCTGGAGAACCCGAGCTGCTTATAGAATCCGTAATCATACTATCGTTTTCTGCTGCGGAAGGATCATTGGCAATACTTTGTTGTGATTGCATTCATTAACGACACAAGAACTAGCATAAACGTCTGGATTCGCTGTTATACAAAAAGGATCGGTGAATAGGAGTAGAAAAAAGGGAGTGGCAGAGCGGGTATTACTGCTTTGAAAGGAGGACAAGTATTTAAGTTGGGATGAAATACAGGGTCTCTCAGACCGAACGCAAGGTGTTTGTACTCTGCGCTACTGCGACTGCCTCAGCCAAACTTATAAAAGATTTCAGAGTCCCGAAGTCCCGAGTTGTAACCTTTTTGGATGATGAAATGCGATTAGCTGCTGCTGCTGTTGAGATTGTTGATGCTGAAAATGATCGTGTATATTGTGGTTAAATCAGATTCCCGAAGTCCCGAGTTGTAACCTTTTTGGATGATGAATTGCGATTAGCTTCTGCTTCTGTTGAGTTTGTTGATGTTGAAAATGATCGTGTATTTTGTGGTTAAATCAGAGTCCCGAAGTCCCGAGTTGTAACCTTGTTGGATGATGAATTGCGATTAGCTGCTACTGCTGTTGAGATTGTTGATGTTGAAAATGATCGTGTATTTTGTGGTTAAGTCAGAGTTCCGAAGTCCCGAGTTGTAACCTTTTTGGATGATGAATTGCGATTAGCTGCTGCTTCTGTTGAGTTTGTTGGTGTTGAAAATGATCGTGTATTTTGTGGTTAAGTCAGAGTCCCGAAGTCCCGAGTTGTAACCTTTTTGGATGATGAATTGCGATTAGCTGCTGCTTCTGTTGAGTTTGTTGGTGTTGAAAATGATCGTGTATTTTGTGGTTAAGTCAGAGTCCCGAAGTCCCGAGTTGTAACCTTTTTGGATGATGAATTGCGATTAGCTGCTGCTTCTGTTTAGTTTGTTGGTGTTGAAAATGATCGTGTATTTTGTGGTTAAATCAGAGTCCCGAAGTCCCGAGTTGTAACCTTTTTGGATGATGAATTGCGATTAGCTGCTGCTGCTGTTGAGATTGTTGATGTTGAAAATGATCGTGTATTTTGTGGTTAAATCAGAGTCCCGAAGTCCCGAGTTGTAACCTTTTTGGATGATGAATTGCGATTAGCTGCTGCTGCTGTTGAGTTTGTTGATGTTGAAAATGATCGTGTATTTTGTGGTTAAATCAGAGTCCCGAAGTCCCGAGTTGTAACCTTGTTGGATGATGAATTGCGATTAGCTGCTGCTGCTGTTGAGATTGTTGATGTTGAAAATGATCGTGTATTTTGTGGTTAAATCAGAGTCCCGAAGTCCCGAGTTGTAACCTTGTTGGATGATGAATTGCGATTAGCTGCTGCTTCTGTTGAGTTTGTTGATGTTGGAAATGATCGTGTATTTTGTGGTTAAATCAGAGTCCCGAAGTCCCGAGTTGTAACCTTGTTGGATGATGAATTGCGATTAGCTGCTGCTTCTGTTGAGTTTGTTGATGTTGAAAATGATCGTGTATTTTGTGGTTAAATCAGAGTCCCGAAGTCCCAAGTTGTAACCTTGTTGGATGATGAATTGCGATTAGCTGCTGCTTCTGTTGAGTTTGTTGATGTTGAAAATGATCGTGTATTTTGTGGTTAAGTCAGAGTCCCGAAGTCCCGAGTTGTAACCTTTTTGGATGATGAATTGCGATTAGCTGCTGCTTCTGTTTAGTTTGTTGGTGTTGAAAATGATCGTGTATTTTGTGGTTAAATCAGAGTCCCGAAGTCCCGAGTTGTAACCTTTTTGGATGATGAATTGCGATTAGCTGCTGCTGCTGTTGAGATTGTTGATGTTGAAAATGATCGTGTATTATGTGGTTAAATCAGAGTCCCGAAGTCCCGAGTTGTAACCTTGTTGGATGATGAATTGCGATTAGCTGCTGCTTCTGTTGAGTTTGTTGATGTTGGAAATGATCGTGTATTTTGTGGTTAAATCAGAGTCCCGAAGTCCCGAGTTGTAACCTTGTTGGATGATGAATTGCGATTAGCTGCTGCTTCTGTTGAGTTTGTTGATGTTGAAAATGATCGTGTATTTTGTGGTTAAATCAGAGTCCCGAAGTCCCAAGTTGTAACCTTGTTGGATGATGAATTGCGATTAGCTGCTGCTTCTGTTGAGTTTGTTGATGTTGAAAATGATCGTGTATTTTGTGGTTAAATCAGAGTCCCGAAGTCCCGAGTTGTAACCTTGTTGGATGATGAATTGCGATTAGCTGCTGCTTCTGTTGAGTTTGTTGATGTTGGAAATGATCGTGTATTTTGTGGTTAAATCAGAGTCCCGAAGTTCCGAGTTGTAACCTTTTTGGATGATGAATTGCGATTAGCTGCTGCTTCTGTTGAGTTTGTTGATGTTGAAAATGATCGTGTATTTTGTGCTTAAATCAGAGTCCCGAAGTTCCGAGTTGTAACCTTTTTGGATGATGAATTGCGATTAGCTGCTGCTTCTGTTGAGTTTGTTGATGTTGAAAATGATCGTGTATTTTGTGCTTAAATCAGAGTCCCGAAGTTCCGAGTTGTAACCTTTTTGGATGATGAATTGCGATTAGCTGCTGCTTCTGTTGAGTTTGTTGATGTTGAAAATGATCGTGTATTTTGTGCTTAAATCAGAGTCCCGAAGTTCCGAGTTGTAACCTTTTTGGATGATGAATTGCGATTAGCTGCTGCTTCTGTTGAGTTTGTTGATGTTGGAAATGATCGTGTATTTTGTGGTTAAATCAGAGTCCCGAAGTCCCGAGTTGTAACCTTGTTGGATGATGAATTGCGATTAGCTGCTACTGCTGTTGAGATTGTTGATGCTGAAAATGATCGTGTATTTTGTGGTTAAATCAGAGTCCCGAAGTTCCGAGTTGTAACCTCTTTGGATGATGAATTGCGATTAGCTGCTGCTTCTGTTGAGTTTGTTGATGTTGGAAATGATCGTGTATTTTGTGGTTAAATCAGAGTCCCGAAGTCCCGAGTTGTAACCTTGTTGGATGATGAATTGCGATTAGCTGCTGCTTCTGTTGAGATTGTTGATGCTGATAATGATCGTGTATTTTGTGGTTAAATACGTGTACATTGCCAGTTAATAGAGCACTCTCTTGTAGGTATGTTTCTGTGTAACAAGTTTCTAACTCGGCCCGTGTTCGGTGGGTCAGGCATATTAAAGCGATAAATCTGTTCTCAACAGTACTTAGTGACTGTTAATTCGGAAATTAATTAAAAAATCAATACTCCTCGCGCAGGAACGAATGGGATTTGAAAACTCACAGAGCTTCAAACGAGTACATCAATCCACGCTGCCTGCTAGTGACCTGTAATTTGAAAGTTTAATTTAAAACACCTGATTTTTGGCTCTTCTCTATGTACACTGAAGTTGTCAGTTTAGATTAATGTGTCTGTACATACCTTATTAAGTGCATCGTTTTATCTTCTTGACAAATAACTTTTAGTGAGGGGTATGACACTTCATTATCGGCTAACGTAATAAATTCTGACCTCTTTTCAATGTTAACAAGTCCCCAGTGCACGCAAGTATGGAGATAACAATACCATGCAATGAAAATAATCTCGACCTCCTACATGCTCACCCAAAACTCTATCCACTGCACCAACTGCTCAGCACGACTAATACATGCTGACACAGGAAGTTACCTGTATGTAGTTTTCTATCAAAAGGGGATTTTTTAAATCATCATATTTTGTATAGGCTCCCCGAGATATACTCTAGCCCTCTGGTTTTTTGATTCAACATCATTTAGCTACTTCGTCAGTCGGTTCACTTGCTGTCCACGTAAACCTGTGGGCTCGTGATTCTATTATTGATGTCTTGTGCAATGATGCTACATACGAAATGAGAAAATACTGTGCGATTTTTTCCCAGTATAAAGCGGTCAATTTCGAGTGGCCATGAACATGTCTCATAGTCATAGGGTAGGCTAGAGAGTTGAGTTGAATTAATTATCGAATGCCAACTAACGTATAATACTGATTCACTAAATGAATAACTAGAATAATCTTAGCGTACCTATTTACTAGCTAGGTACCTTGGAATTATGTTTTGATTACTTTTTTAACACTGCAAATAAATGCATCTATTATTCAATTCTCCCTACAAAGCGAGGACAGTGAATGCAAGTGGGTATTATTTTAAAATGAGCTGAGAGCGGGAGTCCGTTATAGCGTACGATTCTTTCAGTGTGCCATGGTTCTGTATGTCTCGCTGCAGCGAAAGTTCGGTTCCCCGTCATTGTCGATAATGAACCGTGCATGTGTTGTGTCTCACTGATCCGCGATTGCGCCACTCAGCACTGTCTGCTGCGAGTCAGCTGAATCGTGTGCCGTGAGCTCGCCGTTCCTGTGAATTGATTCACTCGGACACTTGAATGAATCGATACACTGCTTCAAATCATCTACTCAGTAGCCAACACTTCTGCGCATCGCTAGACATCATCGCCCAGGCTCTCAGAAGAACCGTATTCATGGGTCAGTGAAGACATCCATGGTTTGGTATAGGATGGAAACATTCAAAGGAACGACATGATTGCCTACAAAGACAACAATTTAGGATATATAATTAAACCAGCCGTCCGCTTCGAATCCTCCGCGAGTCAACCTGACTATGTTGATAGTGAAAAGTAGAGAATATATGATATCAAAATTCCATTCAACAAGAAAGCATACAACTTGAGAATGATCGAAGTCTCATAGGCCTGCTGAACGGGAGGAGGAGCAAAACAATTCGAAACTTCGTTAAGTTTTGAAAGACATTCCATCAAACAAAAGTTCTGCTTAGTGATATTATACCTTATCGTCAAGAGGTATTTTAAGAAACCATCTTCGGTGATTTCATTTCAAATCAAGTAGCTTGTTTTAATTTCGTTTTCTATTACGCACTTTTAGAAGGTACAAATTAAAGTTTACTTTGTCTTTTAGGTAACCTCTAAATTGAGGAAGTGTTACTATGTGGGCCTAATATATATAAAAAAATTGTGTGAAAAATTAGATTTTGACAACATGAACAAGATTTTACGCTCTACAACTCCATTGTAGATCTACTAATACGTATGGTGTAGCAATGCATAAAAATATTGGTATTTTAACAATTCTGTATTGTTTGTGATGGAAGCTAAAATATCATGTAATACGAGATCTTGGTCGAAGGCTTCTGTTTCGATTCTCGGCCAGTCCAGGGATTTCAAGCATAGACTATTTGAACGGGACTCACTCAGCCTCGTGAGATAAACTGAGGAACTGTCAGGTGGAAGAGATAGCGTACCCGGTCAAGCGAGCAAGCTGAGGATATAGTCGCACTCGTCACGTGGTTCCCCGGTATCTGTGGGCCATCTGAATAAACAGCGATTATCTTGACAGGCTAGAGCCTTAATAGGCTGTTATACAGTGGAGTTATCACATTGCACTCGTGTACATGAAACAAAATTCAGTACCTTAATCACCGAGCGAGTTGATTGATCAGTAGTGGTCGTGTAGCTGTACCTTGGCATTCGGGGGTTGGTTCGATCCTTGTCATCGGCACACCTGATGATAGTTTTCCGTGTTTTCGTATTTCCTGTGGACTGTGTCTTAATATTTGCCACGGTAACTCTGTTCCTAATCTCAATTTTTCCTATTTCATCTTTTCCGAAACCCTATAGGAGTATTTTCGAAGTTCAAAACACATAAAACCAACTACTCGAATTGGCATGTTCTTGCAAAAGGATTATTAATACGAATGATGTGTAATCTTTTAAAAGTAAACCCCCATTTTCTTGAAATAAATTGACATGTTTGCGAAGTTTCTTTATGCGTTAAGATATAGACCTACGTGGCGGGATCGTGATGTAATGACAATCTTTCTTGGGCTTCATTTTCACAATTAAACGATCAATCTAAGCGTTTCGCTACGCCTTTACCAAAAGCAGTCGACACGTGTAGCTAATTGTCTCGCATTGATGTCCTATCGATTATCTATAGTTTCCAATAACGAGAAAGATGGCCCTTGTCCACCATTTATGTCAAAATGTGTTAGGCTGTATTCTCATTAGTTCAGGTTAAATACTTCAGTGGGAAGATAAGTCCCACGAAGATTCGTCCGAACTACTTTAAAGGTTTCCTGAAAAGGAAGGTGCAATGTATTGTCAGTGCCCACAAATGGATGCGCTGTAACCACTACAAATGTTTCCAAGCATCCAAGATACCCATATTTGAATTTTTAAAGCAGTTGTGCAAAATATGAGGTACTGTGTGCTGCTTTAAAAGATAGTGGTATACCAAATAACACGTTCGACTCAAAACAGTTATAGCTATAATTTCGGCCTATTTGTCTTCGGTATTCCATTTCATTTCTGTTTGAGATATGTCTTCTTTTGTAAGATTTGTTATGTTGGTTATTGTTTTGAATAGTGAAATAATATCAAGATAGAGGTTGAGAGTACACAGTTCAAAATTTCTGGCTGAGGTCTGAACATAAATTTAAAATAATACAGTATCAGAATTGTGCTCTAAGGTATATGCATATGCCAATTTGAATTATGTTGATAGAAAGTCGGAAACACTAAATAAGCAAATAAGTTATTCCTCTAACCGTTGACACTTTCGAGTAATGATATTTTGAATATCTCTTGATAATATTTAAATCACATGTGTCCATAATTTCAGTATATTTTGAAATACGTAACACATTGAAGGGAAGTATATTCTCATTGTAGGTACTGCTTAATATTATCAATCATATCAATCAATATATCAATCAATACTGATCTGCATTTAGGGCAGTCGCCCAGGTGGCAGATTTCCTATCTGTTCCTTTCCTAGCCTTTTCCTAAATGATTTCAAAGAAACTGGAAATTTATTGAACGTCTCCCTTGGTAAGTTATTCCAATCCCTAACTCCCCTTCCTATAAATGAATATTTTCCCCAGTTTTGTCCTCTTGAACTCCAACTTTATCTTCATATTGTGATCTTTCCTACTTTTATAAACGCCATTCAAACTTATTCGTCTACTAATGTCATTCCACGCCATCTCTCCGCTGACAGCTCGGAACATACCACTTAGTCGAGCAGCTCTTTTTCTTTCTCTCAATTCTTCCCAACCCAAACTTTGCAACATTTTTGAAACGCTACTCTTTTGTCGGAAATCACCCAGATCAAATCGAGCTGCTTTTCTTTGTATTTTTTCCAGTTCTTGAATCAGGTAATCCTAATGAGGGTCCCATGCACTGGAACCATACTCTAGTTGGGGTCTTACCAGAGACTTATATGCCCTCTACTTTACATCCTTACTACAACCCCTTGACACCCTCAAAACCATGTGCAGAGATCTGTACCCTTTATTTACAATCATATTTATGTGATTACCCCAATGAAGATCTTTCCTTATATTAACACCTAGATATCTACAATGATCCCCAAAAAGAACTTTCACCCCATCAACGCAGTAATTAAAACTGAGAGGACTTTTCCTATTTGTGAAACTCACAACCTGACTTTTAATCCCGTTTATCAACATACCATTGCCTGCTGTCCATCTCACAACATTTTCGAGGTCACGTTGTAGTTGCTCACAATCTTGTAACTTATTTATCATTCTATAGAGAATAACATTATCCGTAAAAAAGCCTTACCTCCGATTCCACTCCTTAACTCATATCATTTATATATATAAGAAAACATAAAGGTCCGATAATACTGCCTTGAGGAATTGCCCTCTTAATTATAACAGGGTCAGATAAAGCTTCACCTACTCTAATTCTCTGAGATCTATTTTCTAGAAATATAGCAACCCATTCAGTCACCCTTTTGTCTAGTCCAATTGCACTCATTTTTGCCAGTAGTCTCCCATGATCCACCCTATCAAATGCTTTAGATAGGTCAACAGGTCTGTAAACATTTCATTAATCAAAGGTATCAAATACTGACAAGGTGAGAGTTATTTAGGAAACTAATTTAACTTATTTTCTACCGGTCCGGTTATCCAGACACAATAATTTTTGGTATACATTAGTAACTATTATACAAGCAGTTAGGCATGAGAGTCATATAACACAAGACTGTAGAAAACTCCATGTAATAGAAGTATGACCGAGCCCGATAGCTGCAGTCGCTTAAGTGCGGCCAGTATCCAGTATTCGGGAGATAGTGGGTTCGAACCCCACTGTCGGCAGCCCTGAAGATGGTTTTCCGTGGTTTCCCATTTTCACACCAGGCAAATGCTGGGGCTGTACCTTAATTAATGCCACGGCCGCTTCCTTTCCACTCCCAACCCTTCCCTGTCCCATCGTCGCCATAAGACCTATCTGTGTCGGTGCGACGTAAAGCAACTAGCAAAAAAAAAAAAAAAAAAAAATTATATATATAGAAGTATGTTTTATACCTGTATGTCCTGTAAATTAGTGAACCATTTACAAAAGAAATTTGCCGCCTCGAGGCATGAAACTGGACACGGTTACAGGACGTGATATTATAAAGCACATCCTGAATTTTCTGATCTCAACAACTGTGTACAGGCTGTCAAGGCGACTGTGCAACCGCGCGGCCAGATTGCTAATGTTTCTTCCTCGTCTTCTTTCGACACCACAACACCCAAATATTCGGCGTGCAAGAGAGGAGTATCGCAGGAGAACTGCAGAGTCAGGCCTGGTCCAGAATGTTGTCCATATAAATAAAATTTTATCTAAAATATTTATAACTTTCTATTTTGAAGCGAGCTGAAGATAGACGGCCAGAGCGAACCTGACAGTAGAGCGTTGGTTAACTCATCCCAACTGACGGGTTCGATTCCGGCTCATTCGAGTGGTATACACCGGCTTCGTATCGGTAGATGTATATTTAGATGTATACAGTATTTACGTATAAGAACTCCTGTGGAACAAAATTCCTGGACCACAACATCTCTGAAAACCGTTAAAGAAGTTCGTAGGATGTAAAATGAACAATCGAAATGGACTTTCAAACTATTTGGTCGTGTTACGTACATTTAGTACCAGTTGAACGGATGTTAAGTACAAAACAAAAATGGCCAACCGGACACCAGTGGGATCCGAACCCACAACTTCCCGATTTCGTGATCCCACTGGTGTCCGGTTGGCCATTATTGTTCTGTACCTAACATCCGTTCAACAGGTAATAAATGTACGTAACACGACCTAATAGGTTGAAAGTCTATTTCGATTACAACGCGGTCGTGAAAATTCAATATTCATTAAAATGAATAACATTATTATTTATATTTATACAACGGTGAATTTCGGTAAATATACTTTCGAAAGGCTACAGCATGTTTACAATGTAACTATATTAATAGCAAAGTCTATTATCTGGATATGTAAGGGAGGAAAAAAATTTCCTTTTTGTATGAAATTAACTATTTACATTCAAATCTAGCCTGTAATCTCACGTAAATCCTTCATTTGTGTTTGGAAGTAGGATGTGATATACAAATACTGCAATAGTTTAATAAAATGTGAAGTTGTTTTTTTAAAAATAAATAGCTTTAAATATTTTAAGCGAAGAGTATTGTGTTTGACCGGATACAAATTAATGATTGTTGTTAAGCTGTGCCTGGAGTTGCATAGGAATTGAGTGGACGTATCGATAATGCATTAGGAAACCGTACGGGGATTTGCGTCCTACATTACTAATACGAAATTTATATTTTCACTGTTGATACGCTGGAGTATTAGTTGCCTCATTTATTCTCTCTCCCTCTCGTTTACTCTTCCCGTCTCCCTCTCTCATTTACTCTCACATTGAGCTCAATGTCTCGTATCGGTGTGAATGCAGAGTAGAGAATATCCTCGTTTTAGCCTCAGGTTATGTTTCAAATGATCAGCCCTCGCTCTTTCACTTCTGCTCGCATTCATACTTGCACGCAATTGTTCACATTCCTTCATGTACTCGTTATATGGATCCATCCAATCTCGCTTTTCGTTCTCGATTGGTGCACAATGTTTTGTTTTGTACTTTTTATATTTGCGTTGGAAAGAGTGATTCATTACACCGGGTATCTCAGGAGAAATAGCAGGTATTGCGAAAATAAATTGTACGCGTAAACGTAAATGCAAGTATGTGCATTTCTTGACACGAAAAATAAGCACATTCATGGACGGTAAAAAATGAATTTCAAGTTTAGTGAAAACCTACAACCTGTTTTCCAGTCATTGACCGGGTCAGGGATGTAATGAATGAAACAAATAGAGGCTGTTATTACAATGGGGTCGCCACTCCCAAGGTGATTTATTAATGAGTGATAAATGCTATGAAATGATAGTGGATAGTGTTGCTGGAATGAAAGATGACAGGGAAAACCGGAGAACCCAGAGAAAAACCTGTCCCGCCTCCGTTTTGTCCAGCACACATCTCACATGTAGTCACCGAGATTTGAACCACGGTATCCAGCGGTGAGAGGCCGACGCGCTGCCGTCTGAGCCACGGAGGCTCTTTCAAGTTTGGTAATAAGATATATCATGTCTTACTCTTTGTCCAGTGCATTGTCTACTTGTTCTGTAAGCTTTCGTTGTTCCTCCAAAGTAACAAATAAAACTCGATTTAAGTGAGCATAGAAGAGAAGATAGAATGAAAGTGCGTAGGTTGGAGGAGGAGAAGATTATTCTTAGTGGAGAATCTGTAACTGTGTGTAGACATCCGTGATTTGGAAACGGCATTGAGTAAAACACAAAATAGAGAAAATATTCTATCATGATCGTAAATGTTCTGAGAAGAGACGGGACCGAAGGAATAAAAGAAACAGTAAAACTGTTTACGCGGCCATGCGGTTAGAGACGCGCAGCAGTGAGCTTGCATCCGGGAGATAGTGGGTTCGAACCCCACTGTCGGCAGCCCTGAAGATGGTTTTCCGTGGTTTACCATTTTCACACCAGGCAAATGCTGCGGCCGTACCTTAGTTAAGGCCACGGCCGCTTCCTTCCCACTGCTTGGCCTTTCCTTTCCCATCGTCGCCATAAGACCTATTGTGTCGGTGCGACTAAAAGCAAATAGCAAAAAATAGCAAAAAATGTTTGCGTGAAATTCGAACCACGGAGACGGTATATTTCGTTTCATAAATCCCACATGCATTGGCTGGAATTAGAACCACGAACGCCTTAATGAGAAGTCACTAGAATAACACGCTCCTTGCTTCCAAATATTGCAGAGTAATTTCCTTGGGTCACAGTACATTTTAGTCACAGTTTATAAAGTTGCTGGATGTACTGCTGGAAGACATCTTTTGCAACCGTCCATAATGTCTCTTGCCGTTCTTCACATGTCTTTTCATTCTTGGGAAGATGTAGAATTCACAGTGAGACAGGTCTGCGAAATGAGCGAATATTCTTAAACACCTTTCAATTCCATGTCCGGCAAGAAATTCGGGGACCGCCGTGGATCTGCGTCCAAGCGCGTTTTCATGGAGAAGGAACAGTACTGCTATCCACTTCGTCATAACGCAGGCCACCAACGTCAAATGCAATTATACAAACAACGTTTGATATCGACATACAGCTCCTTGTTTATTGCTTTATCCTCAGAAATTAAGTTCCTTGCGAATAAAATTTACTGACCAACATGTCTTTCTGTTAACTGCGATCTTACTGAATTTTCTTGAGTTTACATACTGCAGAAGCACGATTTTGATTAAATGTCAAACTGGTAACTCCAAGATTCGTATTAATGGGTATATTAACTTCTTAGTTTACAATGCAAAACAGAAATGCTGCAAGGAAACTACGTTTCGCAAGGACTGGTAGACTGTTGCTGCAATTGTGAGGAATAGAGGCAAATTCTTCGCGACATATAAAATCTCCCTGAGGTTTGTCACTTTTACACTGCAATATATCATGTCTAAAGGATCCATATTTATTATTTCGCAGCCCAAACCTGTCTAGCAACAGAAGATCAAATCTGCTCCGGCCACTTGTTCAATTCTTACGGTAGCAACAATTCTGACTGTTGAGATAAGGGATAATAGGATGAATTTATTACATCGTTATTTTAGCTACATGGTATAGTATGAGAAGCCTCGAATTTCTGGATGCTATTTCGTGCCACACTTAGAAGACAAATTGGTTAAACCGTACAAGTTTCAGCTCCATTAAATTTCAGCTCACCTTCTCGGTGTCGTTGCAGGGCTGCAATTTTAATTTCCTATTCTAAGTGTTCTGTTTCATGTCTTATACAACATCCATATGCGATTACTGCTCCTTAATATAAAGTTTCTTTGAAGAAGGAAAATAGTGCTGATGGTAATGCACTTTTGATGTTTTTTTAGTATTGTGTTTAAACCAGATGGATAGTCACTGTCTGTGACATTCTTCACCGAAACTAAGTTAATTACTTGCGATTCATATTAATTCAGCTGCTTTTTATTATAAGCTTTCATTATCGTAATCACCAGTATCAAAACTTTCTGATATATAGTTTCACCACTACTCGTCCATAGACTGTGACCCAGTTTTGGCATCATTTTAAGCGTCCTTTACCGCGCCCGTCCTTAGATATATGGAACATCATCAACAATATTTAATTTCATTTGTGGTTCGATATTATGGCCTTCATACCATCATATTTACTATCATTTACAACCGAGTGATATCGATGCTGCAATTAAAATAAATTCCGGCCTACAGCATCTTAGTGACTATGCAAATAAAAACAGTTTATTAATAATCCCGAATAAAACTCAAGTTATTATTATCGGTACCACTACAAATCTATATTCCTTCAAGCATCAGAACATCTGTCTAATAATTTTAAACAATAAAATCGTACCTTAATCTACTTCAGTGACTAACTTAAGAATTACTATGACTGAGACCCTGAATTGGACTCAACAGGTGATAATATGCACTTGTAATAAAGCATATAAATGTTAATATGCATTGAAACGGTTCTGTTATGTTTTCTATGTTCGACTTAAAGTACAACTCATACTACCTACGTTTGACTATTGTGGCATTGTGTTGACTGAAATAACCTGCGAAAGTAACAAGAAAATGGACCGATGCCTGAACAGCTTCGCGTGATGTGTCTTAAATCTGCGATGTTCATATATCACCTTATTATAAAGAAGTGTCGTAGCTTCGAGTGCACCAGCGCCGTGAACACATGTTATCTCTTCTGACAAAATACTTTCCACTAATACTCGCAACTATCTTTCTTAAACTTATTCTTACCTCTTGTCCTATCATGACCACAATACAAGATTTGGCTCCTGTCTTGCCATACATTAAAAACGCACTGCTGTTTGCAACTGCTCCTTCATTAATCTCTGTGTCTAGCTCCTGGAATTCGCTGCCTGTGAACATTAAAGACAATCCCTCTCTTCACTAGTTTAAAGTGGCTTGCCGCAAGAATCTGCTGAGTGGACCCCGCTGACTAGCGTCATAATATGTTAAGTGAATGTGTAGGAATAAATGAGATGAATGAATGGATTACTGTAGTTACGTCATTTAAGTGTACTTTATTTAGTGTACCAAAATTAAGGATTCTAATAATAATAATAATAATAATAATAATAATAATAATAATAATAATAATAATAATAATAATAATAATAATAATAATAATATTTTTGTTTTTGTATTTGTAATTATAAGCTATGTACATGTATACTCTTCTAGTGGTTAAGTGTAAGAGAGGACATTGAGCCTTAACTTCGCCACCAATAACGGCATTATCTATCTATCTATCTACCTATCTATCTATCTATCTATCTATCTATCTATCTATCTATCTATCTATATACTTCATTCGTCCGTCTATTATCTCCATACTCTCCGGTGTATTCTTCTCAATTTTAATATTCAATTTGTCTGTCTTCAATTCTTTCCGCTCATCTATAGCACACGTTCAAGAAACATTTCTATGATGATAATTTTATTGGCTTTGCGTCCCACTAACTACTTTTCTGTTTTCGGAGACCCCAAGGCATCGGAATTTTGTCCCGCAGGAGTTCATTAACGTGCTAGTAAATCCACCGACAAGAGGATGACGTATTCCAGCACTTTCTACTGGACAGAGCTGGGATTGAACCCACCCACTTGAGCTCAGAAGGCCAGGGCTCTACCACCTGAGTTACCCATTTCTGCATCCAATTATTTCCGTCTTCTGCCACTTTCCAGCTGTTGTAACTGCAGCTTACAGAGTTTGAACGAGATCGTGTAATAGGGCTATGAGAAGGTGGATGTTCTTTGCACGATATTGCAAAAAGACTTGCCATGGACGTATCCACAGTGCTTCGGTGTTGGTAACAATGGTCATGAGTGCCACTGTCTTAAGGAGACCGCATACGGGCCACTGCTGAGACTGAAGACTGCCACATTCGCCGCATGACTGTGGTAGATCGTACACCATTTGCAACGGCCATTAGAGCTTCAGATGGCACCAAAGTGACATAGCGAAATGTAACAAATCGATTGCTTGGGGGACAGCTCCGAGCCAGATATCCATGCCACTAACTCCAAATCACTGCCATCTGCGACATCACTGATGTTAAGCTAAAGCTCATTGGAGAGTGGAGTGGAGATCTGTTGTATTCTCAGATGTGAGCCGTTTCTGTCTTGGTGCCAGTGATGACCGTAGCAAGGTAATGAGGAGGGCGGATGGTCGCTTGGAACAAAGCTGTCTGCGGCGTCGACACACTGGACCTACACCAGAAGTTATGGTGTGAGGAGCAGTTTCTTTTGACAGCAGGAGCACACGTGTCGTTATGGCAGCGTATTTCGACGTCATACTCGCACATGATGTTCTTCTGTGGTAATATAGATCCGAGATTCGTCACTGAATATGATGTTACGTGCTACCCAGTCACACCCATCCCCACTCTGATGTTTCGTCGCCATAAGACCTATCTGTGTCGGTGTGACGTAAAGAAACTAGCAAAAGAAATGCACTATGATGTTAACGGCAGCCTATTCGTGGAAAAGTGAATTCATGATCTAACCGATGTCAGTCGCCGAGACATTGTATGGGATGACATAGGGCTCACTGGGGGTCCAGTAATGGTGTTCAAACGGCAGGCGCAGATGGCGTGGAGAAAGCATAATGCTTGGTGGTCTACCTTCGATGACTGGAACATTCTCGATGTTTGTTGGTGCACTCGTGTATTCTTTTACATCAGGCAACTCTGACATCGAAATGCCCCACATGGTGGGTTACTGAACAATATGACCACCCAGCCTTATAAACGCTCACTATGCAATCCCCCTTAAAGTCTTTCAGGTGTTTGTAATGCTGTCTAATATATCTGTGAGACATACTCTGTATATAGCGACCTTTGTTCTCTGTTGACCGCCTGACGCTCTGTACATGCCTGGTAACACTATGTGGTAGCAAAACTATCATAATCTGGTGTCGTTACTGACATTCACTGAGCAGAGGAGCTTCGTCTAACAGTGGCCATGGCTTTACCGTGGCTCTACAGCTCTGCATTGGGGAGGCGGCGGGCTGGTTTCACCGTCGGCTGTCCTGAGAATGTTTTCTGTGGTTTTCTATTCTCCTGGTCAGTTGCCAGTATACGTCACGGCCGCCAACACCGTCACCTTCTCGACACATCTCCATCACCACCACAAATCTCGTGACCTGAGAGATGGCGTCACCGTGTAAGGGGCTCGCCTCCCCCTCCAGGGAATGAATGAAAACAGTAGTAGTAGTAGTAGTATTTTTTATTTGTTTTTATTTATTAATGAACAACACAGGCGTTTAGCCCCAAAACATGTTCACAATAGAGTTCCACCTAAGCCATCCTACAACTATCACGTCAATTAAATAAATAGCTGAATAAATAAACAAATGAATAGCTAAATATAATAATAATAATAATAATAATAATAATAATAATAATAATAATAATAATAATAATAATAATAATATTAATAATCAGCTGGCCAACGGTTGATTCCCTCTCTGAACCGTTTGCCTTAAAAAAATAAACATAAAATATCACATGCGCGATCCCGGAGCCAGACGACACCTTCTACCAAGTGCCCTTGTTGACTCTGCACATTCCACACCGCCATTGTTTTTCTACATGACCCAGTCTGCATTGCTGTGCTCAGGCAGACCTTGTCTCGCCGGCCATAACTATGTTTACCTCACACCTCACCTGTTGCAACTTTGTCCTTTAGCAATGCATATCTCCTACACCCCTCCGTCTCCACAATTTCGCCACCAATAGATTTATATATTACACAATACATCAATAACTCACCATTTGCCAACCCGTATTCACTCTTACAAACTCACATACATTTTACACATACTTACTCCCATACTCTTCAGTTGCCCTTATTTCACTCAACACTTACATCACTATACAACTAATCAATCATCATTTCAACACTTGCATACCAAACACAAAGGCAATAATATCACCTCCCAACTCCAAAAAATTTCAGCAATAAATAAAACCATCTCTACCAACCCGCATTAAAATCACCTCACCGACTCCAAAAATTCCCTACCACTCACAAATACTATTGCATCCACAATATATACCATCTCATCCTTCAAAATACCACCTCATCTTAATCTCCAGTAATCATAATTAAATGATCAGATTTACCTACCAAGCTATCTTCCACATTACGCCACCAAACCAACATTTCACCTATAAATACCAAACACTCATATCTACCGCCTCTCCAACACCACCTTTCACATATTATAACAATACACTCGTTACTTTACCAATTTTCTTTGTATCTTACATTCGACTTTTGTTCCTATATCATACCAACACAGATTCACATGCAAATAACTTACCTATTATACCTATTATACCAACACATACCACCATCACCGTCAAGTTCACTATACAGACACATCAATTACAACTTCAACTCCACCTAATAAAACACCTCAAGACAATTATTCAAACAAAACACCACTTCTCAAATCTCATCCCTTTCCACACTTAAATTCTGCTATTACGTGTACCACCACTTCTCCATCTCCAAATATCAACAATAAATAAACACACTTCATTACCTACATATTCAACCATGCTTCGACACCTTCTGCCATCCACCATCTTATATCACCACTTCTCCAACACCTCATTTCAACAATATAACACCTCCTAATTTACTCATAACACATACTCATACATACCAAGCCCTCAAAAATTTCCAACACCACATTTCAGCAATATAACACCAACTCCACCTCATATACCACCTCTACTTCTTCGACCATTACACTCTCTTTCTGCCCTCCACCACCTTATACCACCACTTCTCCAATACCACATTTCAGCCTTCACAAATAAATACCTTCATAACTTCCAACTCCACAACACCACCTACATCTCTTACTTTTTCGACAATCATGCCCTTAATTACATACTTACTCACTTTATTATTGTTTTGCTTCTTGTTACAATACCCTCATTACTTATTGTAGCTCCCAACATGGCCCCTAAGTCTCTATTTCTCCATCTGCCCCGGCTCGGATCGAAATTCTGCCCGAGACTCTGCCGGGTTATCTCTGTCCTTACTTGTTTACCCTGACCTTGCCTTACTCTACTGTTTTCACTTCCCAGTCTTTGCGTTTCCCTTACTTCACTGCTTTCCCTTCCTTGCCTGCCCTCTTCACTGCTTGTCTGTCTGTTAGGTCATCAGCCCAGAGGCTGGTTGGATCCTCAAATAGCACCACCAAAGGTTATGCGGTTATAAGGAAACCGCAAAAAACAATGGCAGCACCAAAATGAGGCGTACTAGGCAAGACGAGGAGTGAGGTAGTTTGCCATTGCTTTCCTCACTGGGTCAGAAAGTGCTATTGCAGCACGACCGACCCTATGAGCAACACTTTTTATAACACTCAGATGCACTAGCCGTGCTCCGAATGTCATTACTTAGCACCACCCATACCCCAGCAGCTTCCATATTGTCACAGCCATGGATGAGACTGGGACTTTGGTGAAAGCTACACTTTATTCTGGCCTGTGCCAAGAGATGGATACAAAAGTACTGTATCCATCAAGAAATGGCAGCAGGCAATCTTCACTGCTTATGGTCACATTTTCACTTGGCACCTCTTCCTGCCTCTCTTCACACCGTACACTGATACTTTTGGTATTCACATTACTGCCTACCCCCCCTTCCCCCATATCACTGCCTTTCACTTGCCTATCTTCCCCACTGATCGCTACACTTCTCTCCGCTTCTTCGTCTTGTTTTATCTTCATTTCTAGGTCCATCAGTTGTTTCACAGTCGAAATCCTCCTCCAGCTGTTGCTTGACACCACCAGCTCTTGCCCTCTGATAATCGCTCTCAGCCCTTGCAGTTTCGCTCGTATCATGTGTTTTCTAAGAATTCGCTCGTTCCTGATCGCTTCCATTCCCACGTCCCTCTTGATCCATATTTTTTCCCCTGCATATTACCCGCATTGCCTACCACAATATCCGCCATCAACGTAGAGAACAGTTGTACTTTGATCGGCCAGTCACCTCTCCTTCTTCCCACTCTCTGCACGTCGTCTATATCCACTTGACTAAAATTAATTTTCATTTTCCCCTGTATTAGGCACACCGTAAATAAATAAACATTTCTTCCTACTATTTAGAGTGTTGGCTTCCACTTCTGCTTCCAGTTTCAGCGTCTCCTCTTCTAATCGTCCTATTTTCTCCCTTAATGCTACAACTTCTTCGGCATTTTTTCTCACTTGCGATGTTGTATCCTCTGCCCTTTCTCGGAACAATATCTTCATTTTCTCAAACTCCCTTCTTTGCTCTTGTATCATATTTTTGATTTGCTCAAAGGGGCAGACTTCTACAATCACCTCTTTTACCACTCTTCTGAATTCTTCGAAGTCTTCCCTACTCTCATTTCCACTGTGGGTCGGACCCGGGTTCAGTTCGACCCCCGCAGTCCATAATAATATTATAATCACCGCCGCTGATAGAATTAATTCACCTTTCTTTTCTATTTCTATTATGTGCTCTCCTAGCGTCACTTCTTCTTTCTTCTTTCTTCCCTGCCATCTTCCTATGGTCGCTCTGTACTGCTCTACACCAATCATGACCTATAAGCTCCTCGCTACCTTCCTGCACTCAGCTCTTCCACTCCCTACTCCCACTCCCGGGACCCTCCACTCAATACGTCCGCACTCGCCCGTGGCTTAAGCTGAACTGAGTAGTAGTAGTAGTAGTAGTAGTAGTCCATCTTTATAGGCCACGGCCACTCACCCCTCACCTTCTCCTTACCTCAGATCACTGCAACACATATCCTGGCCTGAGAGAGGGTGTTGCCTCCTACGAGGAGAAAACATTTCTAGTCAAGAACATTATACCTACATCGCTGAAACTATAATAAACTACACATTCTTCGAGGAATTACACGTGTACAATACCCTTTCGGTTCTTAATATTTTTTGTCAGTTAAGCGTAACGTGCCTTGTGTCCAGCCCCTTATCTGAATTGTTGATCTTCAGTTCGGAGAGCCCGGGTTGAATTCCCGGATGAACCATGTCGAGTTAGGTTATTTTCTCTGGCTCAGAGGATGAGTGTTTGTGCTCGTCTTAACCTTTCGTTGGTCGAGGAGTAAGTGAAGCACTTACATTCTGATATTATTCTCCATAATATGAAAATAAATGCAGGTTAACTTTTGAACTACCGTGTACATACTGTTAGGGTTTTGGAAGTTAATTAATGGCAGTGGTGTGTGGTATTGCTGACATTGCTTCCGTCAACAGTGCATTAAGAACGAGCGCTGCACCCACCATCGACCTACGATGTTACTGTAGTTTTGCACACGATTATTGTCCAGAATACCCTATCATGGCTTACTGTTCGTTCTTGAAAATTTGGTGGTGAACGATGGATCAAGACGAGAATATTGGATAGTGGCTGTTTGAAGAGACGGATGATGATCTTGCCGAGACTATATGCTAAGAGAATATTGATGAATCAGATGATTCGTATGCAGAACATCATGCGAAAAGTTATTTATTCAAATTTATTGGAATACAGACAATGTCGTATAAATAACAACGATTGTTTTAACACCGAGTCTGCTAATGAGTAGGCTAAGAACAGGACGCAATATAAGTCAACATGGTAATAAAACTCCTCTCTGGATAATGGCGCTTCTATATTAGATATTATCACTGTTTGATTGTAGGCTAATGATTGTATTAAATCCTGTTGGATGATGTAATGTCTTAATACGACGACGATTCCGTTAATTTTCCCTATTGTTTATTATTTGACAAAACTGTCTTCTAACAAACATGTTTAAGTTTCAAGTTGTACCAAACTTTCAATGTTATATTTTACTTGTAAGTTAAGAGTATTTTCAACAAAGTCCGAACATTGTGTTATGTATTAAAAAAATGTGAAAAAATGCAAAATCATCTATAGGCCTATATATAAAACTAGCAAATGTGCCCGTGCTTCGCTACGGTATTCTACATTGTATTCGAATATCGAAGCAAATACTTTACATGCAGTAAATAAGATTGTTTTAAAATTGCATGTCTCTTAGCGTTATCCGAGAAAACATGGGAGGTCCCCATACGCTGTTTCCAATGTAAAGTCTTTGTTACGGATTTGTGATATAACGGCAGGCTCACTTGCCTACTGCCATTCACAATCGAGTTGGGAAGTTTACATTATCATTGCAGGCCCCATTGCCTACTGCGCGGTCACAATCGATTTGGGGAGTTTTCGTTACAATGGCAGCCCCCTCTCCTACTTCCAGACAGATAATAGTTGAGGAGTTTCTATTATAATTGCAGGCACCTACCCTACTATCAGTCGAAATTGAGTTGTGCAGTTATCATTATAATGTCAGGCCCCTTTTCCTACTGCCAGCCAGCTTACTGCCAGTCACACCAAGATGGTGAGTTTCCATCAAAATAGCAGGCCACTATGCCAAATACCAGTCACATTTTAGATGAGGACATTTGTTTATAATTGCGAGCACCATTGCCTACTGCCAAACACAATCGGGTGGGGGAGTTTTAAACAAAACTGCGTGTTCCCTTGCCTTCTGCAAGTCAAATAGAGAAGTGAACAATTCATTACAATGGTAGGCCTTCCTTACTACTGCCCGTTACACAGGAGTTGGAGAAGGACCTCATTCCTGCTGCCAGTCAAAGTCGGTATGGGGAGTACTGATTACAATAGCAGACACACCCTTTCTCGGTCGCTACAAATCGACATCATTCAATATATATAGATCGACATACGAAAGTATATGCTTGTTTACAATATGGCAGACCTTCATTTACAGATAACTGCTGCTAAAAGTACGTCATATCGACAAAGGATTGTTCCATAAGACGCCGGATGTAGTGGCCTAGATGGGTGGTCCTATGATATCTCATCTATTCTTGGGTCAGATTGAGTTAGAAACGTTGAACACGGTAAAGTTCTTGTAAGATTATCTCACATTGCATTACTTTTCGGATAATTATGTGACAGCTACTGTACATACACAGCATTTGACTCACATATGGCTACTGGGTGGGCCAAATTTCGTGAAGAGTTTGATGATTCTATATTTCCTATAAATGATTGAAAGTATGAATTATGCATGTGAAAAGTAGAAATTTACTTAAAATCGATTAACAGAGAAAAATCAAACGTAAAAAGGATACAGATACGACAAAAAGGTCATAAGACCAAGGTTGTAGATCATTCCAAATTGAACGGAGATTGTGCAATCCGTTATGTGATAGGACTTCCCGAAGGTCTGCACCATTATTAAAGTTGCCTCCATATTTCAATATTCTTCGGGGATAAAAAGTGAAAAATTTAAAGATTTTGGAAGTTTCCCGCCCGTTACGGGGTAAAATGTATAATTTTGTCAAATTTCCATTTTCTTTTTCGTCTGGCAGATTGTGCCGCAATCTGGATTTTGGGCGAGAAGGGTAAAAATTAGAACTTTCAAGAAACTAAACAAAAAAAATATGCAGTTGGCCATTATTACCACTTAAACGGGTAGCTGTGCGAAAATTTCGCCAAAATAGTCAATGTACAGGCACACAGTCGTTACGATTTTATTTATATAGATAGATAAGGAATCTGCTCCACGTACAACACCTTTTGGGCTATGTCCGCAGGACTTAACCTGCAAAACTGACCATTCATGATATCTCCCTTATTAATCCTCCTGACGAAAAAATGCACATGAAAAAAAGTTTTAGAGATGGAATTCTATCACGTTTGGTCGATTTCCTGTCAGGTTGGTCTTGTACTGTATATATTATGGAAGAGTAAAATCACCATTTCGGTTCCCTATAAACCACCAGTCCATTCCGGGAACATGAAATGTTATAGACCTTTAAAACCTACCTTTGGACAGGTGGATGGTAAATATAAAGTGTGGTTCGAATATCTTCAGTAGTTTTCAAGTTGTAAGAAATACGCTTTACAAGCACCCGCTCTTGAGTTAAGTCTGATATTTCTCTTATTAATCCTCGTATCGAAATGATGCACATGAGAAAAAAGGTTTAAAAATTAATTTCCATTAAGGCAGGTAGATTTCCATTAAGTTTGGTTGTGTATATTTTGTGGGAGTGCAAAATCACGGTTTCGGTTTCGTATAAACCCCCAGTTAGTTCAGTGATTTAGAAACAATATTTGCCCTAAGACCTACCGAAGGACAGGTGGATTCTAAATATGAGTTTGGTGGAAATATATCCAGTAGATTCTAGCACTCGCGTACATACAGAGTAATTAAGGAAAAAATAATACAGTTAAGAAAGTTGAAATTAAAATAAAATGGATTATAACGGAGACAGCTGTATAACGACAAATATGTAAATGCCAAGTGAATGTATTTGAAAATCAAATGCCCCTCAATAAATAATGTTGGTGTGAGTTATGAATATAATAAAGCGGTAACAGAGGAGAAATTTAGGCGCAGTGATTCTTGGGCAAACAGATAAGAAGATGACTAATGGTGCTATTTGAAGGCGGTTATAACCTCCAACGATATTCCGCCAATATCCCGCAGATAGGCCGATAGACGCCTCTCTTGCCTTCTACCCAAGGAACAACCACGAATTTAAAAGCAAGATGAGGAAAATGGCAATACGTTACTTCCCTGCTGGCAAGCAGTCAGAGACGTTGCCATGGTAACCTGTAGGTTCGTTGTTGGTCTGTCGGTCACTCAATGCAGAGCATGATACCCGCAGAAAATAGTAAATTTCTCCGTCATTTGAAGAGTAAGGAAAATTATGAACATAACAAAAGTTGTTTATAATGAAGAGACGTTTCACGTACGGTCCGCGGAGTTTACAGAAAATCAAAAGTATAAGAGGAAATGGAAGAAAACCGTTCTGGTTTTCCCTTAAATCCCCCGTCTATTCAAAGATTTTTAAATGATATGCACATCGAAACCTTCCACGTGATACGTATACTCTAAATATGAAGTTTGGTTGAGATCTATCTAGCCGTTTCGACGTAATGGTGGAACAAACAGACAGACAAACAGACAGACACGAAAAGTAAAAACCACCGATTCTGTCTTTAGTTGACCCAAAACGGATAAATATCTGAAAAATTGGCAAAACAAACGAAATTACAGTCAGCGGACCCCCTACAACTTTATTTATGTAGATAAGAGTTTTGTCTGTACATTGCTCAGAATTTGAAAATAATAGTATTTCTGTATCGGCCATGTTCACAGCAACAAGGAAATGCACTTTTTAATTTTCCGTAAATTCTGTCTGTCTGTCTGTCTGTCTGTCTGTCTGTCTGTCTGTCTCTCTGTCTGTCTGTCTGTCTGTCTGTCTGTCTGTCTGTCTGCACGTACACGCATCACGAGAATTTAATGAAAACAGGTATGTTAAGTCGGGGGATGAGCCACTACAATCTAGGTTATAAATAATTTTATTCACGCTGAGTTAAATGGTAGTTTAGGGGAAGACCTAAATTTTAATTCTCATATATGTATATTATTAGTGGTCCTATCGATAAATACTGCATAACTAAAGTTATATAGAATTAAATTTCCGATCATTTATGTATTATACATTTTTACCGTACCGGCTATGATAACACAGATATTCATGAATTTGTATTTTTGTTGCTAAGTCCATATCAACGCCGAGCCACGAGAAAATGGTTTAACAGAATTTGATGGAAATCGGTATACAGAGTTGGGGAATAAGGAACTACAGTGTACGCAATAAACAATTTAATTCACCCTGGATGAAATTGTAGTTTAGGGGAAGGCACCAACAATTTAATTTTTTATATGTCTATGTGATTGGTTCTGTCGAAATGTACTTCATAACAAAAATTATAGAGAATACAGTTTCCGATCATTTGTGTTTTATTCAGCTTTACCGTACCGACTATGATAAGAGTCGGAAGAGAAGTAAAAGTGAAGGCCTACAATATTGAAAGCGCATAACATTGATCAACAGTAACATAACATTGACCATTGTTTGTGGTGATGTTCTTTGTCTCTTATACTGCTGCTCAACTCCGATAGATGGGATTGCTGCTGCGTACCGAGTATAACAGCCTGACTGAATATTGGCGAGAAATAGCTGGGGAGTTAGAAAACTTCCTTCTTTAGCATTTCATTCCTCTGGTTCATATATTTTCTGATAGGTACTGCTGGTACGTAACACACTGGTTCATAATAGTATTCCAGCTATTCGATCCCTTCCCTGACGCGCAGTTTTGAATGAGCAGTGTGTACACTTACGGCAGAGGCTCACTTAGCAGTAGTAGTATGACCTAGTCTAGAATTACAATTTAGACCTATTCCAAATTATAGCACCACAGTTCACTAAATAACTCAAAATTCAACCCTGAAAAGAGCCTTTTGTTACGAAAAGCTTCTTGTTCACTTTTATTAAATTCTACATTGATTTTATTCCAAATTAGCAGTGAAGAGGGGGTTTTTCCTCTTGCTTGGAGGAAAAATTTGCCCTCAAGTCAGATAGATTATTCCACCGCCAGTATAGCGAATTGAGATTTTCCGACTCATCGGGTACACCTAGGAAAGAGATTAGTAAAAGGGCATAGTTTTTGCCCTGGACTCTTCACTATTCGACCTTCCCCCCCCCCCCCCCGAAAAAACTAAGGGTGTGTACGCATCACGGCTGTCTGCGGCTGTGGAACTTTGGACTGTTAGATCGGCAGCGATCGTAGTACTGTTCGTTGAAAGCGAGAAAAGTGTGGTTTTCACTTGATCGAGTATTTCATATGAAAGCATTGCTTTAAATTGCGCCATTCCTACTGAGCATTTTAATTACCTTTGTTTTTTCAGTTGTGAAGACAGTTTTTCTGTGGGTGTAATGAGGCAGGTGGAGAGTGAATGTCTACGATTATAATGAAAACTCCCCAATCTGATTGTGACTGATGGTAGGCAAGCGTGCCTACCATTACAATGAAAATTCGTTTGGTGACTTCCCCGTCGCGTTTCTAGCTTAACGTTAAGAGCTATGCGATTTAATACAGTCTTGCTCAAAACGTCTACAGTACCTAATCTAGAATTCTGTATACAATGTAGAATTCTGTAGCGAAGCACGGGTACATCAGGTAGTATAATAATAAGTTCAATAAAGGTCGCACAATTGCAGAATACTGAAGAGTGAGCGCGGAGCTCACCCTCGACTACGGTGTTACGAAAAATGGCTCGACCAGCGGATGGACATTTTCATTAACATACAACTTTTGAACATGTCTACCAACATACAAATATGCAATAGGGAATACATTCCAATGCATAAGGATGGCGTTAGTATAGGCATCCGTCAGTCCCTACGTATTTTGGACGTGGCCAAGAAGAGGAAGAAGTTAAGGATGAAAACGTTTAATGTATCTTGTACGAGTATGTTATTTCGATAATATCCATTGTTATACTTTTTAACTTCCATATGCCAACCTCGTGGTTTAGGGCTAGCGTGTCTGCTAACCGAAGGCTCCTGGTACTGTTCCCAGCCAGTCGAAACCAAAAAACAAACCCCATGGCCCAACAGCCCCGAAGAGCCATTGTCTAACAAGCGTCCGCTACTCAGCCCGAAGGCCTGCAGATTATGAGGGGTCGTGTGGTCAGGACGACGAATCATCTCGGCCGTTATTCTTGATTTCCGAGACCGGGGCCACCATCTCACCATTATGTAGCTCCTCAGTTGTAATCACGTAGTCTCGGTAGACCTCGAACTAGCCCTCAGATCCAGGTAAAAATCTCTGACCTGGCCTGGAATCGAATCAAGGCCTTCTGGTAAGGGACAGGCATGCTAACCCTACACCACGCGGCCGGCTCCTAGCCAGTCCAAGTGTTTTAATTCTGGACTGAACGCTGGTGATACTGCCACATGAGACCGATTGAAAAGCTGTTGATATGAGAGAACCGGTCGCGAAAACTATGCAATACGGCTGAAGATGCCTTCACGTTGACCTCATTACACTTGAATATCTGTCAGTCATCTGATTAAGCAGCAGTCGTCTTTGCAGCCCAAAGCCCTTAATGGACTGTTACTCTTCGGGTTTTTATTTTTGTTTTGCATCATAGTAGATTTTATTTCTTGTGACAGAAAACTATCTCACATTTTGCCCTGCTGATTTGCATATACACTCTTATATTCTCCATTAAATGCACTTCCCATGAACTTGAAGTTCTCCACAACTTCTGTATCCTTGTCTCCGGTTGATATTGCTCCTCCTCCCTCTTCTTCATTTGTCACTATCAGTCTTGGATTCCTTCGCACTGAATCTTATTCCATATTCTTCAACTCTTCCATTTACTGCATCACACGGTTCTTAGATCTTCACTCATATCACAAAATTACAATTTCATTACATAATAACAGTGTGAACCATTTTGTTTCTGCTTATTATATTACGTTTATCGCAATTAAATATTATATTACGTTCATCGCAATTAAATGCAACGAAAGATGTCAGATTACTTCCCTTACTTAATGAGGTTTCTGTGTTTTTGTCCTCTTGCGCCTTTGCTGAAATGTATCATTCATTACACACCGTTTTTACCTTTAAATTTCAAGTGCTTTTCTATACCAGATTTCTGTAATTGTTCTTGATATAGCATCTTAGTCCTTTTCCAAATAAATGAATGCTATTATATAATTCAATGCTTCCTCTGGTTTCTTAGATTACGTGTCATAAAATGGCTTAGATCAATCGTTTCTTCTTCTTTCTCTTCCTCTTCCTCTTCCTTTTGGTCATACGCAGCTAAAATTTTTCACGGAATATATGAATAATCTGTACTTCTTGTCCACAAAGATTCACTCCGATATCTGGGGCTCTATTGGAAAAGATTCTCTGTTAATATTGCTCATCAAATGGGCGAGTGATGGGCAGTTCAGTGCCAAGTGATATTTGTCTTTGTTTACTATCTGTCTAAATAAACAGCTACATCTGTTTCATATTCTATTACTCAGTTCAAAATCTTGGAGGATTAAGTTATTGTTTAGACCGACGTCGCTACTCTTGTTCAGCTCATCAGAGCAGTGACAATATATCTCGATCGAGGGTCTCTGAAGACGATCTAATTGTGTCACGATCGTGAGGAATGCGTGACTGGAATTGAGTAGTGTTCCAACATACAGCAATGATCCGCGCTTGCACCAAGCTGCGTCAGTTACAGTATGGCTTGCGGTCTGCACTCATATTTTAAGTAGTGGATGCTTAAACACTAATTATCTTACTCTCTACTTGAAACAATGAAGGCACCTTCCTCGCACCTCCTAAAGCAATTATGTGGCGTAACACACATAAACGGCGTATAGGTTGCCAACTATAAACCGTATGTAGAACTTAAGACTTCTTGGCCTTTCTTCTCTTCTCTTATCAGAACTTCTTCATTCTTTCGCTTTTCATCTTTCTCTCATCTTCGGGAATGATCCGTTTGGGTCTCCGTTTTTAGCGGTTTCTCTTCAAATGACTTTAAACTGTCTACTATTCTTCTGATCTATGGGGATAGGCTTATTATAGGCTAAAGATAATTATGCGAATGTCCGGCTCCATGGCTAAATGGTTAGCGTGCTGGCCCTTGGTCCAGAGGGTCCCGGGTTCTATTCTCGGCCGGGTCGGGGATTTTAACCTTCATTGGTTAATTCCAATGGCTCGGGAGCTGGGTGTTTGTGCTGTCCCCAACATCCCTACAACTCATCCACCACACTTAACACTATCCTCCACCACAATAACACGCAGTTACCTACACCCTCATCGGAGGGTCTGCCTTACAAGGGCTGCGCCCAGCTAGAAATAGCCACACGAAATTAACTTAATTATGCGAATTTTTCTGGAAAATATTTTCTTACGGATTTCACACTGTTTCAGAGTAAGCGCAGGCAAAGAATAAAATTCTCTGTATGATTGTTCGCTCTTAACGATGAAATAGTCTCACAAGATTACTGTACAGTTATATGGGGTTTCACTTATTCGCCACAAAGGGGACACGGAACGCCCTATGCTTACAATGTTAAATCATGCTTCACAAAGGTACATTTTTCTAAAAACCTATTACAGCTATCAATTTGAAAATTGCACAGCATGTACCTACATATCTTGGCTTGGCACTGAAATAACTGGTTTTGAGTGATATGAAATACTTCCTGATTTTTGAATTATTATTTAGAAGTTAAAAATTTTGGCCAATTTTTGCGACTTTCCCCTCTAATAAAATACTTAATATCTGACCTACAAGAAAGGAACCCTGAAAGTTTGAATCCTCTGTATCTCACACAACCCGAGAAAATGTTCCGTATGTATTAGAAAACAATTACTTTCAGGAAATGAACTTTAAAGTCACAGCTTTAGTGCATGCCTGCTAAATAGCTTGGATTATCTGTATCCTCTTCCATTTCATTTTCTTGCCTTCTCTTACAAGCTCTCCTTGCTTGTCTGGGCTTCTGATGAAAGTTTTTAACAGCCATTTCAGCATATCTCAGTCTTTGCAAGTCGAGTCGCAGCACCATAAACAAAGCAAACAAATGACAGTCAACTACCAAATCCATGACAATGCTGCCAAAAGTGAAATTCCACAGCAATATATTTCCCTCATCTACTTAAATATACCACTCTATTGGCATATATATATAAAAAATACTGCTTTCATCAGTCCAAATGTCAAATTACCTGTCTTGTGGGAGTTTGGAGCCTATGCATCATATTGCAGAAGAATTAATTAAAAATACTTCCAGCAGGAGGATTATCATAATTTATACACCCTTGGAAAGGGAAATGGTCTCAGATACAAAATGCAAAACAATTAGATAAAAAGTTTTTTTCATTTTTTCGTTCCGTGTCCCCTTTCAGAGAAAGCCCAGGCACAGAACAAAATTATCTGTATGACTGTTCGCTCTTAACGATGGAATAGCCTCACAAGATTACTGTACAGTGATATGGAGTTTCACTTATTCGTCACAGACGCTATTAAATTCATTGCTTGTTCGGAAATCAAATCCACGTCCTTCCCCCTACTCCCCAACTAAACCCCTTCCACGAAAAAGTTATACAGTACCACTCTGTATGTCTACGAAGACATGCACAGCTGAATTAGAGTAGTAATACTATACACTAGGACGCAGAATGTCCAGAATTTCTCTAGCAGATGAATGTGTCGTTGTTCTTAAATCAATACTTCCAGTCAGGTATGCACGAGGGACATTTTACAGTCGTCTGTTCTAATAAGCGACAAATTCGTTCGGTGATTGTAAAGTTCCATATATCTTCCGCATATTGTACTGTCAATATGAGTTTTGTATAGCACAAAGGCGATTCGTTTCATGAATAATGAAAATTAAAAAAAAGCACTTTTGCGTGTAGGTCGATAGAGAATTTTAGTATGTCTGCTTTTATGGTCTAGATAATAATTTTTACTGGTACCCATTCCGTTTGCTCCCATTGATTTCATTGTGAGAGCTAACAATAGGCCGCATAGCAACTACGTAAACTCAGAGAGTCTTCAATATCTTCAAGCAGACATTTTAATTCCATACTCCCCAGTTTTTTCCAAAGACTGAGTTAGTTAAAGAGACAGAAGTAACTTCAATATACTCAAACAGACTAAACTTTTTCTGGATTAACCCCGCCTCCCTATGGCGCAACAGTCCAGAAGGGCCATGGCCTACAAAGCGACCGCTGCTCAGCCCGAAGGCCTACAGATTACGAGGTGGTGTGTTGTCAGCACGACGGATCCTCTCGGCCGCTATTCTTGGCTTTCTAGACTGGGGCCGCTATCTCACCGTCAGAGAGCTCCTCAGTTGTAATCACTTACACTGAGTGAACATCGAACCAGCCCTAAGATCCAGATAAAAATCCCTGACCTGTTCAGGAATCGAATCCGGGGCCTCCGGGTAAGAGGCATCCACCCTACCCCTATACCGTGGGGCCGGTTTTCTGGATTAGTGAACTACAATTATTTAACTGTGTAATGATAACTCTGGTTTTGTTGGTGGTAATTTTCAGTTATAGCACGGTTTATTTACACACCACTACAAATATAATCCTTCTCTCTAAAGTGCGTTCACAATGTAGAATCTGACTTCTTTTGAAGAGACTGACAAATATTCTACTACTAAGCAGCCGTTAAGTAAGTGTATAACAATACTGTCACGTAGTAGTCATTAATGTCTTAAGGGGACACTATAGTAAAAGTTCATGAATTACAAGAAAAATATCGAAATTGGATTTAAAACACTAAAGAGTCCCCTGATGTGTGCTCTATCAAAAATGCTTTGATTTTTTAAATGCCGTCATTTTTAAATTCCACAGCGCCTTCTTTAAATTTCACTGTGGTGCCATTTAATTGTCCTATGCTCTACTGGACACGCCCCAACAAAGCAGGTGAAGGAGCTCAGGTGAAAGCATAGAGCTGAGGAAGAAGAAGGTGATAACAATATCACTGGAGGAGAGAAGAAAGAAGTCTGAAGGGCACACTTGTTGTGCAGGGCGATTCTAAAGTGAGTGAAGATGCATTTATTTTTATTTTGTATTTTATGATTTAGCAAAATATTTTTTATTTGTTTATTGTACTTCAGACAGGTACAAACCTAATGATGTGAAACACATATACATATACTATTACATTAGTTAAAAGCAAATATTAAATTAAAATTCTAATATATCTCATGAAATTCCTTGTAAAATAAAGCCATAAACGAAATAAAAATACACTTTTCTTCAGTAACATAATATTACAAATATTCAGTTACATATGCACTTAGTATAACAAGGTATTTAAAATATTACAATTAAAATGATTTACGAACGTCTTTAAAGCCGCATTAGTACTGTAATTATACACAATGGTAGTGATGTTATCGAAGATAATAATGATGATGAGGTAGACGGTATACCTAGAAACTAGAAAGATAACTAAAGTTATATGCTTAACAATAGGAGTCAGCAAAGTGGGATTTTAACTTAGAACAGGAAACAGTTAAGTTACTTGTTTGCATTGTTTTGCTATGGATGTGTATGTAGTTGCAAATATATCTAGTCTGTATCCATTGCTATATTTATGAAATATTTTCTTCTTCCTCCATCTTTGTCAGATGTAGATGAAATTTTACACGGATAGTTGTTAGTTTATGCATCAATTAGAATGGCGATTTTATGGTGGAAGGTGATTCAAAATTATTTTCGTCTACGAAATTTTGTGGGTATATATATATAAAAAAAAACATAACATTAAAAAAATTGTACATGCCGCCAAACAACAAACTTTGACACTTAATTTTGTTAGTGTCAGTAAAGTATCCAGTATTCGGGAGATAGTAGGTTCGAACCCCACTGTCGGCAGCCCTGAAGATGGTTTTCCGTGGTTTCCAATTTTCACACCAGGCAAATGTTGGGGCTGTGCCTGAATAAAGGCTACGGCCGCTTCCATCCCACCCCTAGCCCCTTCCTGTCCCATCGTCGCCATAAGACCTATCGGTGTCGGTGCGACGTAAAGCAACTAGCAAGTGGCAGTAAATAGAGATATGGATGATCCGCCTAGTTCAATAATGTGTGTTAATTTTTTATTTACATTTCACATTAACATTATATCTATTGCATGTTTCGAGAATATGTTCATTCTCTTCTTCAGCTAATAAGGTTAAAATTCGTGTATTACAATACGAGCTAATGAAACAGGGGACCCCTGCTAAGAAAGCTAAAACTGTGACAGGTACATATTAAAAGTTGATGAATAGTGGCATGGAATTCAATTCCATCTTGTCATCTCAATATAAACAGAGTAGGACTATGTCTATATGGATAAAATGTTGAGCACTGAGCTCTGCTGCGATGTGACGTCACTGTATCCTTGTTGATCCAATACTCCCTCATAAAATTCAAGTAGGATGTTATTAGAAATACTATAAAATAGTGTAAAACCAAGTTGTCAAGGCGAACCCCTCAGTTAATAGATGTTCATACAGCCAGGTTGACATGAACTTTATATGGTCAATGTTATAAAACAAGTGGATGCGCAAGGCTGACATGCGACTGCCAGAGGGATATAAAGGCAACTGAAGTTGTTATATCGGAGGAGATATAACTGAGACAAAAATGTAAAAAAATCATTGAAAACTAGGCTATGTAAGTTGGAAACTTCACTATAGTGTCCTCTTAATGTTGGTTGACGTATGAGATAACTATCCCGTATATAAGCTGATGCTTACGGGGGTCATAATCCTCCCGATCCTTTGAGTGTGTTGTTATGTAAACTGAAGGCACATAAACACAAGCAAATTAATGGCTAGTTAACTTGACGAAAGGGGAACTAACCGAACTTCAGAATTACATAGCCTCTGGCAGCAAAACAATACCATCGTTAGTATTAATAACACTCCTCGTAAAACAGGCATCACAACGTTACACTGCGCCAATATAACGCTATAGTAAGCTTATACCGCCGAGATTATTTTACTTATTGTGGGATGAAGTTATTCTCAGGAAATATTCCCGAACTGCCTGACAGATATTGCAGTAATATTGAATAGTACGGAAAGTTCGGCAGTAAACAGTGTTTATAGTGAGAATGTTAGCAGTCCACAGTGGTAATTATACACTTGCTGGTATCCTTACTATACCACGACAAACTGAAGTAAGAACCTGAGGGAACCACGCGATAAAGTATATGTGGGTATTCTAGAGAGAGAGATAGAGTGGAATTACTTGAATGTATTATGTATTATGTAAATATGCCTACATAAACAGAGTAACTGCATATAAGCACACCATGTAGAATGTAATTGTATATTTGAATACTGTAATTTTATGTGGTAATGGAGGCACTTTCGTGTATGTGGGTCTATTCCCTTTCTCCATTCACCATCCCTAAATTGTACCTACAATTCATGGAAGATAATAATAATAATAATAATAATAATAATAATAATAATAATAATAATAATAATAATAATAATAATAATAATAATAATGTGAGTGCTAGTTCCGTCAGCTGGTGTAACAGATGGAGCATGGCGATTATGATAGAGAAGACCAATCGCGCTGTTGCCAGTGTATCAAAGCTTAGGAGCCTTAACTTCTTCTTCTTCTCCTCCTCCTTCTTCTTCTTCTTCTTGGTTAGATTTTGGATCTCGTTTTAAAACGAGGAGCCTTAACTCAATACAGTGCAATACTCAGCGTACGACGGCCGACAGCATTAGCTATTTGGCGTAGTGCTCACCGGTTCTCACCTCGGTGCTGCCAAGTCGTGTGAAGTGAGACACAGCAGGAGCTAGTGCGCTTCCACCGTGGCTTAACGGGAACATTAGCTATTAGCTCATGACAGGTTACTCCCCAGTACAGATCAGAAGGCGAAATTTCTGGGTTACCGGCACCTATTACATCGATATGGATATCCAAAACACCTGGGTAACCGCATACCCCTTACGCATAGTATCTGTTTTACACGTTAAGTTAATTGCGTGTATTTCTGTTGATGCGTTTGGTCACCTTTACCCTTGCCAGACTACTTCTTTCCTCCACCACTTTTTCTCTCTGAACGTACCAGACTGCGCAGAGGACATTAATTCACGTGCACTCTTTACATAGAAACAGAGCTTTTCTAAAAGCTTACACACAGAGTTCTATTTTTTATTTATAATGCGAGGGTTGATCCAGAAGTCATTGAAACTTTTTTCCCCGTCAAAAAATCTTGAAAACAGGAAATGTACTAAGTTCATTTGGGTGTATGGCAAGGACGTTTGGAAGGTGACACCACATCAAGTGAGGAGGCAGGAATCTCTGGGCAGGTAAAAGGACAAACTTGGCATTTTTGAAATCACAGTTTTATTTGTTTAATTCTCGCACAAACCAAACCCCATGGCACTACAGCCCTTGAAGGGCCTTGGCATACCAAGCGACCGCTGCTCAGCCCGAAGGCATGCAGATTACGAGGAGTAGTGTCGTCAGCACGACGAATTCTCTCGGCCTTTATTCTTGGATTCCTAGACCGGGGGCGCTATCTCACCGTCAGATATCTCCTCAATTCTAATCACGTAGGCTGAGTGGACCTCGAACCAACCCTCAGGTCCAGATAAAAATCCCTGACCTGACCGGGAATCGAACCCAGGGCCTCCGGATAAGAGGCAGGCACGCTACCCCTACACCACGGGGCCGGATTAATTCTCGCACAACATGTATACAATTATATGTACATATTATACAAGTTGTTTAACTCCATTCCTAGGTGTCCTACATTACTAACTATGAGTAACATTTAAAAGAAAACCATCGGAAGGGCGAGATTCGTCAATGTGGACTACCTCACTTCGAAATACTCCCACGATGTCTTGTTTGTAGGCAATGCGTTTCCCAAGCAATGGCTACTTCAATTTGGCAAAATGATCGAAGTTACACGGACTAAGATGTACGAATGCTATTCGACTTTTGTTACTTCCGTCACACACCGCTGTCATCAGAGAACTGGCATTCCGGACTGTTGCAGCCATACACCATCTTCCGGAAACATAACGAATATCATAGAACATACGGTACTTTCAAATATATCACATGTTCGGCGTTGACATATTTTCGGGAAAAAAATGTTGCTATGACATCTGAAAAGCCCTCCTATATGTATTCCTTTTGTGAAAATAATTTGACTTATTTACAGTCTGTTCAGAAACAGTCAATCCAACTTCTCGACATATTTATCCATTGGCTGTAATGTTTGAGTACTGGCCTGTTGTGCTTTATTTTTGTTAATAAAATAAGTAATATGTAGATGATATATTTGTTTGAATAAAATGTATTAACCCGAGGACTAAATGTACAATTATTCCAACCAATTTATGGGAGACGAGGACATATCAATTTTACATAAGAAAACCACTTACATTCAAACTGATGGATACGTGGAGGTAAAACATGAACAAACTATTTTATATCGTTATTCGCATGGTATTTTAACTTTACTCAGTGAATTAATACCATGAATATTTCAAAATAACTGATCTTTATTCATCCTCCTCATTACCATATATTTATAGATTGCAAAAATGTAACTAACCAGTACACGGGTAATATGAGGAGTGGCTTTTGATTGAATGGATACCCGGGTAAAACGACTACCCATTTCTGATTGCTGAGTACTCAAGTATTACTTTTTTAAATTTTTTATTTTTAATTTTTTTAATTTTTAGACTTTCTTTAGATTTTCTTATTTTTACCGATATTTTTCTTATTTTTCTCATTCTTTCCTTGTTTTCGGTTCATTTCCTGCTTAAGCACGACACACACTCCCAGTCCCCGAGCCAGCGGAAATAACCAATTAAGGTTAAAATCCCCGTCCCGGCCGGGAATCGAACCCGGGGCTCCTTGAACCAAAGGCCAGCACGCTAACCATTCAGCCATGGAGCCGGACACTAGCCCTGATCTTTACCTCGTCGTGGAAGTGGGTCATGCTTGATCAAATGATCTCGATAGCTACGCCGGTGGGAGCTTCTTTACTGGTAGAACCTCCCATGTTAGACAAGTCAGAACTTAATAATGAGATACCCTAGTCGTGGAAGTTGTAAGTGTTGTGTTTTTTATTTTACAATTTGCTTTACGTCGCACCGACACAGGTAGGTTTTATGGTGACGATGGGACAGGAGAGGCATAGGAGTTTGAAGGAAGTAACTGTGGCCGTAATTAAGGTACAATCCCAGCATTTTCCTAGTGTGAAAGTGGGAAACCACGGAAAACCATCTTCATGGCTGCCTACAGTGGGGTTCGAACCCACTATCTCCAGAATGCAAGGTGACAGCATTTGGGAGTGTGGTGTCGGGGTAACAACGATACACGTTAGAAACTCAAGCTGTTCAGAAACCTGACCACAGAGAGAACCAGACTGTTTAAAACCTAAGATGAGGGCGAGCGTGGGCAGAAGACATGTCAGCAGATGTGTGGTAAAGGAGATGTACGTTCTCAGAGTCCGTAGCATCACGAAGTAAGAAAGTAAATAAATAGTGGTAGGCCCTATTATACGTGTTTGCGAGCATTGTTAAAGACACAATGTTTCATAAATTTACCGCAAAATGAATGCATTGAATGAGTGATTAATTTTTGCAGATAGAATTTGAACAACTAGAATTTTATCCCTTCAATATAATTGTGAGGAACATCAAGGATATCATATTCAGTTGGGAACGCAGCTTTCTTCCAGGAGTGCTCAAACCTGTTGAATTTTGCAATACTGAACTGAATAAGGATAAGCATTTATGGCGAAGGGAGCCATACTCATTTCACAGTACCAAATCCCTCCCTTTAAAACTTGTGGATACTTGGTGGAGTGTCGGCCTCCGGATCCCAAGATAGCGGGTTCAAACCCGGCAGAGGTAGTCGGATTTTTGAAGGGCGGAAGAAAGTCCATTCGATATTCCATGTCGTACGATGTCGGCATGTAAAAGATCTCTGGTGATACATTTGGTATTTACCCGACAAAATTCATTAAATCTCAGCCATAGACGCCCAAGAGAGATCCGGTTTACTCGGTCTGCCATCTAGTGGGCCTAGAGTAAAACGGAACGTCGAAATTGACGAGCAGACAGCCAGATGGCGTCAAATCGAAATGCCAGCACACGGTAGCTTAGGCCATACGATTATTATTATTATTATTATTATTATTATTATTATTATTATTATTATTATTATTATTATTATTATTATTATTGTTATTGTTATTGTTCCGAGGTATCTGTGGAACATCAGAGGTGAAAGAAGGTGTGGGCTGGAATGGGTCTAACTACAAGTCCGAAAGATGAATTAAAATTTCAATAAGGTTTATATTTTCAAAAATGCCATAACTTAACAAGATTTAACAAAGAGCTTTAGACTTCAACAAATAACAGCAAGTCAACCAATAACCAAAAATCCGGTCCAAGACCAAGAAAACAATTTTCCACTAGGTGGAATAATAATGAAAGGCAGGTACAAGAATAATTTTTATCAAATCAGAGATTTTTACAAGTTTTTGAGCAATTAGCCCAACTTTACCAAGGTACAATTTTGAACTAAGGGGCAGAAAACCCCATCATACCAAGGAGTACTTGCTCCTAATTACCATGTTAAGCCTCCTGTAGGCCCCATCAAAATACAAGAAAGAGCAGACCCGCTTTCGATTTTACAAGCCTATCAAAGGCCACAACAAACTTACTTCTAACTGCCCTCAAGGCACACTTACAAGAAACAGGGGTATTTGTACCCAATCTACAGGGCCTTCGCATGAAGAAAAGAAAAAAAACATGAGGTTAAGTTACTAGCCCAAAATACAGAAAGGACTGGAGGCGTGAACTTACACTCCTAAATACACATTTTAAAACCTAAGTGGCGCTAGGCCGATACACAGGGGATAATCCCAAGCTTGGGAGGTGACTCGTATGAGAAAACTTTAATACATTAAGGAAGAAAAGAAACGGTCGCGAAAACGTAGTCACCTCAATTTCAAATGAAGGGGAGCTCGAGAGGGTAAAGCACACTCTCTATCCCCGAATTAAAGTTCAAGGAAACTGAAGTTTACCAGGAAAAGGGTTTACATGTTTAATAGTTTACATCTTAAAGGTTTCGAACCCTCCCCGAGAGTTAAACTGCTGAGCTAGCAAGAAATAAAGTTAAAAGGCCATTACCTTGTTGGAGATCTGTTGCCCGAAGAAAGAGGCGCTTTCCCCCCCCCCCCCACTGCTACATATCCACACACTAAGCTAGATGTTACTGAAGTGGCCCGGAGACAAGAAAATCAGCAGTTTTTATACCCTCGTGGAAAATTTGAGACCTTTCAGGAATGAGTAGACACACCCACTCAATTTTTATTGGTTGACTAAGAATTACACATGAAAATTTGAAGAAGAAAGCTATGATTGGAGGAATATTAATTACAGAAATTACTGATGGGCTAAATTCAAAACAGGCGGAAAAAAAGGATTAATGTTGCCAACCACAAACCACAGAACAAAATTTAGTAAAGACAAAACTTATGAATACAACATTTCTCCAAGAAGGTTCATTCCTTTACACCAGAGTGCGTTATCATAGTTTTTGGTAGAGACATCTGTTAGAGAATGTCCACACTTCTTGATCAATGAAAAACAAAAGCACATCAAAAACACTCAGTGACATCTTCTGATAAACCGTAGAGTTAGTTCAGTTGTTAAAGTTCCGGGTTTCTCCAGTAGAGAAGTTTCAATTGGCGCAAGATTTGAACTTGCGTCGTAGAGGTGTACCGCCCAGTACAGACCTCCCCCTCCCCAAAAAGTCATTCCAAGCGGTGACACGGAAGAAAACATTAAAAAAAAAAGAAGTCCAAGTTTGTTGCTGATTGGTTGAAGAAGAATTCAGAAGAGAAAATACAATTTTTCAGTAGTCGGAGGTCACTTAAGTTGTTTGATATAGATGGGTGCGACTAGATTAAGTCCAGTTTTAGAATTTCTTTGTAGTAGTAGAACTGCGAAACAAAAACATAAATTCATGGAAGTAATATTTTTCTAAGTCCACCAAAGGTTGATTGAAGCAAAAAATTATTAATTGCAGAATAGAGTGTCCATGTTGCTGAAGAAGTACATTAGCTGCCGATTACTTTTGACGGCAAGACTTGCCGCCGCTGCCCGTATCCAGAGGAAGCCGCTCGGACCCCTCAAGTACCCTGAGATACACCTCTCCCGCTACTATTAGAGGGGTAGTCGTGGTGAAGCACGCCGCAGATACCAAGTTTGTTTACAGTCCTCGAGTAGCTTGCGGGTGGTGCGCCGCACATCAGCCTTGGCCGAAAGGAGGGCTCCGGCTCGCCGTACACTGGTTGACCTCACTGGAGTGGAGGGGCCCGTACCCCACCTCAGTGGCGGTACGGCGCCGCACGGCTGCGGGGGCACTGAAACGGTAAGATCTCGGTGGCAGAATTTGTGTTGGACATTAATGTTTTAGGGTACTGTCTTTGTGGTGAGGCTGGGGGGTCAGCGGCGTGGAAACTTTATTTATTTGCCACTGGTGTGGTTTAGCAGGAGACGGGAGCGCGGTAATGGCCGAATGGACAGGACAGCAGAGTAACTATGGGGAAGGTTTTACAAGGTACATGAACAAACACAGAGCAGAAGGCCTTAAAAATAAAACCCCCCAAAAATATAACCTTTGGGTTTCTTACAAGATGTTAAAGATCCAATGAGCAAGTAATTTACACAGGTTTTACCTGAGACAGGTGAACCCTAAAGATTCTCTCGGTGGCTGGATTGCTCACTAACAATGTGACTGGCGTAAGAAAATCTAAAATAATGCACGGCCCATGAAATCTGGGGGCAAGCTTGCCCGCGGGAACAAAATTCTTGACCATAACTTGGTCTCCTACCTTTAAATTGGTGGGCCCCCGTCCGCGATCATACCTTTCCCTAACCTTTTCATGAGACACTTTAAGATTGGCCTTAGCCTTCTTCCAAAAATCTTTAATATTATCTGGATCTATTGTCTCAGGTAGAATACCACTAAGAGACCAAAGGTTAGAGAGCGGCGTGTTGGGTACAAACTTGAACATCAATGAAGCAGGGGTGAATTTATGAGATTCGTCAGCCGCCGAGTTCAAAGCGAAGGCTAACCAATGCAGGGATGTATCCCACCTGGAGTGATCGTCGTGATGATAGGGAATCAGAGCCGACCTCAGATTACGATTGATCCGATTGACCCGTTCAGCCAGAGATGGTTGAGGATAGTATACAGAAGTTGTTACATGTGAGATAGATCAAAACAGAATTTACGAAAGAGATTAGAGGTAAAGGCTTTAGCATTATCAGACACAATATATTGACACGGACCAAAAGAAGCAAAGATAGAATTTAAACAAGAAATGGTGGACTGAGCGGTAGCCAGCTTAGTCGGAAGTAACCAAAAAAATCTTGTATAACCATCTACACACACAAGAATGAATTTGTTGGTGTTCCCCTTAGATTGGGGGAAGGGTCCTACGTAGTCGATATAAAGACGTTCCATGGGGCGCGACGCTTGATGTGAAGACAAGAGCCCTTGCTTAGTGGACATAGTGGGTTTACTAAGCCAACAAGTTTTACAAGCTTTTACCAATTCACGAATTTCACCGTCCATACATTTCCAAATGAACATTTCTCTGATCTTTTCTCTAGTTTTGAAGGTACCTAAATGCCCCCCTAATGGGGTCTCATGGTAGTATTTGAAGATCATAGGTACAAGAACAGTTGGAACCACAACTTTCATCTTTTGATCATGCCTTGACGGGCAACATAAAACACCATTCCTCAATACATAAGGGACAACATGTTCCCCAGAAGAAAGGGTTTCGATGATAGGGGCCAGCATCGGATCTTCACGTTGATATTTTTCAAGATCCCTAAACAACATGGGAGCATCCGTTAGTATGGCATTTGCGCCAGCAGGTATGGACTCGGGAAATGATGAACAGTTTTCCTGTTCAAGGGGCTCTACATCATTAGAAAACATACGGCTTAGTCCGTCAGCAACCACGTTTTCAGTTCCTCTTATATCCTAACATCAAATTGGAAGGCAGAAATTCTGATGGCCCAGCGGGCTATGCGACCAGTGCGGCGTGGCCTAGCTAAGACCCAACTTAAGGCTTGCTTATCTGTCTCCAAGTTGAACTTGACATGTTCCGGATAGAGGCGGAAATTTTCTAGAGCAAACAAGACTGCTAAACCTTCAAGTTCATAAATGGAATACTTAGCTTCTTTAGCCGATAAAGTCCTAGACGCATAGGCGGTGGGTCGCCTCCCTAGTTCAGTCTCTTGAAGAAGGACTGCAGCCACCGCCGACGACGACACGTCGGTTTGGACGATGAATCTCTTCGAGAAATCCGGCATGGCCAGAACAGGGGCATTACAAAGAGCTAATTTCAGGTCTTCAAAGGCGGCTTGTTGAGAAGGCCCCCACTCAAATTTGATGCCTTTCCTACGAAGAAGGTTCAAGGGCGCCTCTCTATGAGCGAAGTTAGGAATAAATTTCGTGAGGAAATTCACCATCCTGATGAATCGGGCAATACCTTTGATGTCCTTGGGAGGTTTGAAATCACGGATGGCCTGTGTTCTAGAATGATCTACAGCGACACCATCGGGCGACACAATGTGCCCTAGAAATTACATGGAAGGTTTAGCGAAAGCAACTTGTGACAGCTTAACTGTTAACCCTGCCTTACGAAGGTGACTCAGGACCTCTTTCAGTTGATCTAGATGTTCTTCAAAGGCCTCCGAAAATACGACGACATCATCAAGATAATGGTATAGATACTCAAATTTGATGTCGGAGAAGACCCTGTCTAGCAGTCTCGTAAGCACAGCTGCTCCTGTGGGGAGCACGAAAGGCACGCGGTTGTATTCATACAAGTTCCAATCAGTGGCAAACGCTCTAAGATGTTTAGATTCTTCCGCTAGAGGGATCTGGTTATAAGCCTGATTGAGGTCTAAGATGGTGAAGAATTTAGCCTTTCGAAACCATGAAAAACAAGAGTGAAGGTCTGGAAGGGGCACAGATTGTAACACCACCTTCCGATTGAGAGCCGTATAATCAATCATAGGCCTGAAGCTACCTTGGGGTTTCGGAACTAGAAAAATAGGCGAAGAATATGCCGACTTAGAGGGGCGAATAATACCATCTTTTAGCATTTGATCTATGATTTCCTTCAAAGCCTTCATTTTAGGTGGAGATAGCCTATAAGGTGGAAAGCGGACAGGAATCGAATCCGTAACCTCGATCTTGTATTTGATAAGGTCAGTAACCCCAAGAGTATCAGAGAAAACATCTGGAAACGACTGACACAACTTACGAATACTCTCTGCCTGCTCCTCAGGTAGATGTCTAAGGTCTAACAACATCTCATCCTGGGTAGGCGAAACAGATGAACATGATACAGAACTACATTTAAGTAAGGGGATTTTGAAATTACTAGCAAATTTGAAAGTGCACGACTTGCTCTGAAGGTCGAGCACTAGACCAGTGTGAGACATGAAATCAGCTCCCAATATAATGGGGCAAGACAAGCGTTTTGCCACCAACAATTTAATTTTCCAAGTAAATTTAGAAATGCAAATTTTGGCATACAGAAAACCTAAAATTTCTAATGGAGAAGAGTTTGCCGAAACATATTGAAGCGAAGACGAACAAAAATCAGGAAGTTTACAAACAGATTTCAATTTGGAATACCAGTCGTCCGACATAATGTAACACACACTGCCAGAATCTAAAAGAGCAGTCACAGGATCATTATTTAATTCCATTTTGAGAAATGGGACCGGTGCGGGAGTATCCGCCGCAATCCTAAGACATTCTTGGGGACCTTCAAAGGATAAATTAGAGGACTGAGTTTTCCCTGAGATTTGATCGGATTTAACCGGGGCTGAGCCACTAGTCACTTTTGATTATTGGTGATGTTGGAATGTGCACCATAAGTTGAGCAGGAGGGTGTGCTATTAGTATTTGGGCAATTCTTGGCAATATGGGAAAAGGAGCCGCATTTGAAACAGCTTTGGGATGACCCTACTCCATTCCTGGTCCCATTGGGTTTAATCAAGGGGCACTTGTTCCGAAGGTGGTCAGGTGACCCACAAGCATAACATTTGCGGGGTGTAACGGTTCGGCGAGGTGGAGGCCGAAAATTACTAGAGGATGGAGGGGATTCTTTCGCGACACGTAAGGTGTCAGCGTATCTAACTCCTTCCGCTGAGACAGCCATAGCTTCTAATTCGGCAAAAGTTTGAGGACGCGACGCAAAGCACAAATATGACCTGTACGATGGGTAAATGCCTTCCACAATGGCCTGTGCAATCTGATCTTCAGGGAAATGAAGGGCAAATACCCTAGTGTAAAATTTAATGTCTTGAATGATGTCTGCCAGGTTTTCATCGAGTCGCTGTACTCTATAATAGTACTTCTGAATTAGAGATGACCTAGCTCGAGCCGGAATAAAATTAGCTAACAGATGGGCGTGGAAGTCTTCTGTGGGTGAATGTTCAGCAATTGGCCTAACTATCTTGTCTGATAGAACACCAATTGAATAGGGATAAATGATCTGCAAAATTTGACACGGAGAAAGAGAAGAAACAAGGGCATGATCCTGAAAATAAACGAAAAATCTTAGAAAAGCATTAACATCACTGGCGGAATTGACGGAGAACTTCGAAATACCTCTGAGCAACATTGCTAAAGGATGGGGCAAACTGCTGAAGCCAGGTGACATAGTAGGTAGAGGCCTAAGTGGCGGAGAAGCTGTTTCAGAAGGTGCATTATTCAAAGAGTTACGACGTTCAGATTCGTTGTCTAAAGGGGCAGAGGTTTGTTGAGCTCCTACGGATTTCCTATTTTCTTCTCCTTTAGAAGAGTCTTCCTCGCTAACTACGTTTACCGTAGCGGGTTGGTCGGTTTTGGGAGGGACTGCCCCAGTTAACAATAGGCTAACCTTACTGGACAATTTGGAAAGGTTTTCTAGAACAGCACTAGCATCCTTCCCTTGAATATCATTCAACTTAAGAGACAATAGATCACTAACTCTATTGGGAAAATGGTACAATCTAGCTTGTACACGTTTAAGTTGATTAGGTGAAGGATCACCCCCTTCAAAAAAACTAACTACAGATGCTAGATCAGTAGCATTATCAGTGATAGTGGAGAGAGCGTCCTCAATCTCGTTCTCTCCCAAAGTTGGGACGGTAATAGGCAAATCAAGGGAATCTTTAAACTTGTTGGTATCTACCGCAACCGTGCCTCCAGATTGCACATTTATAATTGTTAATTCATAGATCCTCCTCTGCGAACCATGTGATCTTGCCGCGGTGGGGAGGCTTGCGTGTCCCAATGATGCAGATAGCCGAGCCGCAGGTGCAACCATATCGGATGGGTATCTGTTGAGAGATCAGACTAACGAATGGTTCATCGAAAGGGGGGTAGCAGCCTTTCGGTAGTTGCAAGGGCGGCAGTCTAGATGATTGACTGATACGGCCTTGTAATAATACTCAACATGGCTTAGCTGTGTTGATACTGCTACAGGGCTGAAAGCAACGGGAAACTACAGCCGTAACTACCTCCCGAGGACATGCAGCTCTCTCTGTATGAATGATGTACTGATGATGGCTTCCTCCCGGGTAAAATATTCCGGAGGTAAACTAGTCCCCCATTCGGATCTCCGGGTGGGGACTACACGAGAGGGGGCGATCATCAGGAAGATCGATACTGACATTCTGCGAGTCGGAGCGTGGAATGTTAGAAGTTTGAATCGTTGTGGTAGGTTAGAGAATCTGAAAAGGGAGATGCGATAGGCTAAAGTTAGATGTAGTTGGTATAAGTGAAGTACGTTGGCAGGAAGAACAAGATTTTTGGTCAGGCGACTACCGAATTATCAACACAAAATCAAACAGGGGAAATGCAGGAGTTGGTTTAATAATGAATAAGAAAATAGGGCAGCGGGTAATCTACTACAACCAGCATAGTGAAAGAATTATTGTCGTCAAGATAGACACCAAACCAATGCCCACCACAATAGTGCAGGTCTATATGCCTACTAGTTCAGCGGATGATGAAGAAATCGAAAGAATATATGAGGAGATAGAAGATCTAATACAATATGTTAAAGGTGACGAGAATCTAATTGTGATGGGAGACTGGAATGCAGTGGTAGGCCAAGGAAGAGAAGGTAGTACAGTAGGAGAATTTGGATTGGGGCAAAGGAACGAAAGAGGAAGTCGGCTGGTTGAATTCTGCACTGATCATTTAGTCCTTTCCAATATTTGGTTCAAACACCACAAACGACGGCTGTATGCGTGGACGAGACCTGGAGACACCGGAAGGTATCAAATAGACTTCATTATGATTAGGCAGAGATTCAGAAACCAGGTGTTGGATTGCAAAACTTTCCCAGGAGCAGACGTGGACTCTGACCACAACTTGTTGGTCATGAAATGCCATCTGAAGTTGAAGAAATTGAAGAAAGGAAAGAATGCAAAAAGATGGCATCTAGACAAGTTAAAAGAAAAGAGTGTGAGGGATTGTTTCAAGGAACATGTTGCACAAGGACTAAATGAAAAGGCTGAAGGAAACACTATAGAGGAAGAGTGGAGAGTCATGAAAAATGAAGTTAGTAGGGCTGCTGAAGAAATGCTAGGAAGGAAGAAAAGATCAACTAAAATCAGTGGATAACTCAGGAGATACTAGACCTGATTGATGAACGACGAAAATACAAGAATGCTAGAAATGAAGAGGGCAGAATAGGATACAGGCGATTAAAGAATGAAGTGGATAGAAAGTGCAAGGTAGCTAAGGAAGAATGGCTGAAGGAGAAGTGCAAGGATGTCGAAGGCTGTATGGTCCTGGGAAAGGTAGATGCTGCATACAGGAAAATCAAGGAAACCTTTGGAGAAAGGAAATCTAGGTGTATGAATATTAAGAGCTCAGATGGTAAGCCACTTCTAGGGAAAGAAGACAAAGCAGAAAGATGACAGGAACATATCCAACAGTTGTATCAAGGTTAAGATGCAGATAATTTGGTTCTGGAACATGAAGAGGCTGTTGATGCTAATGAAATGGGAGACCCAATTTTGAGGTCAGAGTTTGAGAGAGCTGCGAGTGACCTCAATAGGAACAAGGCACCTGGAATTGATGACATTCCCTCAGAATTACTGACTGCCTTAGGAGAAACCAGCATGGCAAGGCTATTCCATTTAGTGTGTAAGATGTATGAGACATGAGAAGTCCCATCCGATTTTCGGCAGAATGTTGTTATACCTATTCCCAAGAAAGCCGGTGCTGACAGGTGTGAAAACTACCGCACCATTAGTTTAGTATCTCATACCTGCAAAATTTTAACACGTATTATTTACAGAAGAATGGAAAAACAAGTTGAAGCTGAGTTGGGAGAAGATCAATTTGGTTTCAGAAGAAATGTAGGAACACGTGAAGCAATCCTGACTTTGCGTCCGATTTTAGAGGATCGAATCAAGAAGGACAAGCCCACGTACATGGCATTCGTAGATCTAGAAAAGGCATTCGATAATGTTGATTGGACCAGGCTATTTATGATTCTGAAGATGATAGGGATCAGATACCGAGAACGAAGAATTATCTACAATCTGTATAAAAATCAGTCTGCAGTGATAAGAATCGAGGGCCTTGAAAAAGAAGCAGCAATCCAGAAAGGAGTGAGGCAAGGCTGCAGTTTGTCCCTTCTCCTTTTCAATGTTTACATAGAACAGGCAGTAAAGGAAGTGAAAGATAAATTTGGAAAGGGAATCACAGTCCAAGGGGAGGAAATCAAAACCTTGAGATTTGCCGATGATATTGTTATTTTATCTGAGACTGCAGAAGATCTCGAGAAGTTGCTGAATGGTATGGATGAAGTCTTGGGTAAGGAGTACAAGATGAAAATAAATAAGTCCAAAACAAAAGTAATGGAGTGCAGTCGAACGAAGGCAGGTGATGTAGGAAATATTAGATTAGGAAATGAAGTCTTAAAGGAAGTAGAGGAATATTGTTACTTGGGTAGTAAAATAACTAACGATGGCATAAGTAAGGAGGACATAAAATGAAGACTAGCACAAGCAAGAAAGAGCTTTCTTAAGAAAAGAAATTTGCTCACTTCAAACATTGATATCAGAATTAGAAAGATGTTTTTGAAGACTTTCGTGTGGAGCATGGCATTGTATGGAAGTGAAACATGGACGATAACTAGCTCAGAAAGAAAGAGAATAGAAGCTTTTGAAATGTGGTGTTACAGAAGAATGCTGAAGGTGAGATGGATAGATCGAATCACGAATGAGGAGATACTGAATCGAATTGGTGAGAGGAGATCGATTTGGCTAAATTTGACGAGAAGAAGAGATAGTATGATAGGACACATCTTAAGACACCCAGGACTTGTTCAGTTGGTTTTTGAAGGAAGTGTAGGTAGTAAGAACGGTAGGGGTAGACCAATGTGCGAATATGACAAGCAGATTAGAGCAGATGTAGGATGCAATAGTTACGTAGAAATGAAAAGGTTAGCACAGGATAGGGTGGCATGGATATCTGCATCAAACCAGTCTATGGACTGATGACTCAAACACAACAACACAATTCATAGATGAGTTCCTCCTTGCGCAAATAGCCGGGATGGAGGACATCGCGAGGGCCGGACATGATGACAGACTCTTTACAAATTTAGAAAAATCGTAAAAATTCCAGCGACGGAGAAAATCAAAAGCACAGTTTAGCCGTCAAAAGGGGCAAAATAGAGACCCATTCAACCATGCTCTGCTACCACTTGTTCCGAGGTATCTGTGGAACAACAGAGGTGAAAGAATGTGCGGGCTGGAATGGATCTAACTACAAGTCCGAAAGATGAATTAAAATTTCAATAAAGTTTATATTTTCAAAAATGCCATAACTTAACAAGATTTAACAAAGAGCTTTAGACTTCAACAAATAACAGCAAGTCAACCAATAACCAACAATCCGGTCCAAGACCAAGAAAACAATTTTCCACTAGGTGGAATAATAATGAAAGGCAGGTACAAGAATAATTTTTATCAAATCAGGGATTTTTACAAGCTTTTGGGCTTCGAGCCCCACTTTCACAATCCTTGAGCAATTAGCCCAACTTTACCAAGGTACAATTTTGAACTAAGGGGCAGAAACCCCCATCATACCAAGGAGCAGTTGCTCCTAATTACCATGTTAAGCCTCCTATAGGCCCCCATCAAAATACAAGAAAGAGCAGATCCGCTCTCGATTTTACAAGCCTATCAAAGGCCACAACAAACTTTACTTCTAACTGCCCTCAAGGCACACTTACAAGAAACAGGGGTATTTGTACCCAACCTACAGGGCCTTCTCATGAAGAAAAGAAAAAAAAACATGAGGTTAAGTTACTGGCCCAAAATACAGAAAGGACTGGAGGCATGAACTTACACTCCTAAATACACATTTTAAAACCTAAGTGGCGCTAGGCCGATACACAGGGGATAATCCCAAGCTTGGGAGGTGACTCGTATGAGAAAACTTTAATACATTAAGGAAGAAAAGAAACGGTCGCGAAAACGTAGTCACCTCAATTTCAAATGAAGGGGAGCTCGAGAGGGTAAAGCACACTCTCTATCCCCGAATTAAAGTTCAAGAAAACTGAAGTTTACCAGGAAAAGGGTTTACATGTTTAATAGTTTACATCTTAAAGGTTTCGAACCCTCCCCGAGAGTTAAACTGCTGAGCTAGCAAGAAATAAAGTTAAAAGGCCATTACCTTGTTGGAGATCTGTTGCCCGAAGAAAGAGGCGCTTTCCCCCCCCCCCCCTGCTACATATCCACACACTAAGCTAGATGTTACTGAAGTGGCCCGGAGACAAGAAAATCAGCAGTTTTTATACCCTCGTGGAAAATTCGAGACTTTCAGGAATGAGTAGACACACCCGCTCAATTTTTATTGGTTGACTAAGAATTACACATGGAAATTTGAAGAAGAAAGCTATGATTGGAGGAAAATTAATTACAGAAATTACTGATTGGCTAAATTCAAAACAGGCTGAAAAAAAGGATTAATGTTGCCAACCCACAAACCACAGAACAAAATTTAGTAAAGACAAAACTTATGAATACAACATTTCTCCAAGAAGGTTCATTCCTTTACACCAGAGTGCGTTATCATAGTTTTTGGTAGAGACATCTGTTAGAGAATGTCCACACTTTTTGATCAATGAAAAACAAAAGCAAATCAAAAACACTCAGTGACATCTTCTGATAAACCGTAGAGTTAGTTCAGTTGTTAAAGTTCCGGGTTTCTCCAGTAGAGAAGTTTCAATTGGCGCTAGATTTGAACTTGCGTCGTAGAGGTGTACCGCCCGGTACGATTATTATTATTATTATTATTATTATTATTATTATTATTATTATTATTATTATTATTATTATTATTATTATTATTATTATTATTATTATTATTATTATTATTATTATTATTATTATTATTATAAAGAGAGTATTTTACACCGGTAATCGCGTATCGTTTTTATGTCACAGCTATTACAAAAGTTACTTTAGAACAGACTTTACTGAGTTAATCAATGCGTTATTATGAGAATTTGAAAGCATTTGATAGCGTTACGACTTTAGAAGACTATATCACATATCACAATGTTATAGAGTAAATTTCGCTTGCAAAACATTGGCAAACGGTTGGTACTGACGAACAAATTATACATTTGATGGCTGAATGAGTTGAGGTGAATTGGGCGAAACTAATTTTATATCCAGGTCTTGGAAACTTATTTCTTTGATTAATTGAAAATGAATCAGAATCATCATTGTGATAAAGACAATTAGTCGGCCATTGTTGAATATTTTTGGTAAATTTTCAGTTGAATATAATGTCTCTTCTTATCCTGACAATAATATCTACAAGTCTGGATATTTGCTTGAGTTACTCAAATACTAAAAGACAAATAAATTATTGTATCACTGAACGAGTGGACTATGTGGTTGGGGCTATACAGCTATCAGGAGATAGTGAGTTTAAACCACATTATTGGCAGCCCTGAAGACGGTTTTCTGAAGTTTCCCCCTTTCAGGCCAGAAAAATGCTAGGGATTTACTTTAATTAATATCACGATCGCTAATAATAATAATAATAATAATAATAATAATAATAATAATAATAATAATAATAATAATAATAATAATAATAATAATAATAATAATAATAATAATAATAATAATAATAATAATAATAAGGTACCGTGTGCAGGTGATTTGATATGATGCCATTCAGCCTGTCATCATGCGGTTTTGACTTTCCTATTTGCTCGACCAGATAGCAGTTAAAGCAGACATGTTTTTTTGGGCAATTGAGAGGTGAGTTTTAATTTCCATACTATGATGAATTTGACTTCACCGAGCTCGATAGCTGCAGTCGCTTAAGTGCGGCCAGTATCCAGTATTCGGGAGATAGTAGGTTCGAATCCCACTGTCGGCAGCCCTGAAAATGGTTTTCCGTGGTTTCCCATTTTCACACCAGGCAAATGCTGGGGCTGTACCTTAATTAAGGCCACGGCCGCTTCCTTCCCACTCGTAGCCCCTTTCTGTCCTATCGTCGCCATAAGACCTATCTGTGTCGGTGCGACGTAAAACAACTAGCAAAAAAAAAAAAAAAGAAACAAATTGACTTCTTTCCACACTAGAACGTGTTCATAAAATGACACTTCACTCTTCAGTAGCCACTTTCCGTACACTTCTACTTCAAACGAGTCTCTGATTGGTTGAAATGCGGTTCGCTTACCAACAGCTTCTCTGATTGGTTCAAATTTCATTTTGGGTATTAATTTTCTTAACTTCCCTTCATGTTTATTATTTGTTCACGTACTGTTGTGTCGATGTGTTGGTCACGGCCGTCTCGATCATGGATGATTTGGATAGTGACGTGTCAAATGATTTATAATAAAAAATCACTTTAACATCCGTAAATTCGCCACAGTATAAGATAAAATAATGACAGGTAAATAACTATTGTCATGTAAACGCCAAATGAGGCATCACAGATATTCTAAATACCGACATCATACGACATGGAATGCCAAATGAAATTTCTTCACCCCCTGTGGGTGGGGGACGCAGATAAAGAATACACTCACGGGATCCCCTGCCTATCGTAAGAGGTGACTAAAAGGGGGGAACAAGGGATGATGCAATTAGAACCATGAGACTATTTGTGATTAGTACCATTACGTGAGGAATACCACGGGTCTGGGCGTTGCTTATGTTTAATACCATCATGTGTATACCATCATGGCGGGGGAGGGGAGGAGGCCCTGTTAATAACAAGCAACGTTCCAGAAAAGAAGAGATTGTGAATTGGATCCACTGATTATTTTGGACACATTGTCATTTTTTCATCATCATTCGTTTCATATTTTTGTCAGTGGATACATTTTGAAATTTTAATCATCGTTTCATTTCGTTTCATCCCATACCATTAGGGTCCTATGACCTAGCTCTTAGGCCCCTTTAAACAACAAAATTCATCACCATCATAATCTTGATCGAAATTTCTTCCGCCGTTTAAAAATATGACTAACTCAGTCAGGTTTGAAATAATGTTATTGGCTTTACATCCAACTAAATAATTTTACGGTTTTCGGAGACGCGAATTGCCATAACTTAATCCCGCAGGAGTTCTTTTACGTGCCAGTAAATCTACCGACACGAGGCTGACATATTTGAGCACCTTCAAATACCACCGGACTGAGCCAGGACCAAACCTGCCAAGTTGGGGTCAGCAGGCCAGCGCCTCAACCGTCTGAGCCACTCAGCCCCGCAGTCAGGTTTGAGTCCACAACCTTGGGATCCTGAGGGTGACACTCTTACTGCTGATCCACAGAAAAAGCTCATATTAGTTTACGAAAGTCGTTAGAAATTGTAGTGACCTAGAATCAAAGCAATGGACTTGTTTTCTTACCATTTTATTTAATTTTAGTTAGATGGGTGCTAAAGTAAGTTCCTTCTTTATAGCCGGTTTATTAGGCAGTCTGTAGGAGCGAGTTAACAATGCCTTCCTGGGAGATGTGTTACAGGAGGAGAAAACCTGCAAGTGCTGTATGCTCATAAATGTCGTGCAACTCAATGTTATCAAGCCGGCATTCCTATGTATTGCGTCCATAAAGAGACGGCAGCATTCTGATGCTCTCTTTGTGCTTGCCCCGTTGCACGTAGCTGCAGTCGCGCTGTTTACATGGGATATTACTATTTTGTTGTCAAAGAAATTGACTTGGAATTACATACTTTATCGGATATAAAGCCACGTTTTTGTGAACATTACCAACAACTGGATTCATAACTTTACTTTGAGTTGTTGAACAGTGGTATTGCACATGAAATCTTTGTTCATGCCTTTATTCTTTTACTGAACAGTGATAAATTGTATTTCAAATCTTGGTCTTTCTAGCCAAAGTTATTGCGAAGATATTTGTCTAGTTGCACTTATCCTTAAAACCACAACCTCCCCTACATACAGATGTGTTTCTGTACTACGACTGTATGCTGCTAATATAGTAATTGCGCATCCAGACCTGAATCTGACGTCGCTAGAGCAACTATCACTCCTTAGTAAAACTCATTGCCGAGCTCGTATCCAGTATTCGGGAAATAGTGGGTTCGAGCCGTATTGTCGGCAGTCCTAAAAATTGTTTTCCGTTGTTTCCCATTTTCGCACCAGGCAAATGCTGGGGCTGTACCTCAAATAAGGCCACGGTCGCCTCCTTCCCACTTCTAGCCCTTTCCTGTCCGATCGTCGTCATAAGACCTACCTGTGTCGTTGCGACGTAAAGCATCTTGCAAGAAAAGAACTCATTACGTACGCAATTTAAGTGTAAGTGTAAACAACAGGTGCGTACGAGACCTCTACGTAGTGCAGTGACTTTTGTCGGCACGCATTGGGCATTGCAACACGATACATATTATCCTCCTCCTTTGATAAACTGTAATTTACAAACGGTAGCTTATTATCCCCATCATCGTCACTGCAGTCACATCCTTGCCTTCGGTCGTAGGGGAGAGACTTACCCTATATAGGAATGCATGACAGATAATTTGCTCTTGATGGAGCGACAAATATTGTCTCACTTTATGACATTCTCATATTTTTTCTCGTGCATTCTGGAGATACGATCGTTATAAACTCGTTCCCCTTCGCAGTGCTGTGATTGGCTTAACTTTCTAATGTCCTCATATATTTTTGTATCCTGTTTACTAATATATGATTTATGTTTTTCCTGAAAACTCTCATTTCCGCACTTCCGTCCAGTTGGGTGAGTTTGGCCTAACTGCTTGTTTGTTTAGGGCAGGGCCTCTCAAACGACCAAAATTTCACGCGTGCAAACTGAGGCGCAAAGTTTCTGTGCACAGTGCATTGGTCCCACTCGGCTCGGCTCGGACCGACGCTTCGTCTCTGGGCTACTCGGCTAAGTTCGGCTCAACTCGGCTCGGATTTGGAGCGCTACGGAGCAAGTGAGGAAGAAGGAGACAGGCGGAGCGAGCGAGACAGGCGTGGGGAAAAAGGGAGACAGCGCTATTGCTCCAAATAGAGGAGTGGGGGTCTGCACTCTGGTCAACCAAACGAAGTCGTCTTTTGCACCGTGCACAGTGCATGCAGCAGGTGCATGCACCCTGAGAGGTCTTGATTTAGCTTATCGCTGACTTGTATATTCTTAATCTTCAATCCTGATGCTGATATTTATTGCAACATAATATGCAGCTGAGGCAACTAGCTATGCTATTTCCTGAATTACTTCCTCCTTAATTTCTCTTTGTGCCATTCGCGAGATTGTTATTTCACATACTTGTCTCTTATGTCCATATCCAATGTATTTCGCACAGTCTTCAGTAACTGCCATAGCTTTCATCCCTTCGAGAAAAATTGTCAAGTTAAATTTCTGCAGCATTTAATGAATTCATACTAAAATCGCTGTACAAAGCCCTGTGCTCTATCCAGCCATGGACGCTGATCTGATCAGTGCTTGCTGTGCGCCATGGGACCATTTAACGGGCATATTGATCCGGAGTTAACTGGAAATACGGCAACTAGTTCCCTTCAGTTCCTTCACCAGCCATCAAAATATAATATTCTTCTCAAATATTGAACCCTGCCCAATTTATTTATCTATCTAAAACAGTTATATGTATGTATGTTCCACATCACCTGATAAACCACTGGAAACGTTTTAACTAAACTTGGTGCACATATGAATTACTATCTGGAGAAAAACACTGAGGTAAGAGACTCCTAGCACCCCTAGGGGTGGGGGTGGGGAGGGTTAACATATAAAAATAATCGAAAATAGTGTCGAGTTCATAGTTTTGGAAGTCGCTGAGATGAATACCGAAACTTTGGAAGTAGTTTAAGTCCAAGTTGAGCCCCCATCGGCATGAGGGATTGAGTAGGGGTGAAAAGGGAAATGTCCAAAGTGACCGAGATTATGGATGTCCGTATGTGTGTAAATAATACTGTGGGGGCAAGACACCGCTAACACTCCTAATGGAGGGGGTGAAAAGTAAAAATAACCGAAATGGCCGGTATTGTTGCCGAATCTATTGTTTCTGGGATCCCTTGGCTGATTCGTGACAGTTCTAGTGACAGCTGGAATCGTGTACATCATATAATACAGCGCGGCACATGAATACATAAAATTATAACTAAATTTTATCGGGCGAGTTGGTCGTGCGCGTAGAGGCACGCGGCTGTGAGCTTGCATCCGGGAGATAGTAGGTTCGAATCCCACTATCGGCAGCCCTGAAAATGGTTTTCCGTGGTTTCCCATTTTCACACCATGCAAATGCTGGGGCTGTACCTTAATTAAGGCCACGGCCGCTTCCTTCCAACTCCTAGCCCTTTCCTATCCCATCGTCGCCATAAGACCTATCTGTGTCGGTGCGACGTAAAGCCCCTAGCAAAAAAAAAACTAAATTTTATTATTTATTTGAAAAGATAAGCTACTTCCCAGAAAATCGGGATTGCCACGAGGACAAATTTGAACGTGAAACTAAATAATCTCAACACCGTGTCTTCTGGTATGGGCTATAATAAATTTGTTACTTTCATTGACCTGTCTCAGTCTTATCCTTGGCTTTGACAATATGAACGTGGCTGAGGTATGAGTGATGCTAGTAATGCCATTCTTTATGCAGCCGGTCCCTGTTATGAATGGTGTGAAAATGTCGCTCATAGGATCGGTTGGTGCAGGCATTTCAGTGGGCTTGGCAGACTGATATGCAATAGCAACTTCTGGCTCAGTGAGGAAAGCAACGGGAAACTACCTCACTCTTCATTTCCCTAGCACCGGGTGAGTTGGTCGTGCGGTTAGGAGTGCACAGCCGTGAGCTTGCATCCGGGAGACAGTGGATTCGAATCTCACTGTTGGCAGACCTGAAGATGGTTTTCTGTGGTTTCCCCATTTTCACACAAGGCAAATGCTGAGGATGTATCTTAATTAAGGCTAAGGCCTATCTGTGTCGGTGCGACGTAAAGCAAAATAGCTCTTCCCTAGTACGCCTCTTCAGTGACACCTAGGCCATTTATGACAGCTAGTGGTGGACCTGTTGAGGATCCAACCAGCCTTCGGGCTGAATACTCAACATACAATACAAATCTTAAAATTAAATTCCCGACTCGCTGGCTGAATGGTCAGCCTACTGGCCTTCGGTCAGAGGGTCCCGGGTTCGATTCTCGGACGGGCGGGGATTTTAATCTTCATTGGTTAATTCCAATGGCCCAGGGGCTGGGTGTTTGTGCTGTCCCCAACATCCCTGCAACTCACACACCACATATAACACTATCCTCCACCACAATAATACGCAGTTACCTACACATGGCAGATGTTGACCACCCTCAGCGGAGGGTCTGCCTTACAAGGGCTGCACTCTGCTAGAAATATCCACACGAAATTAATTAATTAAAATTAAATAATCAAGGAAGTACCCGAGTGGATTCGAGCTAGAATGCTATAAAATAATCCAAGTCTATGTACTATCCGAGGCCGCACAACACGCTCCTCTCACCAACATCGCCACCGGCATCACGCATCCCCTTGCAATCGCCCAATCATCGGTATAGATACAACAGAGAGAAACTGTTCACACCGGAAAAGCAAAACGCAGTATAGATGCGCCGAGGAGGAGGACCGTAATAGAGGCAACGTAAGAAAAGCTAACCGTGAGTGGAACATACACTTGGTTTCATTTTCAATTTTCTAGATCACATGTAGTCCGATGCTTCAAGAAGGCTATGCCGATATTTCCATTGAGCTGTATAATGATAGAATATTGCATTATTCGTAACGAGTTGTGATTTTTTATTTACTCTTATTTTTCTTGCAGACTGGCACGTGGCTACTTCCCCGATGGTACCGAGGAAGTGTCGCGTGCAGAGCTTCTCCCACCATGCCACGCGGGCCATGACTGGTCGCAGGAGCAGCTCCATAGGTTGCCGATCCCTTCTTGGACGACGCAGCTCTGTTGGACTGGTCTTCGTCACCTGTCACGATCCAGTTCGGGTAAGTTCATTATCAGCACTGGAAAATAGACTGCATAGTCCTTGTCTCCTATAAGCAATATCCACAGTTCGTTCATTAAACAGTCGTAACTGCACACACATTACAAACTAGAGCACACTGTAATAAAGGCACACTTGTCAGTCAAAGAATGCAGTAGATGGTTTCTCCTCTCGTCTGCTGGTCGCAGTAACGTTCTTTATTATTTAGCATAGTCGAAGATGCAACGCTGTCGCCCCACAATTGTGTCGCTCACAACTTTGTAAATAGAATGAAATACTGAACGAAGGAAACAAAGCGCCCAATCGTTTGATTACAGTGTATGTCAATATGGTTCCCTTCTACTTCGATGCACAGTTCACACCGTTGTAGTAGTGAATTTTGGATTCTGTTCAGGATATGTGTGTGTCGTGAGAGACCTGGAAAGCTGCCTGTATTCTTGGTATAAGTTCATATTCTCTTTCTACGGGATTCGCATAGCAGTCAATTTATTGCCTACTGGGGCTGGGAAAGCGACTATGTGAAACGAACGGGAATCTTGTGCATTCGCACGGAGCATTACCTCTGTCTCCCACTTCCCACTTCCCCTCCCAACCCCTCTCCTGACGCACAGCAATAGGGAGTGGCTGTCTCTCTAGTTTAGCAAATACGGCGAATTCGTTAATTTGAATCGCACACCCGGAAGTAATAAAATAATCTCATTTTCCCCAAAATAAAAAAAAATTCTTCGCCAATCCGGTCGCACTATCGTTCTTAGCATAACACGAAGAGTATTCCTGCTTTCTGCTGGTACAGTTCTGATACACCCTCTAAAGCAGGGGTTTCCAAATGGCGGCCGGCGGGCCGCATGCGGCCCGTGAAGCCATATAACGTTGCCCGCGAGGGCATTTTAATAAATAATGTGAAGAATAGTTACAAAATAATATTGTATAGGTCGTTCAAAACGTATTAATTTTTATATTCGTTATAGACCAAGTCCGAACTAGTTCATTCTTTAATATTATTTCCTCTTTTAAAAAATTCACTCGATCTGAATGGATTATTTTTCATTTAAAAAAATTTAAAATCCAAATTTCAGATAATAATGATTGTTTGTTACGTCCCACTAACCACTTTTGATGTTTTTCGGAGACGCCAAGGTGCCGGAATTTTGTCGCGCAGGAGTTCTTTTACGTGCCAGGAAATCAATCGACATTTGAGCACCTTCTGAATGATCTAACATAGAACCTGCCAAGCTGGCTTCAGAAGGCCAGCGCTTCAAATATCTGAGCCACTCAGCCCGGCTCCAAATTTCACTCTTTTATGCAATTATAAAATAATGTTTTACCTAAGATATTAAAATTATCAAACCTTTATTTCAATTGAATTATGCATATTATTTTTTCAAAATGGTAAACCTGTAGGCCTACTGTATGCAGAATTTTTACGAAAATTGGCATATTATTCAAGTGCGACCCGCGAACATGACTAATGTTTCCAATATGGCCCTCCAGCCCTTACAAATTGGAAACTCCTGCTCTAGAGCTATACTCCACACATAACAAGGTACTAGTCTCTTTTTCGACCGTCTGACAGGCTCAGACGGTTGAAGTGTTAGCACTTCTGACTCCAACTTGCAGGTTGGATTGTGACTCAGTCCCGCGGTATTTGAAGGTGCTCAAATAAGTCAGTATCGTGTCGCTAGATTTACTGGCACATATAATCCCCTTCGGGACGAAATTCTGGTACTTTGGCATCTCCGAAAACAGTAAAAGTAGTCTGTGGGACACACACCAAAATAACATTGTTGGTCTCTTCCTTAGATCTTTCTCTAACTCCAGGTTTTTCTTCTTGTTGAAGTATTCCTTAGCTATGGCAATACTTGATTTTATATCTGTTAGCGAGTGGGTTTTCATATGTAATGATTCCATTATATTTAAACGTATTTAGTTTCTGTCTTACCGAGCTCGATAGCTGCAGTCGCTTAAGTGCGCCCAGTATCCAGTATTCGGGATATAGTGGGCTCGAAACACACTGTCAGCAGCCCTGAAGATGGTTTTCTGTGGTTTCCCATTTTCACATCAGGCAAATGTTGGGGCTGTGCCGTATTAAGGCCACTGCCACTTCCTTCCCACTCTTAGCACGTTCCTGTCCCAAGACCTATCTGTGTTCGTGCGACGTGAAGCAACTTGTAAAAAAAAATGTATCTGTCTTCGGTTTTGCTTTCTCGCATTTGCCTCCAAATATCATGATGACCAACAAAACAAAAGCACGCTGTGATTAAAATCTTACGTTTTCACTTTCTCTGAAACTAACGTTTATATTTTAAAATGTCAAACAACCAGTAGCAGTTGGCGCATTGTGGACTTTTGGTTGCCACCCCGCCGCCTTTTCACAAACAATTAACATAATTGCACTTTGTAACTGATTACATAAAGGGATGTACAAATGTAGCGAAGTCTAACTTATTCTTCTTATTCTTCTCATTATTATTATTATTATTATTATTATTATTATTATTATTATTATTATTATTATTATTATTATTATTATGTGCGTATGGACCCAATGGACCATGCAAAGCTCTAACGATTCTGTTTCCTGAGTTGCCAAACAGCTCTCATCCTTTCTCCGTGAATCTTTTTTCGTTCTTCTGTCCACTTTGCTCCAGTCTTCTTTTTCACTTCGTTCTCTGGTTCCACTTTCCATCCATTATTTTTTTTTCCTATAGAGGTTTCTGTCCGCAGTGTCAGTTGAGTTCATCTGGGCTTCTTCCAGATCTTTCTTCACTTCCAGTACCTATGAAATATTTTTTTAGATATTCTATGTAGGTGAGAATCTTGTGTGTCCGTCTACTTGCTGACAGTCTGCGGACGTACCCATAAAATTTCAGATGTCTTTTGCGGATGTCTGCTGCAATGTTGGAAAGCTTTTCTGTCACTTTGCGTGACCTCAGTCTATAACCATCTTCTGTTTGTCGATGGGCGAGAAATTTCCTCAGAATTTATTATTTTACCTGTAAACATTTGGGGCTTTTATTGCCAATGAGATAGCAAAGACTTTGAGACAGTGGTTGCTGTCAGCAAGCACGATGTTTTCTCTTTAATCTTGAGGCACTCGAGCTGTGGCAGGACAGCCCGCAGTAGGTTCATAGAGTTAGCTAGTGTGCGGGGTGCGGGAGGAGTCTGGAAGGACGGTAATTATGGGCTTGTCAGACGAAGGAAGAGAGCAGGCGGGTGTTTAGTACGTTCGGTGGAGCCCTCAGCAACATCGCAAACCACATTACAGTGTACCTAAGCTTTCTCTCTCACGCATTAACATTAACTGTTGTTAGATATTAATACCAAAGCATTAAAAAAAAGAACTAGCTGTACTACCCGTCGTTGACGGGTCAATAATATGGCATATGCAAATTTATCTAACTCCCCAGCTACTCTCCGCCAATATGCAGGCAGGCTGTTTTGCTCGGGATCCAGCAGTATTCTCAACCCCATCCATAGGAGATGCGTGGCAGCAGAAGAGGCAAATCACATCACAACAATGGGCAACATAATCCTAAGCTGTTACTTTCATCCTTACCTTGATGCCTTTAGCTTTGTACTTTTTGGCTTTTATAAAATTCCCTGGAGGTGATGATTTTTATCCGTGGCCTATTATAATAGTGTTGTTGGAAAGTTATTCTTGAAAAAGTTTCGTGCCTCCCGAAAAATAAAAAATGGAATAATGTATGTACGGTTCTGATATTGTTAACTTGGCTATTTTGTTGTTTAATTGTATTCTCTATTATACTTCCACCTTCATGGTGAATGTTGTAACTCCTTGTTTTTCAAAAAGGGAAAATAGAGAAAGAAATGGACTACGTCTATATTTATCTGCGATATATAAAATCTTTCATATATATGTACATTGTCGAAAGTCATTTATACTTCATCTAATACAGTTGTTAATCCTCGTTATGAAATAGTGCCCACTTTTCATTATTGTGTACCTACCACGGACCTGTTCATATCCATCCCAGTGTAGCTTCCTGTCAATCTGCTCGTTACCGTTGTATTTAGCTGTTCCCTTTCATGGTGTCGATTCATATTATGAGAATGGTATAGAAACGGATACTGAGTTACGAGACCATATTCTAAGCCTCGCTTCAGCTTTTTCGGAGGCGCGGTATTTAAGAAAGAGAAAAAAAAGGATACTTTCAAATTTTTGCTTCTATAGGGATCGGTGAGGTATGACTACTGTTGCTTTTGTATCACTCAGTTATCATCAACGGTAATGATATATACCAATCAAAACTAAATACCCTGCATAGCATTTATATTCCTTAATAACATTACAGGTTTTAATTTAAGGACATGAAGAGGCAAGCCACTTCATTCTAAGCTGATCAGAAACTGTGTAGGAAATTGGAGAGTTTCATTTTCGTGTTCAGTAATTAAGTTATTTACACTGATGTACATTCTGGCCGTTCCGAGTTAACTTTATAATTGATTTGATCACAGTGTTCGTTTTCAGGGGCAAGAATGGCAATTTTGGATAAACTTATAACATATTCTGGTGACTCAAATTCATTTCCGTAAATTTCGGAGACAATGTCTTGCTTCGCGATGATAGAGGCGAATCAATAACAAATTGCTTTGGCGAATCATGATTCACTGAATGATAATCTCTGTTACGAATTTTCAGCAAAAAATCAGCAAAGTCTAATTCTTCTTGTCTTGCTTGCATATTTTTAAACGTGAAATATTTTAAATTCTGATGCAAGAGAAGAAAATGCAATACAGTTCTGTATAACAGCTTGTTTGGAAGCATGCGGAACAACAGGAAAAAACCTGTCTGAAATCTCCACGTAGAACCATAACTTCCCCTCCAAAAGAGATGGAATTACCCATGATACCAATTCAAAAGTCTGCTAACGCTTACGCACGTCAGGCCATGCACATTAACCATTGGTGCTTTATCCCATATAATAAGTCTTTTTGACCTGATATCATCTCCTGCTTTACTGTTTATTTCTTACTATGTGTAATTTCAGCGGTAACTAAAATCTGCTAAGTACCGTACGGCCGTTGGGTAATAGCACGGCAGCAATTCCAATCCACGCCACCGGTATCAATTCTACAAGTAAATCAGTGCATTATTTTGTGAGAAATTCTTAGATGAATGTCTTGCCACTACCGCCAGGACCATCTATAAAGTACGCATTACTTTTATTCGTTTTGTTCTCTTACATGGCGTGAATAATTTCATCAATGACGAATCTTCGTTGTACGTGGTAAGTCACTGATAACTGGCAACACGAAAGTTGAGAGAGAAAAACCATGTAATTTTGTCTTTTTCTGATGTCGCGGAGAGTCAGCTGACAAGCTGTTTGCATGTTTTGAATACGTAGGTAATCTTCACTAAGAGAATATTTAAAAGTATCCCATAATTCAACTGAATTATATGATTGTTGAAATATACAAATGAAGGCAAAATTGTCAAAATTGACATGACATTTGAAAAACTGACGCTTCAAGAAGGCAACAATGCCACTCAGCGTCGTTTTGAAATAACCAACATTCCATTGCTGCTCTCTTGAACATAGAATATCACACATTTTGATGTAATTATGTCTTGAAAACAGGTGGAAAATTCTACGTGAAGTAAGAGCAAGCGAAGGTGATATATTTCTGATCCCACTGAGAAAATGTTAATCATTCTACCTATTATTTTTCCAGACTTAACTCTGTTTCTTCCAGACGCGTTTATTACTTTCCCAAACATAATTAACTGGCGTTTGTGGGTATTTAGGGACTTCTTGTCGCCGTATTATTATTTAAACTAGCAAGATACCCGTGCTTCGCTACGGTATTATACTGAAATTTATAATTGAATGCTTATTGTTTTATATACACTGACTGACAGAGCAAATGCAACACCAAGAAGGAGTGGTCAGAACTTTATGCCAATTGCAGGGTAAACTGACGTCACTGAGGTATGCTCATGATGTGAAATGCGCCGCTGTGCTGCGCACGTAGCGAACGATAAATGGGACACGGCGTTGGCGAATGGCCCACTTCGTACCGTGATTTCTCAGCCGACAGTCATTGTAGAACGTGTTGTCGTGTGCCACAGGACACGTGTATAGCTAAGAATGCCAGGCCGCCGTCAACGGAGGCATTTCCAGCAGACAGACGACTTTACGGGGGGTATGCTGATCGGCCTGAGAAGGGCAGGTTGGTCGCTTCGTCAAATCGCAGCCGATACCCATAGGGATGTGTCCACGGTGCAGCGCCTGTGGCGAAGATGGTTGGCGCAGGGACATGTGGCACGTGCGAGGGGTCCAGGCGCAGCCCGAGTGACGTCAGCACGCGAGGATCGGCGCATCCGCCGCCAAGCGGTGGCAGCCCCGCACGCCACGTCAACCGCCATTCTTCAGCATGTGCAAGACACCCTGGCTGTTCCAATATCGACCAGAACAATTTCCCGTCGATTGGTTGAAGGAGGCCTGCACTCCCGGCGTCCGCTCAGAAGACTACCATTGACTCCACAGCATAGACGTGCACGCCTGGCATGGTGCCGGGCTAGAGCGACTTGGATGAGGAAATGGCGGAACGTCGTGTTCTCCGATGAGTCACGCTTCTGTTCTGTCAGTGATAGTCACCGCAGACGAGTGTGGCGTCGGCGCGGAGAAAGGTCAAATCCGGCAGTAAATGTGGAGCGCTCTACCGCTAGACAACGCGGCATCATGGTTTGGGGCGCTATTGCGTATGATTCCACGTCACCTCTAGTGCGTATTCAAGGCACGTTAAATGTCCACCGCTACGTGCAGCATGTGCTGCGGCCGGTGGCACTCCCGTACGTTCAGGGGCTGCCCAATGCTCTGTTTCAGCAGGATAATGCCCGCCCACACACTGCTCGCATCTCCCAACAGGCTCTACGAGGTGTGCAGATGCTTCCGTGGCCAGCGTACTCTCCGGATCTCTCACCAATCGAACACGTGTGGCATCTCATTGGACGCCGTTTGCAAACTCTGCCCCAGCCTCGTACGGACGACCAACTGTGGCAAATGGTTGACAGAGAATGGAGAACCATCCCTCAGGACACCATCCGCACTCTTATTGACTCTGTACCTCGACGTGTTTCTGCGTGCATCGCCGCTCGCGGTGGTCCTACATCCTACTGAGTCGATGCCGTGTGCATTGTGTAACCTGCATATCGGTTTGAAATAAACATCAATTATTCTTCCGTTCCGACTCTGTTTTTTCCCCAACTTTCATCCCTTTCGAACCACTCCTCCTTGGTGTTGCATTTGCTCTGTCAGTCAGTGTATAATCCGCCAAAATCCGCGATCTGACTGGTTATCTGAGAGAATCAGCCAAAATTCGCGATCTGACTCGTTTTCTAATTGATTACGGCAAGTTTCCTCCCATTTTTCAATCTTTCTTTCAAGCAATCGATTTCGTTCTTCCAGGGCTAGGTCCAGGTATTCCACCCGGTCAGTTGGGTCCCTAAATCTTTGCCATCTTTTCCTATTAGAATTTTTAATATGGATCAAATTCTTGAGGAGATCCGGCGTGGTGTCCTCTTGGGTGCCTTGGCGGTACTGAACTCGTGGCTGGACTGCATTCTTAGTCATTACCCGTCCAGGACCCGTTTCTAGCGCGGTCTGCATATTTGACGACGGTCCAGAACATTGTTATTATTATTATTATTATTATTATTATTATTATTATTATTATTATTATTATTATTATTAATGTTATTTGTTTTACGTCCCACTAACTACTTTTAAGGTCCTCGGAGACGCCGAGGTGCCGAAATTTGGTCCCGCAGGAGTTCTTTAACGTGCCAGTAAATCTACCGACACGGGGCTGTCGTATTTGAGCACCTTCAAATACCACCGGACTGAGCCAGGATCGAACCTGCCAAGTTGTGGTTAGAAGGCCAGCGCCTTAACCGTCTGAGCCACTCAGCCCGGCATTATTATTATTATTATTATTATTATTATTATTATTATTATTATTATTATTATTATTATTATTATAGATGTTCAGGACTCCAAAGCAAGATGCAAGACCGCTACTTGGCGGTAAATTACATCTGCTGCCACTGTCATTGTTAACAATGTGACCAGCACCATTGTCGCGCGTAGCCAAGTGTGCGGGATTTCTGGTGATACGAATGACATATTCCGTGCATTGTTGACCTTATTATAGAGGTGAACAATTGGACTGTCAATCTCATTCCTATCGTTTATTTGAAAGGTGTTTAAATTTTTATTTATATGCCAGGAGAATGTACTGTAATCTAAGAACGTTCTCCGAAGAAAAAGATGGCTCTTGAAAACGAACCCAGGAAATATAAAAAAGATCGATTTATGATCAGAATAAGTACATCGGAAATCTACAGCCTGTTTCCAGTCATTCGACAGGGTCAGGAATGGAATGAATAAAGCCCCCATCTGGCGGCGGCAATAGGAATTGTGCCGGCTGCCGAAGCCTGTCGCACTCCTTTGGGACAATGGATAATGAATGACAAATGAAATGAAATGACATTGGGGAATGAATGATGACAGAGAAAGCCGGAGTATCCGGAGAAAACCCTGTCCCGCCTCCGTTTTGTCCAGCACGAATGTCTCATGGAGTGACCAGGGTTTGAACCACATAACCGAGCTGTGAGAGCCAAGCGCGCTGCCACCTGAGCAACGGAGGCTCCTTATAAGTACATTATGAACAGTAAAATCAACTATTCTCACCTCCTTTTACACCCCACCACCGTTAAGTTTATTTACCCCCCCCCCCGCAAAAAATAACAGAAAGGCATGTTTCTTTAAGTTTAAAGGAGATTCCAAACACCAATGTTCACGTCTATTACCTTCAGTTTTGAGATATAAGTATCCCCATAAAAATAATTCACTTTTTCACTTCCTTTCACACTCCTCCCCCCCTCATTCCTATCGTTTATTTGAAAGGTGTTTAAATTTTTATTTATATGCCAGGAGAATGTACTGTAATCTAAGAACGTTCTCCGAAGAAAAAGATGGCTCTTGAAAACGAACCCAGGAAATATAAAAAAGATCGATTTATGATCAGAATAAGTACATCGGAATATTCCAGCAAAAACCTTGTTTCTTTAATAGTTAAGGATCTTCTAAATACCAATTATCACGATTTTAACTTCCTCAGTTCTTGATTTGTGTGACCTCATGAAAGGAATTCAACTCCTTTTCAATCCCGCCCCCCAAGATGATTCCCCCCCCACCCCAAAAAGCGTTTTTCTTTGTTTCTTAAGGAGATCCAAATACCAATTTTCACGTCTGTAACAACTTTAGTTTTTATTGAACGTAAGTATTCTCATACAATTAAGTCAATTAATTATTCAATTCTTTCACAACCCCCCCCCCCGCTTCATTGGATTTTTCGAGAATACGTGTTTCTTTACTTTAAAGCAGAATCCAAATATCAAATTTCACGTCTGTAACATCTTCATTTTTGAGATATCAGTAGCTTAATTAAAATAATGGCATTCAACCTATTATTCACCCTATTATACCCCTCCTATTGCGATTTTCCGAAAACAAAAAATACATGTTTCTTTATTTTTAAAGGAGGTTTTAAATACCAAATTTTTCATCTGTAAACTTTTCAAGTTTTGAGATGTAGATACACTCATTTTAAAAATCACCCCCCTTTTCACACCCCCATATTTGGATTTTCCAAAAAAGAAAAAATCCTGTTTCTTTATTTTTAAAGCAGATCCCAAATACCAACTTTCAGGGCTGTAATATCTTCAGGTTCTGAAATAAAAGTAGCCTCATTAAAGGCATTCAACCCATTTTTCACTCTTTTCCACCCTTGTAACAGTATAAGGATTTTCAGAAAACAAAAAGTACGTTTATCTTTATTTCTGAGGGAGATTCTAAATACCAATTTTTACACCTATTAGCTTTAAAGGTTTTGAGATATAGATACACTCATTTAAAAAAATCACCCCCTTTTCACCCCCCCCCCCATTAATTGGATTTTCCAAAAACAAAAAAAATACGTGTTTCTTTATTTTTAGAGGAGATCCCAAACACCAATTTTCAGGTCTGTAATATCTTAAGTTTCTGAGATATAAGTATCCTCTTGAAAGGCATTCAACCCGTTTTTCCCCCGTTTTCACCCCTCCTAATGGGATTTTCCGAAAACAAAAAAATACGTGTTTCTTTATTTTTAATTGAGATTCTAAATACCAATGTTTACATCTGTAAACTTTCAAAGTTTTGAGATATAGATACACTCATTTTAAAAATTAACCCCCTTTTCACCCTCCCATTAATTAGATTTTCCAAAAATAAAAAAATACGTGTTTCTTTATTTTTAGAAGAGATCAAAAGTACAAATTTTCAGGTCTGTAATATGTTCAGTTTCTGAGATATACTTGTAAGTACCGGTATCCTGATTAAAGGCATTCAACCCCTTTATCACCTTTTTTCACCCCTCCTATTGGGATTTTCTGAAAACAAAAAAATACGTGTTTCCTTATTTTTAAAGACGGTTTTAAATACTAATTTTTACATCTCTAAACTATTAAAGTTTTGAGATATAGATGCAATCATTTTAAAATTTCACCCCCCTTTTCACCCCCTTAGCGATGGAATATCCAAAAATCCTCTCTTAGCGAGCACCTACATCTTAATATTAATGTATCCCCAAAATTTCATTTCATTTTGTCCAGTAGTTTTGGCTCGGCGATGATGAATCAGTCAGTCAGTCAGTCAGGACAAGTTATTTTATATATATAGATTAAACCATGTGATCAGTTCCGGGATAGACAGTTATCTCAGGGGACCTGACCAAGGTTCACGATAAAAGCGCATCATTAAATTTGCCGCCGCACGATTTTGTCTGGAAGCTATTTCTTGTTCCTCACGTTTCTTTTGATGAATAGTTTTGTAACACCGAATATAATGGTTACAGGGACTTAAAATCCGGTGTATACTTTTTCTTAAGGAGGTATTTGGTGCATTTCCAAGTTTGAGTTGGTTAGCTTCTGAACATTCTAAAACATAAAATTGCCTACAGGAAGGGTTTCTTGCATTGTGAGGGCATAGAGATGAAATATGACGATGTACTACGCCTTGAATTTTAAAGCAATATGGTCCATGACCCAAAGATAATTTTATATTTGCTACAAATGAGACAAAGACAGTGGATTATTATACTGAAAAATGTTATCCATGAAATTGTTGGACTGTTCATTATTCCGTACGAATAAATCTTTTAAGTCATCCGGTATAATGCGACCCTCTGGCAATTTCAATTTTTTATTTGAACAGCATAGACTCTTCAGCTGAGAAGTACAACGTGGAGAAGTAACTTTATGTATTGGTAGTTAAATACCCCAACATTTAAAGAATTTATCTCAGGTATTGTATTTGAACAAGCACATTTCAATAGAATTTGAAAAGTCTGACGACTTTGGTAAATAAGCCTAACTTCCCATTTCCGCCGCCCGGTCAAGGAATTTTTTTAACTACTTCCGTTATTTCTAATAACCCTCCACTCCCGTGGGTGTTATATATTGCACAGCATTAGAAATATGCATAGTTTTGGATGCGGCACGTAAAATGGGAGATTTCTGTTGCCGTTTGAATGCTAGAGTCGCGCTTCACTTTTCCTAAAGCCAGTCAGTGTCTGCCTTCTCTTACGTGATTTTTGAACAGTATCATTTACTACGATTGGTGTGAACGTTGTAAAACATTAGAATGGAACCCCAAAATACTGTAATGGCCAGCATCAACACTACCAGAAAAAAGAAAATTGCATATATCGTTTCCCGTGCCATAGTCAAAAGTTACGTTACTAACATCTCCGTAAGCCCTGAATAAATAATCGGGGAATAACTGACCAATACATTATAATTTAACATGGCCAGCATATTCACCGTCCAGAGATAACAAATTTTCGTAGTCATTTGAGTTACTAACGTCCAGTCTATAGGTTGGATCACATACAACAAAATTTTTATAATATTCCCGTGTAGTTTTAATTGTCTGAACAACCTGTAAACGTATTTCATGATGACATTCCTGAGTACTGTACAAACAGTGTGATACAGACCGAAATTAATAGTTTCTATCAGCGATTACTGGAATAATTTGGCGTTCCATGGTTATCACATCATAATGAAAAGGACGAAGAGCCGAGAATAAAACACGGAATCTACCTTTCTATCCCCGTACAGAAAAATGTAATGTGGAGAGATAATCACAGGGAAGGGTAGTGAACAATAAAAGCGACAATATGTTAATTCTAATGTACAAAGTATATATGAGACGGCGGCACAATACAAACTCAAGGTTAAGGAAAGTCAGAGAGCAACAGTGGAAAAATATCTGTGGCTTGGTTCTAAAGGGCCAATGTAAAAAAAAAAAAACACCTGTTTTTGAGCTATGAGCATTTGAAGTTTTGCTTATAGATTTCCAATTATTGTTTTCAACAACTAACTTTAAATGCCTTTATACTTCTTTGTGGAAGTCACCTTATTAAACGCAAATTTTTTCTATCGTATTCTTTGAAAATTGCCAGGTCTCTAATCTTTATTGGTAATCTAACATTATTGGCGAGGGCTTATTTAATTAAACGTTAACTGCTCCTTTAGTACTTAACAGAGACATTGACCCTTTTAACATGTTACAAGCCAGGGTAAAACGCGTTTGTATCAGTTAATATCTCAATTTCGATAAAAAATGACATTGGCCCTTTTAGAACCAAGCCACAGATATCTCTACACAGAAACACTGAAACATGTCGAGGGCAGAACACGCACTGATTTCCAAAAACCTGGAGAAAAGAAGGAAATTGTAATCTCCCAGCGACTAAGGTTTCATATCTTCACCAATATCTTCGACCACTTGCTAGAATGCAATGCAAGGTCTAATAAAGGTCGCCACTTTGATACTCGATGTGAGACCCCTTGCTTATGTGACCACTGGAAACATGGCAGACATTCGTTCAGTTAGCCTCAGCCAGACAGCGCTCCCGCCTCTCTGTGTTATTTCGTTGCCTACGCTATAATAGAAGGCCTGGACAAGCCGACATATTTCTGGGTGAACAAAGTAGTTCAGGCAATGGCCGCTTGGATCGTGTTTATGTTCTGTTGTTCTCATGTTCTGTCTATATCCTTATACTGAAGATTCATACAGTAACACGAAAAAATACATTTTTATTATCATTATGCCCAGTGTGAATCAGATATAAATATATAAAACAACTTAGAACACACTGCACTTCATATATTTCTTTCAGTTAGCACTTGATTATCACACAAGAATAAAGAATAGGGAAATAGGCCTAAATAGAAGTACTCACACGATTTTTCCCTATTTCTATAATTTCAACACTTTTCTGCTCAGAAATTGAATTTGTTTAATAAATCACAGCCATTAGTCCCTTTCTTTGCATTATTATCAAGAACAGCCCTGAAAATGTTTGTGAGTATAACGTATGTGATGTGTGCTTGATCACAGTCGCGGCACTGAAACGTCTCCCTAAACTTTGGAGCGGTGAGGAATTTCAGCTTTCGAAGAAGGTTACATTTTACGAGATATCCTAACGCCCGCGTTGTAAATACTAATACATTTTTAAGAAGAAGACGAATTTGCGTTGGCACTTTGTCGGGGAGCAGAATTCCCCTCACAGTACTTACACTGTAATCTGATTCGACAAAGTGCAAGGAACATATTCTGGAGTTATCATTAGGAGCCCAAAGAGATCTTTTTCTGCTGCCCTGTAGAGAAATAGCAACCATCCATTTCTCCCGTAAACTCGGATCTTTAGGAAAAAGATGAACATTTATATTTGTGTATATTTCTTCGCTGTGTCAGATGTGCAGTTAGGCACGCGACAATAAACCATCTTAACCTACAGAATGGAAAGAGAAACTTGACGGTAATTGGCCCCAGAGGCTCTGAACTTTGGAGAGTGGTTGGCGACCATGGGGCCCTTAGATGAGTCCTGGCATTTCTTCCACTTACTTATGCCAGGCTCCTCACTTTCATCTATCCTATCCGACCTTCCTTGGTCAACTCTACTTCTTTTCCGACCCCGACGCTATTAGGTTGGCGAGGTCTAGGGAGTCTCTCATTTTGACGCCCTTCGTGGCCCTTGTCTTCCATTGGCCGACACTTTCATTTTTCGAAGTGTCGTGTCCCTTCTAGTTTTCTCTCTGATTAGTGTTATATAGAGGATGGTTACCTAGTTGTACTTCCTCTTAAAACACCACCACCACCTTGACGGTAATTTGGAAGCACATAATAAATGTTAAATGCATCTCAGCAACCAAACATATATTGCAAATCGTGAGACCAAATAAATTAAAAAACGACAAAACTCTTCATATTGCATGTTAGATAAGGCCTTTCTTTATAAAATGAAGTTTAATATTTTATTTCTTCTCATAAAACATGTTGCAGTAACACACGTAATCATAGAATTCACGCCTAACAACAGAACATAAACGCGAACCTAGCGGTGGAAAAGAGAAAAGCTATTACTCAGCTTTTAATGCAAGAAATTGGCTTTCTGTCCAGGCCTTCTAGTATCTAGTAGGCTTTGGTTATTCTCGCTCGTTGCCAGAATCAAGGTCAATGAAACTGTGGTGGTGCCATCTGTTGACAATCAAAGAATGAAGTACGGCATTGTCATCTCTTGTCAGTTATTGGAACTCATTGTAACTGCTTTCTGAAGCCGAGAGGAAGCTTCTTCCGAATAATGAGAATTTATATTCAAGTGATGATAACTATCAGCAAAAAAACTTAGTGATGTCGAATGTAGAGATATGTATCTTAAATGTAAAGCAAGAAACATGAAAATCAACCAAATAGAAATCGTTCACGGATTGTAGACAGAAAGCATACTTATCGCATATGGGCGAATAGCATTATGCACATGTTAATTACGTAAAATGAAATACTAATAATAGTTGAAATAAACAAAAATATAGTGATGACACACATATTTGTAGGTACCTTTCTACTAAATCACATTTCATAAAAATAGGTCCTGTGGGGAGTTGTTGGCGGATTGCAAAGAAAACGCCTTGCGTTTTAGACATATAGATTATTATTATTATTATTATTATTATTATTATTATTATTATTATTATTATTATTATTCTTATTATGTTTCAGATAAAAATATTTTGGTGCAGTCCAGTGAAAACTTGACCTATTGGGGAGGGGGAATAAATGGCGGCACGGCCCTTCCAGACTAAAATGTCACAAACCGCCACTGATAATAACCCGATTAGCCCCACCGCATAAGACAGTCGAAAGCATTTCACATGTTCAGGATGTGGTTTAGAATCAGTCTCGTATGGCTACAACCACACCTCATCAAAGATCAATAACATCCTACAGTAGCCATATAGTAGCTGAGTAGGAGGTGGAGAGGTCGGTCGAGCTCGGAGCTCTTCACGGTTTACTGAACACCATTAGCACTGGGCGCAATACGGTCGTCCACAAAGATGAGGTGCATGGCGAACCCATTTATTGGCTAAAGCCAGAGTGAGGGAGAACAGTGCTTCCAACAAAAGATATATGGAACAAATGGAGATTTTACACCAACTGCAATCAGTGCGAGAGTTAAACTTTAAAAATCTTACTGAAAATGAAGGACAAGCAAGCTTGCACTTTTACCTGTCTTTAATTCTCATTAACAGCATTCACGTGACATTGAGCAAAACATAATTTCCTTTAAGTACCTTTCTTCATGTCATGACAGAAATATTCGATCGTACCTTACTGACCTCGTTGCCATACCTGGCCACATATCTATAATGTATAAATTTTTTACAATTTGCTTTTACGTCGCACCGACACAGATAGATCTTATGGTGACGATGGGTTAGGAAGGGATAGGGGTGAGAAGGAAGTAGCGTGGCCTTAATTGAAGTACATCCCCAGCAGTTACCTGATGTGAAACTGGGAAACCACGATGGATTGCAGTCTGTATCAGACAAAGGCGACGTGCTACCCCGTATTAATGTGACGTGACGTTTTCTTGTACAAAAACACTTCCTTTGTGGTTTGGTGTGCTGAAATTATTCAAAATTTCAGGGGGGTTCAAACCCACTATCTCCCAAATACAAGCTATCAGCTACGTAACCCAAACCATGCAGCTACTTGCTTGGTATCTATCATGAATGGCAATCCTTTCATTGTCTTCACATCCCTCGATTGGAATCGAATTCCTGATAATATTAAGGCTATACAGATCACAAACACATTTAACGCAGCTGTGTGGGATCTTTTATTTCATTAAACCTGAATAAACGTACGAATTACTTTTACACTGACTGACAGAGCAAATGCAACACCAAGAAGGAGTGGTCAGAACTTTATGCCAATTGCAGGGTAGACTGACGTCACTGAGGTATGCTCATGATGTGAAATGCGCCCCTGTGCTGCGCACGTAGCGAACGATAAATGGGACACGGCGTTGGCGAATGGCCCACTTCGTACCGTGATTTCTCAGCCGACAGTCATTGTAGAACGTGTTGTCGTGTGCCACAGGACACGTGTATAGCTAAGAATGCCAGGCCGCCGTCAACGGAGGCATTTCCAGCAGACAGACGACTTTACGAGGGGTATGGTGATCGGGCTGAGAAGGGCAGGTTGGTCGCTTCGTCAAATCGCAGCCGATACCCATAGGGATGTGTCCACGGTGCAGCGCCTGTGGCGAAGATGGTTGGCGCAGGGACATGTGGCACGTGCGAGGGGTCCAGGCGCAGCCCGAGTGACGTCAGCACGCGAGGATCGGCGCATCCGCCGCCAAGCGGTGGCAGCCCCGGACGCCACGTCAACCGCCATTCTTCAGCATGTGCAAGACACCCTGGCTGTTCCAATATCGACCAGAACAATTTCCCGTCGATTGGTTGAAGGAGGCCTGCACTCCCGGCGTCCGCTCAGAAGACTACCATTGACTCCACAGCATAGACGTGCACGCCTGGCATGGTGCCGGGCTAGAGCGACTTGGATGAGGGAATGGCGGAACGTCTTGTTCTCCGATGAGTCACGCTTCTGTTCTGTCAGTGATAGTCACCGCAGACGCGTGTGGCGTCGGCGTGGAGAAAGGTCAAATCCGGCCGTAACTGTGGAGCGCCCTACCGCTAGACAACGCGGCATCATGGTTTGGGGCGCTATTGCGTATGATTCCACGTCACCTCTAGTGCGTATTCATAAATGCCCACCGCTACGTGCAGCATGTGCTGCGGCCGGTGGCACTCCCGTACCTTCAGGGGCTGCCCAATGCTCTGTTTCAGCAGGATAATGCCCGCCCACACACTGCTCGCATCTCCCAACAGGCTCTACGAGGTGTACAGATGCTTCCGTGGCCAGCGTACTCTCCGGATCTCTCACCAATCGAACACGTGTGGGATCTCATTGGACGCCGTTTGCAAACTCTGCCCCAGCCTCGTACGGACGACCAACTGTGGCAAATGGTTGACAGAGAATGGAGAACCATCCCTCAGGACACCATCCGCACTCTTATTGACTCTGTACCTCGACGTGTTTCTGCGTGCATCGCCGCTCGCGATGGTCCTACATCCTACTGAGTCGATGCCGTGCGCATTGTGTAACCTGCATATCGGTTTGAAATAAACATCAATTATTCTTCCGTGCCGTCTCTGTTTTTTCCCCAACTTTCATCCCTTTCGAACCACTCCTCCTTGGTGTTGCATTGTCACTGTCAGTCAATGTATATGTCAAAATTATACATTTATAAATGCCAGTGTTACTCAATGATTCATGTTAAATTCATGTTGTAAATACAAACATTAACAAAGACATCACATCACCTGTGTATTGTGTAGTTGATGGCACGGAAATTTTGAATAATTTCAGCATACCAAACCACAAAGGAAGTGTTTTTGTACAAGAAAACGTCACGTCACATTAATACGGGGTAGCACGTCGCCTTGCCCTGATACAGGCTGCAATCCATCGTGGTTTCCCATCTACGAGATCATCTAGCCAGCCTTGATCCGGATTGTCCCATTCTTCACTGGCGATTCTGCGTAACTGTTTAGAAAATGCCTAGCTTTGTTGTTGATACACACCCTTTATGTCATCTGATTGCTTCTGTAAAATTACTCACTATTTCTTCGATATATTTGACTAGCTTATAGAAATTGTTAAAGAAAAAAATAACCATTAGGCCGCTTTACGTGAGCCCATTGGTACTAACGATAACAACATGAGCATGGATGACTGATCTGACTAAGCCAGGAAAGTATCAAAAACGAGCAAGCACGGTTAAAATATTTGTAATTATAATTTCGTTATATATATTCTACTTATTACGTATATAATAATAATAATAATAATAATAATAATAATAATAATAATAATAATAATAATAATAATAATAATAATAATAATAATAATATTAATAATAATAATAATAAAGGGAAGAAGAAGAATCACACCAGTCTAGAATTTAGCTTATATTTTACCAATATACAACAATAATCACCATCACCACATGACCGGATGGCCTTCATGATGTCATAAGTTTTGAGAAGAAATTTTCACCCTAAATTTCACCATTTGGCGAAAGTCAACAGCTAATTTGCTATCTCTCTGAAATTATATCCGCTTATCCGAGATAATTCTGGGATCAGTTGAGTCATTCTAGCTCATTTTATGTTAAAGCTCTGACGCCGTAACGCCTTCATAACCCTACAGTATTTTTGAAATGAAAATTATACTCGATAACTAGACTCACTAGAGTAAATATACATTAAGTTTTTAAACGTATGCTCCAAATGCTGACTATGATAACAAAGGACACGGATTATCTGTGACAGTAACTAACAGTAAATGCATAAATGCGAGATCTCAGCGACTATTTACTGTAAATGTTATTCAGGAGGCTAAAATATTAATAAATAGATTCAAATCCAGTTTTTATTACAATAATCGCTCCTTTGGGTTTCAAAAATCACAGTTAATACTTTGTTATTGTAAGTTCTAACCCTTCCCAACAAGAGACGTGTAAAATTACAGTCTTTCTCTCTTCATTCATTCTAACGTTAGTATTAAAGTCATTCATACGCTATTACGGTTGTGTCTACAGAATGACATTACGAGTTTCTCTGTCAACATACTATCAAAATTGTCTGTTATAGATAGAGTACTTTAGAATCAATCACACCTCATTATGCTGTCTCCGGCTACAAATCAAGGAAATGCGGACCATTAGGCCGCTTTAAAATGCAACTGTTTAATTTTCTTTTATCGCGAGCCCATTGGTACTAACGATAGCAACATGAGCATGGATGACAGATCTGACTAAGCCAGGAAAGTATCAAAAAACGAGCAAGCACGGTTAAAAGATTTGTAATTATAATTTCGTTACATATATTCTACTTATTACATATATAATAATAATAATAATAATAATAATAATAATAATAATAATAATAATAATAATAAGGGGAAGCAGAAGAAGAATCACACCAGTCTAGAATTTAGCTTATATTTACTTATCTTAGGAGAATCTTTGATTTTCAGTCTAACCTTCCCACGAAATGCCATTAATACGCGGAGGAGACAGTGATTTATTCAATTCAGCTGCCATGCTTTCCGCGAAGCGAGACGTCCTGTTTTAGAGAAACTTCTCAAGAAGTTACAGAAACTCCACAGTCTAGAACAACTGAAGTATTCACATTGTTCTTCATGGAGTTGACAACTTCTGTGAGTTCACTAGACAATCCATTGAGACTCCATGTTGAGAAGTGTTTCGTCGTATTTTGCAGGAGCTTTTTTGTTACTTTATTTTAGGAGTTTTGTGATTGTAGTGATCTTCTAAGCCAAAAAATAATAAAATGATAAATTCACCTGAATGTCAACTGTTTTTTGCTACGCCATCTTTCTTATTCGCATGGCGTCGACGGAATTCTCAGGTTGGTGTGTCTGTCGGGATTGTAAGACGATGTGCTGATTCAAGTGAAAATCCTGTTTTAAGTCACAGGAATTCAAACTACGGCATTCATATTAGAAGTCGAGTAACAGGACCACTTGTGCTACCGTGCCTTGTATGCCTTAATGTTAATCATGCGAAAGAAAATAAATTACGGCCTCTAGAACATTTAACACATGAATTTTCGTTATTTTTACTTATGGTGAATATATTGTTATTGAAAAAGGAATAGTTTTCCTGTGACTGAGGTATTTCGATTCCCCTCCCCCATGTTTTCAGTTATCGGTATTAATATATTTGGGAACCGACGCACTTGGAAATACTTGCAAATGATAAATACTCTTCAGAAGCGAAGTAGCTATTCACACATTGATAGCTGGAATTAGAGTGCTGATAATAATACTTTCAAATTATATTTTGAAAATTAATCAAGTCAGAAATAGAAAAATAGCCGATATTATCAATTGATAAAACATTAGATAAAATGCTTCATTTAAATTCATCGAACACACGTAATATGTATACAAATGCTGCACTCACGGTTTGTAAATGTAATCTGGAATTCTAAAAAATAATTAAAAAAAAGAGAAGAAAAGTGGATGAAGCCAGAGGAGAAACCACATATTCAGAATTATATCGAAAACACTTCGTTACCCGAAACAACTACTCAAGTTTCCATTATAATGTTCCTGTTTATACACATGTGGGAGATAAAATCACTCCACATTTCACTGAATGAGTTCATACTTCCAGGTAAGAATTTCACTATATTTTGAGATATATTGCATGCTTACAGTCTCCGTGAATCAGGCAGCAACGCGCCGGCCTCTCGCCACTGGGTTCCGTGGTTCAAATCCCGGCCACTCCATGTGAGATTTGTGCTGCACAAAGAGGAGGTGGGATAGGTTTTTTCCGGGTACTCTATTTTTCTTTGTCATTTTTCATTCCAGCGACACTCGCCAATTACATTTCACTTCATCTGTCAGTCATTAATCATTGCCCCAGAGGAGTGCTACAGGCTTCGGCAGCTGGCTCAATTCCTATCCTTGCCGCTAGATGGGGACTTCATCCATTCCATTCCCGACCCGGTCGAATGATTGGAAACCGATTTTCTTTTTTCCTTCATTGCATGCTTATCTTGTTTATGTATTGAAAGAAATAATAACATGGAGTGAAGGCATTGTTTAATTTAACTTTAAATTGGTACTGATTTTAAGAGACATCGAGGTGTCCATCGTTTTTCCCACACAAATTATTTTACAAATCGCTGCATTGTCGAACCTGCCATCGTCCAATTTTCACCCTATCTTTGATGAATATCTTCCCATATCACCGCCCCCTAATTATTTTCCACCTCCAAAGTCGCAGCCAGTCAGGCATTAAATGTGCACTTTCAAGCAGTTCACACTGGCATAAACGCGCACTTCCAGTTTCAACGACTAGAAACCAATGCGTATTGAAGAACTGTTCTTTGTTATACTTTGTTATAAAATAATAAAATGAAACCTTAGCCATTTCCTTCAATTTTCACATCCTATATCCACCTCCCTTTCTCATCACATCTCCTAAACCCACCCGCATCTCTTGGCCAGGCAGAGAGAGTGTTGCCCTCTCAGTGGCCCACCCCACTACTTCAGGCTGGGGAATGAAAACTTATTAAAAATGTTACTATTAGGCAACAGCTAAACAACGCCTTAGCTACTGAATCACACAGGAAGGAAATTTCACATTTCCCAGTTTAATAAAGACGTGCCTTTAACAGGTAGAGCCCAATTATGTGTGAATATTGCGTAATACCATGTACATAGTACAAATGTTGTATAACCTCGCATCGGTTATCAGCATCTGGCAGTAAATGCAACTCTTATTGTATGTGTTGGTTAATCAGACCAAGTAAAATACAATGTTCTCTGGAAGAATATGAGAAAGTGATAATTGTAAAAATGTAATATTCGCTTGTTATCCTGCTTCTGTTTTAATTTGGTTTGAAGGTAATTTTGTGGTTACCTCTAATTTCTCTCTCGCTCTCTACTCTGTTCATACACGCTAACGCTGTGTAATTGCAGGGAAGCTTACGATGTGTTTGCTGAAGGTTTCCTCTCTCATTTGCAGCTGATCCTTAATTAAAGGCCTTGCAATTGTCGTCCGTTCCATGAAACTTTCTCTTACCACGGAGTGTTGGAACGATCTAAACTGCATGCCAGGATTCAAAATAACAACGCAAAAATTGCGTCATGCACACTGCGTAGTATTAATAGTAGTAGTCGGGTCTTATTTTTTGGTATGAATCATACTGAGCATCAGTCTACTGTATAGCAGTGATGGGCGCAGGTGTGCAGTTGAACTGTATGCACGCAGCGATTTGATGAGCTCTGCAAAGAGTGGCAGCAGTATCATCATCCCACGCATTCATGCTGATAATTTTGAGTGTTTTATCTGAATAGATGTGTATAGTTCATGTTACATATTTCCACTAACGAGATTAGGTCAGAATTTAAGCACATTTCTCTCAGAAATTCTGCGGCGCAGTTTGAAACTAAGGTGCAGCGGATTCAGGAAATACGTAAAAGCTATTCAGACTGCATCAACAACACAACAATCACTCCCTCTTCCGCGGCATTCACGATAAGGTTACGTAAACGGCAAGAACTTGCGATCTCTGTCAACTTCGGACACGCGTAGCACGTGAACTGTCAGTTCAATAGGGACTTCTGAGAAAACAACACAAATAATGCCAAAGACAAGACGGTACATGAAGTCTGGAGAAGTGGGGTAAAGAGGGAATTAATGAAAGAAAGAAAGAAAGAAAGAAAGAAAGAAAGAAAGAAAGAAATACAGTAATTTTGAGGTGCTTTCAGTGAGTTTCGGAGATCTCTTAATTTGTTTTCTCCCACAGCTACTCACTCATTTTAGCCGAAATCTTCACATATTTAGCGGTTGGAAGGAGTAAGGGACGCTGGGGCTCGTTGCAACAGGGTTGGGTTGCAACACTTACGTTACGTTTTATTTGGAGTTTCCCATTAAGGTGTTGCCACACTGTGACAGTTCATGCAACTGCTCTAGACCTTCAGTTTGAGTACGAATATCAGAGAATTCGATCATACTGTGATGTGTTCACCCCCTGTGGGTGAGGGATACAATTGTCCAATACACACACGGTATCCCCTTCCTGTCGTAGCAGACGACTAAAAGGGGCGACCAAGGGATGATGACATTAGAACCATGAGAATACTTGGGATTATTGCCATTACGTGCGGAACACCATGGGTGACCTTACTTGCGAATAGTACCACCTTTCGAGGAAAACAATGGGTCTACATTACGTAGGAGCAGTACCATTATGCGCGAAACACTACGGATCTGGGCGTTGTTCGTGACTATTGTCATCGTGTATATTCCACCGGTCAGTTCCGCTGTGTTCACAATGGATCTGCGTTACCTGTGAGTAGTATCACTTTTGAGAAACACCATGGGTCTACTGTACGTTGCCCGTGGTTAGTGCCACTAAGTGAGAAACACCACGAGTTTGGCTGGCGCCCGTGATTAGTACAACTATATGAGTAGAACCATGGGTCTGTATTGCCTGAGAGTAGTAGAACCGTTATATGAGGAACACTATGGGTTTGTGTTGTCTGTAGGCGTTACCATAATGTGTAATACACCGTGGGTCTACATTGCCTGTTATTAGTACCGCTATGCCGGGCTGAGTGGCTCAGACGGTTGAGGCGCTGGCCTTCTGACCCCAACGTGGCAGGTTCGATCCTGGCTCAGTCCGGTGGTATTTGAAAGTGCTCAAATACGCCAGACTCGTGTCGGTAGACTTACTGGCACGTAAAAGAACTCCTGCGGGACTAAATTCCGGCACCTCGGCGTCTCCGAAAACCGTAAAAGAGTAGTTAGTGGGACGTAAAGCAAATAGCATTATTATTATTAGTACCGCTATGAGAGCAACACCATGAGTATACGTAGCCTGTGATTAGTCCCACTGTGTGAGGAACACCATGGGTCTGCGTTGCTTGTGAGTAGTACTCTTTTGTGCGAAACACCGAGGGTTTGTGTTATCTGTGAGTGATGCCATTTTATGTGACATACCCTGGTTCTTCATTACCTGTGATTAGTACCACAATGCGAGAAACAGCATTAGACTACGTTATCTGTGATTAGTACCACTATAAGGGGAACACCCTGGTTATGTTTTGCCAGTGAATAGTGCCATTATGAGGGGCCGGTGACCTGGATTTTAGACCACTTTAGATAATGGGTATCACCGAGCTCGATAGCTGCAGTCGCTTAAGTGCGGCCAGTATCCGGTAATCGGGAGATAGTGGGTTCGAGCCCCACTATCGGCAGCCCTGAAGATGGTTTTCCGTGGTTTCTCATTTTCACACCAGGCGAATGCCGGGGCTGTACTTAAATTAAGGCCACGGCCGCTTCCTTCCAATTCCTAGGCCTTTCCTATCCCATCGTCACCATAAGACATATCTGTGTCGGTGCGACGTAAAGCAAATAGCAAAAAGAAAAAAATGATAATGGGTATCATTCCAGTAATTAAAGCATTGTGAATTGTATCCACTGATTGTTTTTGTTTCACGATCACTTTTCCATAACCATTCGTTTTCGATTTTGGTCAGTGGATACGTTTAGAAGTTTGAATTTTCGTTTCGTTCACCTCGTACCATAAGGGGACGATGGCCGAGCTGTTAGGCCCTTTAAACAACACATCATCATCATCATCGTGTGTTGTGTTCTGAGCTTATATCCATTCTTCTGCCTGGTGAGTAACTTTTTATGACCTTGTTATTTTATCTACTACCACTAGTACTCGTCTTTGATAATAAAGGTGACGGTTTTTCAATTAGCAAAACTTGAAGAGAGTTCAATATCCACTATTCCTGAACAGAGAATAAAAACCAAGACGGTGTGTTGTACTTATGAACATTCCAGGAAAACAGCTAATTGAGAAAGAAAGCAAGAGGAAAAATTATCATATGGCAAACTCCGGCTCAACGAAGAGAAAAACTGTGATACATCTTGTGGATTTCTCTTCAGAAGAAGACGATTGTTTTTGTTTGAATTGCAGGGATGTGTATACAAAAGGAGACGAATGGATCCAGTGTGTGAAGTGTAAACAGTGGTCGCAATGAGTGTGTGGAAAACTCAATCCACATTATATCTGTGTAGACTATTCTAACAATGATGAAGACACAGACTGAGTGTTTTAACATCTTACATGTACTGTTGCAACTTACTCCTCAAGCGGGGTACATTGCAACGGGTGACACTCATTTTTCAATAGTCATTTTGAGATACAATACTATATTCAAATTCTTTTTAAAATGTAGTTTTTATATTACAGAGTATCTCCAAACTGTTTTTAGTTTCAATATGAATAAATATTAATTCAATTAGTGCTGAAACATCGCCTTGATTTCCCTATCGTTCTTGAACTAGTGGGCTGATAATAATCCGTTGTTTTGTCTCTTAAAGCAACAATCACAAACAAATTTTGGTACATATCAATGCAGATTTTATTGGACTTGTTGTTTCCTCGATATTTAGATATTCCTCCATATGATTTCCTATATATGAAAAATCTCTGTAGTTTCCTGTCAGTAGCAAAGAATTCCAGATTGAATCGTATGCAAAATTAGACCAACAAGTTGAAAATTGACAATGTAATGCTCCTTTTCGCTACGGAGCTTGTTTTCGTAACAGAGTGACTTGTCTCAACGGATCCATGTCAACATGTCTCCTATACTCGTCTGTGTTTGTTTTCCAGCGTTGGCACCCACATCTCCTTCTAACGTCAGTTGAAACGAACAGGGTGAACCTTTTGCTAAGGTAATCATTAGGGTTGATGTCTCTAGTAGAAGGACTTTAAAAAATGGTGTATGGCTTTTAGTGCCGGGAGTGTCCGAGGATATGTGCGGCTTGCCAGGTGCAGGTCTTTTGAACTGACGCCAATAGGTGACCTGCTGTTCGTGATGAGGATGAAATTATGAAGAAGACGACACGTAAACCCAGTCCCCGTGTCAGCGGAATTAACCAATTATGGTTAAAATTCCCGACCATGCCGCGAATTGAACTCGGAACCCCTGTGACCAAAGGCCAGCACACTAACCATTTAACCATGGGTAGAAGGACTTGATGCACTAAGATAAGATATAAGACATGATATAAAAGATATAAGATAGGATTATTACCCGTCTCCCATAATCACGGAAACCACAGATCCAGGAGAGGGTATTATTTAATGTAATCCTTTCTTATTTGTGATACATGCAGTTAAAAGTCTATATCCTTTAGCATAATTATTATAAAACACAGACAAAGCACAAATAAAGAAGCGTCCGCAAAACATCATACGTTTAAACCAAATTTAACTCTTGAATGATATAGGAATTGAACAGAGAGACTTGATACACTAGAAAAAGCATTTTTACACACCAATCTTCGCCATAATACTTGGAAAAGAAAGTAGTTGGATGGAAAAATAAGTAGATACTTATTTCGACTACAAGGACTGAGGTATTGCCTTATTATTATTATTATTATTATTATTATTATTATTATTATTATTATTATTATAATTATTATTATTATTATTATTATTATTATTATTATTATTACTGATTCGTCATGGCCAACCAAGGAGCGCGTTTGAACTTATTTTATGCAATGCTCATTCTAATTTCCCCAGTATCTCTTCATTCATTCATTCATTCATTCATTCATTGAGCTCCTTTTTGCGTTCTTCTGTACACCCTCTATATTTCCTTTCAGTTTTATCTGCAAATGTATGTTTGCTTAATAAGATTCTATATTTTTTTCTATCTGAAGGGTTTACTGGGTAATACCAATCTAAACAGAATATTGTTTTACCTATTCCCAAGAAACCAGTTGCTGGCAAGTGTGAAAACTACAGCACCATTAGTTTAGTATTTCACGTTTGCAAGACTTGGACACGTATTATTTACAGAAGAATGTGAAGAAAAGTTGACGGTGAGTTGGAAGAAGATCTGTTTGGATTCAGAAGAAATGTAGGAACATGTAAAGCAATCCTGACTTTACGTCTGATCTTAGACGATCGAATCAAGAAAGACAAACCAACCTACATGGCATTTGTAGATCTAGATAAGGCATTCGATAATGATGATTGGACCAAGATTTCGAAGGTGATTGGGTTGAGATACCGAGAAAGAATAATTATCTGAAATATGTACAAAGATTAGTCTGCAGTGATAAGAATCGAAGCCTATTGAAAAGCAGCAATCCCGAAAGAAGCGGGGCAAGGCTGCAGACTGTTCCCTTCACCTTTTCTATATTTACAAAGGAAAGGCTATAAAGGATATCAAAGAGGAATTTGGAAAGGGAATCACAATCCAAGGAGAGGAAATCAAAACTCTGAGATTTTCATATGACACTGTTATTCTCTCTGAGTCTTCAGAAGATCTGTAGAAATTGCTGAATGGTATGGACACAGTGTTGGATAAGGAATACAAGATGAAACTAAATAAATCCGAAACAAATGTTATGGAGTGCAGTCGAATGAAGTCAGGTGAGGCAGGAAATATAAGATTAGGATACGAAGTCGTAAAGAAATTACATGAATATTGTTAATTGGGTATTAGAATAACTAATGTTGGCAGAAGTAAGGACATAAAATTCAGACTAGCACAAGCAAAGAAGAGCTTTCTTAAGAAAATAAATTTGTTCACTTCGAACATTGAAATAGGTATTAAAAAGACTTTTTGAAGACTTTCGTTTCGAGCGTGGCTTTGAATGGAAGTTAAAAATGGACGATAACTAGCTCACACAGAAAGAGAAGAGAAACTTTTAAAATGTGGTGTTACAGAAGATGGGTAGATTGAACCACGAATGAAGGGATAATGAATCGAATTTGAGGGAGGGGAACGATTTGGAGACATTTCCCCAGAAAAATGGCAGAATGATAGGACACATCTGAAGACACCCAGAACTTGTTAAGTTAGATTTTGAGGTAAGTGTAGGCGGTAAAAACGGCAGGGGTAGGCCAAGATATGAATATGACAAACAGATTACGGATGAGGATGTAGTAGTTACGTAGGAATGAAAAGATTAGCAGAGGATAGGGTGGGATGAAGGGCCGCATCAAACCAGCATATGGACTGATAACCCAAACAACTACAACACCAATTTAATTTAATTTATTTGCACTGACCAATTGTAGCAGTTTCTCAGAGCTAGATTTAGAAGTTTCTTTCCATTCTGTGTAGGTGTCCATACAATTTTTATCGCCGTTCTGTAAGTGTATCTGTGATATTTTTCTATTTCCGTACTTCAGTCTTGTTCTTCGATGCTTTTTATTTCTGACCAAACAGTTATAAGGGTTTCAGGTACATATTAGCGTGATTTTGATTTGATGACTGTGTCGTAGCGTCGTGATTTTGCATTATTATATAGATTTTTTATCTGTTTCATATGATTTTGTAAGATCTTTGTATTTTAGCAGTTCTATATTCTTCTCAGATGGGTGGAAGGAAGGTCTTTTCGACATCTCCTGAAAGAGTTCCGGTTTCTCGGACGTCTTCCAGCGTAAAATATAACATCGAAATTTATAAGCAAGCAGCAAGTAAGAATGAAGTCAGACAGCCCATATATGGTAGTTTTTCTTTGTGCTATTGATTTCATGGCTTCTAATTTATGCTACTGTTGTGGAAAGTGATGGTACAACTTTGAATGCAGTAGGTTTGCAAGTAATAGCTATACTCTGATCCTTACATGGAGAAAAGGAATGTTGTACAGCGATAATACGTGCTAGCTTAGAATATTATTTGCAAGACATACGTGAAAACCAATTTTAATTCTTGACCCTCTGATAATTCACACACGACGTTGTAAAACATACATTTATGTAAGGTAATACCACATCCCTGTGGTCCAGGGGTAGCGAACGTGCCTCTGACCCTGATGCACTGGGTTATATTCCCGGGTAGGTTAATTTTTCAGCTAAACTCGAGGGTTGATTTGAAGTCCACTCAGCTTAGGTGAATACAATTGAGAGGGTATTTGATGTAGTGATGGACGAAATTTCACGAACTGTGATTTTTTCACTGATGTCAACAAATCACGAGTAACGACTGTTACTTTCTACGCTATCACTATGATCAGCCGTGATTTCAAGATTTCACTTCAAGTGATCATCGTGTGCCCTCTTAACTGCATATACCGAACTAGAATGTTGCTACCTAAAACTGTGACTGTGATCGATGTTGTGATGAGTCGTGATATCATGACATGTGCTGCCGCAGCGGTATCCACGCGAAGCGATGCGTTCAAGGAAGCAGCATCGCCATGATTACCAACAGTATGGACATTTGTAGATTTAATTTTTTTTAAAGGACGTCTACATATCGTCAGTATATAAGGTATTTATAGAAATTGAGCACATTCCTCCCGAATATAATAACAACTGAAACCCTTGTAATCCTCGGCATCGCTTGCAATATCAGTTTTAGGAAACTGTCAAGTTGACTCACAGTGTGGTATTACTTTCAAGCGCGTTCAAAAAAATCGTGGTACACGGGACTTACATAGAATTGTAACACACATGTATTTGGAATGCCCGGGGGTATTTCCTTTTCTTACCCTACCTCACATATGGTCACTTGAGCTCAGTATTAAGAGGCAAGCTGACCAAAATGGCGTTTTCTAGAAAGGGGAAGAATAGTGACTTGTTGCAGTTCTTTAAAGAAGTGGATGAAAACATTGCATTATGTAGTATGTGCGAACAGAAATTGTCTTATAAAAGAAGTACTTCAAATCTGAATAAACCTCTGAAATGCAAGCACCCCTCAGTTGCTTTGCCAGAAGGCAGTAGTCAACAATCTGTATGTATCTGATGATACAGACCTGGGAATTTAGACTCTAAAAAATTGTTTCAGGCACCTAAAATAGGCTTTTTAAACAAGTAAATAGGTTTTGAAAGAGGATATAGGTACTTCAAATATGCTTTAAAAATAGGTAGAAAATAAACTTAAAAAATGACAATATAGACCTACACTGTAACGTGATCTTTTTTCTAAAAAATAATGTGATATAGGCTACCCAATCTTAACAGGAAAAACTGCAAAATTGAGGCATAATTAAACAGACGTTTATCACAAACAGCTATGGATTAGGTATATAAAAAATCTTGATCAGTACTGTACTAAAATTACTGAACACAATTACAACACTGTAGGCATCCCATAACGGTGTAAATGTGGAGTCTGTGTATTTATTTGTGAGGAACATTCCTACTACACTTTTCATTCGTAGTTTGCTTTACAGTACTTCACAGTAATCTTCTCCAAATTTTCCACAGTAAGGCTGTGTCTTTTGTTAGTTAAAATATTTTTAAAAGCAGAAAAGTGCGCTCTACACTCACAGATGTTGGAGGGGCATAGCGAAACTTACCTACGTCTTTCAGTTCAATTTCACTAGGTAGGTCTACTTATTCCCCATCCATTACCTGATGTACCATTTTCTGCACTGAATTACCTGGATTCTTCTGCAGTACACTAGTCCACCTATCTTTCATTTTATCCCCTATTTTACCCCTAGTACTTTGTATATTATTCTCAGCTTCCTCAATTACAAAAATAGCTGTTTGAAACTGTTTACTTTTTTTTCTATTTTTGTAATGGTGACTGTAAGAAATGAAACATTTGCCTCAATATATTCAATGTCTCTCTGAACACTGGAATAATCCCTTAGCAGATGTTTGCCCATACAACACACATGCAGAGTTTTCTGTTCAAGGCATATTGTCTGTCACAGATGTTCCATATAATACAGGGCAGCTTCCATTGAGGAACCCCGACGGCTGTGGTGGAAAGGGAATAGAGGGGAGTTTCTCTCGGATTTTTTATTCATTTACAGAACACTTTCTTCATTGTTGAAATCAGATTATTTACTGCAAGAAACTTGGACCTAACTGTTTCTATTAGTCTATGCAAGGCATGGGCGATGCAAGTAACATGAATATTAAAGAAGGGTAGAAAGTTTTGAGGAGAGGTGGAGTAGCAATCATGTAGGAAACAGCATCAGAGACAAGGAGAAGGACTTTATGATCATCAACACTCCCAGGATACAATGATTGGAAGCCCTTGTTGATGATGTACACAATGCTTTGCTCTACTTTTTGAAGCTGCTTAGAGCAAAGAAGGAGAGGAGTAGATGCCAACTGGATTCCAGTTTCCCTGTTATAAGACCAGAAATGTACCTACCCACCGATTTGGTGGTTGTGTCCACACACAGCCATATGCAAGACTCCCAAATATCCTTCGTGACTGACAAAATTACCTCTTTGTAACAAATATCTAACAAGCAAGTAGTTTTTCTTTAATGTAGATGTTGAAGGTATATACTGTTGGTGTATTTCTTTAAACTAATCTCTGAAAACGGACTATGCACATGCAACACACATATCAGCATAGAAACTACTACGGGTTGTGGGAGGTATACTTTGTCTGAGCAGAGTCTGTCCAATGTTACTTTTCATCGCTGACTTTGCTTGGAGACTGGCACTATCAGGATACTGCTGAAGGTGGCATTTTTTCTCTTGTGAAATCTAAAATACAATAATGTGATGAAAAATACAGCCTAAGATAAGGAATAGCTAATGAATAAAATTTGTAATTTTGAATTAATTCATTTGCCCACAATTACTCTAAAGTTAATTAGGAACAAGAACACTCCAGGCCTCAAAAGGCCTTGGCCTTGGCTTTCAATAACGGCTGCTGCCCAGCTCTAGGCTTTCAGATATTAGATAGCCGTGTGGTCAGCACATCACATCCCTCAGCTATATTGCCTTGCCTCTGCGACCGCTGCTCACTGTAGCTTCCTAATTGCCCTCACTTAGCTGGGTCAACGCCTTTCCAGACCTTACATCTTTCTAAATTACTGCTGGTGCTAGTATCTAGGAAAGGTGCAGTGGTACCCTTAACCTTGCATTTAGGTGACTGAGAATAGTTATTCATTATTATATTTTTCACTTCTGCCAGATAAAAGTGTAGAATTTCTTTTCCTAGCACATACCAAATAATCGGTTAAGGAATAAAATACGACTGTTGCCAATATTGATCTTATTTTTTTCTTGACATATTGGTTGAACTTCAGTATGTCCACAAGAAACAAATGTAAATAATAAAATGATTATGTTTGTACGCCTAGAAGTAAATTGGCAACTGTCGTGTCTGTAATGCAACCAAAATGTAGGCTGTTTTAAATACAAAACATTAGGTGGCTGATTTACGTATAAAGGTTTACACAGAGATGGCTTAGTTACAATAACAAGGCATTCTCTTGATCACAAGCTACAAATAACAAGCAGCACGGACGATGCGGTGATAGTGATCACGTCACGACTAAAAATCACTGATATCAGAAAATCACGATATCAAATCACGCTGTGACTCACAAATCACGGTATCGCTCATCACTAATTTGATGATGTGATAGTGACACCGGTCTATAAAGCCGAGAATAACGGCCGGGAGGATTCGTCGCAATGACCATGCGTCACCTCGTAATCCGCTGACCTTCAGGCTGAACGTTGATCTCTTGATAGTCCGAGGCCCATCCGGGCAATAGCGTCATGGGCTTTTGTTTTCTAATACAGTAGGTCACGCGCAGCAATTTAGTGGCTTGCTTCTGTTTGCTGTGAGTCACTTCAGCCTCAAGGTCAAGCGACCTATTGTGACAAAACACCCACCTGGACGACGGTTAGGGTAGTAGAGCGAATCACAACAATCACACGAACTGGTTATTGCCAGACTGTGATAACGGAAGTGGTCTGCCTTTGTACTGCTAGCACTGTACAATAGTACTATTTTTATTGTTGAAAAAAATGGAGTTTTCTGCAGACGACTTAGCGGATTTATATATATATTTTACGGTGAACCACATCGTAATTCAGAAGCTGCTATGTGATTGTACAGAAAACGATTTATCTGACTGCTGATCACCCAAGCGAATGTTCATTGCTGGGTACCAGCCTTTGTGGATCAGTGGTAGAGTGTCGGCCTCCGGATCCCAAGATAGCGGGTTCAAACCCGGCAGAGGTAGTCGGATTTTTGAAGGGCGGAAAAAAGTCCATTCGACACTCCATGTCGTACGATGTCGGCATGTAAAAGATCTCTGATGACACATTTGGTGTTTACCCGACAAAATTCATTAAATCTCAGCCATAGACGCCCAAGAGAGTTTCGGTTTACTCGGTCAGCCATCTACTGGGCCTAGAGTAAAACGGAACGTCGAAATTGACGAGCAGACAGCCAGATGGCGTCAAATTGAAATGTCTGCACACGGTAGCTGAGGCCATACGATTATTATTATTATTATTATTATTATTATTATTATTATTATTATTATTATTATTATTATTATTATTATTACCAACAAATGCGTGATACTGGTAGTGTTTTACCGTTCTACCGATACTGTGTCAGGCAAAGATTGCAGCAAGTGTTAGCAGTAGAAGCCGACATTATGAACGGCACCCGGCCCGTGAAATGTTGTGCGCGATATTGGTGTGTCTTAGCGGATTGTGCGTTGGATCCTGTGTGAAGAGCTCCTGACCATATCATGTGCAACGTGCATAGCGCCTGAAAGATGACGATTTTCTACAAAGGCGGAAATTATGTACGTTGTTTCTAAGCATGGAGGATAACAGTCACTCTTCTCCTATATACAAGCCATAGACAAAACCTGTTTCAGAAGGAACTGGGTGTTAAATTTCCATAATAACCATACTGAACCATGGGCTGTCTTAAACCCACATCCGATTTAGTAGGGGCATTTTCACTGGAGATTTACAGTGAACATGTGGACCAGTATCATTCGTGGTTGCCTAATTGGGTCCCCACGCATTACCCACGTGTCTGACAGGCGCAAATTATCCAACGTTACTCAGAGATGAACTACCGGCGTTTATTGAAAATGTACTGTTGTAAATGTGCACGAAAGTGTACGTTCCACATAGTTAATCACCTTGTGTGAGCCGCAATTTACGTGAATAACCGATCATACATTTCCTTGCCGTTGGATAGAGTGCAATGAGTTATGAGGCCAGTCCTCTCTCCTGATTTAAATCTCCTGCATATTTACCTATGGGGTATAGTATATGCAAGTGAAATGACACGTACTCTTGCTCCAGTGGAATCCATACGAGCAGCCCTGTAAGTGTTTGCAAGTGTTCGGGGTCGATTCGGAGGTGCCCCAAGCATTTACACCATCCCATGAAGGTCACCGTCCCCAGTAATGTGACTTGATCTTTATAACCATACTCTATTTGTCATAGACACCAGTGCCATGGTCGTTTGTATGACGGTCACCCGTGTACGGTGTACACATGTGTTTACAAACACTCACCATGAGTGCGACGTAAAACTAAATTGAAAACATTGACTTCTGGTCAACAACAGGACGTTGACATGTGTACTGTGGTGTATAAATAACATTCCTATACACCCCCAACGTTTTCAGTAATGCTTTCCTAACTTGCCATTAAATCCTGTATAAATAAGATGTTTGTTATCCTGTTTTACATGTCAATTCCACTTATTTTGCTTCATGTAGAAATACAGACGTCATGATTAAACGCCTAATAGGTCTATGTTAATCCTCAGCTGCTTTGATTTCCGAAGTAGTGCGTGATGCACATGTAGTGAATTTGAACCATGACTTCGATGTCTGCCTGTAGTTTTACGTGACCTATATTGTGATCATAGCCACACAAACTCCAGTTTTCCGTAGAATCCGAAGCACAAGGACGTGAAATTTCATTCCAACAATCTGATATGCTGTGGTCATGATTCGAGCTCCGGCCGTCTTGGTGGAAAGCCAGTGAAAAACGCAAGTCGGTCATTACGTCACCTTAGATTTGGCCCCTAAAATATCAAATACATCATATGGTGAATTACAATACTGTTAAAGCTTCTCTGTGGGATGAATCCGGAGAAAATCAATGCAAACCACGCAAGCTTGTATGTTATGTATTTACTGATATTGTGATCATACTGCGAGACCTCCAGTTTTACATGGAATCCGAATCACAAGGCCGTATCTTTCCTTTCGAAAATACCAATGCATCGGCTGGGATTTGAACAGCGATCACCTTAGTCAACGATTATGCCAGTCAGGTAAGACGCCACACTGAAGAAAATTCTAAGAAAGATTACTATCAAAGTTATCTCAGAAATACACCGTAGCTTTTCAAGTTTGTATTCTTATGACTGCAGAGCTAACCAGTTGTGTGCCATGCAGTCCTTTCACACAGCCTTGAATCGAACCAAGAAGGAGAATTACTGAATTACTAAACACTCCTACTAGCCAGATCAAATTCAGTAGTTGAATGAAACAGCGAACTGTGCAGCGTAACTGCGATCAATGGGCCTCTGGCCATTATTCCTGCACTCGAAAGAGTGGACTCGAGCCATTTATTTTCTGTTCGATAATCTACTGTACGTCGCCTACACCCACGCTTAAGGAGAACAAAGTTTTTAACCGCAATTTCCGCTACCAGTAGATTTAGTCCACAGACGTGCACAATTGCTAAACTAAGCTGTTAATGAAGCAAGCAATACTTCCCCATGGTTTAATTTTTGAGATAGCAGCCAAGCGTCGTCACCCTTATTTGCTGATAACGATTTTGCTTGATTCATCATCATCATCATCATCATCATCATCAAAATCATCATCGTCATCATCATATTCTTCTTCTTCTTCTTCTTATTCTCCTATTCCGACTCCATATTTTGTGATATCTTTTTTTCGCAAAGGAATTTAGTTGCACCGTCAAACCAGAGGAAGATACATAGTACTTATTCCCTCATTATCATTGGCTACGCTTTTTGAGTATGGAGCTGTCAGCTTGCATTCGAAATTGGAATCCCACCGTCGACATCCCTGAAGAAGGTTTTCTGTGGTTTCCCATTTCAAGACCGGGAAAATGCTGGAAGTGTACCATAATTAAGGCCACCGCCGCACCCTATCCTATCGTATTGAATACTTAATATTCTTAAGCGAGTTGCATACCACAACAGTATAACGTGTGATTCAACCGCCCCTTCCAATGTAGTTTTATGTAACCCAACTAACGCGCTACATGTTTATTCTCCTGCAGGCGTAATCTATGGGAATAATGTCAAGTGAGCACATTTTGCACCCGATTCTGAACCCTACGGACAGGTTATATCGTATACTCGTAAAACATGACGCCTTGAAATCATGTAGCGACGTCCTTTGACCATGTAACTATGTTAATGTGTCGTGCCTCGTGACCGGGTGTAACAAAGAGGGGATTCAATGCATAAAACTAGGTAACAGTGCAGAAGTGTCTTAATCACCGAACTGGATGGCGTATGTACGCTGCGGGCCGATCAGCTTAGATGTTAAGTCCATTTAAAAAACAAGCATCATCAACATGATCATCATCATGCAGTGTAGCTTAGCGGATGACGTTAGACATTAGCATAGCATTCGACGGAATGTGCCATCGGCTGTTTGAAACCTGCATCGTTCAAACATTTTTGTATCGGTATGATGTTTGAATACCTAAACACAGGCCCACGTTTGTCACATTCAAACAGTAGAACGCTGTTATTAATCTTGTGTCCTGCACATACTCCGCTGGTTAGGGTATGAATGAAATCTCTGCTGCTATTTGTCATGTTTTCCACAGAGGAATAAGTTGCCATGCACATCATTTATGGGGAAGCAAAACAAAATGCGTGCGAGGCACTACATTTGTACATTGAACTGTATCCTGACAGTCAAATTCCGTCTGCTACGACATTCCGCCGTGTTGAAAGAATCCTAAGGATAATAGGTGTAATTTTTAAGCAACCACCAGTCCGCGATACGCCCATTACAAGAGGTGAAACAGAAGATGATATTCTGGAGGCAGCTTGTAATAATCCACACATCAGTACAAGGGCGATGGCACAACAGGTGAACACCAGCCAGCTGTCCTTCTGGCGAATACTGTACATGGTGAGGCGCTAAATACCAAGATATCCGGTTGTTTTCTGAGCATACCGGCAGGGCAGATGTTTTCAGGACGGTATTAATATTGCGGGTTGCATACAACTACATTAAGAGGGCGACTGAATCACGCGGTATATTGATAACAATCATAAAACAACTTAGCGACAAAATATTTCTACAATTGAAGTTACTTTAAATCAATGTTTAAGCAATGTTTTAACGCCGGAATAATAACCTATCAAAACATAATTGGTACTTAATGAACCCTTTGGTCCACTATGAAGGATACCTACCTTCGTTACCTATCAGCAAAATTTCATGTATCTGTCTCTTGGGTCGTATCGTGTTCTTTGTCACTTGCTGAGGTAAAAGTAGGGTTCAGTAATTCTAATCTATCTACTCAAATGAAAGGTTTGTTTTAAAAATTCCTATTTATTCAAGTAATCTCTAAAGAATTAATTATTTACCATCGGTGTCTACTGGACACTACAATCATTTTATACAGAAGGTCAGAACACTGGTGTGAGCCTTTGACGTAACTGCCTGATGGGCATCCTTATTAGAAACCATTGTCTCAATTATTAATTAAAGAAAAGAAAGTCTAGAAATCCTTAAAATCGGCTTCCATGTGAGACTACATGTACCATCATAGTGATTCTTTATGGTCCAGTCCTCGTAACACGAACTCTGGACTCTGGGTATAATTAAGGCAGTCCAATCGGTGTGTGCCACACAGTGGTTATACGGCATGGACCCTTAATTGAATCGATGTGACCTGCGATTATGTCATGGACCGACATCTAAACTTCTAAGTTACTTTAAAGTCATTGTGGATGATGACCGCAAGGAAAATGATCCTACGGTGGCATATGGCCCTACTCTAAGTGACTGAGGTTGATGACCCCGTGAGCATCCAAGTTTCTAAGCTGAAGGCTAAACACAATTAAGTTACATCGGTTGATGACCAAAGTATCCACTTTACTAACCCCAGCACATTTACTGCCCAATTAATCAAAGTCAAATAATGCAACAACAACAATGCTCACAATACTTTGTGGCAGTAAAATCCATTACCTTCGGATATGTCCCCTTAATCGTTACGTTAACATTTACATATTCCCCAGAAAACTAAACTAAGATTTCCAGAATGCATCTCCAAGTTATTCACTTGCTTGAAAGTTATTTCACAAATACTGTTCCACTGAATTTAATAATTAAACAAATTTAAATGATTTTTATGAAAATCCTAATGAACAACAAATTCTATCTCTGTGGACGAATGGTTTCTTTCACAAGTCCCTACACAAGTCTTGACGTAATTCATTTTTAATCATGTTGGATGTATATCGTCCGTTGTTCATTCCTGTAGCTGGAAAAATTTACATCATTTATTTCCAGTATTTACCTTGTTTCGTGACATCACACTTTAATTTAATCTAATACTAACCATTAGTACTACTTGGATAACCCTGATAATTAAGTACAAAACCATAAGTAACTCGCCGTACAATGTAAACCGATTACGATGTCATATCTTTTCATAACATTTCCGTGAAGCTTTGTGCGTCCCTCACAAACAAAACAATCATCATTACCATCGCTCTATATTTTGTACAACCCTGAAATTGGCTAACCTTACTCATTATACTCTAACTTTAGGGTTTCGGATATACACTACAATCTTAAACAAATTTACAGTATCTAATAACATACACGTTATTCCCGGATGAAAATTTCAACTAGATCCAACAGTTAATGTTACCCACTGCCAAGAAATACAATCTCGTTTCAATGCGTAACACACTCTGCACGTTCCGTTATTCTCAAGCTGCAAACTCCTATCAGCTGACGGCATTGAAACACGACCCCCACTCCGCTGTGATATGAAACATCTGTTTCGTCTTGCCTGACTGGCCTCCAAGAATGAAACCTTTAACTTCGCCGACATAATTAAACATATACGATATTTCTGACCAACAAAATGCACATATATTTTACTTCAAAATGCCCTACAATAATTGTACACGTCGCAAATTAATACCGCCGTGGATTCACCAGTTCTACATTCCATCCCAAACATTACACAAAATCTTCCTCGGGCTTATACATATCCCGGCACATTTACAGGCTTCCAATCACCTGATTCACAAATCCTATCTCAACTCATTTTAAACTCATACGACAACTATAAACTCTTGTCTCAACTCGACGGCCCTCAATGACAAAGAAAACTGGAATAAAAATACTTAGAATCCATGACGCTTAATACGCACAAATACATTAATAATGAACACTTCACATAATGATCTCGTATTTTCCAAAACTGGATTTCACAAAATGACTGTCAAATTCTACTATATTTTATTGTCAGTCAGACACAGTTTAAATGGACATAGAATAACGTTTCACTTCGTGACAAAATTCACCACTCTACATTTCTCAACTTCCACTAGATTGAAAATGGGTAACCATGGATTTCTTACATTAATTCCATCAAAATTCAAACAGAAAATTTTTACGTCAGATAAAATATCTTAATTTGACATCACAAAAGCATAGGCAATAAATTCATGGAAATGATGATTTACTCTGAACGTGATATCACTTCGAAACCCTCACTAATAATTTTTTACATGTCACACGGCACTCGCAATATTTTAAAATTTATCCAAGCAGAAAATAAAACAAATTACCTTTCGTCATATTTCTGACATTCGCCAAAAAACATACGGGTGACCAACTGCGTCATAAATGCGTCAAATGCACATTAGTTTGACATCAAAAAACAAGATATAGTAGGGGGTAAGACGGAAAGGCACCTACCTTAGGTTTACATCGGATTCCATCCTTTGGCTCACCCGTGACCTTCCGTCGCTTATCTAGCTATTTTACATTTCTGGCTGTACATAATATTTATTTATTTTTCCTGGAAATAAAACATAAAAAAGAAATACCCTTCGCACGTGTCTCCGTTGATCGCACTCGACTGATGGTAGTTACTGCCCGCACACGAATTTTACAACACAAAAATAAATATTTTACAACTTTCTAATACTTATGCGGTATCTTGACCGTCTTTTTTATCAAACGAAATCCACTTGGATTCAAGTCACCAGCCACATCGGCCAAAATCTGTTCGTCGGACTTAGTCTACTTTTTGTCACTTGATTCACAGAACAGTCTCTCTTGCTCGAGATTCAATAACACAATGCAGGGGTTTCAACATGGCGTCCCTTCTATATTTATAGCCATTACCCCCTCTCTCCAGGCATTTTCCCTTTGCCGCCAAGAAAATTTGCGTAACTTTTTCGACTTAAATGAACCGTATTTAAAAGAGTTTTGGATGTAACCACATACTTGCTACATGGCTATCGGTAGTGTTCCTGGACATTTAAAATGTACGCATATTAAGTTAACTGGTTAGATGACCTCATTTAATAGGCACTATTTTTCTGTGGACTTCGCGTGGGGACGCTAGACACGCGCACCCTTCTGAAATAATCCCCAGAAATGGCTTAGCAGTCTCAAATCCATCTTACTAAAGACCAATTATCTTAAAGATAAATACAGGACCATCATTATATTGCATTCACCACTAATTCTTTCATGTAATTATATTTATTCAACATAAACTTCTGTATCCTTCCACTGCCGACACGTGCGGATGACGTCACATCTCAGAGCGTGGGACGGAAAGTAGCTACCTTTTTGCCACGTGTAACTCCCGTGATATCAAGAAATGTTCAGAAATGTGTTAACTTTTCATACTTAAACTTCTTAGGGCACAAAGGCCATGGGTTCAATATATAGATATTACTTTCTTAGATGTACTTGTGGACACCTTAAAGTGTGATTGAAAATTTTATTTCGTTTTTGAGATGAGCGGAGATACTTGAGTTCCATGCAAATTTTATGGTGGCCGCAGGTACTAGGCCTAGAGTATCACCTCTAAAATTTTAAATGCGCAATACGCGCCTTACCAAAGTGGGAGTTTATTAAAATCTCACTCTCAGGCTTTTTCTGGTTTTATGTGGCAAATTCAATACTTATAAAACACTGGGATGGTAATTTCTGTTTTGTGACGCTCTCTGCGCAGACAGTGGCTTGACAGTGCAGATTTTATAGAACCACAGTTTTCGAAATGTTTAGATTTCGAGTGTCGTTGTGTGTTCCTTCGTCTGCCCTTGTAAACCTATTTGTAGTGTGTGAAGTACTCTCTCACCGTGAATGCGTCTTAGTCACCCATCCAAAGTGTGACACTGGTGAACTCGCGCGTGTGCGTGTGTGCTTGGTATCCTCTCACTGTGCCAATGTTATGGTGCGGGGACGCTCTCATAGTGCCCCAGTGTATATGAGGGCTCCCGTGGTGTATAATGGTCACCAGTCATGGAGCGACCAGGGTGGATGTTGATTATCTATTGCACGTCTGATCGTGTCCATTTTTCAATTCAGATTTTCATTTTTGAAAAGTTGCACCCGCTTCGGCTCCCGCTTAGTTTCTATGGGTCACGATGAAACAATCCAGGAAATCCAGTGCGGTTTGGGCTCAGAGGTTGGAACCGCACCTTCCCTAGACAATGGCCGGCTAGCGCACCAATAGCGATACCAGTGCAAGCTATCCTGTGATAAGCACAATGCAGTGCCGACGTACTACCGCACTGGGGCGAAACAGTGGTCATTTTTGACGATTGATTTTCATTAATTTTATTTGGATTATCAATTGCAGAGACAGTGGCGCTGCCTTGGTGTAGGTTTGGTGCTGGTGAGCCATGTTTTCCTTTCAAGTGGTGTCACCAACTAATTAAGAGTTCACTGTTAATTATACTGCAGATATCATATCCACATTAGTTAACGAAGAAACGTCTCATACATTAACCATACGGGGATATTGAACTCAATATACACATCTTCTTTTTGAAGCAGTAGTGACAATAACAGTCACATAATTATGCATTATTCAGTCGTATAAAACATGCCTATTATTGGCAAACATTTCGCCAAAGTGACGGTATGTTATGTTCAAACGGTAGATAAATCCTGAAACACATTTATTATAGTGAAAATGCCATTTGAGTGCAGCAGGCGTCTTGGCACATGTCAGAGCCTCAGACTTAGTGCGTCGGTGAGGGGGAAGTTCGATACCTTGAGAGTCATTGAATATACAACTGCGTAGTGAGCGGGTGGAACAGCAATGTTAAAAGAAGCGTTTTGACAGATAAGGCTGCAGGGAGGAGTACTGGACGCGACATTGCACAGTGCTGCCAATTTCCTTTATTCCTTTGACCCCCCCCCCTTTCATTTCCCACTCATTTGTTCATACGTTCGGACCGCTGTGTTCTATTGTACGTAACTCGGAAGTGAGAGATTTGGCAACTCCAAGCAACACGAGCCGGAGGGCAGGCTTATCTCCATGGCAACCGCAGTGGGTTCGCCCTCGTTCCCATGGCAACTAAACCCCCTACTCACTTCTTCTCACCTACGCAGACAGTAAAAGGACCTCCCTCTAAGAACGGGCAGAACACGTCCTTCAATATTACGACTACAGATCCTCATGATGTATTTACCATGAGGTAAAAATATTTGAGTACTATTACACATAGACCTCTAGGGACCACTGGTAGTTTTACGGGATTTTAAAGGAGTTTACCAAAAACGTGAAGGTTTTAGTATAATTCTATATTACATCATGACATTTATGCTTATTTCATCCTTTATACTGTCTTAACTGGAAAAAACCCTACTTATGTCTGCTCCTTTGGAAATAGCAGCGGTTTACCAAGTTGATATACAGGGTTATTCACCTAACATGTTACACGGAAATAACTTCTAAACCATTAAAGATATCGGCATTCTGTTTTCATATTCGTAAATGGTACGCAGGGTCTTGTAAAGTAATGTGCTACTTAGTCTCATGGGGTGATTAACAACCGAAATATTGATACTAACTCCATATTTTTAAATGGAACGGCACAAATTCGTACAGCTGATTTAACAGTTCATCTGTGTAAAAGTTCAAATATGTAAGTATCTTCAAAATCGGACAATAACTTTTTTAGATATACAGAATGTACCAATTCTATTCGTACGGGGTGTTTGCTTTAGTACTTCAACGCACTGCCAGAAAATGATAAGCTGAAAAGGATTTTATTCACTGAACATACATTCAACAAAGCCTTCATAAAACATATATCTACTGTATTTGTTTGCAACCATGTTAACAAAACATACAGCCCATAATCTTGTATCTTTTCTATTCGTACAAGCAAATTGAACACTTGAAATAAACAAAAAAGAAAGATTTTTGGAACATGTTAATATCTAGTAGAATGTCCCCTAGCCTTTATAACTGCCTGACATCGTCGCCGCATAGAATACACTAATTTTTTTGCACATGTCCGGGCTGATTTTCTGCCATTCCTGAAGAACCACACTTTTAAGCTCCTCCTTCGTACGCACACGTTGTCTACGGAGATAACTCTTTAACGTAGTCAAAAGATGTTCGATGGGATTTAAATACGGAGACTGGGAAGGTGTTCTAAGCTGCTTAGGAATGTTCCAGATCAACCATGTCTTATTAATATCAGCAGTGTATTTCGGGTCATTATCAGCCGAACAAAAATTCGTTCTTCCCTTTCAGTTGAACACTTTCTCCTGGGTTTCCTTGGCTTGTTCTTAACAGTGCTTTTGTATTTATCAACCACATTTTTCACCGTAGAATGTGTTCTATTGACTAGCTGCCCAATCTTTCGTAATGAAAATCCTTTAAGTGCCGGTTTATGTACAGTGTTCTTAAGTTCCGTACTTAACTCTGCACCCGTACCCATGTCCACCACAGATACACTAGGAAGGAGAGTAACGCACTTTAGCAGTCGTATGCAGTCACTGAGACTTTTCCGTGCGTCGCAAACAAACAGTGGCATCATCCTGTCCATGTGTACGAATACAACTGGTACACGCATTTGTCGATGCCGGCACATTCATATAAACTATTCTTGCCTGTATGGAAATAAGTATGGTTTCCACTAACGAATTATCATTGACAAACTATGTTTTTACCCTAAAGTACGTTTTATTTCAATTTTTCAATCGTTAATGTGAATATATGAGTCTTCATAATAAAATGAAGCCTGTACGAATAACAGAGACACATACTGTAAGTAAGAACAACGTGCGCTGTTTTGCATGCCGCATCTGACGGCGTGAAGTCGGGCAAGGACATATTGAGGTGCAAGCTTCTTCCTGGCCTTGATTCCAGCCACAGAATGGATATCAGGCATGTAAGTACCTCGTACACATGTGATGAGTTTGCAAAGTGTGTATGACAGACGAACACATAACAGGACAGAAAGGGTTGATGTGTTTAAAAGGAATAAAATAAGTACGTTGCCTTGAAAGGAACATAACGAAAGCTATAATTGTCACTGGTTTTTGTGTACAGTTCATACTACTCTATGAGTTGAGAAATAAACATAACACAAAACACCGGAAGACCTCCTTCTAGAAAAGCAAATGGTCAGAGCTGATCGTGGTGAGATGCCAGCAACACTATTATTTATGTTTTGTTTTACACGCATTAATCTCCGCAGAGCTCCAGCGCGACTGTAGTAGCGTGCATTCGGGAGAGCGTAGGTTCGAGTCCTGCCTCGCCCAACCTGAAAGTGATTTTCACGGTGTACCATGTTCAACACCAGGCAAATACCGAATACGTACCTTTGTGATAGGCCACGGCCGATTTCCTTTCCAAATCCTTCCCACTCCCATCCGTGAGAAAAAACGCTAAACTGAGCGCAACCTATTACATGTCGAAACAAAACAATACAACATTTATCTCCCTTCCCCGTTGTGTGTTCACCAGCCATACAATAACGTTGCACACCCAGGGTATGTTACGGTACATCACATTATGTTTACAGTTCATGCCTGGTATCCGTTCTGTGGCTGGATTCAAGGCCAGGAAGCAGCTTGCGCCTCAATATGTCCTTGCCCGACTCACGCCGTCTGATGCGGCAGCAAAACCGCGCATGCTGTTCTTATTTATATCTCAAAAAGTAATTGTCCGATGTTGAAAATACTTACATATTTGAACATGTACGCAGTTGATCTTTTAGACCAGCTGTATGAATTTGTGCCATTCTATTTAAAAATATGGAGTTAGTATCAATATCTAGGTTATTAATCACCCCTTGAGACTAAGTGGCACGTTATTTTACAAGGCCCTGGATACCATTTACGAATATGAAAACAGAATGCCAATATCATTAATGGTTTAGAAGTTATTTCTGTGTAACATGTTAGGTGAATAACCCTGTATATGTATGTTGGGTATTCAGCCCGAAGACTGGTTTGATCCTCCACAGCTCTGTCAACAGCTGTCATAAACAGCCTAGGCGTCACTGAAGAGGCATACTAGGGAAATGAGGAGTGAGGTAGTTTCCCATGGCTTTCTTCACTGAGCCATATCAGTCTGCCAAGCCCACTGAAATGCATGCACCAACTGACCCTATGAGCGATATGCGATATTTTCACACCATTCATAACAGAGACTGGCTGCATAAGGAATGGTATTACTAGCATCGCTCATACCTCAGTCACATCCATATTGTCAAAGCCATGCCTGTGACTTAGACAGGGTAATGGAAGTAAAAAAATGTATTCTAGCCCATAGCAGAGGACATAGTGCACTCTAAACACTACATCTCGCCAGCAAAGGCATTACAACGTTGAAAGCTAGTAAAAATCGAATATCCAAGTACGCTTGACCAAAAGAACCCAGTCCTTTGTCCAGAAAGAATCCACCAGGCTTTAGTCGTCATATTAACTTAGATGATAGAACCAAGGATTGACTATGTACAGAGAAGGTTTTTACCAGAAAATGTCCCAAAAAGGAACGAACTTGCTTTTGATATCCTCGGATCCACTAATGTAAAAATGTCGAAAAAGAAAGCCGCGCATTTGACAAGGAGTCACTGAAGTTTCGTTCTGCTGTTGACAACAGCAGCGACGATACTGACTGTTAAAACCAGGCTGAAAAGTCCGGGTTATAGCCTTTGACGTGAATACATCTTCAGATTTCACCTATCCTGTGGGAATTTCCGAGCTCGATAGCTGCAGTCGCTTAAGTGAGGCCAGTATCCGGTATTCGGGAGATAGTAGGTTCGAACCCCACTGTCGGCAGCCCTGAAAATGGTTTTCCGTGGTTTCCCATTTTCAGACCAGGCAAATGCTGGGGCTGTACCTTAATTAAGGCCACGGCCGCTTCCTTCCCACTCCTAGCCCTTTCCTGACCTATCGTCGCCGTAAGACCTATCTGTGTCGGTGCGACGTAAAACAACTAGCAAAAAAGAAATTCCGGGGGAATTACAAAAAAACCTTTCATAACGACATCGGGGAATAGAATTTCCCGTAGTACCTGAAAAACCGTCATTTAAATCGAAAATCAAATTATACCCCATTAAAGTTAAAAAATCAAATAAATTATTTCAACTACTAGGGATAGTGATGTCATCCGCGGGTATGGAATGGAACACGCGCCTATTTTGTTGTCAATCCCTTGCGTCTGGAAAATTTTCTCTCAGCATGACTTCTGACTCAATAGACATGTTTCGATGATAAAATAGTATTCCAACGGGTTCTTTAGGGCATAATAGACTTTTGTACGGAGACATTAAAAATAAATGAATGGTGTACGTGTAAAATGAAACTTAGCACTAACATTTCGAAATGTCGCTCAATATACCTATACGAAATTAATGAAATGCCATTACGATGGGAAAATCGAATTATAATACGGTTATCAAAATATGTCCCTTCAGTCCGAAGATACAGGTGATTCTAATACAAAATGGCGCTGCAATAAGTGCCATTTTATTAACCTTACGTGCGCAATGATGACGTTGCTGTTGGATGTGATTGTTGTGCTATCTCGTGTATAGTTGTGCACTGGTTTATGAGGGAACATGTAAAATAAAGGTGATTGGAATAAAAAGGTATGAATAACTAGTAAACTATACATATTCATGTTAACGTAGAATGTTAAGAACAGATACACTCGCCAGCGGCTTATGCATGATTGGAATCACTCTTCCTTCCTAATTCAAACTCGTGTTCGCTTCGACTTACATTTCTTCGGGAGCCTCGTTCAAGAATGTCAGAATATTTATGACACAGGCACTTCTGCAGTGGACAGTCAATTTGATCGACTACGAGGAAGAACTCGACTCTATTGTGCTTTATATCATTGTATGAGGAGATATCAATTTTGGTTCCTTCAAAATGAAATATTTCGTGAAGAATTACATCAGTTTATATCCGGCGGTGGGGTGTGCGACTACACTCTTATTTACCGGTACGTGTCTCGATCCCTTGTCGTATGTGTCAGATGATAGGCATATCCTTCATAAGCTTCAGCTAGTATTAAGCGCATATCTGAATAAAAGAAGTTTAGAATAAATCGCCACATTTTATTTTGACAGATTACATAGACGTATTCACGTCTAAAACACTTCACTGAACACAGTGAGCAGCTTCGGTTCTTCAGCTCTGCATTTAGGAGAGCAAGGGCTCTTCCCACCGTCGACGGACCTGAGAAATGTTTTCCTAGGGTTTTTATTCTCCTTACTAAGGCGAATGCCGGGACTGTTCCTTGTATAGGTCATGGCCGCTCCCTCCTCACCTTCTCCAAACCACAACACATTACCTTGGCCTGAGGGACGGCGTCATTTTCTAGGAGGCCCGCCGTACAACCAAACCAAGATTTTTGTTATTACTCTTTAGTAAAATACATTCGTGTAGCTGCTGCTAACCTAGCTGCAGCCCTTGTAATGCAACCCTCCGACGAGCGTGGGTGATATATGCCATATGAAGGAAAGTGCGTATTTATATGGTGTAGGATAGTGTAGTGTTCGTGTAATATGTAGGTATCCGAAACTGAGTAGAGCATGAGGCTATGGCACGCAGTTAAACGTATATAACAAGAGTGCTATACTGCTCGTAGTAATGATGTAAACCAGTTCAATGACAGCCAAAAACAATATAATGTTATTTACTTTACGTCCCACTAACTACTTTTGCGGTTTTCGGTTCTTCAGCTCTGCATTTAGGAGAGGAAGGGCTCTTCAGACCGTCGGCTGACCTGAGAAATGTTTTTAGAGGGTATTTATTCTCCTCACTAAGGCGAATGCCCCTTCAAATATCACGGGGCTGAGCCAGGGTCGAACCTGGCAAGTTAGGGTCAGAAGGCCAGCGCCTCAACCGTCTGAGCCACTCAGCCAAAAACAACGCAAGCATTGTCTTATATCTAAAGGAACAGTTGCGGACGTTGACATTCCGTCAGAGAGGAACGCAAAACATTTCGCGGAGTGAGAAGGAAGCGTTTTTGCAAGAAGAGTCGGTGGAATGTGTAATGTCCTATGCTCCCGACTATGTGGGCAATGCACATGAGGATTGCACTGATAATGGTACGGAAGAAAATGATATAGAAATATATGTCCAGCCATGTAGTCCATCATGCATGTCGAAGCCACAACTCCCGGCTGCAATGAAAAGTAAAGAACAATCGTTTACCAATAAGCGGGTGCAGGACATAATAACGTTCATGCACGAACAACCACAACATAGTAAAAAAACTATTACTAACAGATTTCGAGTAAGTCCTCAGCAATATGACCTTGTTGTGCATAAGAAAACGTATGGTACTTCAAGGTAATACACGGTGAACGTGTTAAAATATTGTTGTTTGCGCGATTCAAGGACCCTCGAGGCAAGTTACGCGATGTGCATAATAGTGCCTGCTACGTTATGGGCATCAAATTGCGTAGGACGTAGGTTACAGTGACTTCAAGGGATTTAGTAGATGGTTGAACAACTTCAAACGGAGTTACAGTATTGGACAACGCAAAACAACCAAATTCCAAAGAAAGCGGCAATTTGAGAATGCACAGCAAACTACAGAATCGGCTCGAGCATTTCTAGATGAGGTAAACCACCTTATTCCATCGTTTAGTGCGGAATTTGTTTTCAACACCGACAAATCTGGATTTGACGAGGAAATGCATACGAAAGTCACCCTGTCAGTTAGGAAGGCATTAAGAATTGTTTACGTCACAGCAAGCAAGAGTACGAAAACTATGGTACGAACACCGATTTTGGCCCGTAGCTGATGAAAATATTGTACTCTTGCCTGACTCCTGGTCAGCCTATAGAAATTATGCTCTGTTAGAGAAAACCATACCTCCTGAAAAGTGAGTGACATTGGAACCACGGGTCCAATTCATCCTCTGGATGTCTGTTTTTATCGTGCCTACAAAACATACTATCCCATCATCTGCAGCTACGCCATAAAGGATAGCCAGTTTCACAATAAACCGCACGACAGACTGATTCGCATTCGGTTGCATGCCATCACACTCCGTCAGTTCTCGCCACCACGTTATATAAAAATGATTATCTATGCATTACTCAAGAGTGGATACCTAGCTGATCGTCCTGAACGATTTATAACTCCCAAGGCGTTCGCCTTTGATCTACCTGGCGCTAACTTTTGTAATCACTCCTTCTTCCTTTTCTGCCGCTTTCCCCCACACCCGTGGGGTCGCGGGTGTGAATTGTGTGGCACATGTGGATTTAGACCTGTTTTGCGACCGGATGCCCTTCCTGATGCAAACCCTATAATGAGGGATGTAATCACTATTGTGTGTTTCTGTGGTGGTTGGTAGGTTAGTGTGTTGTGTGAATATGAAAAGGAAAGTGTTAGGACAAACACACACACACAGTCCCCGGGCCAAAATAATTAATCAGAGGCGATTAAAATCCCCGACCCTGCCAGGAATCGAATCCGGGACCCTCTGAACCGAAGGATTCAACGCTAACCATTCGGCCAATGAGTCGGACTAACTTTTGTAAACATTGTGGCGCGTCATTTTACATTCGGTGCTTGTGGTGCAAGTTAAAGGTTTGTTTCGAACATTTTGTGAAGTGCAACACACACATTCCACGTAAGTTCGATCTCTGTACCACCCGGACATTCATTTTCTGTCGTTCTCCTATGCACATGGTACGTCATTAGCAGCCAATATTGTTTCTTGTCTCAATTGTTACTACAGCACTTTCAAATGCCCCCTACAAGACATTGCACCTGCAACCTCACACTCATGAGGGTTCCTTGTCAGTCTCCGAGCTTAGGGAATGAAACGGTTGAGATTTAAAACCCTACGTCTGGCCGGGAATCGAACCCAGTGTACTGAAGGTCGAAAGCCACGACGCTGACCATGCAGACATGGAGCCGGACTATTTCCTTTAGTGGGCCGGCGTAAGGTTGCACATGACAGCTGCGCACAATGTTGGTCACACTGCAATGGCGCACGAAGCGATGTTGCCGCCGCAACAACAGCTGATTGCACGACACGTGAGTTTTTAAAAACACGGGAGAAATGTTTTTAATATTATCGAGATGATACACAATACAAATGAAAACCGCAGACAAAAATCGAACTTTCAACTCACCGATTATTCGTCACACAAAATGATACGCATAAATCTACTACGAAGTTCTTATTATCACGATGTTAGAAAATACGAAGGAAATCGGCCGACAAGAATCTCACTTTAAATACAACAATAAATGTTAGAGTAATATACATCGATGCTAACACAAAAGGTTCCAAGTAAAATCCATAAAATTTACGAAAATTCAGAAACCTTATTTTCATACCTGACTCACAAAGGTAGAGGCTCGATACCCTCAAGATCACTGCCATCACTGCCTTCGTTGTCATTGTCGTCTAGGCAGATCATCAACACTGGACAGTCACTGAAGATGCCATGTATTGACATTGCCGAGTTAATGGATGTTGCGACATGCCTAACTTTCTTCATTCGAGCAATAATCTCCCGGAACAGTCCTTCCACTTTAGTAATTGTGAAGGACTTGTTATTAGTGCGTACGTAATGTTTTACTTCACTCCATACCGCACCAACTCAATGAGGTTGAAGTGACAGTGGTACGGCAGCAACCTAATAACCTCGTGCCCTTGTTCCTTCGCTACATCATCGACTAATTTAGTCATACACATATACGCTGGGATATTTCTTTACTACAGCCATTCCACTAACAGTTCTTTACGGGCGCTCGAAGTAGGGGAATTGTCCATTATTACGGAGTGGTAAGGTGCATTTTCCATAACAATGCCAGAAGGGACTTTGAGCTGTAATAATCGTACTCGTGTCTTCGTATTGCATTAGCCTGGAAATAATTAATTCCTGTTACAGGAGATAGCTTTATTCGTTTCTTTCCCGGAGTGCTGTGAAACAAGACCCTACTATCAGCCCCGTTTCCACTACTGCTATGTAACCCAGTCCCTTTTTACTTCTGTTCTTGGAGGCGAACACCTGGCTGAATAGCAGTGCGCTTTGAAAGCCCTAATATTTGACATAGGCTATGCGTTCCACAACATGATCTGCAGTAACAGAAACACGGCTATACAAGCGTTCGAATTTCCTCTCCCTCTCGTAAAACTCATGAGTTCTCGGCACTAATTCTAATGCCTGAGTATTAAGGGATACTCTAAGGCGCAAAGAATTATCACTTCGCGCTTCATGACTCTGTTGTCGTTTCCGAGACATCACACTGCATTCATTAAAATAAAATTTCACAATTATCTCACAATGAAAACAAAAACTTTCATAAATGCGCGAATCACACCTGACCACGCGCTAGCGGCGACAGACAAAACGGCAACACTTCAATACGATAGTCAAGTTAGTTATAGTTGGCACCATTATACTACCCATATTGCCAACAACTGTCGACTGAAAATAGTTCGTATTTATTTTGTGGCTCGCTTAAACCTTATATAACATTTTTTAACATGCTCATATTTGTGTAAGCAAATAAAAGATTATAAGCACTATACGGAGTTTTTTTGCTAGGGGCTTTACGTCGCACCGACACAGATAGGTCTTACGGCGACAATTAGATAGGAAACGCCTAGAAGTTGGAAGGAAGTGGCCGTGGCCTTAATTAAGGTACAGCCCCAGCATTTGCCTGGTGTGAAAATGGGGAAACCACGGAAAACCATCTTCAGGGCTGCCGATAGCGGGATTCGAACCTACTATCTCCTGGATGCAAGCTCAACTACACGGAATTAAATACGAATCAACACGAATAAAATGCGTAACTGTATCTGACATAAAAAAATAGTAGATTGGTGTTTCTGATTGACGGATGACGTTCTTCATTTCATGTTTGTAGTGGTGCCAACATGACTTACAACTGTCAAGTGCAACCTTGTGCCGGCCCACCTATAGTCTCATGTTGTGTTTTGAAATCAGTTTTGTTATCGCGTACTTTGGTAAATTACAATGGGGCAATAAAGTGTTTTTGCCAACAATAAGCGTGTTTTGTTCCAGTAGCTCCTCCCAGGGTTCGCGGCAAGTAGTGTGAGAAACACTGCTTAACACAGAATTCTGCAATGGTTGAGCAAATGCTAATAGATAGCAATTCAGCTGACATTTCAACTAGAAATGTACTGTGTAACATTAAACGTCCGCATGCAGGAATTATTGGGCTTATTCACCGTTCATGCATATAAATAACTTCCGTAGTAATTGCTGTGTCACTGATATCCTCAAGCGATACGATAGGATCATTACTGGAGGACAATTATTCTCTTCCACTTGCTTGAACGGTAGGTTCAGGTATTTGCCATTCATTATCTACCTTGTTCTTTACATAAAGGAAAATTTTCCTTACTCGCTTTGTAAGCTACAAAAACGATTACTGTTTAAACTTCTAAGATTGGAAAGTTTACGGAATCAATATACTAGGAATCTGGAGTAGGGAGAGATATTCATTGTAAAATACTGATGAATGTATGTTACAGAATACGTGACAGAATGAATTACTTAACAGTTTAATGCATTCTAATTTAATTCATAGATCCCTTTACGCCATACTAGCATTTTCATGTACAGTCTCACCGTCCATTTTTTAAAGTATGTGGTAAGCTACATTTAACATTTAAAGCGAGCGTAACGTAGTGTTTCACACTGAGAAAAGTATCTTCCTCTGCTGATCGGAAATAGTGTCTCTGAAATTATTCTAAGTGTGTGTGTGTGTGTGTGTGTGTGTGTGTGTGTGTGTGTGTGTGTGTGTGTGTGTGTGTGTGTGTGTGTGTGGGTGGGTGTGTGTGTGTGTTCGATACCAATTGTAGTAGCCCATAGAACTCCATTTCATTACTGTTGGCATGTAATAAACCCGATAAAATTTCTGATCTATAGAAACGGACGAACTCTCTAGAAGTTATCAGCCTTGCTAGCTAATGTTATCACTTCAGACGATATGAAAACTTTTTTCTGTATAATTTATTTTACGTTTCACCGACGCAGATAGGTCGTATGCTGACGATAGAATACGAAAGGAGTAGGAGTGTGAAGGAAACTAACGTGGCCTTAATTTTTTTTTTTTGCTAGTTGCTTTACGTCGCACCGACACAGATAGGTTTTATGGCGACGATGGGACAGGGAAGGGCTAGAAGTGGGAAGGAAGCAGCCGTGGCCTTAATTAAGGTACAGCCCCAGCATTTGCCTGGTGTGAAAATGGGAAACCACGGAAAACCATTTTCAGGGCTGCCGACAGTGGTGGCCTTAATTAAGGGACAGCGTGGTGCGAAAATGGATGACAATTGAATACCATCTCCAGGACTGGCGTCAACGGGGTTAGAACCCACTGTCTCCAGAATTCAAGTTGACAGCTATTTGACTCAAGCCACGCAGCCACTCGCTTGGTTTTCAAACAGGTAGCTGAAGCCATATTGTGATTTATTATTATTATTATTATTATTATTATTATTATTATTATTATTATTATTATTATTATTATTATTATTATTATTATTATCCTGCTACATGAATGAATTATCAGTCTACTGGTCTTCACTTTGGATGGTCCCCGGACTCGATTCCCGGTCGGGCCGTGGATTTTAACTAGGAACATTTAATTCCTCTCGTTCGGGGACTGGCTGTTCATGTTCGTCGCAGTAAATTTTCCTTCATCTACGTAACACACGACAACACTACCAACCACTACAGAACACGTAATGGTGATTACATCCCTCCACATAGGGTTGGCATGAAGAAAGGCATCGGGTCATACAATTGAGGAAGTTCAAACACTGATGAACCAAAAAAGGCGAAATGTCAGGATGATTAGTATTATAATAATAGACATACCGAGCTCGATAGCTGCAATCGCTGAAGTGCGGCCAGTATCCAGAATTCGAGAGATAGTGGGTTCGAACCCCACTCTCGGCAGCCCTGAAGATGTTTTTCCGTGGTTTCCCATTTTCACACCAAGCAAATGCTGGGGCTGCTCCTTAACTAAGGTCACGGACGCTTCCTACACGTTCCTAGCCTTTTCATGTCCCATCGTCGCCGTAAGACCTATCTGTGTCGGTGTGACGCAAAGCAACTTGCATTTCAGCATAATTTTGAATGGTCTTTAGAAAATGGAAGTATGAATTAATAATTGGGTACATTCATTCCTTTTTTATTGTTCATGAAGTGTCGTATGTTGTGGTATGTGTCAAGACTGACAGATTAGTGTATGCTCGCAATGGAAATATCCATTCCTAGAGATTCCTGCTGATTGAAACACTTATTTTGGATCAGTTCAGTTGTTGAAACAACAACGAGACAGATTTGATTATAATTTCCATATTTGTCTTATTTCCTATGAAAATGCGCGTATTTACTGCAGTTACTTCTCAGCATGCGTTTTTTGAACATCATGATTTAGGTGGATGATGTGTATTTATTACTGAACGTAGAATACGAGTATAGTTTTGGAACCGTACTTCGGACGGCGTGCGTGGCAAAATCATGATTTTTAAATTAAATTATTTGCCAGAAAACATGTGCGACGGTGGTGTTCAATATTAAATTGCAAAGAGGAATGACCATTGAACTTAGCAACATGAATCTGAGCTCAGTATGATATCGTTGGGTGGTTTAACAATGTTGCCATCTTGAGGTACTAAAACCATCGCGCCATTCGGTTGTCAGTAGAGTTCTGGACTCTGGCATGATAACAAGTCGTGTGAGGTGTCATTTGATTTATCTCAGTGAGTTCGACAGGTAAACTGCAAAAACGAATCAAACAGTGTTATTACGCTTTATCATATTTTCACTACCTACCTTCAAAGTACCGAACGTTTCCCAAATCCATCCATCCATCCATCCATCCATCCATCCATCCATCCATCCATCCATCCATCCATCCGTCCGTCCGTCCGTCCGTCCGTCCGTCCGTCCGTCCATCCATCCAATGTTTTCAAGCCACTTGGAAATTTATCAAACATTTCTCCTGATAAATTATTCAATCCCTTACCCTCTGAAATAATCCTTAAATTCGTCACTATGGTCATCTGTCCATTTATATCTTACCATCTGTTTCTGTACTAGAAACCTGTTGTTTGTTTCCTGAGGTATTTTTCAGTTCTCTCGAACTTAATAACTACAGGAAAACGATGAGATGCTACCCATTTCTTTACCTTTATGTCTTTAATGTAATTCAGAGCCTCTCTCGAAGCTATAATTAGACCTATAGTACCCCCTCCTGAGTCAACGATGTAAGTTAAATTCCCTGTTTCATCTCCGGCCACCAACCGTTTATTATGTACAGTTCCTCTATTGCACACATTTTTAATAGCTTCTCTCCATTCCTAATACAATTCTTTGTCTTGACTTCTTCTCCTCACTATTAAACCGCGTCTGCTCTGTCGTACACCGGATGTTTCTCACCAAGGCTTGGATTAACATCCCCCATTATAATTATCGCTGCTTCTTCTTTAATTTTATCTGAAGTCCTGAAATAAATTTGTTTTGCACAGGGCGATCCCTCTGGATGGTTGTAGCTCTATCCTATGATTAATTCTATCTATACCTCTTCCCTCTTAATTATACTAACCCAGATTATTTTATCAAGGGCCGATTCCACTAGTTGTACCTGTTTCAATAGTGGTTCCTTTACACACACATATATATATACACGCGCGCGCGCGTATCTTTCTCTGTCTTATTTTACTCCAGATGTTATAACCCGTATCATTCCCGTAAACTCATTTTCAGATATTCATTCGCTCTCCTCATCATTTCCTATTTTATTCGACAAACAAAGTGCGTGTTCCATACTAGTAATTTACTTGTCGGAATATTAGCTACACTCACAGCCCTACTATGAGTGACTCGTGATTTTCCTCATGTATGATACTGTACCGTACCCAGGGGTAAATACCCGCTAGGACGATGCCTCCATTCCTGTATGAACATCCGACTAACTCAGGGTTGGGCAGAGTGTGGGTTGGTTGTCGATTGGGTCAGGATAAAAAATCGAAGTTCTACACTAAAATATCAAATAATGACAGGAAATGGAGGTATAACACGAATGAGAAACAATCATAGGGGGTAAGATGGATTTATTAACAAATATCCCCGATCAAATCACACGAAAATAAATTGAATCAAGAAAAATAAAAATTTTGTAAAAGAAAAATAAACTCAAAGTGTAAAAATAATTCGAAATTAGAAACGTTAATTGAATAATTGTACAAATTTGACATTAAAAGAAAAACAAGTTCAACAAAGAACATTAATATAAATCAAGATTGAGTTTCTTCTTATAGTCCAATGTTTATGTTATATGGCAACAAGTGTACGCAAACACTGCCATGTGTTATTTCCGTATGGAGTTTCACACTATCGCATCCCAACGATACGGTTTCAAATTTAAATTACTCCCGAGAGTCGTCAAACTATTTCCGTAAAATAAAAGTTACATAATAAGAAAAATTACGACGGAAAGAAAAATAATTAAGACGCATCGGACGCTATGTAAGGTATGCAAAATACTAGGGGCAAATCCTACACTATATTTACAGCAAATCAAATAAGCAAACTAAACATATATATACATCGGATATCGAGTAAAGTCTTAAATGCTACACTGCTTCTAATGTGAATCCCGGTTCACTACAAAAGATCTAGACAGAACTAGATAAACCAACAATACTTCAGCACTCGGGCTGTTCCCTTTAAAAAAACAACGAGACAGGGTATACAATCATAAATAATAAGGTAAAACCATCCTGTAAGAGAAAAACATATAAATAATCCTTGAAATCATGAAGAAAGCAATGGGCAACATTGCCTCCTTCTGCTGCGTTTGAGCGCTCAACAGCGCAGTCATCCGTCATGTACTTCCGGGTAGATTACGAGCTGTAAAGAAATATAGAACTCCACTACGCTAATGATTGGATTTTGTCTCCCGTGGCCGCCGCAAGGAAATACTGTCTCTTTCACACATGCCGATAACACAGGCCAGGAATCTGCTTGCCATGAGATAACGCCCATCATCAACTACACGGAAACTCTCGTATATTCATTGCTTCTTAGCATGCTTGGGCCATTTAACAACATCAGACTCAATAGTCTGGAATTAACACTGTCCATTCTGATCACAATATACACTCAGAAGACACTAAGCAGGCACACACATCTGCATAATATTCTTTATCTTGTCAGGCATACCATCAGCCTGCACCAATACATTATAATTCAGCATGCAATTATTATCTCATTATTCCTCATGAATCCCACTGGCCTTTCCACATAACGAGACGCAGTTCGAGTCCTTGGCAGACCATCAGGCAAACCAAATCCAACTTAAATTCAAAGATCTTAATTCAACAACGACGTTCTGCAGCTCCTTCTGGCAGCTTCTGTAAAACCATGCATCATGCAAAATAGCTATACCTGTCTCTCTGAATAACCGAAATAAAATGAATTGATACGTGTTTGACGTAATATAAAAATGAACCTGTCGATCTAGCCCTTCTAGCCTATATATTTAAGGAAAACTCGGAATATCCTACACTAAGTACTATATTTACAACAATAACTGATCCTATCAATCCCTCATTTTCCCAAACATCTACTCATAAATCAAAATGAAAATATAATAAACATGCATTAATCTCGTATCCGAATCTACCATAGTAACAAAATTAAACAAACACATGCCGTCAGGCTTACTTTATATGAAAATTAAAATTCTATCTACACTGCCCTAGTACCTTAACATAACTTACATATCATGCGGTAAATAATACATGCGTCTTACTTTACATTCTACGTGACTCTCGGGAAACCAGGATAGCAGCTTACATCCCCACTGCTTTTGTGTTTACTCCATGTTAATCACAGCATTAACATGTGGGAATGCACTTCCTTCCTCTGCAGGTGTATCCATCATCTTGCTAGAAAACAATTCACTGGAACACAGAAGACTATTATTGATAACCTCTTCACTGCTTAATGCTGCGAGCCGAGATACCCTTTCTTTTACCAGATCAGCTAACACACTGATTCACATATATATAACACACTTCGCTTAAAGGGTAAAAACACAGTTTTTAAAGCAGCCCACGGTTCGGTACGGAAGTTCCACGCGAATACGCGCCCGTCGCGAAATAGTAAAACAATAGCACGTTTCCACAACACTTGTTACTCAGCGGTTACCGAACACCGTCTTTATCACTTGAAAGTAAACTCTGCCAAAATTGTACTATTTCATTTACTGAAGTACAATAAATTATTGCGACTGCACTATTTACAGTATCAATGATAACCAGCTACTATTACTGAAATAACGCCAGTCACAAAGTTAATACATCCGCACTGTGCAAACTTTTACTACAGAGTCCAAAGTTAGTACAACCGTACTGCTCAAATCCTTACTACAGAGTGACGCTCTCCAGAGCTAAGGGTTACTGAGGAGGCTTCGGTGACGCCAATAATGTTGGGGTTCCCGGGTGTCTGAACCAACCACCAATCAGAGAGTTCGTCATGTATGATGACATAATACTTATTGTAATATATTTACAAAACACAGCTCAAACACTAGCAAATCTCTTCCACCAATTTCTATAATACATTTGCAAATATATCTGACTTCAGAAACTGTGGAAAACCGATCTCTTTCAGAAACTGACTTTATCCACAAAGCACGTTGGTCATCCTGGAATTAATATCTGGCGCGGTATAGCCTCCAGGTTTGCCAAATCCCTAAGTTCCCATTGGCTGAAATATCTTGCTTGGTCAGCATCTAATACACGTGTCGATCCTTGCCAGCGCTTGGGTACGCTATCCTTTCTCACGGTCATACGGAAATATGAAGCAACATCCAGCGAACCACTGTCTTGCTCAACATCCGGTATCAGCTACCTTAGGATACGATGCTTTCACATGTTAAGACTGTAACTTTCATGAATAAATTTCACATGTTTGGTCAAATAATATTCCAATTATTATTATGGGCCGGTAGGATACGGCTCAATACTTCCACTTGGGGAGCTGATTATGTTATCTTCTGTATTCCCATCTTTACTTGCACTCCTCATCAACTTTCTACCCAAATGCCTTTCAAATGATACCTTGCATGCGTGTCCCCCTTTACTTTGCTGAAATCGAACAGTGAACATCTGAGAACATTATGATGTGAAACTGACTTTCTTCCGCAAAAGTTCGTGATATATCGACAAAAATAGCTTCAGAATTACACAAAGCTCATTCGAGAGGATGTAATTGCTTATAATAATTCCAGAAAGTTCAAAATTGCTTATCAGGAGGTGGCTAGGATCGTGAGGCGAATTCCACGCTTCTAGAGACCCAGCGGAGAACATAATGAATAGATTGGCTACTTGATTTCGGCAATACCTATCACGAGGTACATATTGTAGTTATGACATACGACCGTGACCACGGTACAGTCGCCTTTGAATTTGTTTTCTTTTACACATGAAGGTGGAAAGTGTTCTGGTTAGATTGCTGTAATATATTTATCCGGCCTGAAATTGTTCTGCTTGTTGTTATCAATGAAAATAAAATATTGTATATTACAAAACAAACAGTGCTCAAATTACATACGCGCTGAGTATCAAATTACATCATCATAACATGTAAGGTGACGATGGAAGCACGTATCTAAGTGCGTTGGTTAAGGCATGTGTTCAAAATGTGCATCCTTATTTCCCACGTATTGTTCGTAGTGGTCCTGTAGATTGTTGGAAATGTCGATGAACACAGGATGCTGCAAGAAATAAAACGCCTGCCTCTTCTCAGGCAGGGAACATTCTCAGGTGGTTCATCTGACTGGAAAAAATATTCTTTCAGTATGCCCCGAATTGCGAGAGCAGACACAGATTTACAGGATGTCTGCGACCTCAAATACTGTATTTTACAAATTAAACAAAATGTTAAAAAATAAAGTGGTACACTTGTGTATCCATAGCAGGGGCTCACACAGTGGGAAGATACGCATTATCTAGAAAATTAAATAAATATAACTTTCAACATAAAGTTACGTTTCACCGGGCGAGTTGGTCGTGCGCGTAGAGGCGCGCGGCTGTGAGCTTGCATCCGGGAGATAGTAGGTTCGAATCCCACCATCGGCAGCCCTGAAGATGGTTTTCCGTGGTTTCTCATTTTCACACCAGGCAAATGCTGGGGCTGTACCTTAATTAAGGCCACGGTCGCTTCCTTCCAACTCCTAGGCCTTTCCTATCCCATCGTCGCCATAAGACCTATCTGTGTCGGTGCGACGTAAAGCCCCTAGCAAAAGAAAGTTACGTTTCTTTAAAAATGGAACATGTATGTTGTTTCTAGCGAAATGAAAATTAGAAGTACAATTAGTGACGACAAAGTTGATTTCACTTATCTAAACTTTCAGATATATGTAGACTTTGAAGTGATGGAGACGGAGTCCTTGTCTCTGACGTTATGTAACTTACGCAGTAGGTGCAGAGATCTGACTCTGCTCATGGAAGCACGCAAGTAAATCGGCTCTCCGTTTAAGCGAATTTTGTAGGTGAACGGAAGCAGTGTGTGGTGTGTAAAAGTGCAGATCTGTGGAACGTGTGCCAGGGTTCAAGTTGAGACCAGTTTTTAATCGATATCGTTGTGTATATCAGCATAATATTAAAAATGGGCCGTCATCCTAATAAAGCTAGCAGCGGTAGTGCCAGCAGTGGTGCCAACGAAATCGAACAGGCGGTGAGAAAGGTACTGGACGAGGCCGCGCTCTCCGAACGCTTCGTGGAAAGTATTGTAAGTGCAGTGGCAAGACAGGTGACGGAAATTGTGGTGAAAGAACTTGAGCGTAGTCTCCAGTTCAATGCTGAATTGGTGAATGACCTAAACAAAAAACTCGAGTGCCGCGAAAGAGAAATAAAAAATCTCAAAGAAGAAGTTGAGGCGAAGTGCGACTCCCTTGAACAGTATCAAAGGAGGTCAAGTTTACGTCTGTTTGGTATTGATGAAAGTGAGGGTGAGAACACAGACGACATTGTTGTGAGCCTCTGCAATAAACTGGACGCCAAGGTAACCAAAACTGACGTTGACAGGAGCCACAGAGTAGGACCGAAGGTGCCAGGAAAACCTCGACCCATCATTGTGAAGTTCACGTCCTTCCGCTCCAGGCAAGAGGTTTTCACACGGAAGCGCCAACTGAAAGGAACACCTACCACGATACGAGAAGACTTGACTGCAACTCGTCTAGCAATTCTGAAGGCAGCCATCACTGTTCATGGACTAAGGAACACTTGGACTGATCACGGGGATATCATAATTAAGTTGGCAGATGGTACAAGGCGTCGTATCAACCGCATGTGTGATATTCCTAGATTGTAATCTGCAAACATCACCACATCAGTACAGAACTACATTCGCTTTTAATGTGAGTACCGAAATATTGTCTTCCCTTGCTTTCATAGTAGGAATTCACTACAGTTAAGTTTCTCCTCTCTCTCTCTCTCTCTCTCTCTCTCTCCTCCCTCCCATTCATCAATCTCCCATAACACACTTCCTATCACATCTTTTACTATATCAGGTATCTGTTTTCCAAGTATAACATCGCTAGTTAGAACCCTCTAATTTAAAATTAGATTCATTTGTGTGATTTACCTTGTATAATCTGTTTGTAGTGTGTTCTGTCATTGTTATTAGCTTTGCACTGTCTTTTATTTCTCCAGTGATCAGTATTGCTTGAACTGTATTTAACCCTAGTCCTCCCGTTAGTACTGTTTTAGTTTTAATTTTCTGTTCCGAAGTTGGCATACCTTTTAACACAACAAGGGCATGCTTCTGACGACAGCAGGTCTAAGCGCATTCCTTTAATTCCATCCCCTTGCTCCCCTCTTCCGTTAACCGCTCCCTTCACTCACATAGGTGCTACAGCAAACCCAGGTCCTATTTCAGCCGCTACTATCTTGCAGGAAACCGTGGACCAATTTCCAAGAGCTCTTTATGTTTGCCACTGTAATGTGCAGTCTTTGCTCTCCCAAACGCGCATGGATGAAATGCATAACCTGTTTTCTACGCGCCAGTTCCATGCAATTCTTATGTCTGAAACGTGGCTGAGCAGCAAATGCCCCAGTTCAGCTGTTGACATAGACGGGTACGTCCTTCTACGAAATGACCGCGAGGGGAAAGGCGGTGGGGGGGGGGGTGGCTGCTTATGTTGCCAGAGACCTCAACCCTCAAGTAATTAGCCATTCACCTTCACAGTATGAACGTAAACCAGAGTTTTTGTTTATAGAGATAACACTGTCTAGAACGAAATGCTTGCTGGGAGTAGTTTACAAGCCTCCGAAAGTAGGGTATTTGACCGACCTTGAGACTGAAATACTAAACCTTCTGCCAGACTATGAACACGTTATTGTAATGGGCGACTTCAACACAAATTTGTTAGACAGTACCGCAGCTTCAACTCGACAGTTTCGTAACATTTTCGAAGCATGTAACATGACAATTTTACCTCTCGGACCAACCCACCACACTAATAGCAGTCACACCCTTCTCGATCTAATAATAACAAACAATTCAGCGAAAGTCCTGCAACATGGACAGACATCAGCCTCGGGGCTATCTGGACATGACATAATCTACCTGTCCTACCAATTACAAACTCCGAAACCAAGGTCGAAAATATTATCATTCAGGGACCTCAGACGAATTGACGCAGATAAATTAGAAGAAGATGCTCTTTCCGTGCCGTGGATGGAGATAAATCGCGCCAATAATCTACAGGAAATGGTCTCAACATTTAATAACCTAGTAACGCAACTCTACGATCGGCACACCCCAGTGCGTACGGGAAAAGGTTCCAGAGCTCCTAAGCCGTGGATAAATGACGAAATTCGCCACTTAATGGCTCAACGAGACGCTGCTCATAGACGATACAAGCACTACCCAACGGAAGTGAACCACCAGACTTATAAAACACTGCGTAATAAAACGACCTCTAAAATTCGAAGCGCTAGACTACGTTACGCCCATAACTTGATTAGACCTGACGTACGCCCTGCGACGATGTGGAAATCTATGAAATATTTTGGTATCAATAACCAGAAATCTAACGATGAACTAAATGTTAACGTAGATGAATTAAACGACCATTTCATCTCGCCAACGGGAATTAATCCGGTCGTAAAGGAGAAAACTATTAATACATATGATAATACGCCATCACCACAGAGAGAGCAATTTTACTTCAGTCACGTCACACCGCAAGAAGTGATTGACTCAATAAAACGCATCAAGACCAGGGCTAGGGGCGTAGATAATATAGGCCATGAAATGCTCATGAAAATTCTCCACCACATCATTTATCCATTGGTGAATATTTTTAATTACTCACTGCAACAGGGGACTTATCCGGAAATATGGAAAATGGCCATAGTTCGCCCGCTTCCGAAAATAAGACTTGCGAAGGACGTCGGTGACTATCGGCCGATTAGCATCTTATGCATATTGTCAAAAGCTTTAGAATTCATAGTTCACAAGCAAATTACCGACTATCTTATTCAACACAACCTTCTTGATATCCACCAGTCCGGTTTTAGACCGAAACACAGCACCTGCAGTGCATTAACACATGTGACTGATGACATAAGGCAAGCTATGGACAACAAACAACTGACAGTTCTAGCGTTATTGGACTTCAGTAAAGCTTTCGATACTGTTGACAGGGACATACTTATATCCAAATTAAATAGTTTAAATTTCTCCGCGAGTGCACTCCAGTGGATCAGATCCTATCTCACCGGTCCCCAGCAGTGTGTACTTATCAACAATGAATATTCAAATTGGCGTACGGTCGACGTAGGAATACAACAAGGATCTGTACTGGGCCCCCTATTTTTCTCTTTGTATATAAATGGCATATCTTCCGGATTAAAACACTGTAAATACCACTTATACGCTGATGACCTACAGATATATATACACAGCAAACCCGAAAACCTACACTCAGAAACACGTCACTTGAATGAAGACTTGATGACCATAGATATATGGGCCAGAAATCACGGTTTAAAATTAAATCCATCAAAATCCCAGGCAATAATTATTGGTTACCCTAAATTACTTTGCAAGCTCAATCGAACAGCGTTACCACAGTTGTCCATAAGTGGTACTCCCATACAGTATAGCCAAAATGTTAGAAATCTTGGCATAATATTTGACGAGCATCTGTCCTGGTCTGCCCAAACTATATCTGTGTGTAGGAAAATATACGGAACGCTGCACTTTCTCAGTAAATTCAAATTAACTTTCCCTTTTAAACTAAAGAAAATTCTTGTTGAATCACTCGCATTACCTCATTTTGATTATTGCGACATAGTTTACAACAACCTAGGAGTAGACTGGGGAAGGAAATTACAGTGCGCTCAGAATGCCTGTGTAAGATTTATCTGTGGACTTCGTTGCGCTGACCATGTCACACCGTCTTACATGCGGCTCGGGTGGCTTCGCCTGCAAGAACGACGCACACTTCATACTCTTTGCTTCTTGCATACTATTCTTAAAAGTTCTCAACCAGCCTATCTCCGTGATCGAATGAAGCTCCTCTCCACAGACCATAGCAAAAATACCCGATCCTGCAGCACCATGTGTTTATCCCTTCCTGTACACAGAACAGCAATCTACACGAAATCATTCACCGTTACCGCAGCCCGACAATGGAATCTCTTACCAGTGGACGTCAGAAGCATGTCCAGCAGCTTAGCTTTTAAACATGCCTGTGTCGAAATACTAGGTAAACATGCATGAATCATCAAATTATGACCTGAAAACACCTACTCCTACCGCCTCTTCATCATTTCCCTCTTCCTTTCACAGATATTCTTCTTCTTCCTCTTCTTCTACTTCATACTAATCCTTCTCTTCACCTCTCAACTGAAGGCGATATTTCGGTGTACTGTAGAAATGTATATATTTTCTAAACTTTTTCTTAAGTAGTTGTTATAGTACTCATTATTCATAATGATATTCTTAGTACTCATTTTTCATAATTATATTCTTAGTACTCATTATTCAGTTATATTCTTAGTACTCATTATTCATAATTATACTCTTAGTACTCATTATTCATAATTATATTCTGCACTTTACGTACGATTTATATTATATAGATGATATGATTTTTTTTAAAAGTGTGGTTACTTTTGTTAATGGTATTACTGTTACTACTGTCCATATTATCATATTATTGTCATCAGTAGTTATTATTAAGTGTTCTAGGTTAAGACTGGTTAAGTGTAAGAAAGGGAGTACATCCCTAACTTTGCCAGGATAAATAAAACATATTACTATTACTGCGCTCAAAGCAAGGGTTGCTTCAATGTCCCCAAAGCCTGTACTAAACAAACCATTATTAGTACAGCACGTTCTACTGATCATTGTCTGATATTACCTGCTGTACTGTTAGTCATTTCACATCCTGTTCGGATATTACTTTCCGCATTGATACGTTGAAACCTGTTAAGGTTTGTTATATTTTATTTAGTCTAGTAGTAATGAAGAGAAACTAGGTATTATAGTGATATACGGTAACTGTCCCAAAAATCAACCAGAGCTGTGACGTTGTACGCTGAACGCTACGCAGATCGTCGGTTTCCTTTACCTCGTATCATTGATAACATCTGCACAAGTCCCGTAGAAATATTCTACCTATTTCAGAACGTATGAGGTTTAGCAGAGTGAAACAAAGTCTGTTGTAACTAACTATATCTCTAGTTTTCAGTTCGTTTGATAAAACATGCATGTTCTACTCAAAAAAGGAAATAGATTTTTTTGCTCAAAGTGATATTTGTTTAATTTTATGGATTGTGCGTACCTTCCCATTCTGTGAGCCCCTGATATGAGTACATTCGTTTCATTTCGAAAATATTTTAGGTCACAAAATAAAGTGTGACATCCTCTATTTTAAGACCTTGCGACAACCTGTGTTCATCGACATGTTCGACAATCTTTAAGACCGTAACGAACAATGCGTGAGACATAACATCACTCGCATTAGGTCATGCCGTCGTTAAATCCTTGTGATTATGTAGGTGGGCACAGAATGCACGTTAGAATTTTTTATATTTTTTCTGTCCTTTTCCTATCCATATTTTAATGAAAAAAAAAAGATCGCACCAAATGCATGTCGAGATTTGGATCGAGAAAAATGTTGGTTACAGTAGGGCCAAATTCATGTCACGTGTCGTTGCGTTCTTCCATACAGGTCTGGTTGTAAGAGAAAATGATGAAAAATTAAGAGTCAAACGACTTCTAGATTAACTGTTGCTAACTGCAGCGTAAGTGAATAAAACCACGGGTATCCTCATGATCCCTTTGTTATTAACTTTTCACCTTCACTGTCAGTATGTTATCACGTTACTGATAAAATCAATTGCATGTTTATATTACTCACCTAATTGAGAAGCATTTTCTAGTAATTTCACCCATTCCACCGTAAGAAACTTGAATGATAGGTATCGTAAGAACAATAAAAGCAGCACCTTTGATTACACGAAGCACACGTAATAAATCAAATTTATTTACATTCACACTTCCGGCTGTGCAAATTGGAAAGTAAGCGCACTTTATTTATTTATTGATTTATTTTATTTATTTATTTATTTATTTATTTATTTATTTATTTATTTATTTATTTATTTATTTATTTATTGTTAATATCATGTCAGAAAATACAACATGTAAAATATTCATAGAGGTTAACGAGTAGAAGGAAAATAAAATATATAACATACTTCTTTAATTGCATGGTTTAAACTATACTATAGCAGAAAAATCAGCACCGTTGATTACAATCTGTATTACCGTAAACCGTGTTCAAATTATTGCTCGTGGGGTGAAATTGTGACAGCGCCATATTGTTCATGTTTTTAAATATTCCGCCAACACTGTAACTGTGGGGTCGTTAAACACTAATAAAAAAAATGCAGTCATTATCTCCATATCGTTTATCCATATACTTTTTCGCTTGAATCCCGACCTATATGGAACAACGACGCGATGCGTGCCTTATGAAATTGGCCATACTTTCACCCACAATTTTCCCGACCTGCGTCTTGAAGTGGGGCGGTGTCCTTGTGAGCGACTGAGAAAGTTATGTTTCTGCAGACTCTCCTTGCATCTTCCAGCCTTAGTTAGTACTGAATTCAGCAAGTTCAGCATGACCTAGATCTCTTGATGTTCGGAAGCTAGATTCTCAGAAAGCGCCCTCCGTGTGATGAGTTGAGGTGTTATGGATCTGGTCAGAACGTCTTAATACCACTCAGAAAGGTTGAAATTTGAAAAGTGAGTTATTTCTGAGTTCGGTCCCGGTTTTGAGAGTTTTGAAACCAAGAAGTGGGTGCAATTTGTATTTTATAATCTTGGCAATCTCACTGTTCGCTGTTACATTTCGCAGAACATCGGATCAGCGATTACTAAGGACAATTTCTCAGAATGAATAGATTTTAATCCTTTATACCTCAGAGAACATTACGAGGATATGCATTAAAAAGTAGTTAATTGAGATATTGAAAGGTATAATTTAGCGTTCCTTAGTATTTTATTGGATGGATAATGAAGTAGTTGGTAACTTTCTGACCTACTCTTAAATAGAGACCCAGAAGTTTCGCAACGTTACTTCTCCTTCCATTAAATTAACTTTTCGTTACGAGTTAAAAGTTTTAAGTACTTTAGAATTGTATTTTTTACTCTTGAAGGAGGAAACGTTGACTCATTAATTCGTAATTCATATACTTGAGCATTTTTATAGTCTGCTGTCAAAGTCAAAATTTCAGCTGGCGGTATAATCATGTAACATTCTACTCAACGAACAGCATTCTCTTCGAATTTGTTGCTGCTTACTATTAAAGAAGGGTAAGTCTGATCCGAATTATTAAAGAGTGTAGTGAACGGTTGTTACAGTTTGATTACTTCATAGTTCAAAACAACAAGATTATCAGCTTGTTTCATATTTATTTTAAGGAGGAACAGGAAGAGTTTCGACCCCTGACAGGAGGGAGGTTATTTGAAATACTAGGCCAACAGAAGTAGAAAAAAGAAATATCCCTAGGTTTTGATAATCTATTTGTAGTAGGTCAGATGAGAGAAATTAAACAGATGAACGAGTGGAGAGTATCAAAAGAACACAAGCTATAATATTCCACTTGCAATTTGTTGTAGTTGTCCAGGGGTTACCATTGTAGCTTCCCGTACGGATGATTAAGTTTGATTTCGGGCACAACCTTGAATTTAAGCCTGGATTGAGATATTGGAATGGGGTGCACTTAGTCCCATGTTAAATAAAGGCAGAGAAGTGGTTTAAATCTACATTCCGGTCCGGAAAAGTGTCTTCCTATGATCGCCAATTTTTAATTCAGGGTGGATGCTAGGATAGTACTTGCCGTATGAACCACGGCCGTTTCCGTTCCATTCCTTTATTAAATATGAGAACGCAGATATCACATTAACAAAGGATATCGCGAGTCTTTCGAACAAAAATAAATAACCAAGCAACTACGTAAAAAATTAAATTAATTAAACATGTATGGTTCGTTTTGCATGTCGACAGGGAATTTAAAACTAGATGCCCTTCTTGAAGGAGTGTGAATTTTAAAGTCGAAATTAAATTTTAATACCATCGGTATTCGAATCTGTATGAGTGAAAAATTGGCAGCTATGTCACTCCACCAATCAACAGTCGCCATGTGAGTAGTTCAAAATGAGTGCTGGCCTTCTAAGTCCACGTTGACGGGCTTGATCAAGGCTCATTGCGGTGTTCAAATGGACCAGCTTCATTTGGCAAATTTTCGGTATGTAAAAGAACTTCTGAGCGAATAATTTTCGGCATATCGACGTCTCAGATTTAAACGTTACCGTTTCCTGTAGAGCCCGGGTTTCCACTCCGTAAAAAGCACATGTAATATTTCAAAAGACTTATATTTATATTTATATTATTGAACATATTTCTTCCTTGACCTGTTGAGGACTTTACTTCGTCTGTACAGTCGTTGTTCTCACTAAAAGTTGTTTCTAAATACTTATATGTTGATACTTTCTGCACTATAACTTGTAAGTTTTTCATTATATCGTCGTTTGACCTGCAAAACCCGCTGTATGAAGTATTGTAACTTAGAACTTTGGGCGTAATGTTCTGTCATATAACGTTCAATATTGTGCAAATATTGTCAAGAAATTCTCACTACATAATGTATATACTGCTGGTGAGTATTTCTCCAAAAATCTTATCTCATAGCGGTTGAGGCTTAACGAAGATATGAATTCTGACATCCGTTATTGACATGTTAGTGAATTTGAAAAACGTTTCTGAACTCAAACGAACCGCTGACTGGCTTCCATGCCTCAGTTGGTTAATCGTCTATCTTACTCTTCTTCTTCAGTTATATCCGAACCACATTCACCGCTCATTCTTCCAAACAAGAGTGTCATTTTTTTTCCATAACTTAAATCTTCCAAACATTCTGGCAGAAGTATCGTATAGCCTCCATGCCTTAATTTGTTAAAAATTTCTCAATAACGGACCTCAACATTCATATTTGTCACACTTATTCCCAATATCACCCATTCACACCATTGCCAAGTTTACTCACAGTAAGCAATATTTTTAATATATTCGCACGGTCAAATGTGATTTGATATACTGAAATCTGAGGATACTGATGTAGAACAAAACATATCATTCTGTTTCTAATATTTTTACAGGTCTGCTATATAGAATTGCGAATGAAGAGATACTGAATCGAATTGGTGAGAGGAGATCGAATTGGCTAAATTTAACCATAAAAAGATATAGAATGATAGAACATATTTTAAGACACCCAGGACTTGTACAGATGGTTTTTGAGGGAAGTGTAGGTGGTAAGAACGGTAGAGGTATACCAAGATACGAATATGACAAGCAGATTAAGAGCAGATGTAGGATTTAGTTGTTATGTAGAAATGAAGAATGTTAGTACAGATAGTACAGGATAGGGTGTTATGGAGAGATGTATCAAACCAGTCTATGGACTGAGTCTCAAAGAAACAAGAACGACTAGAACAACATGATGCAATATTGTTTAGGGGCTGCCTGGCCGATTTCGTAAACGCGTGCTCGGTTCACCCGGAAAGACGTGGGTTCGATTCCCGCCAGAAAGTCGTAAAATTTAGGAAACGAGATTTCGCCTAAAATTGACCGGAATTTCAGATCCATTGTTCAGATCTCCTGGAGAGAACACCTGGAACAAAGCTATGTGCAATACAATAACGAATTGGAGGTGCGTGAAATGTGAGATCTATGTGTCAGGGAAAAGTGCGTAATGTGATCCAAGAAATGCAACGGCTCAAAATAGATACATTGAGATTGAGTGAAACTAGATGGCCTAACTTAGCTGTACCCTTCATCAATACAATTAACATATCGTCGATGCCGGGATAAAGCCTCCTTAGGGCCCGGATGTTTATGCAGTACTGCAAACTTACTGAAGAGAGTAACAAGTAGAGTCTAGGCGCACGACGGTAATGTTATGAGGTTGCATAAACATTAGGGGTTCGGCCCATTGGAACCTCCTAGAATTTATGTTACTCCCACTAAATTACGTTAGAGCGGGCTAGTCGTCATTTCCTACTAATACTTGTGTTACTAAATACACTGACTGACAGAGCAAATGCAACACCAAGGAGGAGTGGTTCGAAAGGGATGAAAGTTGGGGAAAAAACAGAGTCGGCACGGAAGAATAATTGATGTTTATTTCAAACCGATATGCAGGTTACACAATGCGCACGGCATCGAATCAGTAGGATGTAGGACCACCGCGAGCGGCGATGCACGCAGAAACACGTCGAGGTACAGAGTCAATAAGAGTGCGGATGGTGTCCTGAGGGATGGTTCTCCATTCTCTGTCAACCATTTGCCACAGTTGGTCGTCCGTACGAGGCTGGGGCAGAGTTTGCAAACGGCGTCCAATGAGATCCCACACGTGTTCGATTGGTGAGAGATCCGGAGAGTACGCTGGCCACGGAAGCATCTGTACACCTCGTAGAGCCTGTTGGGAGATGCGAGCAGTGTGTGGGCGGGCATTATCCTGCTGAAACAGAGCATTGGGCAGCCCCTGAAGGTACGGGAGTGCCACCGGCCGCAGCACATGCTGCACGTAGCGGTGGGCATTTAACGTGCCTTGAATACGCACCAGAGGTGACGTGGAATCATACGCAATAGCGCCCCAAACCATGATGCCGCGTTGTCTAGCGGTAGGGCGCTCCACAGTTACTGCTGGATTTGACCTTTCTCCACGCCGACGCCACACTCGTCTGCGGTGACTATCACTGACAGAACAGAAGCGTGACTCATCGGAGAACACGACGTTCCGCCATTCCCTCATCCAAGTCGCTCTAGCCCGGCACCATGCCAGGCGTGCACGTCTATGCTGTGGAGTCAATGGTAGTCTTCTGAGCGGACGCCGGGAGTGCAGGCCTCCTTCAACCAATCGACGGGAAATTGTTCTGGTCGATATTGTCTTGCACATGCTGAAGAATGGCGGTTGACGTGGCGTGCGGGGCTGCCACCGCTTGGCGGCGGATGCGCCGATCCTCGCGTACTGACGTCACTCGGGCTGCGCCTGGACCCCTCGCACGTACCACATGTCCCTGCGCCAACCATCTTCGCCACAGGCGCTGCACCGTGGACACATCCCTATGGGTATCGGCTGCGATTTGACGAAGCGACCAACCTGCCCTTCTCAGCCCGATCACCAACCCCTCGTAAAGTCGTCTGTCTGCTGGAAATGCCTCCGTTGACGGCGGCCTGGCATTCTTAGCTATACACGTGTCCTGTGGCACACGACAACACGTTCTACAATGACTGTCGGCTGAGAAATCACGGTACGAAGTGGGCCATTCGCCAACGCCGTGTCCCATTTATCGTTCGCTAGGTGCGCAGCACAGCGGCGCATTTCACATCATGAGCATACCTCAGTGACGTCAGTCTACCCTGCAATTGGCATAAAGTTCTGACCACTCTTTCTTGGTGTTGCATTTGCTCTGCCAGTCAGTGTAATTTTGTAGTAGGAAATGTCGACTAATCTAGTGGGAGTAACATAAATTCTTGGGCTTCTAATGGGCCGAACCCCTAATGTTTTTGCAAACCTCAAAACATTACCGTCGTGCAGGTAGACTCTACTTATGATTCGCTTCATTAAGTTTGCATTCTAACCTATTACTGCATAAACATCCGGGCCCTAGTGATAATATTTCTGGAGATATACTTACCCGCAGCACAATATGAAGAGCGAGAATGCCTTGACAATATGCACACAATATTGCACCTTAGATGACAGAACCTTAACGGCCAAAGTTCTAAGCTAAAATATTTCCCATAGGAAGTTTTGTCACGGCAGCTATGATATATTAACACCGATAACTGTCAACGGAATGCAGTCACTATAATTGTCGACAAACCCCATGAGTAAATCTGTGGCAGGCTTCATGCCTATCTTAGACAGGGTAAATTGCTCTTCAACTGCAAACATCAAGAGTAAACGTTAACGTAATTGGGGACACGGGATGAAAGAATACAAACTCTGACGCAGTCCTGTGAAGATAATGAACTCATAGTTGTCAACGCTTTCTTATCAATCGCCAGAATTAAGACTATACGCTGAAATTACACGTAAATAACATAAACAACACTGTTCGAAATGAAACTGATTGTAATCAATACACGCTGCCGGAATTCCATCAAGGCAGAACTCTAAAGAACCAGAGAAACAAGGAAATGCCATTTGGTCCTTGTTTCAATGACGGTGAAATCCTGACATTCACCTCCCCGCGGTAGAAAGGGGGTAACGACTGCATGTAAAAATAATATTTTGTATGCAGGCTGCTAACGAATGATGGGACCAATTATCTTCCGGTACAAGGCGATCCCCTATACCAAGTGCCAACAGTCTATTTGAGAGTGCATGAGCGGGTATGGGTAAGGGCACTCTATTGTCCGGGGGACGAGAAATTGTTCCCAAAGGCGGAGGAACCAGTTTGGTCAACGGCATTAGGATGCAGAATGCAACGGGAAACCACTGCATTAAAGATCCTGAGAGATATTCCAATAAATCCACATGGCATGGCTGCAACGTAAAGATCTGAGCTGGTCGTGTGGATTGTCTACCTCCGTTTGGAGACGACGTCTTAAGAAGCAGTAGAAACAACTTGACGTGGAGCAGATGTGCTCCGGAACACTTCACTAGTTGAATGTTAAGAAAGTACTCCGTAAACTATTCCAGGAATGAATACAAATCTATCATTTGCAAAACCAGACAATCAAAGAAAATCTCGCAGAATGAATTAATGAAAATAAAATTAAGAGAGAAGGTAATTAAAGTGGAACTCTTACTAGGGAACGTCTCGCCAAGAAAAACCACCATGGCTGGATTGCAAATTTCCTCATTTTATGTGTATGGCAGAATATCTTATACCACGAAAGTTTTCACAGTCAGGGTCATCCACTTTAAACTTATATAACGATATCAGAACGTTCTTTAGCCATTAGTTGGGTACAGCATCGTGCTTTAGTATATTACTGAACAAACCTGTTGACCATTTCGTACCATTATCGGTGAAAAATTTCCGTACTTCAGCAGGTATCTGGTCTGGAAATGTTCTTTTGTTGTTCTACATTTTGGAGACTGCTTTGGCTACTTCCACATGCTGTGATCTTTTCGGTTAAAGTACCATTTCCCAAGATCTCCTTTGTTTAGTAGGTGGTCATAATATTCACACAGTAACAGCGGTGACAGATCTCCTTGTCTGATGTTAGCCTATTACCAGAAACTGTCTTTAATATACTCTTCGTTTCATGGGATAGTTCAATGCCATCTTTTCTGAATGGCAGTCTTGTCATTTTTCATATTCATGAACCAGCTTAATTCCAGTTTCAAATATTAATAAATGAATCCAAAACAAACGTAATGGAGTGCAGTAGAACGAAATCGGGTAATGCAGGAAGTCTTCGATTAGGAAGGATGGATATTATTTCTTCGGTAGTAAAGTAACTAACGATGGCAGAAGTAAGGAGGACATAAAATGCACATTAGCATAAGCAAGGAAGGCCTTGTTTAAGAAAAATTTGCTCACTTCGAACGTTGTTATAGAAATCAGAAAGATGTTTTTGAAGACTGGAGCGTGGCATTGTATGGAAGCGGAACATGAACGACAACTAGGTCAGAAAGAAAGAGAATAGGAGCTTTTGAAATTTGGTGTTACAGGAGAATGCTGAAGGTGAGACATATAGTTGGAATCATAAATGAAGAGATAGTGAATCGAATTGATGAGAGGAGATCGATTTGGCTAAATTTGACGAGAAGAATATATGATAGGGCACATCTTAAGACACCCACGACTTGTTCAGTTGGTTTGTGAAGGAAGTGTTGGTGGTAAGAACGGTAGGGGTAGACCAAGATATGAATATGACCAGCAGATTACAGCAGGTGTAGGATGCAATAGTTACGTAGAAATGAAAAGATTAGCGCAGGATAGGGATGCATGTAGCGCTGCATCAAGCCAGTCTATGGACTGATGGCTCAAGCAACAGCCTACTATCACATCAGCAGTCTTTATATTATACTGGTAATTGATTACTCATTGGAACCTAAAACTAGTAACATTATTAATCACATAAATAAATAAATAAATAAATAAATAAATAAATAAATAAATAAATAAATAAATAAATAAATAAATAAATATGTATGTGGGGCAGGTGAAGGACTGCCCTGTAGGTTTCCGTAAGAACTTCGAGTGATGCAGTTCAGAGATAGAGTGAAATGAAAACTACGTTAGATAGTCATTGCAATACAATTTTATTTAGAAGTAAACAATAATAACGGCGCATGGTGTTATAATTTGTGGGTTGATGTCTGAGAAGGGTTATGATGGTCCCTACCGTCCATGTTATTTTTTGTGAATGTAAGGCGTCAAGTGCTATATTTCAGCACATTCTAACCACATTAGGATATATTTCAGTTTCGGAGTTATTCCTCGCAAACCAGGTAATCTTCAAAATCATCATATTAGAGAGAGAGAGAGAGAGAGATGCCTTTATTTCTGCTTCCTCCATTTGGAGGCTACCCCAAAACAAAATTACATAAATAGTGGATTGATAACTGCAAGGGTCGTATAAAATATGCCTAGAAACAATTGGTGTACCATATTATAGCCTATCTATTACTCACTAAAAATCATATCAATCAATAATTTTGAACCACACGTATTTAATTACGGCTCACCGAGTATCACATTTCCTCTTATGTCTTAAATTTACAATCAGATCGTACCTCAACCAATCGGATCGAATCATTAGTTCCGAAGATACAAGCACGGATTCTGAGGATATGATTTCATTGCACTGCACCTACCCTGATTTTTATAGATGTTGAAATATAAATAAATAAATAAATAAATAAATAAATAAATAAATAAATAAATAAATAAATAAATAAATAAATAAATAAATAAATAAATAAATAAATAAATAAATAAATAAATAAATAAATAAATCGGTATAACTGAAGGGGCACCAAGGCAAGAGGAATTGTCTTTGTCCACCAATTAATTCAGGTGTAGTAAATTACAGTCTGTTCAAAACGGATGTGATGGCCGAGCTTGAGGCCCTAATTACGCCTCCGGCTCAGCATATGCGCCCAGCAGCCTTGCCTTATCGCTAGCTATGTATTCCGACAAGTGAGACAGTTCTAGGGAAGAGATACAACCAGCTAGTTTCCGAGTTCAGTCAACTTTAAATGAGGTCGTAACTCTCCGCAGAGTAATACTAGAAGAAGTTTTAAGATATAAGTTGTTCTTTTCCTTCCGGGACAACAAATAATACGTCCAGTTCGCAATAAGAAAGAGAGTAATCTCGAATGTTCCCTCCTTTGTGTGCACAGAAATGTGTGTTTATTCAGATTCGTCCTGTCTGCTTTCTATCTTACGGATTAGAATTTATTTACGTCCGCAATACTTCATCCTAGAAGAAATATCTCCTTCGATAAGGATATGTGAAATTCCGATTCACTATTATTCTGGGGAGAAATTGTGTTCTAAAATTTATGTCGGTTTTGGTTGCTGATATTCTCTCGTAAAACTGAAGTTCTATTTTTGCTAGTTGCTTTACGTCGCACGGACACAGATAGGTCTTATGGCGACGATGGGACAGGAAAAGGCTAGGAATTGGAAGGAAGCGGCCGTGACCTTAATTAAGGTACAGCCTCAGCATTTGCCTGGTGCGAAAATGGGAAACCACGAAAAACCATCTTCAGGGCTGCCGACAGTGCAGTTCGAACCCACTATCTCCCGGATGCGAGCTCACAGCTGCGCGCTCCTAACCGCACGGCCAACTCGCCCGGTAAACTGGAGTTCTACTGCCGACTAGTGTATACAGGATGGTCGGAAACAACATGAACCGGGTATATGAGCTTTAAGTGTCTGATCATACTGATAAATGGTTTGAAAAAGTAATTCTGTATCTCGTGCCATTGTCACTTTATCAGCTGCTAATGTAAGCCAATCAGGTCGCTTCGCGAGCGAATTCAAATGAGCTTTGCGCGGCGGCGTTGCTAATTCTGCAGGTGGCTTAGGACCGGCTTGAGAGCCAAGGCGAGAAATCAGCATCAACACAAACACACCGTGGGGTTCAGCCGGTGTCACTAGCGTACATACTAAGGCGCGATCCTGTCAGCTCGGAGGTACGCGTTCAAATAACTCCTATGGCGGATTTCTTTTTCCTCGCGAATCTAAACTCCGACAATCCAAACGCTCGGTTATCCGAGGAGAAAAATGCATTACCGAGCAAAAATATTGTTTTTGTTATTCATTTATAAAATTAATATAAATGAACATTACACTCTGTATTTCGATAATATTTTGAGAAGGAGAAGGTAGAAGTGCTGGAAGTTTGGATCTGCCGTCAAGTCCTAAGCATATCTCGGACAGAACACCGATCTAATGTTTCAGCTCTTGAGGAGACCCGAGTGAAGAACAGCCTTATGGAGAATATCAAGCGAGCATTCTTGAGATTCTTTCGTCATATTTCAAAAAGGAAGGAAGCCGTGGAGTAAATGGTGGTAGAAGGGAACCTGCAGGGAGACGTCAAGGGCGGACACGTAAGATATGGGTTTATCGGCTAAGGACTCTAGCTGGAAAGTTCTTATTCGAGACTTCACAGCTGTCTAAAGATCGATCACCATGATGAAAACTCTCCATTTGATGGTGATATGTCACCCTGTCAAGGGTTAAAAAACAAAAAACAAAAAAAAACAGAGAGACTCCACAACCCACACCCACAGGCGATATGCTAGGTTTGTACCTTAATTAATAATGTTATTGTTCTTACGTCCCACTAAATAATTTTCGACGGTTTTCGGAGACGCCGAGGTGCCGGAATTTTGTCCAGAAGGAGTTCTTTCACGTACCAGTAAATCTACCGACACGAGACTTACGTATTTGATCACCTTCAAATACCACCGGACTGAGTCAAGATCGAACGTGTGAGGTTTGGTTCAGAAGGCCAGCACCTCCAACATCTGAGCCAAGTAGCCCGCCTGTATCTTAATTAAGGGGCCGTGCGGTTAGGTGCGCGCAGCTGTGAGCTAGCATTCGGGAGATTGTGAGTTCGAACTCCATTGTCGGCAGCACCGAATATGGATTTCCATGGTTTTCCATTTTCACACCAGACAAATGCTGGGTCTGTACCTTAATTAGAGCCACGGCTGCTGCCTTCCCACTCCTAGCCCTTTCCTATCCAATCGTCGTCATAAGACCTATCTGTGTCGGTGCGACGCAAAGCAGCTTGTAAGAAAAGTATCTTAATTAAGATCATATCTGCTTCCTTCTGTTTCCTCATCCTACCGTAGTCCTAGTAGCCTAAACATATCTGAGTTAGTGCGATGTAACAGCCAGTAACAAGCTACGCTACCAACCATTTTGAGACCGACACACCATTCACTGCTAGGAAGTCATTGATGGTTATGAACCTAAATTAACAATGTTAGGAATAACAAGAACAACACTAAACTTATTACTGCCGTGCTGAGTGGCTCAGACGGCTGAGGCGCTGGCCTTCTGACCCCAACTTGGCAGGTTCGATCTGGCTCAGACCGGTGATATTTGAAGGTGCTCAAATATGTCAGCCTCGTGTCGGTAGATTTACTGGCACGTAAAAGAACTCCTGCGGAACAAAATTCCGGCACCTCGGCGTCTCCGAAAACCGTAAAAGTAGTTAGTGGGACGTAAAGCAATTATTATTATTATTATTATTATTATTATTATTATTATTATTATTATTATTATTATTATTATTATTAAACTTATTACTACAGTATATTAACAACACTCTATTGTAGGCATCTATGTTCTGTTTTTATCTCCAAAACATTTATTATTATCGGCCACAACTTCGCCGATTATCTCAAGCTGTTATCTAACAGGGTATCTTACTCTACCCTGGGGAAGCAGTGCGGGAGGCGCATGTGTTCGGAGTTTCTGGGGAGACGTATTCACTTAGAGTCAAATATCGTCGCTGCCGGGATAAAACCTCTTATGCACAGCAATGGGGGGACATGAGATGTTGGTACTACTGTTTCCATTAGTAGCAACGGCTCTCTACAATCTGACCAAAACATCCTATGTGTCATTTCAAAGCTATAGCTGCTTTTCCAGAAAATCTTCTTCCTCCTACCCCAAAGATTATTACAGTAATTCATGCTAAAATAAAAGAAGTGAAACATTGTACCGTACAAGTAACATGCTGAGTGGGAGTTTACATGTAAGATTCTGCAATTTTCCTCTGTGTGTGTGTGTGTGTGTGTGTGTGTGTGTGTGTGTGTGTGATCATGTATATATGTACTAATTGTTGTGGCCGATAATCAATGTTTTGGAGATAAAGAACAGAAGATTGATGCCTACAATATGTAATAATAAGTGCTATTATCGTAATCTTAACTATTAATTTGGGAAACATTTTAAAATAACAAACGATGCAATCTAATGAAACAAATCTACTATGAGTCATTTTTCAAAAACCCTGAAATCTTGTATGCGCAACATCTAATTATTTTATAGCGAATGCCTACATTCCGCAGATATTTAAAAATCTTGATCTTTCTCTTCTTATAGCGCCTTCTCCATTACTGAAGGTTGGCCATAATCACAGCAAAATCCGAAAGATTTTCAGCTGTCCTCATCAGTCTACTCGAATCTAGTCCTATCCAATCCCGTCAGTTCCTCAGCCGAGAGCGTCTCCTTCGACTGCAACACCTACGTCCATCAGTTTTACCCTGCATGATCAGATTAAGTAGGTTGTACTTTTCATTCCTCATAATATGCCCAAGGTAGGCTGACTTTCTTTTCTTGATTGTACACATCAACATTCATTCCCTCCTCATGCGTGAGTACGGCAGCATTGGAGACGTGGTGAGTCCACGAGATCCGTAACATCATTCGCAACATTCACATCTCGAAGGCATTTATTCTTATAATGACGTTACATCTCAGAGTCCATGTTTCAGCGTCGTACAGAAGTACTGAAAATATATACTATCTGACAAAGTCGTAACGTGTCTCCAAGTTGAGGCTTCTGACTCATAGTAGATTCTCCATTTACAACAAGCTAGCACGAGCTATTTCTATTCATACACGGATCTCTTCGGTCTAGGTAACCAAAAATAACGCCCGAGAGAATTCGTTGTTCTGACCACACGACATCTCATAATATATAGGGGCCTTCGGGCTGAGCAGCGGTCGCTTTGTAGGCTATAATCCTTAAGAGGCTGTTGCGCATGAGGTTCGGTTCTTTTACACCGATCTCTAAATCCAGGTCTAAGTCCTCAGTAATCCAGTACTTAAACTTCCACACTTGTTCAACTTGTTCCACAAAAATATTAGTCATGAACTACATATGTTAAAAATGAAATATTTTTGTCTCTCCTCTAATAGTGTATGTTTTACACATACGAGGTTTCTTCCCGGCAGCTACCGTATCTTTACAGCGAATCCAAAGATTAGACAGAAAGAGAGGAAGATTACCATAAAACTGTCAAATTAATATCAAAGAGTAGATCACACTGGAAAAGAATTATTTTGCGTTATTAATAATGTGTGATAAACGAAAATGAAAAAAAACAAGAAATAATGGTAGAATACACGTCTGTCCCAGCGCAGAAAAAATAGATGACATATAAAATATGTATAAAACACATCTTAGATCGAGATGTTTAATGTATTGTAGTAATAGGGAAACTATAATAAGAATTATTTAAATGCATGTCACAAAACAATTTTGATGCAATAAACGCTCTCTCCTCGATTTCTGGCAATCCGGAACAAGGGGAATCAAGAATCTATTCTACTCCAGTCATGGCCTGAAGAACTAGAATTAAGTGTGTACCAACTTACTGATCTAATTTTAAAGTAATATGATTCACCCTCTGTAAAGATACCGGGTCAGAAATTAATTTAGTCCTGATATCCGGTCACTGGGAGTCCATCGTTACTCAACATTGGGAGGAAAATTAACACAATTAGTGAGAAAGCTGTAGGGTTTACTCGAGACGGCTGACATTCGATTCATCTCTCGAATTAATTGAGGCGCCTTCTCCGTTTTCAGAGGGATCGATTCACCTCTCAGCCCTCCCACCATCCTCCCACTTAGTATGCATTAGCCGCGAGCCTCACACTTAGCGGCTTCAATTAGCCGAACCGAGCCAACTCTGTAGTTCGGAATGTGAATATTTATATTCATTGAAAGAAGTTACTAACTGATTTTAACAACATTGTACTTATACAAGATATCCCAGGAAAATAAAGGGAATAATTCCACATACCTATGATCCCAAAAACGAATTCACGGTAAAAGAGATTTTCGTGATTCGACGAATTTTCTGAAGATGTGAAACAACTGACAACTGAATTATACAACTATGTCTGCCTAATGCAGGATTGCACAATCATAAAGAACTCGATTACGAAAATCCTGGTGCCACAGCAGTCTAATAATAAAATAATAATAATAATAATAATAATAATAATAATAATAATAAGTGAACATCTGGATATTCACGACTGGTATCCCCAATTATATTGGTAAGACCGAATCGTTTGAAGTGAACCAAACCAACCTCTATGGAGCTACTACTTTAATAGGCCACGGCTTAACAAGCCTCGTGTCGGTAAATTTACGTAAAATAACTCCTGCAGGACTACATTCCGGCACCTCGGCGTCTCTGAAAACAATAAAAAGGAAGTAACTGGGACTTAAAGCGATTATTATTATTATTATTATTATTATTATTATTATTATTATTATTATTATTATTATTATTATTATTATTATTATTGAATCAGTGAATATCTCCGTTGTAGTTAAATCTATCAAGGAAGATGTGACGATATCAAATATTCGAAATTAAATTTAAAGTAAATCCAGTTGAAAAATTTAAATAGTGCTGGCCATTTTCCAAATATCAGTCAGGAATCTTTATACCTCTCTTTGCCCCCGTTCTTTGGATGCTATAATGCCAATATTAGCTCAGCATCTAAAGTAACAATCGTACCAAGCGATGGTTCAAGTCACATAGCTGAGAGCTTATTTGGGATGTATTGGGTTTAATCCTCACTGTCCGTAGCTCTGAAAATGGCTCTCAGTGGTGTTCCATATTCGCACCAGACAAAATAATATCTTAATTAAGGCCTCGGTCGCTTGATTCCTATTTCTAGCCCTGTACTACCCCATCGTCGCCAGAAAACCTGTCCGAGTTCGTGCGCAATTAGACCAATAGGAAAGAAAAAAAAATACAGTGGAAACATTTATACCGAGATTTTTTTTAAAAAAAGGCTCGCCGTTTTCACATAATATTCCAACAAACATACGTACCCATACGGACATACAGACATAAATTTAATCAGTGGACTCTAGGGTATTTGTATATCCTAGAAAGGCTTTTAGTCGAACAAAATGATCTTTATAATGTACGGGTGAAACGTACATTTTATTGTAGAGATTCCATTCCATATCATTAGTAATACGGTAGCCAGTACAACTCATACTACTCTAAATACACTGTATCTTACAACGATCAAAGAACTACGGCACAGGAAATTATAATTTAGTACTTCCTTGTTCTGAATACTGCCGGTCGTATCTCTAAATTAATAACTTGATTAATAATGTAGCTTGTAAAATACACACTTCACCAAGCCGCTCAGATATTTATGAGAGGGGACTGTCAGTCGTGCCAGCTCATGCAAATTTGACATACTCGTAATCGTTTATGGATTTCAACTTGCGGAGTAAAAGCTAATCTGCGAGCGAAAATGATGTCCCTCCATTCCATATCAAACTGGATTCGCCATTATTTCGGATTGATTGATTGATTGATTGATTGATTGATTGATTGATTGATTGATTGATTGATTGATTGATTGATTGATTGATTGATTGATTGATTGATTGATTGATTGATTGATTGATTGATTGATTGATTGATTGATTGATTGATTGATTGATTGATTGATTGATTGATTGATTGATTGATTGATTGATTGATTGATTGATTGATTGATTGATTGATTGATTGATTGATTGATTGATTGATTGATTGATTGATTGATTGATTGATTGATTGATCACGGTGTCAGATGTTGAAAACATTATCCAGGTCCCTACGACGAGCTACAATAGTTAAAATGAATTGAAAATATGATGGGCATCAGGAGTTAGAGGAATAAACGAAGAACTGAACCGTTCTCAATCATCACACTGTGGTCAGTGGATTTATGATTGTCTCCTAGGCTCTCACATTGAGGGTAGTTCAAGAGGTCTATATCGGAAAAGTTATGATATGGTTGCAGAGTGGGCTTTGGCATGAGTGTGCACCCTCGTTCCCATTTTCCACATTTTGTTCCTTGTGACTAAGATGCTCAAAATTGAATCATATCTTTCCGTTCTCGCCAGTTAATTTTCCTTCCTTCTAGTCACAAAGTAGTATGGGGTTATCCTCTGAGTCAGAGGGCTTCGTGTCCCATTAAGTCTTATTCTTATGTAATGTTATGTGATTACATGGGTAGTTTCAGCATCCCATTTTATTTGTATTTCTTTCGGATCCTTTTGGGATTTATCTTGTTCCTGGCCTACAAATTAGTATTACCTTAGCTCCTGATCAGATGAGGATTCTTCCTGTTCCTGTGTACATTATCGTTGACTTCCCTGAAACATAAAAGAGCAGCGAGCGAAAGTAGAGTTTATGCATGTGTTTAAAGCTCGTAGGTCTCGAAAATTGACTGGGAGCACAATTCTCCCTCGTTACTAATGAGGCTCTGAGAGCATTCGACCTGTTATAAAATTACTCATCTTGTTACTATTTGTTATTTAAGTGATCGATCACTCATCATTGTTATACAATATATAAGGAGCCTTCATGTAAATACCACTTAGGTCTTTTTTACATTATTGTTTTTGCATCAGAAGTGTTCGTGCTCCAGTATAAAACCGTGCGAGAATTTAAATTTGAAAACACGTGAACATGTCATTCCAATAAGAATTTTTAACTCAAAAACAAAAAGGGTTAAAATTACTTAAGTGGTGTTTGCAAGAAACCTCATCAAATTATTTTTGGTAACCAAAGAGAAACAAAAAGAGAGAGAAAATGTGTTTCCCTTTATGTGGTCTTTTATTTGTTCACCCGTACGGCCCTGCCACTTGTTTCCCCACCATCAAGTGGAACACCGCAACAGTTACAAAAGGAGAATTTTATAATTCGCTGTTTCTGAAAGTTCTTCTTCTTCTCCTTCTTCTTCTTTGAGGCCTACGATGGACCACGTGGTTCTTAACTCTGGTGAGCTCTTTTCTTCCTTTTAGCCCAGTATTCCTTCATTCTAGCGCTATGGATGTCTTTTCTTTCTTGAGTCCATTGCACTCCTACTCCTGGACGCAGTGATTTAGTTGTTGGTGACTAGAGTGAGTCAGATGTCTTGACTAACTTTCTGAATTTATCTCGGTTGTAAATGTCAGTGTGATCAATGTTTAGGTATTGTAGGTCTTTCCGCACTAAATTCTTCCATTTGATAAATTGCATAACAGTTCATAATTGAAGTAATAATATAATTTTATGTTCTTTATATCCTTCCAAGTGATTTGTAATTTACAAAGGAAAGTGATGTCCTAACATCCCCAAATTTTGAAAGCGGCGGGTGACTTCCTTCGTTTTTGCGTGGGATATTAAAGGACGGTTTTCCGACTGATGACATACAAGTGAAGCCACTTCTTCGCTTACGTGTGTACAGACGAACCCAAACTCCCTAAACATGATTTCTGTTAGTTGTTGCTCCTGCAGTTCTTGAAGGACGAAACTGTAACTCAGATTTTATTTACTAAAAGACCACTTTCAAACAGCTATCGAAGTCCTCACTAAGGTTGTTGGTTATGTATCGTAGCTAGTTGAGAGGTTGCATTCGGGAAATGGTGAGTTCGAAGTTCGAATACTACTGTCAGCAGCCCTGAGGACGGTTTTCAATGGTTCGTTGGAGGTTCTGCCTTAAAAGGTCTGCACTAGACTATCAATGGCCACACGAAATTATTATTATTATTATTATTATTATTATTATTATTATTATTATTATTATTATTATTATTATTATTATTATTACTGGGTTTACGTCCCACTAACTACTTTTACGATTTTCGGAGACGCCAAGGTGCCGTAATTTATTCCCGCAGGAGTTCTTTTACATGCCAGTAAATCTACCGTTACGAGGCTGACATATTTGAGCACCTTCAAATACCACTGTACTGAGTCAGGATCGAACCTGCAAAGTTGGCGTCAGAAGGCCAACGACTCAATCATATGAGCCACTCATCGCGGCTATTATTATTATTTCTGGCTCATTGTTAAATGGTTAGCGTGCTGGCCTTTGATTCACAGTGTCCCAGGTTCAATTCCCGGCCGGATCATCCTCATAGGCGCGTAGGTCACCTACTGGTGCCAACACGAATGATCTGTACTATGCCTATTCGGAGGCCACATCCCATTATCAAAATAATAATAATAATAATAATAATAATAATAATAATAATAATAATAATAATAATAATAATAATAATCGTCATCATCATCGTCGTCATCAAGTGTGACGATTATTGCTTCTAGCTGCCATCTTCGGTGCTCCGGATTCATTTTAGGAGGGGTGGTATGTGGGTAAAACTTGTACAGTCGTCTAGAAAATGGATGGGCGAGTGGTATTGTGTAAGTACCTCGTAGGTACACGTTTCTCAGGAAAAACTGAACCTATAGATATATTGTTTGTTGTGCATAATCGCAGGAGGCATTTAATGAAAGGTGAATTATATTTTGTAAAGAATTACAATTAAGTCGGACAATTAGGGAGCGGATGTTGTTGAAATGTTATATATTTCCCCCCTTTGCATTAGGACGTTGTTCAGTAAAAATAGAAATTAATTCTATGTTATGGAGGACGGATGTTTTATTTCTTTAATAAATCTCTCTCGCGCGTATTTATTTTTCATTATTTTGATTTTTTTTACCGATTTGAGATGATCAGTCATTATTTCAGCTTTCAAGAAGGTAATTTTAAAGTGTGTTTTTATTTATTTAAGCATTTATTCTTTATTTCCAGACTGATAAAAGGCCACAAATGACAACATAATAACATTATACATTTCTTTTACGTGCAAGGCCTCTCATGTAAACTGATACCGAACGCACAGTGTTTGTATCTGCGCCACGGCAGCTGCCTCAGCGTGTATAATATATTATATGAAATCTAATCTTATAAAAGATGGTGGAAGTGTCGTCCTAACTGGGTTATACAGCCATTGTATCTGGTAACCACGTTCTGGCTGGCGCGAGTGAGTTCTACCACTGTAATATTTCTGATTTCAATCGTAATGTTTTCTTTCAGTTCCTTCAATGAGTGAGGATTTGTTCGATATATCTACTTTTTCTTTCAGTTAACCCCACATGTAAAAATCACACACTGTTAGATCTGGAGAACGAGGGGAAATAGAAATGCACTGATCACTCCGTCTGCAAACACTTCCGGGGGAATCTTGTGCTGTATGATGATGTCATCCATCCTTTCAGTCGAATCCGACGACCATGGACTATAGTATGAGTTAGCGCTCTTCAAGTGTTCCTATACCACACTGCCTCCTTTAGTTGTGAGGGTGGTGTCTGTTCTAATGGTGTATAAACAACGAATCCTCTTGCGACCTGCTATTCTTTTACCAGTGACTATTCCTAGCATGATTGATTTTTTCAATGCATCTGATCGCATAACGTGGCCAAAGTATGCTAGTCACAGTTTCATAATCTTATCAACCAATAACATACGGGGCTTGATGCGTTCTCAAACTGCCTTATTTGTGATTTTTTCAATCCATGGTGTTCGTAAGAGTCTTCGCCAACACCGGAGTTCAAAAGCGTCGATCCTCCTTTTGTCTGCCTGTTTCAGCGTCCAGCTCTCACATCCATACATGAACAGTGGGAATATAATCGCATTGACTAATCTGTACTTGATAGCCAAAATGATACCTATGATCTTCCAGATTTGGGACATAGTCATCATAGCGATTCGTCCAAAACAACAGTTATATAACTTTCCGCTTCAAAACAGAATAATTCTCCCAAGTAATTCTGTGCAAGCAAAATGGTAAAAATGAAACCACCTCAATTTTTTTTAAAATACAGCTGGTGAATGAATTTGGAAAAGACGTGTTTACAACTGATGGGAGTGTTTTATTTAGTATATTGTGCAGTGTTAAAGTGACTGAAGAATAGAAGTTTGCTGTACAACAACAAATTAAACGAGAAAAACATGTGAAGGTTGTAACGAGTTCGAAAAACAAGTGTTCCCAGATACCTCGTGAGCAACCAGCAAATCGTTATGTCCATAGTTACGTACGTACATTTCCAAGTAAATTATTTCTGTAAAAACATAAGCTGCGCAGTGAATAGAATAGCCCTGCGGTAGTCGCGCTGCGTTTCGTGCCGTGTGTAGCAGCCGCGGCGGACTGTCGGTCCTCACGTATACTCATGTCCATAAAAGACAGAACACCTTGAAAGACTAGATATAGGAAGTTCATATTCACATAACATGTGCATTTGTATGTTCTGAAGAAATGATTAGCATTTGAACCATGTCAGCCCTCATGTTGAAGGTCCACATCGATATTTCGGCACACAACCACCGACTGGTAAAATATGCCTGCGGCTCTCGTTGTCGCTATAAACCGAAGGCAATGGATCAGTGTGACTTGAGCAAACGTGCAGGATGCCTCGCAGATGTATGCGAGAACCGTATCGTTAAATTACCGAATTTTAAAGAGGTACATTATTTGCATGAGAGAACGTGATGCATCCATCCGGGAAATTGCTGCTCGTGGAGACGAAGTGTGTCGGCAGTGCAACGGGTGTGTACAGAATGGTTCACAGAAGGCCGCAAAATACGATGATGATGCTACTTGCTTTACCACTAACTACTTTTACGGTTTTCGGAGATGCCGAGGTGCCGGAATTTTGTCCCGCAGGAGTTCTTTTACGTGCCAGTAAATCTACCGACACGAGGCTGACATATTTGAGCACCTTCAAATATCACCGGACTGAGCCAGGATTGAACCTGCCAAGTTGGGGTCAGAAGGCCAGCGCCTGAACCGTCTGAGCCACTCAGCCCGGCCGCAAAATACGACGGGATGGGTCTGGCGCATGAGGGATAGAGAGAGATACGCCAAAAAGTCATAAGACCATAGTTGTAGATCACTCCAAATTGTACAATCCGTTTTGTGGTTCGACCGTCATTAAAATTCAGTCGTTATTTCTATATTTTCCGGAGGTAAAAAGTGAAATATTTAAACATATTGGAATTTTTCCGTCCGTTATAGGCTAAAACCTATAATTTATCAAAATTTCAATTTTCTACCTCGGCTGGAAGGTTGTGCCACCATCGTGATTTTCGGGAGAGGGGGTAAAATGAGCACTTTCAGGAAACAAAGCTAAAATATGTGCAGATGGTCACTGTTATACCTGAAACGGATAACTGTACGATAATTTCGTCAAAATAGTCAATGTACAGGCACAAGGTTCTTACGATTTTCTTTACATTGATTAGAATCATAATATAAATACTTCAACTCCTATTTCGCTTCTTTTCAATCCCCCATTAAATGGATTTTCCGGAAACAAAAAATACGTGTTTATTTTAAATGAAGGTTCCAAACAGCAATTTTCACGTCTATAACATCTTCAGTTTTGAGATATAAGTATCCTCATAAAAGATATTGAACCCCTTTTTCACCATTTTCCACCCCCCCCATAATGGAATTTTCCGAAAACAAGAGAAAATATGTGTTTCATTGCTTTAAAAGTAGATTCCAAATATCAATTTTTACGTCGGTAAACTGTCAAGTTTTTGAGATATAGATGTACTCATTTAAAGAGTTCACCCCCCTCTTCGCCCCTTGTGCGGTGGAATATACAAAAATCCTCCCTTAGTGAGCATCTACACTGTAATATAAACGTATCCTCAAAATTTCTTTATGTCCCGTTGTTTTGGCTGGGTGTTGATTACAGCCAGTCGGAGGTAGCCTTTTATATGGAGAGATAAAGAATTAACATCTATCACCACATTTTAATTACCTTCTACATTCTCCAATCATTCGGAGCAAAAAAAGCCATAGTTACATGTTCGAGACACAAGCATTATTCGCACTTCTTGCAACTGTACTTAGTTGATCTGTTCTTTTTCGTATCACAATAAGCACAGCGACCCCTGTGGTGGCTGGAATTTTCCAGAGAGGTTGCCCTAGGGCCAATTTTGAAAATATCAGTGAACCTTGACGGAATATTACTAGGCTAATTATTTAAAGCAGCTCAGTTTCGCACATGTTCCGCAACAAGTTCGTGGGACAAGCGGCGAAGGAACTCCCTGCGTAGCAGGGGGTTGTCAGGATTATCTGCTTTAACTTGCAAGAAAGCACTATCCATATGACCAAGAAACACAAATAGTGACTTAGAAACCTCCAATTGAAGTGCTACTACCTACAAAAATCACCCACTTACAATACTTACGTAAGCAGCAACAATTTGCAGAAAAGTATTGAAATCACATGTCTTCTAGGGTCAAGGACAAGCGGAGGGAAGAGAAAAATAACAGCGTGCGGACTATGAGTCCGTGTGTGAGCACTGCAGGGATAGGGATATATTACTTTTAAAAACATTGTTCCACAGTCACCAGAATTCAGTTTAGTAAAATATTTAGAAGTCATTTTTCCATAAATTTAGGGGCATTTTTATTTTTAAGTGAATTTAGGTCATCAACATCCGCCTCCTACTGATAATAATTATATTAATGCAAGTAGGCCTAGTATGCAATACCATACGCTCATTCTTATTTTTAGCAACTGTCGGCGCGACGTAAAGCCCCTAGCAAAAACAAAAAAAAAAATTTTAGCAACTATACACAGCTCGCCTCTATTTGGGGGGGGGGTCGAGGACACGAATTTACAAAGCCAGCTGTATCTAGTAGACAAAGTATATTGGAATTACATATTTTACGTTCGTAATTTCTTATCTGTCCGCCTCTGTGGTGTGGTGGTTAGTGTGATTACCTGCCACTCCCGGATCCCCGGGTTTGATTCCCAGCTTTGCCACGAAATTTGAAAAGTGGTACGAGAGGTGTAACGGGGTCCCCTCTACCTCGGGAGGTCAACTGAATAGAGAGGGGGTTCGATTACCTCCTCAGCCATCCTCGAAGCGGTTTTACGTGGTTTCCCACTTCTCCTCCAGGCAAATACCTGGATGGTATCTAACTTAAGACCACGGCCGCTTCCTTCCCTCTTCCTTGTCTATCCCTTCCAATCTTCCCATCCCCCGAAATGGCCCCTGTTCAGCATAGCAGGTGAGACCGCCTGGGCGAGCTACCGATCATCCTCGCCAGTTATATCCCCCGGCCCAAAGTTTCACACTCCAGGACACTGCCCTTGATGCGGTAGAGGTGGGATCCCTCGCCGAGTCCCAGGGTAATCCAACCCTGGAGGGTAAAATGATTAAGAAAGAAAGAAGAATTTCTTATTTAGGCATTCCCAGTAGGTTGAGGACGCAAATGAAGAACATACCCACGGTATTCCCTGCCCGTTTTAAGAGACGAATAAAAGAGGCAACCAAGGGCCGAAGGATGATACTTTTGGAATCATTATACCATCTGTGATTAGTACCATTACATGATGAATACCATGGGTCGACTTTACTTGCGATTAGTACAACTACGTGTGCCTGGTTGTGCTCCTTCTTAGATAAATAATCACTACTACCTGAGGAACTCGTATGGCTTGTGCTTCCAGCTGGGTCTGTGGTTAGTATTCTCGTGGGAGGATTCGTATCTGAGTAGTACCATTATATGAAGAACACCATGGGTCTGTGTTGCATGTGGGTGGTGCCTTGATATGTAATACACTGTGGGTCAACATTGCCTACGATTAGTACCGCAATGTGAGCAATACCATGAGTATACGTAGCCTGTGATGAGTACCAATATCCGAGCAACACGATTTGCATACGTACCACTATATGAGGAACAGCACGGATCTAGCCGGCGCCCGTGATTAGTACCACCGTGTGAGGAACACCATTTTCGTTACCTGTGATAGGAGAGACATCATGATACTGTTTTACCAGTGATTAGTACTATTATGAGGGGTTGATGACCTGGGTTTTGGACCCCTTTGTATAAAGTATCATCCCAGTAAACAAGGCACTGTGAATCGGACCCATTGATTGTTTTGGATCCATGGTAATTTTTTCATCATCATTCGTTTCAAATTCTCGTCAGTGGATACATTTTAAAGTTTTGATTATCGGTTCATTTTGTTTCACCTCATATCATTAGGGGCAGATGACCGGGCTATAATGCCCCTTTAAACAACAACAACAACAATCAACATCATCATCATCATCAGCAGCAGCAGCAGCAGCAGCAGCAGTAGTAGAATCATCATCTTATCTAGGACATTGAAGAGAAGATTATATATTTTCCGTAATTTTACTATATGAACTAGATTCTCCTGTACGCCTTCTCAGACACATGAGACACGGCCGACATTTCTTCTCATGACATTTGTTCAGTTGGTCACTTACTTCTCCAGAATTTAATCATGAGAATAATTACTCGTTGGCCAGTTGAATATCATGATTAAATTCTGTGTAACGCTCTGTGTGTTTTTATTGAATATACTGGTCTAATTTCCTTTTGTAATAATGTGACTGGGATACGGTGGAATTAGGAGTTGGTCATTTTAGTAACACGTTTCATTATTCAAATTTCTCGGCATGCACGAATAAAGTCGTTTCTCCAAAGATCTCTAGATGAAATTTATTTAGCACTCGCATGAAACATGGTAATTACGTTACGTAGTTATAAATGAGAGAGGAATGAAGTTATTATTTTGCATACTAGAAAGCGATTAGAATTTCATCACAGTGATGAAGTTGAAAATAGAAGTATATTTAAGAAAGAAAATGTAACAAGTTACCCTTCACATCCTTAATAATAATAATAATAATAATAATAATAATAATAATAAAAATAAATGTACCAGGGATGCATATTCCCGGCTATTTAAACTGTGCGCCTTCTCTAAAGCCATGCGTGTCAACAGACTTGAACTTATGAACTCCCAGAAACCAACGTTGTCAGCACTTCAGCTGGTTCCTCCTCGAATGTAATCAACCTATCAGATACTTGGAAATATGTTCTCTAGCCACTTAAAACCGGGTGTGTGTACAGGAATCCAGCTTATCAGTAAAGAGTTCTGGAAGCTTCCCCTTAGGGTCCTATAAAAGCAGGGCACTTTAGGGACATATTGTCTCAATTGCTGTAATGCTGAGGAGTGCGACTTGACCTAAGGAAGCAGGAGCGAGGCCTGCGTGAAGATGATCCAGCGGCACAGGGTAATGGCAGAACTTACCTAGATATGTGATAGCTTCTTGGTGTAATTTGAGGGGAAGGTTCCAACATCTTTTCTTTTAATGTAACTTTGTAAACTAGTGGTTTTAAATGTAGAATTTTCGCCAAGTTTGAGGACACTGGTTCTATTCCCTACTGGGAAATATGTAATGTAAGGGAACAAAGTGTGATGACCCTCTGTCGTTTCCCATTCAATCTTGCGGTGGGTGACTAAAACTTTCAACCTCAAAATTTCATAAATCTTGTCTTTGGATTAGTGTTTCTCCTTTAGTCACCCCAGTGTAGTATAGGATTACCTCTGTATATTTGGGCCGTAAGCACACTTAGGGTTTTAACAATTTCTATAAGGAGTGCGGGTGCTTCGCCTCCTTACATTTTGTTTATGGCCGGTTATGTGCAATCATTTACTTTTTCATTAAGGCCATATAGTATGGGCAATTATGTCCCCTGTTTATTCGGTAGCTTTTTCTGCGTCTTGGTTCCCTTTAGGAACAGTACTTAATGTTATTGTAATTGTGGAGTAATTCATGAAAACTGTAAAGTGAGGTTACCCGATGGGTCTCCTAGTGTACCTTCTGTGTATCAAAGGAAACTGACTGCCTCTGCGAGGCTAGACTATGGTATTTCGGAGCCCAGACTCCTGAGTAGTGTATCTTCTTGGAGCAAATTATGCTATTGTAAAATACTGTACATGTCAAGGGCAATACTGCTCTTTTCTATGTAAATCAATTGCCTGGTAATTATCACAAGATTTTCTACCCGAGTTTCTGACTTATAAGTCACTGATATTGTTAGAGCTGACGAGCTCATTAATGATCTGTTCTATTTGTTTGTTATTCATTCAGATTTTCAATCTCTCAATGTTTACAAAAGGAAATGAATAAAACTTCCACATTTGTTGTGTTAAGTTCTGCTCTAGTTAATTCCTTGTCCAGCCATTCACCTTAGGCTTTTCTTATCCCTCTGTGAACCACGGAAACCCCGGAAAAACAACAAAAACAATAATAATAATAATAATAATAATAATAATAATAATAATAATAATCGTATAATTGATAAAAGGATATTTAATTATTCCTCCTCACTAAAAGCCAAAAGAATTAATAATTTGATAATCGAAATTGGAAAAGACCTTCAAGAAATCAGCATAACAGACGAAATTATATGGACAAGCCTAGCTTTAGAACATTGGTGAACAAACATAATTTTGCTGAAAAGTCCAAGATGCATGGATGGAAGAATGGAAGAAAAATCATAGCGAGAGGATGAAGAGATTCTGGGAAGAAAAGAAAGAAAATCCATCTGTAAAATAAGCTAAGTTACATTCTTTAGCTGGGAATAACGTAATGGATAATAATAATAATAATAATAATGTGTCCACCTATATGGGGTAGTAGTTACTGTGATTAGCTGCCATCCCCGGAGGCCCGAGTCCGACTCCCGGCTCTGCCATGAAATTTGAAAAGTGGTACGAGGGCTGGAACGCGATTCAGTCAGTCTCGGGAAGTCAAGTGAGTAGAGGGGGTTCGATTTCCACGTCAGCCATCTTCGAAGTAATTTTCCGTGGTTTTCCGCAATTCCTCCTGGCAAATGCCGGGATGGTACCTAACGTACGGCTATGGCCACTTCCTTCTCTCTTCCTTGTCTATCCCTTCCAATCTTCCCATCACCCATACAAGCTCCCTGTTCATCATGCCAGGTAAAGACACCTAGGCGAGGGACTGGTCCTTCTGCCCAGTTGTATCCCCGACCCAAAGTCTCACGCTCCTCGACACTGTCATTGAGGCAGTAGAGGTGGGATCCCTCGCTGTGTCCGAGGGAAAAACCAAAACTGGAAAGTAAACGGATTAAGAAAGAAAGATAATAATAATAATAGTAATAAAAATAATAATAACTAGAATGTACCCGAGCTGCTCCGAAGCATTTGTTATAAATATGTCAGATACTCGTCTCGATGTGCCTGTCGCAGTCATATCGTTTTTCCTGCCCTTTTCAATAGTTTTATGAACATTTCATACCGATAATGTAGTTTAAAACACTTCCTTCCATATTATATTCTCTGTGCTTCGATCATTCGGCCGTATTTGGATCTTAACATTTTCAAGCGATGGCCATACTGCTGTGACTGAATACTGCTTCGTGTAAGTAGACACCCACTTTTCAAGAGTTTGTCCCTGCGCTTTATTAATGGTCATGCAGAAGGCTAGTAGACTTGATATTTTCCCGTTTGTCCGTACGTAGACTGTTTTCTCTTAGCAGCATGAAAATTATTAGGAACGTTCTGCCATCTGTTGAGTATATTTAGAAGCTGGGTGAGACCGGAGAATACCTAGCAGGGAATAGTATTCTTCCTTAATCTGATGAAGTGTATACTCTCTGGCTTCACAGGTAATAAGCAAACATGGCTAAATGCTATGTGACGTTACTAAGGATGAAAATCATATAGGCATATCAGAATATTAATGAAAGTGTTAGCCGCTTAGCAATCCGCTAAGTACAGATTGTACCGGGCGAGTTGGTCGTGCGCGTAGAGGCGCGCGGCTGTGTGCTTGCATCCGGGAGATAGTAGGTTCGAATCCCACTATCGGCAGCCCTGAAAATGGTTTTCCGTGGTTTCCCATTTTCACACCCGGCAAATGCTGGGGCTGTGCCTTAATTAAGGCTACGGCCGCTTCCTTCCAACTCCTACGTCTTTCCTATCCCATCGTCGCCATAAGACCTATCTGTGTCGGTGCGACGTAAAGCCCCCTAGCAAAAAAAAAGTACAGATTGTTTTGCGGATTAGGGTAAATCTTCACCTGAAATTATTGGAGTGACCATTTTATGATTTGATTTTATGATTAATCAAAATTGTCTGACCTTAGAGACTTATCAAGATCTTGTAATTCACCGGCAGGTAATTCCGGAAAGAATAAAACAGAAATGAAGGAAATCTGTCCGGGAGAACGGATGGACGGATTTGCCAAAACTGTTTTAGTAAACTCTTTTAGTATACAGGTAATAATAATAGGAACCATATAAAGAGATCTGTAGCTTTTATCTACAATCCCATTTGTGTGATTACTCCAAGGAAGGTATTTCCTTACATTAACACCTACAGTAAGTACGCATACTGGTCCGCATGAGTAACTTACATGTTACTTAAAGGGACAATTTGATTTTACTGAGGTCCTGAAATGATGATCCGAAGAAAGAACCAATAATGATAATAATAATAATACTAAATAATGATAATTATTATAATTATAATCTTATTGCCTTAGCTTTCGTGTTGCATTTTGTGGACTTAGCTATGTGATGTCATCTGAGTGGCCTGCTTAACACTTCAATATTCCGATTGTGCTGCTTTCTAACAATGAAAGCGGAATTCTATTAGATGAACTCTATGCCTGAGTTAATGTAACATTTTCGGGTGACACTGAGTGTACTATCAGATATTTTGTAAGACTTCAACAACAATGACACGGGGGGGGGGGCGGCAATATATTTGACTGTCCTTCAAAAACCGACTACATCAACTGGGATTGAAGCAGCGAACTTGGGATCATTCGTCGGCCAGTGCCCACTATTGATTCACCGAATCAGTTGCAAATATGGTTGGATATGCATCATAAAATATTATATTGAGTCATTAGCCCTGATAATGTGTTTGATTTCCTTGCATACCCATTATAATATGTCACGGATATACTAGGCATCACTGAACAGGCTTTTAGTATACTCTGAGAAGTGAGGTAGTTGTTCTTTGCTTTTCTCTCCCAACCAGAATATGTTGTTACATATCAGTCTAGCAAACCCATTGAAATTTACATAACAACCTATCCTAGAGTGTTAATTTCACTGTCATTGAATTGTGCTTCCAAGAAGGCTTGCAGTGGTATTTCAACTGTGTACCAGCCAGCGTCTTAAAGAAAGTAACACCTGAAGAATACGCAGCACCGGGCGAGTTGGCCGTGCGCGTAGAGGCGCGCGGCTGTGAGCTTGCATCCGGGAGATAGTAGGTTCGAATCCCACTATCGGCAGCCCTGAAGATGGTTTTCCGTGGTTTCCCATTTTCACACCAGGCAAATGCTGGGGCTGTACCTTAATTAAGGCCACGGCCGCTTCCTTCCAACTCCTAGGCCTTTCCTATCCCATCGTCGCCATAAGACCTATCTGTGTCGGTGCGACGTAAAGCCCCTAGGAAAAAAAAACCGCAGCAATCAAAACAACAGCTGCATACATCAATAAGGAATACTCTCCTTTATATCATGATTTCCTCATAAGGATTTCTATATAAGGTAACCGGAACTTTCATGCTTTTGAATGAGGTACACAATGCTTATGTGAAGCGTAATCCCCTTTTCCCTGCAGCTACTCTTTGAAGGTACAGTGTTGACTGTCTTCCAATTGAGACAACATTCCTTTCTAGTACAGGCACTAATTTCACGGTATTAATGCGTGCTATATTTCAGAGAACATGTGAACATTGTATTCCTGTCCCACCCTAAAAAATGTTTTCCTTCCATGATGAAAGGCAGGTCCTCCATACATCTACTCACTGGACATGCCTCCACGTAGGATCCCATGTTGTCAACTCATTTCATTGTATAATGTATTTATTCGAAGGACCTTCTTCATCAAAAGCGACACAGAGTCAACAGCCCGATAGTACATGCGCCTTGTTCATAGTTACCATAAACCGTCCTTAGGTATAACTTCAGAGTATGAAAAATAAGGCTATATATTACAATTTTCGCATACGTATATGTGTATTTTTAACACTGGTAGATCAAATAATAAATTCTTATTATTAAATAGTAACTTTTTTGGCATGAGCCGACAGTCCATAGAATGGTTAGATGCAACTCTCCATGACACGCTGTCTTATACTAGCCTTTTAACTTCTACATAACTACTACAGCTACTCATATCTGTTTGATTATTCATGCCTCGTTCTACCCCTACTGTTCTTAACATACCGAGCTCGATAGCTACAGTCGCTTAAGTGCGGCCAGTATTCAGTATTCGGGAGATAGTAGGTTCGAACCCCACTGTCGGCAGCCCTGAAAATGGTTTTCCGTGGTTTCCCACTTTCACACCAGGCAAATGCTGGGGCTGTACCTTAATTAAGGCCACGGCCGCTTCCTTCCCACTCCTAGCCCTTCCCTGTCCCATCGTCGCCATAAGACCTGTCTGTGTCGGTGCGACGTAAAGCAAGTAGCAAAAAAAAACATGTTCTTAACATCTAAACATCCCTCAAATATCAACTGAACCAGTCCTTGGTGTCTTAAAATGTGTCTCATCATTCTATCTCTTATTCTGCTCAAATTTTCCTAAATCGTTCTCCTCTAAACAGCTCGATCTACCTATCTCACCTTGAGAATTCTTCTGTAACACCACATTTCAAAAGATTCTTCCATTTTTCATACAATGCCACGCTCCAGACGAAAATCTTCAGAAACATCTTTCTAATTCTTATACCAATGTTCGAAGTGTGCAGATTTCTTTTCCTAAGGAACACCTTCTTTGCTTGTGCTAGTCTGCATTTTATGTCCTTCTAACTTTTGACATCAATCGTTATTCTACTACCCAAGTGACAATATTCATCTACTTCATTGACTAATCTAACATTTCCTACATTACCTAACTTCATTCGACTGCACTTCATTGCGTTTTCTTTAATTTCTTTAATTTAATTTTGCACTCTTTCTACAGGGCTGTGTCCATACTATTCAGAAATTTTTTCAAATATTCTTCAGACTTATATAACATAAGAATAGGCCTATCTTTGGTTTACCGAACAATCTATATACTCCTATAGTACAGTGTATCGTACTTTTCTTGGCAAACAGTGTAAAATTCTACGTTATACTACGTTGTATAGTTCACCTACATCATCATCATGTTCGACTCGTTGGTTGAACGGTCAGCGTACTGGCCTTCGGTTCAGAGGGTCCCGGGTTCGATTCCCGGCCGGATCGGGGATTTTAACCTTAATTGGTTAATTCCAGTGGTACGGGGGCTGGGTGTATGTGTTGTCTTCATCATCATTTCATCATCATTATGCACACTAGTCACTGAAATCTTCAATTACACTGGCTGATTTCACATTGTGGCATAAATGGCAAAGGAACCCATCCTCATCCCCACTAGTGGTTGTTAGGTACATTTTTCTTCGTGGGACGAACTGCGGCAATCGCCACAACGTATTTCTCTCCCATTTTTGACGCTAATATGCAAGATGCACTACGATAATTTCCATCTTTCTCAAATAATTTCCTTTTAATTGCGCATCTGCCTCTTGCTTTACATTCCTTTTTCACTTTCATTTCTACACATTTCCTTTTCCGTTGTTCTTTCTGGTACTCTGCGGCAAGTTTATCAAGGCGCTTCTTCTCAAATATGTCTTGATATTTTTTCGATGTCACAGAAAATGGCTTTTCTTTTACGCTTAGGAGTTTCAGGCCAAACAAGAAATTCCTCCATATGGTCTATACGGGCTCTTTTGATTACTGAGGTAATTGTGCTGGTCGGACGCTCTTCCTCCTCTGCTATGTACATTCTCTTTCTTCAGACGTTAATAGTTTCTGCTCTTATTTGGCTGGCAGCCACTGTCCTTCAGATGGATGAGTTGCTGTTACACCGAATCATGCTACTTGCTGCGTTGCTTGACATTAGCCTAAAGTTATTCTATTTCTGGAAATATTTCCACATTAAGAACAAAGACAAAATCTTCACTGCTTTCTTGCAGAATCGTGCCATCGCTATTCTTAAACGTTTCAATTTTTACAGCTCCTACAATGCTCAAAAATGTGTCATAATTCATAAAAATATTTGAGATATTGTCGTAATTGCAGGAAATCTACACATGCTTCTTCGGGACCACTGTCACATTAGATTTCCCAAGACATTAGGAGTAATCCACTGCATCAGGGTTTAAAGGATAAATACCACATATTTCGAAACATTTACCAGGGTTTCAAGTTTGGCAGCAGACTCAAGTACCTTCTTCAGCAGAGGAGTTTGTTTAGAATACCAAACATGCACTACCTTTCGCCAGCATACTTTGAGCGGACGAAACACAGCAAGATCGGCAGTTTGTAAGATACGGGTATCATTTGGATACAGGGCAATTATATTAATCTGTAAATCTCGGCACAAGACACTTACTTGATCAATTAGGTGTGATTTATGTCCGTCAACAAACAATACTACTGGCAATGTTATTATTTCAGACACAATAAAAGGCTGAAGTACATTTGCTATGTATTCAAAAAATACCACGGAAGTCATCCACCCACTGTCGCTTCGAGCGATTCTCAATTCCTTGGGAATAGATTCTGAAATCTCTTCAGGAATTCTTTTTTAAGGATCGAAAATCATTGGACAACACGTTTTCCCAGTGGCTGAAAAGTTGAACATATTAGCGATTTTCTCCTTAGAAGGTCCCTCCAGTACCGAATAGATGTTTTCTGCCCCTTCTTCACTAGCACTCGACCCGTTGAGGGACATATTTGGAAACCGGTTGCTTCTCCATTGAAGACTCTAGATGGGTATTTTATAACCTCTTCAAAGTTTTTCTCTTTAATATATTCCTTCACTTTGCAAAACCACTACCTCACTTTCCGAGACACGTAAACTTGCTGCTGTTACTGACTCACTTGCTCTCTCTGTTAATTGCGGATGACGATGCAGGAGAGCCTATAAACAAAAATGACATCTCAGTATTATCTTCGGTCAGCCTTCACCTGGGTGGTTGTTCCTGAAAGTGTTCGGCCGTGGATTTAAAGTCAAAAATTCTGTTCGCTGTAAATGATGCCTTCTCTCTTTCTCGGAAAACCTTTCCTTGCCATTTCGAGATCTACTTAGCAAGATTAAATTTTTCATTGTTAATAAACATAGCAATAATGCAAACTAATTTCTCTACTTTAAGTTAGACATTTTGAATCATATTATACTTGCCTACTAAAGTATCCTTCTCTTCCTTCATCAGACCTCGTGACGGACCGAAAGAATCTGTGTAAGCAGGGCAATTCAAATTAAATTTTAGACTGGTTCATGGTGGTCTACATTTTTTGCCACGGCTCTCAGAGTTTCATCAGACTTATTTCCACTGTTGCTGCTTCCATAGCAACAGGATCGTGTTTCGAAAGTTTGGGCATTTTTAAAATTACATATTTTATTTTTCTCAATAATATATTGCGATTCATTGGTTTCTAAAGGTATTGGAAAGTTTCCAAATTCGAAGTATTTATACTGTTTGTCCTCAGCATTTTCACTAAGAATTATGAGTGAGAATTGAACGTATAGATACAATGATTCTATTGGGTGCCCATAGGGTTTGTATCTATGTGGAATGTGAATTATATTTTGATCATAATTGAAACGAAGAGGTGAGGCTTCGAGAGAGATTTTTCCGACTGGGTTCTCCTCTTGCGAAAAGTTTCAATTCACACTATTTCCTATCTCCGTAAACTCTATTATATCTTCTTGTGTGTTCTGGGACTTATCTCTCAACATACGCTGGATGAGAGCAGTTGTGACTGGTGACGTTTGGCAACCTTGACTTTCGTACCTTGTCCGTAGGTTCTCTTACACCCAGCGCCAGACATCTTGGGCTTGTTCGATTCTCTTTGACTCATTCCTTCTACTTATTTCCGTTTTCGATAAGATTAAACCATAATTGGGCAATAAGAGAGCCGCGTTACTTGAACTAGCGTGCATGAGCGCTGAAAGAGCAGAGAGCTCTTGCTAACTTCTAATAGTTTGTGCTGTAAATACGGAGTCAAGACGTAAGCAGTGCTATCTCACTGCATGTGAGTGTATTACATTTACGCAATACAATTGTACCGTTCGTTGTGAGAGACTTCGGTATCAACACTGAGGAATTCGTGGCCTTGGAACTAAAAGCTTTCAGGGGACTATCCTCTTTTTGAGTCATCTCATCGGAATAAGACCAACTGGCCTCAAGTCCGAATCATACTTATATTGTAAGTTTGGTAGGAATTATTTCTCAAGTTGCTCTTTTAACTTTTAATTTTTTTTGTAGCTTTCAACTTCGCTAATTGACTTTTAGAATTTATTGATCATGTAGAGTGTTTTAATTTTTACAAACAATTTCTTTCTTAACCGTTTACCGTCCAGAGTTGGTTTTCTGTCGGACTCTGCGAGGGATACCAGCTCTACCACCTCAAGGGGCAGTGTCTTGGAGCGTGAGACATTGTGTCGGTTTTCAACTGGAGAGGAGGACCCAGTACCTCGCTCAGGCGGCCTCACCTGCTATGATGAACAGGCGCCTTGTGGGGTGGTGGGAAGTTTGGAAGGGACAGAAGAGAAAGAGGGCAGGAAGTGGACGTGGACTTCAGTTAGGTACCAAACCGGCTTTAGCCTGGAGGAGAAGCGGTAAATCACGGAAAACTACTTCGAGGATGGCTGAAGTGGTAATTGAACCCCCTCTACTCAGTTGACCTCCCAAGGCTGAGTGGACACCGTTCCAGTCCTCACACCACATTTCAAATTTCGTGACAGAGCCGGGAATAGAACCCGGACCTCCGCAGGTGGCTGCTAATCACATTAACCAGTACTCCAAAGAGGTGGACAGCTCTTTCTTTAATATCAATATTTGCTGTATTGTGTATTCTTTGTCATCGGGCAGCCTCTAGGTGGAGGAAGAATTTATTATAAAAATGCAGTATTCTTAAAACATTTACGTTGGCCTGAAGTACTTCCATGACTACACATAGTATTCAAAGCAGTATTTAGTTATTACATGTCAAAATAATTAATTTTGTTTTCTACGCATAACCCAATGAAATGAATATAAGTAAACATTTACTTAGCACATGGCGCTTGTATACAACAACAAAAAAAAAAAAAAGCTTATTTCACCATAATCAAATGCACTGAATAGAACCGAGATATTAGGCAAAATAAAACTGTAAAATGTTTACACATCAGTTATGATGCGCGTCGATTCGTTGGTTGTAACTGCAGGCCACTGCTAGGCTGTTCCTTCCATCAGAGCGTATACACTTCTGCTTTACCTGCCTGATGTGGATCTCTGCTCATTGAGCCAATTTTGGCTTCAACCTTCTTTAAATTAAGATACTGAGTCATTTCGGAATTTTTCCAAAATATATCTCAAATATTTCAGAATGTTTCATGTAGTTAGTCAATTTATCGCCGGCCCCACGTTGTAGGGGTAGTGTGCCTGACGCTTACCCGAAGGCCCCGAGTTCGATTCGATTCCCGGCCAGGTCAGGGAATTTTACCTGGATCTGAGGATTGGTTTGAGATCTACTCAGCTTACGGGATTACAATTTAGGAGCTATCTGGCGGTAAGATGGCGGCCCCGGTCTAGAATGACGACCGAGAGGATTCGTCGTGCTGACCACAGGCCTTCGGGCGAGCACCGATCGCTTGCTAGGCCATGGCAGTTCGGAACTGTTGTGCCATGGGGTTTGGTTTGGTTGCTGTTTTTTTAGTCAATTTATCTCACCATTATTATTGCATATCGTTTGTTGCGCCTGGAAAAGACGCTTTGTGATAAAGTAGGGGAAAAATACTGACCCGCAGCACATGTGTCATAAAGAGAGAGAATTCTTTGACAGAATTCGCTCTGTATTGAACCTTAGATGATAGTACCTTACACGCCAAAGCTATAAGCTGAAACATTTCACATAGCTGTTTTCCCAGACACAACGACTGTTATATAGAATTATACCGCGTAGGCAAAACGAATGGCACCTCCCAGTACGTGCTATCACGTCGCGGTCTGGAGTTACAAAAAAATTTACTGCGTCCAACTATCATGTCGCAATAAGTTGGTGAGTGCGTGGATGCTCGCTATTGCACCTTCTGGCCTCCTTTTCAGGGACATTGGCACATATTTGGACGTTAAATATTAAGGATAATAATTACCCTCTGAATTGGTTTACAACCACACACAACATCGGCAGCCCTGAAAATGGTTTTCCGTGGTTTCCCATTTTCACACCAGGCAAATGCTGGGGCTGTACCTTAATTAAGGCCACGGCCGCTTCCTTCCAACTCCTAGGCCTTTCCTATCCCATCGTCGCCATAAGACCTATCTGTGTCGGTGTGACGTAAAGCCCCTAGCAAAAAAAAAAAAAAACAACCACACAAACTGCATAAGTGCGTAAATGAGGTGTGTAACCCTATGTTTAAAAATCCTATCATAAACTCTTGAATTTTTAATTTACTACCGTTCGAATATTTTTCAACAAAACAAAGAGAAATAATTTTCACCTGAAGAGTTTAGAGCTATTTGGGTAGACACATTTTCATTTATTTTCATTTACCAATTATTTGCATTTAAGGTCTCGGTCAGGTGACGAATTTCCTATCAATTGTTTATCTAGTCTTTTCTTTTTACCATCTTCTCTAGTCATTTATTATAGTTTTCCTGGTTTTACAGTTTTTTAAGTTATTGAACGAAATCTGGTATACACATTTTTTTTTTGCTAGGGGCTTTACGTCGCGCCGACACAGATAGGTCTTATGGCGACGATGGGATAGGAACGGCCTAGGAGTTGGAAGGAAGCGGCCGTGGCCTTAATTAAGGTACAGCCCCAGCATTTGCCTGGTGTGAAAATGGGAAACCACGGAAAACCATTTTCAGGGCTGCCGATAGTGGGATTCGAACCTACTATCTCCCGGATGTAAGCTCACAGCCGCGCGCCTCTACGCGCACGGCCAACTCGCCCGGTACACATTTTTTTTAGGAACACGAATTTTTTCCTTGAAATCCAGTCCTGGAACGAAATGATGGCCTTACTCAGCATCAAAAACGGTTTGGAAAGCTTAGAGAAGGTACGTCTTCCCTCTAGGGCTTATGTACATTGTTAGGATATAACAAGGAAGGAATTCACAAAAGACGTTCGCTTAAGAAAGCGTGTCAATTGAGTTGCGAATGATGTAGATGGTTTGGCAGGTATAGCGTGCGTGCTAGGAAGAAAGGACATTGCCCCGCATGATAACGGATGCTGAGATATTCACCTGGAGAGTGTTTCTAGCACATTGTACAAAACCTATTATGGGTGAAAAAAGTGCCATTGGAAGCTTGCGGACCGGGTGAGTTGGCCGTGCGGTTAGGGCCGCGCAGCTGTGAGCTTGCATCCGGGATATTGTGGGTTCGAACCATACTGTCGGCAGCCCTGAAGATGGTTATCCGTTGTTTCCCACTTTTACACCAGGCAAATCTGGGGCTGTATCTTAATCAAGGCCACGGCCGCTTCCTTTCCGCTTCAAGACCTTTTCCTATCCCAACGTCGCCATAAGACCTATCTGTGTCGGTGCAACGTAAAACAAAAAAAAAGCTTGATGGACCATATATAGGCTAAATTGTAGTACATACCCACAAAAACATATGGCGAAGAAACCTGGTCGATGACAAAAGGAGATGAGAACGGAATAAATTAGAGGGAAATGAAATTCTTGAGAAATAGGGCACAGAAAACAAGAAAAAACAAAACGAGGGATAAGGTAATACGGAAAGAAATTAAAGTGATGAAATAAAGGAAAGTAGGCTGGATTGGCTTGGATATGTTAAAAGGATGAGTGATGAAAGAGTGACAAAACAGACTATGGAAAGTACAGTGTTGGGATAAACAAAATCACCCTGTCCTCGAGCCGTAAGAAATAATCAGACAACCATTAATACGCACTAGTACCGACCCCGGATAATTGAATAGAAGGGCAGTAAAGGAGGACATTTACGTTCAGTGAAACTACATGAGGAGAAGTTTCCCATTGGGTGTAAGCTGCTTAGGATTTGTTTCTGAGGCCCTCAGGAAAGTTAAGTAACTATGGATCCTTCTTGAAGGTATAAGATACCAAGTTTTAACTCCCTGGGATGCCTGTCAAGGCCAAATTAATTTATTTATATTTTAAATGTATACGTACCTTTCTACATCACAACGCTTTGATTACATAAATACATTATAAATAAGAAATTCAGTTCATGAAATGTCGAAAGACTTTCCTATAATTCAAATGTTTCAGGAATTTAGTTTTGAATAGTACAAATGGACACTGTTCTTGTTTTGAACTGCCCACCATTATAAATACATTTACGTGATGCATAGCACATCACTCGAACAATTTGTGTTACTATGATGGAAACATTTAATTCAGCTGAAGCACGTCATGTGCTCCCCTGTTTGGAATGTTTCACAGTGACAGATTACTGTCAGACAATTCTGTTGCATTCACCAGTAGAGGTAAAGGTAAATGCATCTGACAGCCGGGAACAGAACTTACAATACGACGAAACATTCCAGCTTTGCATTCAGGACGAGTAGGCTAAGAGTAATAGTGGAAATACTGCTATCTATCACATCGGAGCAGATTTGCAGTGTCACTGGATACTAGATGTTCGGGAGTAATGAATTCACACTAGCATAGTGAAGGTGTAGAGGACGGAAATAATGGACATGCAAGCGGCTTTGTCGAAGCCCCACTTTCCTGCATTGGCCACCTATTTTTAGAAAAGATATGAGAAAATTTATAAAAATATAAATAATGAAGTAATTATAATAAGTGTTCATACCATAATGCAGAATTAGGGAAGGGATTTTATGCCCGAAGGAACTTGAAAACCTACTTTCTTTTGTAGTAATAAATAGAAAAGTATCTATAGGCCATATTATTATTATTATTATTATTATTATTATTATTATTATTATTATTATTATTATTATTATTATTATTATTATTATTATTTATTGGCACCAACGGAATAATTTACATAAGTTACTCATCACACACACACTAGTTCACATGTGTTCAGAGTTGTTCTACAGTTAGCCTCAAAATATAAAATGTAGTTTCTATGTATTATTAGAATTCTACGGGATATATTGCATGTTATAGGTGGAAATAATTACTACATCACATTTAATTAGTATAATATATCGTCGTTGCGTCTCGAAATACCGTATGTGATAATGTTTAGGGGAGAAATACTGACCCGCAGCACATGCATCACTTTGAACGAAAATTCGTTGATATACCGTAGTTCATGCAATACTGAAACTTAGATGACAAACGTTTCTAGTCAGAGTTATAAGCTAAAATATTACCACAAGGTGGTTTTTCTAGACGCAACGACGTTGCAAAAAATTCTTCAAATAATCTTTCACAAAGGAGGAGTGGTGAAGGAAAGTGTTTTTATGGCAAAGTGCAAGGGAAGGGTTCAGTGCTCCGAAAACTGAAGGCATCGGTAGAAGAAACAGAAGAGCTACGAATGACGAGACATGGAAGACATCCTGAGCTTTAAACATTCAGTATCATCCGAGTTAGATGAGAAACAGCACTAAGTAAGGAAGATCAGATGAGAAAGATGAAAATGAATAATCATAAACGAAGAATGGCGCAGTTTGTTGCTACCATACTGTCACTGGATATTTCGCCCTTCTGCAAAGGGCCTGTTCCTTCATGGAATTCACTTTCACAATCAAAATAATAATTTAAAAGTTGGCAAGGGGAGGAGGTGGGGTGGAGGGAATTATTCGACAAGTGGTCTCTAATTAGCTAAATTAAAATCCTATACATTATGAATGATGGTTTTCCGATATCGAAGGCACCGATAAAAGGGAAAGTGAAAGATAATCTAAGGAATCAGTGAACCTTCTCAGGTATATTTCAAACTGTAACTTAATTTCCTACGGGAAAATAAAAGTATTGCTTTACTGTTTCGAATAGCCATTGTGTCACAAACCATTTTGTGTCATAATAGTTGCTTGTTTCGCAGCATTGGACCCCAATAAAGGGGAGAATGGGCTACAAACAGCGAGAGAAGTACAAAAGAACCATCTAAAATGGATGTCACATTCGTGTTCAATTGATTCCATAACAATAAATTTGGAATTACTCTCTAACTGCAATCAGATACGACGAATGTACAATCAATTCGGAATGGCGAGAAAGTTACGTTGGGAATGGATTTATTCCGCATACCAATCAACGTAGAAAATAAATCTGGAAAACACATTTCATAATAACAAAGATGATTACTTTGATGTGGAATTTGCATCTTAAAAGGTTTTTACAAATATTTTTTCCCGAAAGTCGTGGGAAACTCGGTATTCATTGATATTGATCGCCCTCCTGTTGTATCTCATATAAGACGTACAGTGAGAATATTTTCTTCTACATGCTGATGTATGCGTTATGGAGATTGTGATTAATGCGTCTTTTAGCGTCCTACTCAGATGGTCGAGGTTCAAATCCTGATGTCTCCTAGGGTAGATTTTTCACCTTGATGCCAAGAAAGGTTCCTGATCTCAAAACCGATTTGTTTCCGGATGTGTCCTCGGGTTCGATTCCTAGCCAGGTAGTGGAATTTTAGTCGTGATCAGTTAATAATTCTCTTAGATCGGGGACTGTCATAAATATCCCTCGAAATGGTACACAACGCACACCATTATCCTCTATGAAAACATCATGTAGATGCTTCCACCTTCACCGATCAATTGGTCGCGCGGCTTTTGTCACGTAACTATCACCTTGCATTCGGGAGATAGTGGGTTCCAACCCCACTGTTGACAGCTCTGAACATGGTTTTCCGTGGTTTCTCATTTTTACACCAGGAAAATTCTGGGACTGTACCTGAATTAAGGCCTCAGTCACTTCCTTCCCCCTTATAACCCTTTCCTCTCCCAACGTCGGCATAAAATATATCTGTGTCAGAGCGACGTAAAGCAAATTATAAATAAAATATTAAAAAAACTTCGTCGAAGGGTCTGTTTTCCAAGGGATACACCATTTTAGTAGTATCCACGTGAAATATAAGTATGTAAAACCATTTCAAAACCCAAATGAGTCAGTGTTCCCTAGACAACCCACAAATAACAAGGTTAATCTGAATAACAATAGTAATTTTGAAAAGTAGATGTGTGTGTAGAGAGATGTATAGCCGAGGTATTGATTGCTTGCCCTATTCATTTGGAAGGAAATGGTTTAGATTTCCCTTCTCAAAGTCGAAAAATATGGAAACGAGGCTTCCCAATATTTCCTGTTGGTTTCAAGCCGCACCGATTCAGCCAGTTCTTAAGACGACGATGGGATAGAACAGGACTAGGACTGGGTAGAAAGTAAATGTGGCCTTAATGAAGGTACATCGTAAACATGTACCTAATATTAGATTGGTAAAACCATGGAAAAACTATCTTCATGGATGTTGACAATGGGGGTTCGAACCCTCCACGTTCTGAAAGCAAGCTTCTCATTTTGAAGTGTAATACGGCGCTGCGGTTCACTTACGTTACAATAGGAATGAATATCAGGTTAATTCTTCGAAAAAAAAACGGCGGTCGTGCATTGGGCTATTAACTCTATTACATTTTGTCAGACTAAGTAGCTCAGACAGTACAGCACTGTTCTCCTCAGTCTAAGTTGGCGGGATCAACCTAAACTCAGTATGGTGGTATCTGAAGGTGCTCAAATACACAAACTTTGTATTCGGAGATTAGTATCCGTGTCTGACTGTTAAGAATTAAGCCGGAAGGTCCGTTGATGGTGTTAAATTGAGGCGTATAAGGTATGACGAGGAATGAGGTAGTTTGCCATTGCTTTCCTCACTGAGGAATAACTCCTTTCATGACATACAGATGCACTAGACGTGCTCTGAATGACATTATTCGGCATCATTCATAGTACCACAGCCATAAAAGACTGAGACTTGAGTGGACTATACAGTTTGCTCTGGCTTGTGCGAAGAAAAAGATGCGAAAATACTGAATCTATCAGGGTTGCAACAATAGCCAAATAGCTTTACCACCTCTTAAAAATTCATGCGGAGAAAACTGTCGGCAAAATTAGTAGGAGGGACCTCAACTCATTCTTCTTCTTCTTCTTCTTCTTCTTCTTCTTCTTCTTCTTCTTCTTCGCCTACTTCTTCTGCTTCTTATTATTAATTTAAATGTAGTCAACTGCAGCTGGGCTTGGGCTGGAGAACTGAAGGGATATAGAATTGAGTGCTGAATTGAGTTTTGAATGTCATATCCATGAAACAAACATGTATATCCACCATTTCTTAATTCGAAATGATTATGCTAAGTATAAAATTTCATTAATTATTTTGAGAAGAATTCAGTACTTTAGATATCAAGAATAGCAACCCGGTTTTCAGTTGCTTTGAGATACTGGTTTCGTAATAAGTTTAATAACTATTAGAAGGAAATCTATTTGAACATATACAGTAGTGCCACCTGGCATTATTCACATCCATTTTAGACTGTAGAATGGAAGCCCTATGTCCCATATTCCTGAGTGGTATAGAAATACAGTATTATAATTATGCAAGTAGTGTATTAAAATTAATAAAAAAAACTGGTGAGTTGGTCGTGCGGTTAGGAGCGTGCAGCTTTGAGATCGAATTCGGGTTATAGTGGGTCGGAACCCCACTGTCGACTGCCCTGAAGATGGTTTTCCATGGTTTCCTATTTTTAATCCAGGCAAAACCTGGGGATACACCTTATTTAAGGCTACGGCCACTTCCTTCCCATTCCTAGGTCTTTCCTATGCCATCGTCGCCATAAGAACTATCTGTGTCGGTGCGACGCAAAGCAAATTTTAAAAAACATAGTAAACCAACAAAGGGAAGTGTAAAAGGCAACTTTTCACTATGATTCTGTAATAAGAATGCAACTAACGTCTTTTCGTGTATGAGAATTGTGGGTTACAACTCTCGACCTCTAAAGTGCAGAATTTATGAGTAAAATCAAAGTTATTTTCGTGTGTACTGCTGACGTTCATTGAAAGGAATACGGTACGAATCCATACCCTACACTTTTTTTCAGGAACTCTGTTATAAAAGCGAGAGATATATAGACGTAGAAAGTTACAGATAACGAGGGAAACAGAGAGAGAGAGAGAGGGAAATTCTATTACCCTGTGTAATGAAGGCATGTTCTCCAGTTATTTGAAAGTAATTTGTTGAGTTACAACATTCGGCGCGCTCGAAGAAGACGTATGCCTTGCAAAATGAACACGTCTTGTTTTAAGATTGTTCGCTCTACAATCTACAAAATCAATTATACAGAGCCTGTTTGTAAATTAAAATAGACAAGCTTTATTGCTAATGAAATTTTTATAATTAAAACAGTCCTTTTGACACTGTTTCCCTGCCAGTGCTCCTGCAAATATTCGATACAGCATTGTTAACGCACAAATATTAGTTCGTTTTGATGTTGACTGCTTCTGTTGAGATGAGAAATTGTATGGTATACGTAATGCAACTGTTAGTGCTGCCATTGAAACGATAGGGATTAAGTTTATAAATTTATGTCGTATCTGCAGTAAAGAACCTCTTCTCAGAAGGTTGTCGACAATCGTGGAATAATTTTTACAGTGCTTAGTGAGGAGAGAGACTCGTTCTGCTGTTTTTCTTAAACAGTTATCACGTGACAAATGATGAGAAGGGAACTGAAAAACCGTAGTTCAAACTTCGTGCTTCTCATATCGGGGTTGCCGTAACTTGGATGTCGAAACAGTGTCGGAGGTTCCACTCCCAAGATTAGGACCAATAACTCTAACATACTTAAGCGGGATTCCTTCGGTATTCCTTTTCAGCGGGGGCTAATCCATAAACAATTAAAAATTCACAATGATACAAACATGAAAATAATTGATGTCCGAATTCATTGGCTAAATGGTTAGCATGTTGGCTTTTGGGTTAAAGGGGCTGTGGGTTCAATTCCCGTCGGTTTGGACATTTTAGCCTTCATTGGTTAATTTCGATGGCTCGGGGATAGGTGGGGCCCCATCCGCACAGAAGCGCATATAACTTATATGGTGTCAACTCGAAAGACCTGCTCGAGGATTCTTTGGAGGGCATACACCATTAATTATTACTATTAAATACAAAGTTAACTTCACTTCTTCGCGGCTCATCAGACACCTCACTAAACAAAACCAATATACTAACTATATTGCATGCCCTATGAGACCATCCATTCCGTTCTTGGTCCTGGTAACACCTCATAACAGCTGCAGGGCTGAAAACGCATCTTGTGTTAATGCAGGCTACGCGACTCTCTAATGGTTGTAAGGAAACAGGCTACTCCAGAGCTCAGTGAACGGGGCGGAAGAGGCAACCCTGTAGAGGAGGTGGGAATACGGGATAGCAGGTCGACAGAATGCAATTTTCGTAACTGTCGAAAGGCATCTGCAGAAATGATGGTTTCGTCAATATTGTCCTAGACAGAGGGGAGGGATGTTCAGTTATAGGAAATCACCAGTTGCGGCGATGGGGAATTAAAAGTGCGGGAGCAAAAATAAACATATACAGACAACAAACAGTTCCCGGGTTTGCGGGATATAGCGGAGGATGGGGGCAGGGGGCATGTATATTAAAACTAAGAAAAGGCCAAAAAGTGGTAAGTTTTTATGATCCCTCAGCGAATTTCGCTACAGAAGTAAAGATTGACAATCAACAAACTTAAATGCGGTAATAATAGCTTTTTTGAGAATTTTATTCAGTACTATACAACAAAGCTTTCGCTAAAGGAACAATATTACACATTTCTTACAATTAAAAAGAAATGCGGCGTGATTATACATTTAAAACTATTTAGTATTTGACCATACAGTAAAAACTACCAGACGGTAAAGAGACCGCCGGTCTGACGAATGCACGCGGCAAGCGAGTGTCTATGACGTAACCAAACAATTTAGCCCTGGTACTCTTCCTCGTAGCACAGGCAAAGTCTCCACTATTTACAGTGACGCCATACAAATAGATTAGTCGGAGCGAAGGACATTTTGTGCGTATTTTCGCTAATAATTTTCGTAATGATTAAAGAAAATAAAGAAACGACAAGGCTTGTACAAATGGCTGTTTTTAATAATTCAGAAAATTCCTAGTTTCAGCCGGCTAAAGTAGAATAAAAATGTAATATTTTCTCCAAAAAGTTGATGATGATGACGATGCTTGTTGTTTAAAGGTGCCTAAAATCTAAGGTATTCGGCCTTCTCCAAAAAAGGGGGGGCGCGGAGACTGCCCCCCTCGCCCCCTCCCCAATCGCCGCTACTGGAAATCACAAGGGGATCACCATACCCCATTCTAAAAGTGGGTGGACAAACATGGGTTGAATGGCAACGTGAGTCGCCGCGTACCTCATCCCTCCTGCGGTCATCGCAGGCACTTGCTGTCCGGAGTCGTGAATTTTGATACTCATTAGGGTGTTAATTTAGCTACTAGTTCGTAGTCGTGAGTTTTGGCACTAATTTTTACAAATTTTGGTCCGTGAATTTTTACACGTTACCCACCATTCAACATCGTAGACACAGATTATACATTAAATTTCATTCACAGTGATTATTAGGTAAATACTATACCCTAGTGCTATACCGATTAGGATAAAAGTGATACAGGTATGTAATTTCTCTGTTAGTTGTCGTGAGAGAAAACGAGTGGCATATTTAATGTAATGGTTTACATCATGGATTATGCTGCAGTCTGAATACCTCAAATCTCTGTCATTGATATGGGTGCTACTTCCTTTGTATCTGGAGACCGGGTGAGGATTGTGATGAATACTGCACAAGGACCATGGAGTGCGTGGGAGTTTGGCTGGCGACTGGATCTCGCCTAGTGTGTTCAGTATCCTGACCGAGCCACACCCACGTCACCATGTTCCTTCCTTTCTTGATAGGCCACCGAATCTCTATATAACGTACCTCCTACAAGGCTAAAGGTACGTTGATAGATACGCCTAACTTTGCATGGTGACAGAATGATTAAAAATGTAGATATCTATTAAAAAGTACTGAGATAGAATGCTTGTATTCTCATAGAACAATATTCGGTATCGTCAAATATACGCATATTCAAGATTCAAGACCGTGGAATCTGCTCTTACGACCAAATTATATTTAAAAACTGGCGGGACATTCAACATAATTTCTCTGTCCATTGCTCTCTGATGAATGTACTTTTTTAGTGAATTAATTGTAATGTTCTCTATAATTCAGGATGTATAAAACTACCGTCCACTAATCATAGACAGAAAAATGTATATGATGATAGGAACCAACTTTCTACCCGCAATTTTAATCCAAATTCAACAGGGTTAATTAAGCTAATGTAGTTTTAGTAGAGGCCTGCTGCCAATGTATCCGTGAGATGGTTCAAAGGAAGTCCCCACGACATCTTAGAATACAGTTATGATGCAATACCCTTTGTTTTCGGTTTGTAGCTATTATTAAACGTGGAGATCCGTAGAAATTCTACTGTCGTTAGAAATTTTAAAAAACATATTTCACATGGAGACATTGCCAACGTGTCTCCATGGACTTCGTACATTTTCAATACACGTGCAGAACATGGCAAGGACGTTCACTGTTTTAAACTAGAGAATGCAGTTCCCACCCCGTTCTGAGAAAATAGAATTCAAATATTTCGAGAGTGATTCACAAGACCAGCACGCTATACGTTCCCACAGCGAACGCACATCGCAAAAAAGCTGTTTGATAAATATGCATAATAACTTCCTCGCAGTCCAGGTTCCATGGCTGCGTGAACATAACGATGACAATTATTGATATGATTATGGATATGAACGCGATAGCGACTATGTTGGTAGTCTGCGGTTTGTTGTGAGTGGTGAAAGTACATCGGCATATTCCATAGTAAATATTCGTTAGTAAATTATCTTTCTTAAATGACCTCAGATTTTTAATAGGGCAACTTCCAACAGCGCTAAAAGATCCAAAGCTACTCATAATTCTGAAACAAATGAAATTAAAATTTACGACGTCCATATTACTTTATTTGTTTATAATTTTAAAACACAATGGAAATTTGAAATTTCCTATTGTAAAACGGTGACTTCCGGATATTCGTACGAAACTACACCGCTTCGTTTTCAGCTCCACTTAGGTGTACGGGAGTGAAAGCTGGATCGACTCATGAAATCTTACTCACAAGTTGGAAGTGACAGACATGGAGATAGTGAGAGCTGGTACAAACAGGTGGGAAGAATGGTAGGAGAGTAGACGGAATAATAGAAAATAAAGGTTCAATCATTAACAACCTCGTTTGATGAAACGGTATACAGGCTGTTAAGGGTATACGTGCAGATATTTAGCTAGTCGGTAAACAAAAATACATCTCAGAACATATGCTATGTACTTTTTGCCTTGTCCTGTTAGTTTCCCCATAAATGATGTAATGTTTCGGACATCACGGCATGTATTAAATTATTGAACTGTATAATTAATTGATAAGAGGTATATATTTAATCACTGTTATGTCATTTTTAAATTTATATATATATATATATATAGGATTTTAGTCATCCATTTCACATCATCATTTCATTTCTTTGTATCGCGGCTATAACGTATTTTGAACGAACAACTTATTGTGTAAAGTATTTCAACATCATTCGTAATAATAGCTTGCAGTAAATTTTCCAATAGCCGTTGAGAAGTGACCAGAGTCAGCAGGCTGATTTCAGCCCATTACCGGGAAATGTGCGTCATCAAGGTTACGAGAAACCTTACCCTCTCCACCTTATGAAGAGACAGTTGAAACATTATGAACGCCTACTTTTGGAAGTTCGCTACCTGACGCTTAATTTCAGCGGGAAAGTTCAGCCTATGTAAATGAACGTAATGAAGCAACATGATGGATTCACAGCAATACATAGAAGAATGGATGAGACCTCGAAACTTACTGGACGATGTGATATGGTTGATGGAGGGAGATTTTGACGGCTATATACTCTCCGACAAGAGCTGGAGAGGACACTCTTACTGGTATTCAGATTCACACTCGTACTCGTACTCTTGGAAGACACTCTTACGACGATTCCACGTCTGCAGATCGGAGAAGATTTTAACTTTGTTCACTTCGCATATGAGTAGTATACTACTCAAACGTTACTCTCATTGGGACCTGTTATTTCAATGACGAGAGTTAAAGTCAACGGGAGACCGGTTTTGACTGGTATAGGTCAGGAGAGATTTCATTATGTATTCAGTCATGCTACTGCTCCGTAATACGGAAGAATACAAGTGTATTCTCTCCATGAACACAACCCATGGTGGTTTTGCATTTAAAATTAGGACTCATTACGACTTTATGTAAGGAGTACAGTAGGAAGTATTAAAGGCAGGAAAAGCACAAGTAGGACTGGAATCCACACAAGAGATGACGCCACCTTTACGAGAGATCCATCAATCATCAGCTTCCAGATAACAAAGTCTACAAATGGTGACCTAATGGCATAAATTAGTGCAAGGCTTCGCGCAACAGTTCATTTTCTTACAGTTTATTTCATTCAATTTTTCCTTTGCTTCCGTAAGTTCAGATTTCGTTAATACGCCGTTACTTCACGTTTTTCATCCTAATAAATAGCTGCTTTAATTTATATTTTCTGAAATTATTATTAATGATCCTTAAATTCCAAGTTAGTATACTTAATGGTTAGTGTCCCGTCACCCTACCCCTGGAAGTTTTTTAGAGTCTCATTACGTGTTATTATTATTACTATTATTATTATTATTACTATTATTATTATTATTATTATTATTATTATTATTATTATTATTATTATTATTTATCAGCTATCGTTTTCAAGCCATAAGCTTGAAGGCTGGCGCCCATGGGATATTGTTTATGGAAAAACAATAATATATCATTTATTTATATTTATATTAAAGTGACCCGCCCCGTCATAATTTTGTCACACATCTGTGGGCAGAGTGGGTACGTCACAATGAGCCGAATATTTCAGGGCCTAATGTGAATTGAATGGCCGTAGTAGGAAACGCCGCTTATGTCATATTATATTCGTGAGTAGAGCACGGTTGCAGAGTACAGAAGTTGTTCAACCTGTTTGTTATCGAAGGCCAACACATGTTGCTGTGCTTCCCCCTAGCCGCTGGGCAAGTAGGGGTGGTATAAGCACTTGTCAGAGCACTTCCTGTACTCGAAAACCGGTCTAGGGTACTCTGTGAGAAGTACAGGTACACGTAACCCTTACCGACGTATCCACTGATTGTTTTGGATTCATAGTCATTTTGTCATCATCATTCGTTTTAGATTTTAGTTAGTGGATACATTTTGAAGTTTTAATTGTCGTTTCATTTCGTTGCAGCTCGTACCATTAGGGAACGATAGCCCATGAGGTCGCGTGCCCGCTCCCCCGCCTCGGTGGAATGCACACGATGGTACTAATCATCGGCAGCGCCCAAACCAATGGTGTTTCTTACATAATGGTTCTAATCGCAAGTAACGTCGAACCATGGTGTTCCTCGCTTAATGATACTAATCACAAGTAATCTCAAGTTTCCAGTTCATCTCTTGGTCGCCCCTTTTACTCGCCTCTTACGACAGACAGGAAATACCGTGGATGTACTCTTCGTCTACATCCCCCGTCCACAGGGGGTATTGGTAGATTTACTGGCACGTAAAATAACTCTTGCGGAAGAAAATTCCGGCACCTCAGTATTTCCGAAAACCGTAAAAGTACTTAGTGGGTCGGAAAAGCAAATACATTAGTATTAAAAGTGCCGCAGGGTATTTGTAATAGGATTATTATTGGTCAGGAAGTGCCGATAGGTAAAATGATGACTAACTGACCCGTTTAATTAGAGCTTCCACAATAATAATGGTAATATAATAAAAATAATACCGGGCGAGTTGGCCGTTCGGTTAGGGGCGCGCGGCTGTGAGCTTGCATCCGGGAGATAGTGTGTTCGAATCCCACTGTTGGCAGCCCTGAAGATGGTTTTCCGTGGTTTCCCATTTAAACACCAGGCAAATGATGCTGCTGTTCCTTAATTAAGGCCACAGCGCTTACTTCCAACTCCTAGGCCTTTCCTATCCCATCGTCGCCATAAGACATACCTGTGGCACTAGCAATAATAATAATAATAATAATAATAATAATAATAATAATAATGGTTCTTAAGTTCCACTAACTACGTATTACGGTTTTTGGAGACACCGAGGTGCCGGAATTTTGTCCCACTAGAGTTATTTTACATACCAGTAAATCTACCGACACGAGGTTGACGTATTTGAGCACCTTCAAATACCGCCGGGCTGAGTGGCTCAGATGGTTGAGGCACTGGCCTTCTGACCCCATCTTGGCAGGTTCGATTTTGGCTCAGTCCGGTAGAATTTGAAGGTGCTCAAATACGTCAGCCTTGTGTCAGTAGATTTACTGGCACGTGAAGAACTCCTGCGGTACTAAATTCCGGCAACACGGCGTCTCCGAAAACCGTGAAAAGTAGTTAGTGGGATGTAGAGCCAATAATATTATTATTATCATCATCTTACCTGCATGGTTCCTACGGGTATCTTACCTGGAGTTCCTCATGGGTACGTCACTAGAGCTTTCAGAGGACGCGCCATTTCGACTACGCAGAAACGTGTGGTTTTTACAAGATGGTGCACCACCTCATATAAGCCGCTTACTGCGTGATCATTTGGGTCAGACATTTGGCCAATGGTGGATAGGACGACATGGACCCATCAATTGGCCCGCCAGATCTCCAGACCTTAATCCAATGGATATTAATGTCTGGGGAGAGACAAAAACAAAGTATATCAAACTAAAGTACCGACTTCAGATGACCTCCGAGAACGTATGTTTTAAGCAGCAGAGGATATTCGGAACAACCCTGGTAACTTGGCTCGAATGCGTCGCAACTGTATTAAGAGAAGTGATTTTTTTTAAAAGTTGCTTTACGTCGCACCGGCACAGAGGGGTCTTATAGCGATAATAGCACAGGAAAGGCGTAGGAATGGGAAGGAAGTGGCCGTGACCTTAATTAAGGTACAGCCCAAGCAATGCCTGGTGTGAAATTGGGAAACCACGGATAACCATCTTCAGGGCTGCCGACATTGTGGTTCGAACCCCCTATCTCCCGGATGCGAGCTCACAGATGTGCGCTCCTAACCGCACGGCCAACTCGCATGGTACGAAGTGAAGCCTTCATAGATGCCCAGGGTGGTCACTTGAACAATTGCTACGAGTTTCACTTTGGTATGTCAGATGTTACATTGTTTCTGCAGCGGAGTTGGGAGTTCAGTTCTCTATCGATGTAGTATTTTGAGTCTCGATAGTTCATATTCTCATAAATCCATGAAGAAAAATTGAAGTACCGGTGACAAAAATTATAAATCGAGAGTTTCAGTGCGCGATTGCCTTGTACGTTGCAATAACTGAACACAACACACGGAAGACGAGTTTGTTAAGACGCTAGATATTGACTTTGTACCTTGTCCGGCAGTTCCTCATTCCTACACTGCAAGTGGTTTGTGTGTGTGTCTGTTGATGTGCATGTTTGATGTTTATACACAAAACCTGTTTGTCACACTTCGTCCTCTCGTGCTAACCAAAATACGAAGATACAGCTGGCTCATCGCCAAGAGACCTAGTTCTAGTCTTACGCATAGTATTCTGTTGTTAAATACTGCGAGCGATGTTGGCACGTGTGAAGTAGATTTCATCTTTTTTTCTCCTAAGCCACGCATATTTTACTATTTTATTCCATGCCTTTCAGCTCTTAATGACCTGATAATAATAATAATAATAATAATAATAATAATAATAATAATAATAATAATAATAATAATAATAACGGTAATGTTGCCTGCTTTACATCCCACTAACTACTCTTACTGTTTCTGGAGGCGCTGAGGTGCTGTAATTTGGCCCCGCAGGAGTTCTTTTTACGTGCCAGTAAATCTACCGACACGAGGCTGACGTATTTGAGCACCTTCGAATACAACCGAACTGGGCCAAGATCGTGCCTGCTAAGTTGGAACCAAGAAACCAGTACTTTAACCGTCTGAGCAACTCAGACTGACCACTTTTATTTTGATAAATTTATTAAGCACTGCAAAGGCAGCAGTAAGTTATGCTTTAATTTACCATGACACATATGCTTTTCGTTTGCAAGCACTAAATAATAATGTAATATTTTTACGTCCCAATAATTACTTTGACGGTCTTTGGGGACCCCGAAGTGCCGAAATGTTGTACCGCAGGACTTTATTAATGCAAGTAAATCTACAGACACGAAACTGGCGTATTTTAGCACCTTCAAATACCACCGAACAGAGCCTCCATTGAACCAGCGAAGTTGGGATCAGAAGACGAGCGCTCTATCGTCCGAGCTACTCAGCCCGGCATTAAAGCTTGGAGTAAGTTGTTCGTGCGGTTAGGAACGCGCAATTGTGAGCTTGCATTCGGGAGATAGTGGGTTCGAACTCCACTGTCGGCAGCCCTAAAGATGGTTTTCCGTGGTTTCCTATTTTCACACCATGAAAATGCTGGAGCTGAATCTTTATTATAGCTACGAACGCTTCCTTCTCACTTCTACCCCTTTTCTGTCCCATCGTCGCCATACGACCTATCTGTATCGGTGCGACGTAAAGCCAATTTTTAAATGTCATCATATTCAGGACATTATACAACTGTCGAGATCCATAGTTATAAACGATGAGAAGTATTTTCTGGGCAGACATTATTGGCGAGTAGCCAATAATAATAATAATAATAATAATAATAATAATAATAATAATAATAATAATAATAATAATAATAATAATAATAATGTTATTTGTGTTACGTCCCACTAAGTAATTTTACTGTTTTCGGAGACGATGAGGTGCTGGAATTTAGTCCCGCAGGAGTTCTATTTACGTGCCAGTAAATCTACCGGCATGAGTGTGACGTATTTTTGCACCTTCAAATACCACCTCACAGGGCCAGGTTCGAACCTGCGAGGTTGGAGTCAGAAGGCCAGCACCTCAACCGTCTGAGCCACGCAGCCCCGCAGGAAGCACGAAATGCAGGTACGTTTAATTTATTTATTTGAAGAACATGTCCATTATTCGTTTGAAGCAAAACGTTCGCTGTGCTTCGAAAATTCAATTTCGATGCTACTCATTCGGACTTCCTATCCTATGCTTGCTTTCGTTGTCGTAAGGAACTTCATTTTTCTTTTACCTTTTTGCCGGGCTGAGTGGCTCAGACGGTTAAGGCGCTGGCCTTCTAACCCCATCTTGGCAGGTTCGATCCTGGCTCAGTCCGGTGGTATTTGAAGCTGCTCAAATACGACAGTCTCGTGTCAGTAGATTTACTGGCACGTAAAAGAACTCCTGCGGGACTAAATTCCGGCACCTCGGCGTCTCCGAAGACCGTAAAAGTAGTTAGTGGGACATAAAGCAAATACCATTATTATTATTATTATTATTATTATTATTATTATTATTATTATTATTATTATTATTATTATTATTATTATTCTACCTTTACGCAATGCACAACGGGGATCGTACCGTATTTTACGTCCCGGCGTGCCTATCCCAGCCAATAATTATATCACACGCTCGTACATGTCCCGGACCGACACAGGTTTTCAGGTCAGTTCCACACTCACTAGACCACGGGGCTGACGACCACAGATATCCCACTCCCCTAAAGGACATAACAGCTAAATGAACTAGTATTATCGCTGACAATTCGATTCATCTGCATGGTCCGAAACTGGTTGTCTGAAGCCCCTAAAACGGAAACTAAATACTAACAACAACAAAACCAGTCTGGCGAGAATGTAACGTAACATGCTATACACAGCCTTCAGCTGTTATCGTAGTTCAGTTTCTCGTAAGCATAAAACCAGTTTGGCAAGTACATTACGTAACATCTCGTGGCCTTGCGTAGGTCGCGTTCAGCTGTTACGGTAGTACATTTGCTTCAAAAGATAAACACAAACCAGTTTGGCATGGATGGCGCGTGACTTGAATGTTATCAACGGAAAGCTATTCATTCACAAAAACAAGGCGTACTAACTGTTCTAAAAACATCGTATCCCTTTGCTCTAGAAAATAACTTCCACGGATTTCTAAAAGTTTTATATATAGTGTTTCGTCACATCGTCCTCTATTGCTACAAGAAATATTAGCACGTATACACCTAACACACTGTATATCAGCCACCTGGTGTGGTCGTGTGAGACAAATAAAGGAGGATAGGTTACCTAGGAGAATAATGGACTGGGCCTTGGATGGTGAGAGAAGTGGAGGAGCCAAGGTTGACATTGGGTAGACTCAGATTTTAATGATAATATTACAAGAGTTGTGGCAGCAAACAAAGGGTACATCCTGTCTTGATTCGTTTCACATATGTGATTAACATCCTTATATAACAAAGAAGTCAGCTCCCGGATGAAACTGTTTTTATACCGGTCTGTCTTCAGACCAACTTTGCTTTACGGGAGCTGGGTGAACTTGGGATATCTTATTCATAAAAGTAGCGAGAATAATCGCTGATACAAACAAGTGGGAACAGTGGCAGAAGGTGCTCGGAATGACGAGACGAAAGCTAAGTTAGGAATGAACTCGAATGAGTGAAGTTGTTCTCTTAAACCGGCTTCGGTGGTGGCGTCCTGTGGGGCGAATGGAGGAGGATTGGTTACCTAGGAGAATAATGAAAGTTAGAAAAGTTGAGGAAGACCAACACGACGATGTTTTGACTTTATTTCTAATGATTTAATTATAAGTGGTATAGAACTAAACGAGGTCACAGAACTAGTTACAAATAGAAGATTGCGACAATGTTTAGGCTTGGAGACTGAACGCTGGAAGTCATAACAGCCTATAATGAAAATGTATGTATTATATAATGGTTCTCCAGCAAATTCGACTTTTATGTTCTAAAGCACGCGTTCCTGAGCACCGACCGGTTCTGCGCTGTTGGGCTGGGTATTTGGCTGGGTCTTTGTAAGACTTGCTAATTCAGACTCGGCACCAGAGTTTGCCAATATAGCTGTTCAAAATTATACGTTAATGACGAATAAAAACGGAAATCAGGGACATCACAAAATGTCGGACGACAAACCACGGCTACGTTCTGCGAGTATTAAATAATAATAGGATCAATCTCAGAACTGATCACACTGCCAATTTGTTACGTACAGCCTAACTGAAGATGATGATATTTCACGGGTTTCAAACGCATAAAAGTCGGTGTTACAGATATTCAGGACAACATTCTGATACCACAAAATATTTTAAAATCGATAGAAACTGAAGAGTTCATTATCTTAATAATAATAATAATAATAATAATAATAATAATAATAATAATAATAATAATAATAATAATAATAATAATAGTGCCGTCCGACTCCTTGGAGGAATAGTCAGGGTTCTGGGTTCGATTCTCGGCCATTACAGGGATTGTAACTGCGACGGTTAATTCCTCCGGCTTGGGGCTAGATATTTCTGTACAAATCCGTGCACATCTCCTCCTCACAAAAATCACACCACATTACTAACAACCACAGAAACGCGCAATATTGCTACATACCCCTATAGGTGGCTGACGTGAGGAAGGGCATTCAGCCGTAAAAACAGATCGTATCTATACGAAGTGCAGTCCTCAAGAGGGAAAAATGCGATGATGTTGATTATTATTGTACCGGGCGGTACACCTCCACGCCGCTAATTCAAACCTTGCGCCAGTTGAAACTCCCCTTCTGGAGGAAGTCTGAACTTTATTTAAGGTGTTAATTTTCAAGTTTCTCAGAAGATGTCACTACTTGGAAATTTTTAAGTTTCTGAACTGGGCCGTTTTTTATGTATTTTTGTTTTGCCTATTGTAAGAAGTGTGAACTTTCTCTTCTAGAGGACACTACTGAAGATCTACAATGGTGCACCCTAGTGCGAAGTTAAAGAACTATGTTTTTGGAGAAATTTTGAATTCATAAGTTTGTTTCTTGTTAAATTTATTTCTGTTATTGTTTAAGTTGGCTGTATAACCCTTTCTTTCCCCTTGCTTTGAATTTAGCCAATCCCGAATTTCTTTAATTAATTTATAACCAATCAGGTGTATCTTCTCCAGAGGGGATATATTGCTTAACCCTAGCCAATAAAGTTTTTGTGGGAGGGTGTTCTCATTCCCCAAACGCCTCGAACTTTCCGCGAGAGTATATAAACTGCTGATTTTAGGGTTTCCGGGCCACTTCTCTACCATCTTTCAGTGTGTAAAGTACATAGCAGGGGGCGGGAAGTGCCTCTTTCTTCGAACAGCAGTTCAACAACCAGGTAATGGCCGTATAATAACTTCTTTTCTTGCTAGCTCAGCAGTTTAACTCTCGGGGCGGGTCCGAAGCTTTTTCACCATGTAACCTTTCCCTAAAATGTAAAGACTCTTGGTATCTATTCTCTTTTAAGCTACGTATTGGGATAGAGAGTGCTTAACCCTCTCGAGCTCCCACTCATATTGTTTTGAGGTGAACTTATTTCTCACAACCGATTCTTCCTTAATGTAATGTAAATTGTTCTTTTCTAAAGTCACCTCCGTAGTATGGGATTAGCCCTTGCATTAGCGGCCTAGAGCCAGATTAGGTTTTAAACAAAATGTATTAGGAGTGCAGATCGCCTCCTCTCAAATTGTTATTTTAGAGGTCATGTAATTAATCTTTTTCTCACTTAATAGATCTCAGTAGGTTGGGTATTTTACACCTGTGTATATGTCCTTAGAGGACAGCTTGAAGGTGGAATTTGGTGTGGCCTTTGACAGGCTTAAATTTTGAGAGCAAGTTGCTCTTTCTTGAAAATTTTGTTTTCTGCGCGCCTCAAGGAGGCCTTACTGTGTAATTTGGAGCAAGTGCTCCTGGGCATGAATGGGGTTTTCTGCCCCTCTGTTGAAACTTGTTTTGGGGTAAAGTTGGGCTAATTGCCCAAGAATTGCGAGTTCGGGGCTCGAAGCCCAAATCCTGTAAATACTGTAATTGTACTTTTGTTGCCTTGCTACTCTGTACCTGCCATTCGTGTTATTTCTGAATTTTGGAAAGAAAATATAACCTTGTTAATTTTTAAATTAACTTTAATTTCGTAGCCTGAGACCCGTTCACCCCCGCACCTTCTTTCACCTCTACCTACCACAAAAATACGGTAACAATTATTATTTTCATATTCATCATCCATAGAAAAATCCTTACAGGAACTGAAATGCAGAAGGTACCACTCACTTGAATGGACACACTAGGTAGCCGCAAAATGTAATGTAACAAGAGCTCGTACGGATAACTTTTTACAGGCAGATATAAGGATACACAGTATCAGGGCAGAGTCACGCACATGTATTCAACATAGTCACCATTCTTGCCCAAGTACGTGTTTCAGTGGTACACCAAGGTATAGTCTAAACACTTTGTAAACGTCCTGCGCGGGAATCGGCCGCGCATGTCGGGAGTGGCAATCGAAGGGGATTGCCTCGTCTTCCACTGCTCTCACTAGTCTACACATCGTGCTAGGCGCTGTACGGAGTGGCTGAACACAGCGTGTCAACAAGCGAGTTAGCGAATCGGGAAGGGAGATAGCGTGCTAATCAGTCCTCCCACACTACCTACATGACCACGCCCCACCGATTACTATGAGGGACGTTTACTAAGGTTTTGGACTATAAATCTATGATCAGCCGCCTTTGCATCAGGAATGAACCTGGTACTCATTTCTGTTGTAGGCTGCGAGTGGTCAGTAGGGCTAGGATTTTAATGACCCATAAATTATTAAAACATGTCCGATGATTTATGCATCCTCTAGTCCAGACACTTAGCAAGCAGTCTCCATTCCCGCTAGCTCATGTGTAGACTAAGACTGGAGAGCGGAAGGAGTGGAAGATGAGGCAATCCCTATCGATTGCCCCTCTCCACATGCGTGACCGATTCCCGCGCAGGACGTTTACAAAGTGTTTAGACTATATCGATGGAATAAATGTACGTCCAGTCTGTGAAGCTACGTCATGACGGCATGTTAAACGATCATATCGTCGTTGAATCGCTTATCTCCAATATGCTTCATGAACGGTTCGAAGCGATAGAAATCCCTAGGTGCCATGTCGGGGTAGTACGGAAGGTGGTGCAGTACATCCCAATGGAAGCGCTGTAATAGTTTCGCTTACAGTTGGCTGTGTACGACTTGACGTTGTCTTTCCAGGACCACCCCAAATTGAGGTGAGCTGCATGAACTGCAAGTGCGTTTTGAACGACTTAGCAGCCCTCCCACTAATACATTCTTTACAGCACCAGGAATCGAAAACAGACCCCAGAGGAGGGAAGCTAATAATGCTAACCATTACGGCTACGGAGGCGGACGGACAAGAATGGTAAGTATATCGAATTATTTTGCGTATCAATGCAAGCGCACAAATTTGCTCACTTCGAACGTTGATATAGGAATTAGAATGACGTTTCCGAAGACTTTCGTTTGGAGCGTAGCATTGTATTGAAGTGAAACACGGGTGATAACGAACTGAGAAGGGAAGAAGATATAATCTTTTGAAATGTGGTGTTACAGAGAAATGCTGAAGGTGAGATCGGTAGAACGAATCACATATGAAGAGATAATAGAATTGGTAAGAGGAGAATAATTTGGCGAAATTTGACCAGAAGAACGATAGGGTACATCTTAAGATACTGTCCGACTCGTTGGCCGAATGGTCAGCGTACTGGCCTTCGGTTCAGAGGGTCCCGGGTTCGATTCCCGGCCGGGTCGGGGATTTTAACCTTCATTGGTTAATTCCAGTGGCCCGGGGGCTGGGTGTTAGTGCTGTCCCGAACATCCCTGCAACTCACACACCATAACACTATCCTCCATCACAATAACACGCAGTTACCTACACATGGCAGATGCCGCCCACCCTCATCGGAGGGTCTGTCTTACAAGGGCTGCACTCGGCTAGAAATAGCCATACGAAATTATTATTATCTTAAGATAACAAGGTCTTGTTAAGTTAATTTTTGAGGGAAATGTAGGCGGTAAAAACGGTAAGGATAGGCTAAGGTACGAATATTACAAACAGATTAGATTAGAGTAGATGTAGGATGTAGTAGTTACGTATAAATGGAAAGGTTAGCACAAGATAGGGTGACATGGATTCTGCATCAAACCAGTCTATGGCCTGATGACTCAAACAACATCAGTACCATTCTACTGTGTATCCTTACATCTGCCTCTAAACTAAAGTTTCTGCTTGCGAGTTCTTGACTTTTTTTTTTAAGCGCTTTTGTGGTTGAAATTTTACAAGACAGATACTGCCAAATTAAATAGAAGGCCTGCGCGGCGATCCTCTCTCTTGTTATTCTTGTCAACAGCGTTAACGTGAAGGAACAAGAGTATCTGTGTACTTAATACCACCAAAATATTTTCAATAGTAAAAGAAGTGAAAACCTGCCGGGGAAGAAATGTTTCTTTCCCGGTTGTGTACTGCCTCGTTGAATGCAAATCTGGAATAAAATGGAACTAGTCTCCGAGATGTCTAGATAAGAATACCACAAAGGGAACAAGAGACGGAAATGCTAAACATGAACTTGTAAACTTGGCGTGGCTACTCGTTGCTTCAATGAAATAGTTAAAAATTAAGCGTAGCCCCGGTTGAATACCGCTCAGCATACGGACCATGAATAGCTATGTCTTATATATGAGAAGAGTTTAGAAACGTCAATTCAACACACAGTACATCGTTCTGGGGACAGGAACTTCTAAGTTGACCGGCTGATGAAAGGAAGAAGAGTCTACGCAGCAGGTATATACCCTACATGAAGAGTGCGTTTGTATCCCAATGTTGGCAGCACTCAAGATGGCTTTCTGTGGTTTCCCATTTTCACACAAAGCATATTCCGCGGCTGTACCTTGGGCCACGGTCGCTTCCTTTCCACTCCTAGCTCTTTGCTACCCCATTGTCGCTATAAAACCTGCCTGCGTCGTTACGGCGTAAAACGAATACTAATAACAAAGTACACTTCACGATTAATAGTGAAAATAAACTAGGAACATAACCAAGTAGAGAGATAGAGAGAGTTCCCACAAGACACAGTATACTAAAATTATATTAATGTTGACAATCAGCTGTGAACACATTTTTATTTAACAAAACATAGTAAATTATTTTGCCAACGTATTTCTTCACATACATGTGGTGATGACAGATGGTCACAGAGTTTGTGATGATGCTCTGTAATAAACTTGAGATCTGGTAAGACTTGTATTTCTTTGTTAATGAATTACTGAATTATTTCAGTCAGGTTCTACCGTGGTATAGAACTATTATGTTATTATCCCGTCTGCTTAGCCTTTGACTCGATTTCCGACAAAAGATTGATATACTCACATCACGGGTGAAACAGAGTTCACAAGCCTATAGAAATCTGAAAGTATATGTAAGCTGTCCATGGAATTTAAGGAAGTTTACAAGCTACAGAAACTCTGTGGAGGAAAATTCCGATATCCCAGTGTCTCTTAAATCTTCACCAGTAGAAACTGAAGAATTGAGGAATACATATAATAATAATAATAATAATAATAATAATAATAATAATAATAATAATAATAATAATAATAATAATAATAATAATAATAATACGGGGATTCCCTGGAGCAGAGGGAATGAACCGGCAGGGTCAGGATAATGGACAAATACGAATACAAATTTATATTTGGAATCAATTTTCAAAATTATATTTTCTTTTCCACTCTATTTTTAAAACCAAATCAGCAATCAGTATATAGAATACAGAAAGGATATTTACAATAGCATAACCTTTAAAAGGGGAGAGGAAGCTCTCATTTTACAACACACGACTTTGTATGTCTTACATGTCTTCACCAGACCAACAGGTCTGCCTAATTTATTCTTTGGCAAGTGAGATACAAGGGAGGCTTTAGTCTCTGCAAACAAATTTACTCATCATAGGGGCAGTCGAACCTTAAAATTTGCTTAATCAGTTCAGAAAACCGTTAGAGCTTAAAAAAACAATAAGTGGTGAATCACCCTCAGCTATGCTGATGGTGGCAGATTACTTGAGCTGGGAATGCACAGTTGCCATTTTCTTTAGTGTAGACTGGTAGAGAATCACGGGCCTGCAATCAGAAGGAGAAACAATAAATTCAACAAGGTTATATTTGGTGTCCCTTGATTCAAGATTTACTGTTAAGTGGAGTTCAACAAAGTGCTGGAAATAATGACAATACGGTAAAGTGTCATTTTCGGTACCCTTTTGAGTACGCGAAGAAGGCAATTGCATCATATTATGAAATAAAATAACAGACTACATCAAAGATGACTTACTAAGTGATATTATTATTTCCAGTATGAGCGATAATTATTCGAGTGATTCTTCGGGTGATGGCCTTGTTGGTATTTCTAGTTGAAATGAAGAAGATATTACATCAGAAGCAACGGCGATGGTAGGAGTTGTAGATCATACATTCGTACGGGGTAAATATAATCCTGGAAATGCCGCACGATCTAATGTAATTTAATTTATGGCAATTCTTGGTGTAAGTGTTGGATTAGGCCGTACCTGAGGTGAGTGCCATTGGCTCTTTCGAACTATTTCTAATGGATGATATTCTAAGTTTAGTAGTGTTTAAAACTATTTCTTATGCCAAAAAGTGCGTTGAAAAACTTGTAAATAAATCTCCGCACACAAGGGCACCAAGAGTTGTGAAATTCGTTGACACTTTATTGCGTTGGTTTCTGTGATGTCAATAATTCCAGAGAGATAAAAATATATTGGGCACTGGATAGCATTCTCAAGGCACCAATAGAACACCACAAAAAGGATGTAGAAAGGCTTATTGTAAAAGAAAATGTGTAAATACTTTGCAAAATAAGTTCTTAGCATCCACTGAAGATTATATGAATGAGTTAGCATTATGTTTTCTTAATAACTGCCACAAATTCCTTGCTTCTTAAAAATATGTACCCAATTTCCTCTGGAAAAATAGTTTTTGGCATAATAATAATAATAATAATAATAATAATAATAATAATAATAATAATAATTTCGTGTTGCTACTTGTAGCCGAGTGCAGCCCTTGTAAGGCAGACCCTCCGATGAGGGTGGGCGGCATCTTCAGTGTGTAGGTGACTGCGTGTTATTGTGGCGGAGGATAGTGTTAGGTGTGGTGTGTGAATTGCGGGGATGTTGGGGACAGCACAGACACCCAGTCCCCGGGCCAAGGGAGTTAACCATTTAAGATTAAAATCTCCGACTTGGCCTGGAATCGAACCAGGGACCCTCTGGACCAAAGGCCAGCACGCTAACCATTTAGCCATGGAGCCGGACTCTTTCTGGCATAAGAACTGTGTAAGAACCTACCACTGGATGGGTAAAGTGTAAGGTGATCTTACGACCATAGAGGGCACCGGTGATTTGGCGCAGTTACAACAAAGCAGTATCCACTCGAGTCCGGACATCCAAGAGTGTATCTGTGTCATGTGTTACGTGTGACCCAAGGTATAGTGAACCACTGGTCTTAGCAAGTGAAGTACCACCTACAGCACTGTAAAGGTCAAAAGAGATGTTTACCCTTCATCAGTTACGCTAAGAAATAGCGTGAGAACTATTGGGCAGCCTGTCTCTAAATTTCACTTCCCTTGTGCAATATATAAACTGTGGCATGAATCTGTCAGGAACTCATTCATACGTCACACTAACAAAGCTGTATACATCCTCACGGGCGATGTTCATCTACACTTTTGCTAGCAACAAACACAACACAAGAACGTGCTGAGGTTCTTCAATTTTGTTGGCAGGATATTTTAAGAAGAGACGTGACCGCGATAAAGACGAAATCTCTACTTCATGCAGTCGCCTCTGCCAGATAAGTGCGGTGGCCCATAAAGTCGAGAGAGAATGTGAGTTTTAACAAATGGCAGTGGAATGGAAATAAAGGAAGATACATTCAACCAAGAGGTTCCGACGCAGAATTCTTGGACTGTTTTACGGTTTCCTTTTTTAATAAGTTTACTAGGATATCATATCCGGTCTGTATTTCCTACACAATATCTTGCTCTATAAACAAAGATTTAGGAAATTAATAGACTTCTGAAGCATGTTTGATTTTTCAGCCAACTTCTCCCACTAGTTTTGCTAATGTTAGAAATGCTAAGAGTTTTTCTAAAGAAGATGCAATAACCCTTGTATATGTTTAGGAAATGACTACTGGGCAAATTGGCTGGTGGTTAGAGGTGCGCAGCTGTGAGCTTGCATCTGGGAGATAGTGGGTTGTAACCACCCTGTCGTCAGCTCTGAAGATGGTTTTCCGTGGTTTCCCATATTCACACCAGGCAAATGCTGGGGCTATACCTTAACTAAGAACCACGGGCGCTTCCTTCCCACTCCAAGCCCTTTCGTATCCCATCGTCGTCATAAGACCTATTTGTGTCCGTGCGACATGTAGGAAATTGTAAATAATAATAATAATAATAATAATAATAATAATAATAATAATAATAATAATAATAATACTGCACTCACGGCCCGTAATTTTAGACATGATAGTATTATTTGTTTTACGTCCCAATAAATATTACTATGGCTTTCGGAGATGCCGAGGTGCTAGAATTTTGTTCCACAGGAGTTCTAATACGTACTAGTAATATTTTACCGACCACCGGACTGAGCTGTGATCAAACATGCCAACTGGAGGTCAGGAGGCCGCTATTTTACCACCTGAGCTACTCTGCCCGGAAATAATAATAATAATAATAATAATAATAATAATAATAATAATAATAATAATATATGATATAACATTGTCGTATCCATTCGTAAATGTTGAGTTTTTGGCTAATGCTTTGCTTTTGCTCCGACGAGTTGTATAGCCTGGTCTTGATTTTCACCTTTCGTTTTGTAGTTGTGTGTTTGTTAAACTATTACAAAAATTCTACTGGAATGACTGATATGAGAGACGGTATTTTACTAAAATACAAGATGGACAATTACCTAGGCTACAAATTATTACGATATCGCTAAGTCGGGTGATTATACAGTGGGGCTTTCGAAGTAATCCTCTGCATACATTTCTACAGAATCGTTCTTTTTTTATTCGGGCCCGCTTGCAGTTGCTCCGTGGTCTCGGTCATGCTCCACTCTCCTGCTTACACATATCAGGCATACCTTAATTAAGGCCACGGCCACTTCCTTTCCACTCCTAGCCCTTTCCTATCGCATCGTCGCCATAAGACCTATCTGTATTGGTGTGATGCAAAGCAACTTTTAAACAAAAAAGAAATCAAGAAAACCAATATATGAGCCTAGGATATGCATGCGTTTTAGCTTCTTACTCGTATCGTAGAACTAATCTAATCGCTTGACAATGAAACTTCTACAACTCGAACGTTATTAGCTCTAATTTTTGATTCCTGACGGTACCTCGCATTATACAGAATTCAAAAAAATTAGGGAAACATGTTTATTAACGTCTGGTATGTGAACGTTAATTTGGTAGATGGGATTCCAACGGTCATACAGCATACCTTGAGACCTTAGCTACTCAGTGTATGTCAAATAGATGTTATACTCTATCTGTAGGCGTAGCCATGCATTAAAATGTCGGGTGACCCCTAAAAACAAAGTGAATAGCGGTGCGTCCGTGTGTCGTTGTGTGGTACACAGACTACTGCGTTCACTTCAGCACGTTGTACATAAACCAGCACATCCCATGAGACATGTCAACGAAGTTCAAGTCGCAATGTGAAGTCGCTTTGATCCAGGAAGGATGGACTTTTCGTCGTGTTGCTGTGGATCTCAATAGCTCTCAATCAGTTATTCAACGCTTGTGGAAGCGCTACAATGAGACAGACCAGGCCAGTTCACAAGGAGGGTTGGGCTATGTCGTGGACGGATGACAACCCCAAAGGATGACCGATATCTGACCAGCTGTGCGTTGCGGCGTCGTTCAGCAACTGCCAGAGAACTGCAACAAGACCACAGGAGGGTCACCGGAGTCACGGTGTCTGACGAGACAGTAAGGAACAGGTTAAGAGAAGTTTCTTTTAAGACCCAGACGTCCTGTTCGAGTGCCCCGTTTAACGCAGCAACACCGCGCAGCTCGCCTTCTGTTTGCCAGTACCCACGTCAACTGACAACTTCGCCAATGAAGACCTGTGTTGTTCACAGACGAGTCCAGATTTCCCATGAGACAGCGTGATCGATGTCAACGTGTATGGAAATGCCGTGGTGAGCAGTACATGCCGAGTGTTGTCCAGGAAGGCGACAGATTCGGACAAGGTTGTGTGATAGTGTGGGGTGGCATCAGTATTGATGGCCGTACGGATCTTGTCGTCGTCCGTGGTAATCTTACCGCTGCGGGGTACATCGAGCAGATACTGCTATAGCATGTGTTGGTTGCTGCATACAGTGTTGGCCCTGAATTCGTACTCACGCACGACAATGCCAGGGCTCATGTACCGCGCGTCACCAGAGCTGTCTCTCGAGAACTGGACATTCAAGAGATGGAATGGCCAGCAGTGAGTCCCGACCTTAATCCCATCGAGCATGCATGGGATAGGCTTGACAGAACTGTTCGTGGGCATCCTGTTCCAATACAGACTCTCCAAGATCTCGAACAGGCTCTCATTGAAGAATGGCACCTGATACCGCAACGTGACCTTCGTCTTCTTACACGGAGCATGCCACGTAGGTGCCAAGCTGTGATACTGAAGCTCTCCAACTGTGATAAAAATCCACCCTAGAGGACTGTTATCACTTTGTTTACGCCCCTATATGAACATTTCCGTTTGTGTTCTGAAAATGAACGCGAATCCATCGATGTTCTTTTGTATACTTCAACGGTAAAGAATAAAGGTTTAGTTGGTAATATACCTGGATGTGAGGTATTGTTTTGTGGAGCATGGCATGCGTTCAAATCCATGTTCTCCTAATTTTCCGAACTGTGTATTTTAAGTGTTATATAACTGGAAGTTAATGCACAACATTACGCTAACGTGTACTCACTCATGCCCACACGAAACTAATTCCTATAGTCAGAGCCGTACCGAGGTAATCCTGCTCTCCTGATGCGAAAGCTGTGATCCTCCACTAGGTGCTACATTTTTAAAAATTGTTCATCCTCTCTATGATCCCCTTTTCTGCCTGGAAAACTATCTTTCTGCATTTTTCTACACAAATTTAGCAAATTTTGTTAGTAGGTTTAATAAAGTAATGTATTCGTGAAAAATAATACTTGAATGAAATATATTGATATAAGATATTGTACACACAAAAAAAATCAAATGTATCACTGTAGTAAATACATTACAAATTGTACATATTTTATAAAAACTGAAAGTAAAAGAAAATTATTAATGCTGAAAACATTTCTAAGCACACAAAGTAGGGTGTCCCCATACCACGAAAAACGTTAAATTAAGCAATTTCCTCAACTAAGCCGAAAGTTGAAGGGCTAAAGGGCCCGAACGCTTCATACGGTACGCAAGCAATAATTAGCATAATAATAAGAATTTCGTGTGGCTATTTCTAGCCGAATGCAGCCCTTGTAAGTCAGGCCCTCCGAGGAGGGTGGGCGGCATCTTCAGTGTGTAGGTAACTGCGTGTAATTGTGGTGGAGGTTAGTGTTATGTGTGGTGTGTGAGTTGCAGGGTTGTTGGGAACAGCACAAACACCCAGACCCCGTGCCATTGGAATTAACCAATGAAGGTTAAAATCCCCGACCCGGACGGGAATCGAACCCGGAACCGTCTGAACCGAGGGCAGTACGCTGACCATTCAGCCAACGAGTCGATCACAATAATTAGCATAACAATCGAGTTTTAGCAACAGTGGCGTATGCTGAGTCCAAGACGTGGGCTACCACTAGACTTTTGTTACCCATTTCGATGGTTGGTTTAGTGAACGTCAATCCTTCTAAGGGTTTTGAGCTGCAGCCAATAACGAACGGAGTAGCTTGCTGTATTGTCAAGACTGTTTCATAAGCTACTGCCCTGGCCTCTGCTGTTGTCAGTAATCAACACCTGATCAGTGCAGGTGGTAGCCTAATGGTTTGCAAATTAAAGTCCGGCCTTTTTGCTAAATAGATAGAA